>NC_069122.1:18203705-18883705 GCF_026914265.1 Mya arenaria
GGTTTCCTCCGGGTACTCCGGTTTCCCCCACAACACAAGACCACACTCTCGCGTTAAATCGTGCCAACGAGAGTGATTAATATAAATGTTGTAATAACTTGTTTCACAATCGTTGTAAAATATATAAGTTTAAACTATATTCAGTATTGGTGTTAATATGAAGACTTAATGTAATTACATGTACAATCATTGAATTGTCGTAAGAAATTAACGAAACAAAAAAACGGTAACAAATTTATCCATATATAACAAATTCTTAAAAGTCACATTGCTTTGTTACGTGTACAAAATTTATCGGCAAAAACATAAAAGGCAAAAAGCGTTTAATCATTATACTCAACATCAAACAAGCACATGAGATCGCCAATTTAAACATTTAAGTAAGATTGGTTGTAGGATATGACTTAGGCCATTCCAAAGTGTTTTTATGTTAGGACGAAAACCTATCTAGCTCACTGGCACCGGATTTTCAAACTCAGTCATTTTTTTAAAAAATCAAAAAAAAAATCTAATAATTCTAAACTAAGAAATATGATACCGAAAATGTGAAAAAAATATTGAAAAATATTTTTTTATAAATATGCTCTTTGTCCTGTATATAATTTTTAGTTTTGAATTATAAGGTTTATGTCCTGTATATAATTTTTAGTTTTGAATTATAAGGTTTATTGTTTTTTATTGAGTTTGAAAATCCGGTGCCAGTGGTCTAGCTATCCTTAAACAACAAAAGAACCCCGAAAAATTAAACTAAATGAATGACGTCCTATGTAGAATATAGACACCAGAGCCTCCTTAGTCCATTCTGGACCATTCTCCATTCTTAGATAGATTACCACTGCAGAATGTGTCAGAAATAAACTTGTATTTAAGTGTCGAGGGTGTAAGCGAAAATGATCTATCTTCTTTTTTATTTAATGTCACTTAGAACTTTTCAGTGTGTTGAACAATCATCACACAAAATGCATCGTGTTTTGATATCAAATGCCAATAATTCTAGTACACAGTATGAAGAATGTTGAGTTCTATAGTCGTAATTATAGCGAAAAAGAAATTAAAATATTCGGCAAGATCTTTGATAATATAAAAATGTGTTGTTAATTTAGTTTAAATGATTTCTTTTAACTCGATTGTGACGAAAGCGATTTATAGCTTATAGAATCACTTTCCAGTCCGTTTTTTGGGAGAAATCAGTACTGTGTCTTTTTTGAGAGGCAATGAGAAAGTACATCTGGTGGGGATCAAACCCACAACCTCTTGGGTGAGAGGCGGACACTTATACCACTGGACATATCTATCCCCACCCTTGTTGTTATGTTGTTTGAAAGTTACCCCATTTTATTCATTAAGGAAGCCCAAAACCTATCCGGCCGCGGACACTAAACATAGGAACCATTTGATATGGCCTTATATATCTTATAAAACATACTTGATTCATTCAACAATAAAATGTTGATTACATTGTAATGACCGATAATGATTGTTAATTTAAAGGGTTCTGTGCTTTAGACCTCAAATTTTACGAAGAACATTGGCCACATACGTTACATATTTATTTTTACGAGTGTGAAATTTGCACCACAAATTAAAAGTTACAAGTTAAAAAGTAAAAGCACAAGTTAAACTTTTGCTGAATAGACACGATTGACGCATACCTATTACGATATTGATGCTGATTTATAAAATTCATGATTTTTGTGAGAGAAGTATGATGTGTAAGGTTAGGGGGAAACATTAGGCGTGGTTCAATTGTAAACCTCTTTAAACATCCACGATTTCAAACCAAAGATAAAAGACAGTTTACAACACAATAGTAAGACTCGCACAGATGTACATGGGGTGATTTATTACATGTAAATACTGGTTTTATACAGTTTATAAAAGCGACATTAGGACGTGAACACGGCGACAAAAACATTCTACAACTGTGGGTCAATTCCATCACTTTTTATCTTCAACCCTTAAAATCTGCGCAAACATAGTAACACGCTGTGAAAGAAAATATTTCATGAAGATTTATTTTATCTGTCCTCTAGGTTTTGTAATTTGAGCTTCCCAACACGCACATGATTGATCACTGTTTAACTTGGTGACTTACCCAACTCTGTGCCTCATCATTTTCCTTTCCCCTTCCTCGATCATAACCCAAAACTCGCCATATTCTCAACACCCTCCTTACCTTCTCAACCCCCTGCCCTAGCTACAATGATAAGCGTTCAGTGATGCATTTTTTAGAATTTTCTTATGTATCTCTGTATCTTATCAGTATGTGTATGAGTCTACACTGGTAAAAAAATCGTCATAAAACTCGTTGACGGCCATTCAGGTGGACTAACCCTACCCATGTCCTCCATACCCGAGGCCCCGTCACCTGGTCCCCTAATCACTCCCCCTACCCCTGTCCTACCTTCCGTTCCTTACTCTTCTACGTTTCCCCTTTCTCATACCCGAGGCCCCTCCACCTGGACCCCTAATCATTCCCCCTACCTCTGCCCTCCCTTTCGTTCATTTCTCTTCTATGTTCCCCTTTCTCTTACCCGAGGCCCCTTCACCATGACCCCTAATCACGCCCCTACCCCTGTCCTCCCACCCGTTCCTTACTCTTCTACGTTCCCATTTTCCATACCGAGGCCCCGTCACCTGGTCCCCTAATCACTCCCCCTACCTCTGCCCTCCCTTCAGTTCCTTTCTCTTTTACGTTCCCCTTTTCCATACCCGAGGCCCCTTCACCTGGTCCCCAAATCAACCCCCTTCCCCTGTCCTCCTTCCCTTTCCTTTCTTTTCTACGTTTCCTTTTCCAAACCCGAGGCCCCGTCACCTGGTCCATTAACACTCCCTTGCCCTCTTTCGCCATATCCGACCATCTGTTATGTGTCTCGATCGACAACGCTTCGCTACATACCTCTCCCCCCTACATTTTAGTTACCACTTCTAGTAATTTATGTCAGCTTGATTGTAATGAAGGTTTCCCTATCTATGCTCCCTTACACCTTCCACATTCTCCCCTTTTCCCTCTGCCGCCTCACTCCCCCGTCATCCCTCTGTGTTCTGCAGAATTGATCGACCCACCATCCTCCACCCCCTCAGTACCCAACCCAAACCTTTTCACACCTGTTCACCTTCCCCCCATCCTTCCAAGTTTCCTTCCTTCTAAAAAAAACGTAAAAATGTAATTGACCTCGGTGTGGAAACTAATGACACTCACGTGACCTTTGCTCAACGGAACATTAACGTCAAAAATGAACGTCATTTATAAGTTCACCTAGCAGCCGGAGCTACGTAACGGCCTATGTTTCTTATATAATAAGTCAAATTGCATTAAGTACAAATATACCAAATATGCAACAGTGCGATCTAGTAAAATTCTTAAATATAACGGAGCTCTATATAGCCATTTATTTGGTGTTGTTGTTTTTTAATAATGGGTATTTTTCCTTTACTTTTGAGGTTAGAGACCATAACGCATTAGGAGTTGTCCAGGACATATGAGTGGCTTTTCTATGCATGCGTATACTGTATATACCGACAATGTGATCATTTTGGCATGTCGATTTATTTTATGTCGACTTGCGAGTTGTCGAGTACACGAAATGTCGAAATTAATACGTCGAAAAACTATTGAATACGTTAAAAGATTTATACACATACTAATTGCTACATTTCGTGTTATAACTCTCAAGCCGTCACATAAAAAGTCGACAAGACTACATGTTCACATTAGCAATATGATATACGCTTCCATACTGTTTATATTCTACGTTTTAAGCAAATTAAATTTAGACATAAATCGCTTGTCTTTGAAGCTTATCAACAGTGAAAGATAATCCGAATTATTTTAATAACGTGCATGTTTGTTTTTAATTTTAACGATTATTTCTAGTGTTGACGCTAAGAACCATAAAAACACAGAAAATAATTACAAAGCCGCCTTTGAAAGCATCGCAGATGATTTACAGCTGCTATAGTGACCCGGGTCATTATTTGACCATGGTAAACGAAGAATTGACCTTTAAGGCCAACCTAAAAACTTATTCGTTTGTAGTAAACCGACCGACTCAACAACTTTTGACTTGCGCCGTCCCCCAGAACCGAAATTTATTTTGTTTGTGGGTTCTCCCCTAGAATAATTCAACAATTTCTAGTTCAAAATGGTGCATTTTGGGAATACAGTATTTCATTACTTTTTCCTCCTATATTGAAACAAAAAGTAAACTGTTGATGATTTTTTGAGGGGGGGGTGGTTAATGGGGGGGGGCGAGGGGGGTTGAGGGGAGGGGTTGAGGGGGCTGGTGGTGCACCCTTGTGGATCCACTAGTGTTATCAGTTGCTACGGAAGATATTGTGAATCAAGTACTTTTGCTGGAAAGACCATTAGGTTGTTTTAAATTTACAAGAGAACATTTTAACTCTGAGACTTCGATTTATCTTTTATCTTCTGATATTTTAATACGCCCTGTGATCTGATCTGTGGTCACTTTTATGGCCCCTATAATAATGTAGCATTCTTAATCTTAAGACATAATTCTTCAGTGTACTTTTCTCGATCAGTGCAATTGTGTATTATATAACGACTCGTGAAATATTCATCATATCAGCGAATGTGTCGTACGATCGATTTTCCGAATATCTTATTATTCAGGGGTGGAACTAGGATTTGACGTTAGAGGGGGGGGTATCATAGTGGTGTAACCTTTTGACTTGCGCCGTCCCCCAGAACCGAAATTTATTTTGTTTAAAGCCTTGACAGAGGGGGGTGTGGGTACGCCCCCAGAATATTTTAACATTTTCTAGTCTGAAATGGTGCACTTATTGGCATATTTTATTTCTCCTTTATTGAAATAAAAAGTAAACTTTTGACGATTTTTGCCAAAATTGACCATCACAATTCCACAATAAATACGTTTTTTTACAAAATTATTGGCAGGTTTCACAAGTCTGTAAGTTAGCATACTTGTATTTAACATATTTTTCCGCCCCGTCATTGTGCTGATGGGCAGTTGTTAATTCCCCCCTATATGTGTATTTCACAGCAATGTTATTCTTATTCAAGATAAAAAATATAAAGAGGATAATTGTTTGTTTCAGTGTAAGATCATAATATATTTCACCGAGTGAGCACCAAAACTTATATTTCTCGAGTAAAATATTCACTTTTGGTGGTCACGAGGTGAGCTATTTTGCTTTCTTACACTGAAACAAACGTTTTTCTTTTTATAATATGCCTTAAATTGGAATTAAAATACACCAATAACACTCTTTTAGAAAAAAACGCGCCAATTTGTTTGCGAACTCCATTTCGGAAATGACATAGTTTAATTTGTGTCCCAGCCCTGTGCGCGCTGACGTTTGATTTGGAACCGAAAGCTGGTTTGAATTTCAAAACCGTGAAAAATATCAAATTGATATTTTCACTGTTTAAAACAATGGACTACCCATTTTATTTCACTGATTAATCGCTATAAACCACCGAAAGGCATACATGAATCTTTCTTTTCAAACATAAGTGTATCATGTCGATTAGTTCACGACTCTAAGGACCATGGGTTCGTACACAGAAAGTATTTAGTGAGTAGTTTCAACTTAGTAAACATATCCTGATTTTGGACAAAAAATATTTTAAACATCCTGTACTTTTCATCAAATTTATGCATATGCATTAATAATTTAGATAAAAAATATTTTGCCTATTTTCATATATTTTGTGTACAAAGTGATACCTTAAGATACTTTCATAAATACGGCCCCTGGCATCGTTCACAAAAATGGAATGAAAAAAACTGCTCAGAAATTAGAATTCACTTTCTACCGACTCATTTACTGAAAATCACAGCAAACAAACATTTCTTAACGGCCAAGGCCTGATTTAGATGGGTCATCCTATTTCTTGATTAATATGGAGAATTAGTGAAAGTGTGACTTTATGTCAGATGCTGGTCATTTACTGCTTGAACAAATAACACACTAGTGCTAAGGTTAGGGTTAGCGACTAGTTTATACTATTATAATACTCGTTACATTGTGCAGACAAAATAGTGCGTTTTTCGTGTGTGTTTAAACGATTAGGATTCATATTTGTATTAATGATGCACCCACGGGCGTTAGCTGAAAGTAAGTTTATTTTTGAAAACAAAGATAAATTGTTTCGTTTCTCTGTATAAATAACGCATGTTTTAAAGTGACATTCTTACTCAAAATCAGTACATACACATGTATTTTTAAATTTTAAGCGATAAACGTTTTATTTGTTACTAAATAATGGATTTATTGAGAATATTCATTACTGATAACACGATTTGTAACCGTGTATTTAATAGCTGAAAACGCAAAAATGTTAAATGATTGGTGAGTGCTAAAAGATTTACTTTAATATTGTATCATAAGGTAGAAATAACGTGTTTTCTGCAACTTTGTTTCAAATTAAACTCGGTATTCTTTATAAGAACCATTGTTTTCGACATTTATTCATCCTTTTTGGTAAATTAAAACATTTGTATAAATTGTGGTAAATTTGGGAGTAAGAGTGCATCTTTAAATTACACTGACGCGTCAATCACTGAATTTGTTTTGCATGGTAACACTCAACAGTTTCTGGATATTACATTATTTGTGTTAATTACAGACTAACGGTCTACCATATATTATGTAACATCTTAAACATTCGCAAAACTCGCGGGCTTAGTGAAAGACTGTTTTATTTCAATATGAAAACAGGAAGCGTTAAAACGGTCTTGCTACAAGTCGTAGAAGTTTATCCATCAAAATTCATCTAATCAATCTTTTGGCGGCAACGTGCATGCATTATATACATTACTAGCGTTGTTAATGAACTGTTTGTCCTCTAAAGCTGCACTCTCACAGATTGAACGTTTTGAAAACTTTTTTTATTTTTTGTCTTTGAACGAGCCCATTTTTCCGAAAAACCATTGAAACCCGTTATATTAGAATGCTGATAAAAAAATAAGATCGCAGATTTTTATATTTAAGTTCAAAAATTGATGATTTATGCATTTTTCTTAAACCGTTAGTACATTTTAAGCCATAAAGCATTAATTTTCGAACGGAATTATAAAAATCTACGATCTATTTTTTGCAGAGATTTACGGAAATTTTACTCCTTCTCGTTCAAAAAAATTAAAAGTTGTAAAAACGGTATATTTGTGGGAGTGCAGCTCTAAATTAGATTATTAGTCCGTTTATATGACGACATTTATCCCCTGGGATAAATTTGCCCATATGTGAACGTTTACCTCAGGGACAAATATGTTAATAGTACTATTGTTAGCATTTTTCTTTATATTATTTTCATAAACTAATTATTGTTAACTTTCGTTAGTCATCAGTTTCACTTTCCTGGTTCATGACATTTTCGCAAAATTTGGCTCATTCCAAGACAAAAAAATAAAAGAGTTGTTAAAACGGTAAATCTGTGAGAGTGCAGCTTTAACAATTAAAACAAAACAAGGGAATGAAATTGTTATAAATACAAACTAATTTATTCTATCAAACTTGATTTTCGAAAGTTTTTTGCAGGTATATCTAAAAAGGAATGACATGTTTGAAATGCCGTATTTATGTCTGATTGAACCACTTTGTTTTAAAGTTTGACTATTAAAGCTGCAATCTCACAGATTGACCGTTTTGACAACTTTTTTTGTCTTAGAATCAGTTAATGTTTACATTGCTGTCTGAAAATCAATGGTATAATACTGCTAACAAAAGATCAGATCGCAGGTTTCAATACTTACTGTTTAATATGCCAAAAACTCATTTTTCTTAAAGCGTTAGTAACACTTTTTAACATACATTTTTGAACGTAAATATGAAAAATATTTTGTCAGCAGTCTTATATCAATGGTTTTCAGAAGTTTTCGCAAAAAAAAAAATGCTCATTCCAAGACAAAAAAAAATAAAAAAGTTGTCAAAACGGTAAATCTGTGAGAGTGCAGCCTAAAGTCTTTCTTTTAGACGCATACACGTATATTTGTTTTCAACATAAATTCCATTAAAAGCTTTGGCACTTCTATTTCAGTCGACACTTAGAAGTAATCAACTACTTATTCTTTTATAGTTTTTAGAATGAAATCAGGAAACTTGAACTCGTACAGTTTAAATATGTTTTGACAGTCTTAAAAGAATTGTTTTGAAAGACACATAGAATTGAAATTGAATATTTTTTTATATATTCGGTATTATAATTTTTAGTAAGGAATTATAAGATTTTTTTTGATTTTTAAAAAAAATGATTGAGTTTGAAAATCCGGTGCCAGTGATATACACGCGATATATGGAGCGAACATGTGTATTTGTCTATAGAAATAGCTCATCATCATTTATTATCATTTATTATCATTTATTATCATTTATTATCATTTGAGAATATTGACTTATAAATTGTAAATCCCATTCAAGGGGGCACTAAGTCAACGATAAATGCAAGGTAGCAAATATTATGATAATTTATTAAATTTATATTTAAATACATTGAGTCATTTTTTTTACAAGAAACTCAGAAAACGGAATATAAATAAAGTATTCATTTAAAGGGATTATTTTTATTAGCTGTGAACAATCCTAGTTATTGTATTTGTCAGCGAGTAAAATTAAAGTGTTGTTGTGGCTTTACACCCCCCTGAATTAAGGGCCAGCCCCTATAGACACCTAGATAGATACATTTGATTTCCGAGTCCTATCAGATATGACGAGCGCCTGGGAGGAAGGCAATTGGTACCCATTATTTTTTACTAGTTACTGGGTTACAATCAGACCATATTTAATCTTAATAAGTTTCATATTGGGCTTGAAACCAGACCAAGACAACCTCACCTTCCCGCCTCATCCAACCCAGCCTCCCCTCCGAATGCAAACGCCTTAACCACTAGGCCACGGGGGCGGTTATTTTTAATTATAACTTAAAGTTACAGTTGAACCTCATTAAGTCGAACTCTGGTATGTCGACTATTTGGTTAAGTACTTATCTGAACAAAAGTTTAAACACAGGCCTAAAGTCTTCCTATTTTTAAAAGGGAAACGCGTTTTTTACAAAACAAAACATTTCCTTTCATATCTCGAGGAATCTAAGAACAAATTTAGTCTTATTCAAAATTTTAATGGCGATATACCACTGTAGCAAAGACTTAATTCAAATTATATGTATATCCACTTAAATGTTTCTATGTCTGCCCCCTCCCCCCATGAAAGGTGAGAGAAGCACTTTATATCGTGGGTTTGTGACGCCCCTGTAATACTGAATACATGTCGGTTGTTTTTTTAGTCGATATGTCCTTAACCAAGGATGTGAACTACTTTTGATAATGATTATTCAAATTACTCACAAACGCTGTAAAATAAATCTGCTCCCCCGTAGAGTGATCTTTAATAGTTTATCATACGTTTTCTTGGTGAGGCCAAATGAACTGTATTTAATGGTTCTATGTTGTATCTTATTATACTAATGATAACTCAAATAATAGTTTTAATTTCAATTAACTCGCATTTGTTTTAAGTTAGATGGAAACCTTTACGTCAATTTCGATAAATATTCCATCAAAGGGTTTGTTGCCGCTTTGCTACGGTCAGAAAAACAAAGGATTGATTGAGGTTGAACCGTTTCCGAGTACTAGTTTACTAAATTTCACATCTAAAGTGCTTTCACAAATAAAGGGTTACCGCCTTAAAACGGTCAGTTAAAACTCGTTTGGATTTACCGCTGTTAAAAATCACTGGGGGTTACCTCCTTTAAAACCCACTGGGGGTAACCGCAGTTAAAGGCCAGAGTACTAGTACTCTACCTCAAACCTAAAATATCGTAGAAACGGTAAGTGTAAGCTCTGTGGAATTAACAAGGGGTTTAACCGATGGTCGCGTGCTTGTACGCAATCTCACACCTCCTGTGACCTGCTTTCACCAATAAAGGGGTTACCACCTTAAAACGATCATTCAAAACCCACTGGGGGTTACCGCCGTTTAAACTCAGAGGAAATAACTGGGGGTTGGGACGATTGTCGAGTACTCAATCTCACACCTAATGTTACCTGCTTTCTCCAATCAAGGGGTTACCGCCTTAAAACGGTCAGTTAAAACTCACTGGGGGTTATCGCCGTTTGAACTCAGAGGAAATACCTGGGGGTTAGGATTGTCGAGTACAAGTACTAAACCTTACACTTTAAGCAACATGAGTTTATCATTAAAGGGGTTACCGCCTTGAAACGGCCAATTGAAACTCACAGGGGTTACCGCCTTGAAACGGCCAATTGAAACTCACAGTGGTTACCGCCTTGAAACGGCCAATTGAAACTCACAGGGGTTACCGCCTTGAAACGGCCAATTGAAACTCACAGGGGTTACCGCCTTGAAACGGCCAATTGAAACTCACAGGGGGTTACCGCCGTTAAAAAATCACAGACAATTACTGGGGGTTAGGACGATTGTACTTAGTACTCAACCTAACACATCAAGTTACATGATTGTGTCATTATAGGGTTTACCGCCTTGAAACGGTCAATTAAAGCATTGAGTAAATTCCTGGGGGTTCGGTCGATCATCGACCAATAGTTTACTAAAACTGAAATACGTCAGACCGTAAGTAATATGTTGTTTAAATGGGATAGTCGGGTGTTTAAGCCGATTTATAGTAAAATATTACTTGTACTTAACCTTAAACAACGTTAAATGTCCTTGGGATTTTGAATATTGCAACGGAATATCTAATACGTTTTTTTTAGTTCAATGATTAAATCTTAGATACTGGCTTGTATTTTTTTTATTTTGTAATAAAGCAATTCTTTCTCAACTTTAATCATTTATAAATACAACAATTTTGAATGGTGGTTTTGATCAAATTAAAAACAAATGTTGTCCTACTTATATGAACTCTCAGAACGTTTCAATTGTTACAAAAACCAAATATTTTAAACCAGTTGCCTTGTGAACAGAAACAAACAATTTGCATATTTGACATTATATACCAGTATTGAAAGTTTCGAATTTGCTTGCCAATATCCGGAGGAACATGACACTGATGATATTAAATTGCTTTTAAATGAAATAGTGTGATATATATCTTTGTAATGATAGTATGTGTTAATAAATAAACTGATGGGTCAAATAACGGAAAATGGCGGCAAAATTCAGAAGAAGATCATTCGGTAAGCTTTGGGGTTTTCGTTACTTATATTAAAAGTATAGCATAACATTTGCAAACAGATGCCAACGTATGATTTATTTAGACAGTTAAGGGACATTACTCAGCTACTATTAAAGGCAGTTATTCGCTTCAAACTACATTAGCGTACTTTCACGTGTAACATATATACTGAGTTTCAAATTAATATCTTCAACACTTTTTAAGATATGAACGATATGAAAACCGACGACAAAAACGGACGACAAAAAAGACGACGACAACAACAGACAACATTGAATAGACGACAAAAAGAACCGATGACAAAAACAGACGTCAACAACAAACGACAAGAAATAGACGACAAAAACAGACAACGACAACAACAAACGACAAAAATTAGACGACAAAAACCATTGACAACAATAGACGTCAACAATAAACCTCAAGTTACAGACGACAAGTAACAGACGACAAAAACAGACGACAACATCAGATGACAAAAATAGACGAAAAACAGACGAAAAAAAAATAGACGAAAAAATAGGGGACAAAACACACGACAAAAAAAAACAGACTACAAAAACAGACGACAACAACATACGAAAAGAAAAACTAAACAACAGACACGCCATAATGAGTTCATTAACAGCAAAAGCATTTTGTTTTGTTTAAATAAACAGTCCTTAATTAGTTAATAAAGTATACTTCAAACCTACTATATATTATTCACTTTTAAAACCGCAGACATACGTGAGTTATGTAACAATAATCGCATCAGTTATTTGTTACTGTCAAGTTTAAATTGAATTGTTTGAATCGTTTTGAAAGTCTTAATAAGGGACTCGTTAAAATGCTTTATGTACACGTATGCGAATACAGATACTCAATTAAACATTATTACCTAAATCCAAGTTTGAAAATGATTCCTTTTTTAACAGATTATAAACGTCAGATTTGTTTTCTTTAAATTTTCTGTTTATTAATTCTACCTCGTTCGATTCTGTTGAATTGCACTAGAATATAGGTTCTTGGCGTTCGCAGTTTTGTTTGGTCCAATGACAATGGATGATTTTTCAATTTTTTTGTTTAATAGACGAAGATCGTTTTCTGACGAATGCACCAACTTATACCAATAAAGTTAGAATACAATTTTGACGATCTAACTTTTAATAAACATAGAGCTTTAATTGAACTTATAATTTGAAAACCGTAAAGAGTCCCTTAAAGTGACCGCCACGCGCATACCCCTAAAAACTAGACTCAACCTAAAATGTCGCTATGCTTTGTTTGTCTTGACATTTACTTATACATATACAAATGTTTAATTCTTAAAAAAAAAACGCGCCTGACATTTTCAACCAAACCTATTTTGACAAATAACAGTCATCTGTCATCAAATACACCGCAGTTAAAATAAGTGAGACGCGAAACAGTTTGCAAAAACAAGATTAATTTATCATCCTTTCGTATATTTCCCATTGTTAACAGTGAATTACGTCATATACACATCAAACTGTGTTATCTGATTCATTTATCATAACGGAGTCAAGAAAACTTATATTCAGCTGTTTTTGTCCACGAAACAATATAATTTATAGCATGATGTAATGGTTAAAAGTTGTTGGTACGTTGTTACAAATATAAATGGTTTGATAGGACGCAGTCGCATAAACATCTATTTTGTGTAAGAACATACAACTTTTAAATTTTAGTGGTCTACATACAATTTTGTAGACTATCAACTAGGCCGGATAACCACTTTTAATATTAACCCGTTCACCTTATTTAAATCCAGAACATCTGAAACTGATTTACTATATTGGCAGTATTGGCAAATTTCTGGAAAAGTATTCTGCTAGCGAATTGGACAAAAAAAATATGTAGACCACAAATTGAATAAAACTTAGCATATGCAGATTCCTCTAGTTTAGGCTGTTGCTTTAAAAACGCGCACAATTGAAACTATATATCATACATGTAACACTTTATCATTGTTTATCATTTTCCATTTCAGAATATAATTATGACACTATTATGTCATAAATTGCTGACATTTTTGCTGGATGTTTCGCGGATACAAAAGTACATTGAATTTCATTTTTTAAGCGAAAGTGCACACTTTTTATGAAGGAATAACATTATGATCTGACTTGGTTAATGGAGTAAATAACGTTGCTTAGAGACATAATAAAATTAAAGTTTAGTGTTATTTTTCGATATGCACTTTTCCTTGGTAGGGCATATAAAAATACATCTGGTTCGGGTAACCCGACCCTACTCACAAAATAGGCGCCGACCCTAACATTTTTATAGTCAGTTGGTAAAATTAAAAAAAAGGTGTGATTTATATGTAGTTTAAACCTTTAAAGCTTTATACAGAAATATACTTTAAAACAAATAATGACACGTACTTTCTTATATTATAAAGCCTAATAAAAAATAAATATAAATAAAAAGCCTACCTAGCCTACCTGTTTTTAAAAGAATGTAACACTAAACCATTATTTATTTATTTTTATTTTTTTATATTTTTTTTTTTTGGGGGGGGGAGATGGGGGGAGGGTCTTAAAAAATAACACAAGATATTGGCTCAAAATATAGTTCACGGTAAGCTTTGAAGTCAAATGGGGGGGGGGGGGTCATCCGACGCTCGCCCCCTCTAAAATCGTATAAGTTCACTTTTAATTTCAATATGGGAGAAAAAAAGTAATATATCGCGTCCAAAATGCACCATTGAGGACTGAAAATTGTTAAAATTTACTAGGGAAGTACCCCCCAAACCCCCGTACTAACACATACAACCAATGAAATTTCGCTTCTAAGGGAGGGGCGCAAGTGAAAATGTTACGCCCCCTAAGTCACGCCCCTAAAACGCCATGTCCTGGAACCGCCACTGTCCTAAGCTTTATGCGGAGAACCTATACCTTGATTTCTCATACAGCTAATTCTGCATACAGCTTAATTGGCTTTAAGATTATTATTTTTTTAATTGAAACAGATGTTTGCATTTGGAGAAGAAGTTATTATCAATGAAAGTAAATCATTAACGTGTGAGCTTTATGCGGTAGGAGCTTTATGTGGTAAGAGCTTTATGCGATATGAGCTTTATGCGGTTTGAGCTTTATGCGGAATCCAGGCACTGGATATCGCATAAGCTAACGTGGGCTTTATGCGGATTGAGCTGTATGCGAAATTAAGGCACATGATCTCCGCATTATGCTTACGTGGGCTTTATACGGAATTAGCTTTATGTGGAATCCAAGCACAGGTTCTCCGCAGGAAGCTTATGTGAGCTATTCGCGAAATGAGCTTTATAGAAAAATAAAGCACAGGTTCTCCGCTTAAAACAAATGTGATGTAGTCAGGGAATGAGCTTTATGCGGAATCGATTCACAGGTTCCCGCATAAACGGGCTTTATGTGGAATGAGCGTTAAGAGAAATCAAGACAGTTTTCCGCATAAATATAATGTGAGCTTTATGTGGAATGAGCGTTAAGAGGAATCAAGGCACAGGTTCTGCGCATAAATATAATGTGAGCTTTATGTGGAATGAGCGTTAAGAGGAATCAAGGCACAGGTTCTGCGCATAAATATAATGTGAGCTTTATGCGTTTCGCCAGAGGTTTATTAGAACACAAGTACAGCCCGGAGTTCAGTTTAGGCTAATGTAAACTAACGTTAGCAGACTGTCTTGTTGTGTATCCCTGCTTCATCGTGGCGCATGTACAGCAAGCCGAGAATAAATTCGCAAACGTTAGCCGCAAACACCTTGACTGAACTAAACTTGTTGCGATGATAATATATATATAAGCTTGAGTTACAATCGAGCAAAAGAAAAAATGTATCCTAGCTTATTTTTTTATCTTTTTCAGCGATGGAGTCCCGTACGACAGCGGACAACAATTTGGAGAACATCAGCCTTGTGTTGAAGAAGATAAGGGACTACTTTATCCTCGTGTTTATGTTCTTCTTGTATCGGCTGACACGGCTGCTCGTCACTTCTTTCCAGAAATTCACTTGGGCGGTAACCGGAGTCGAGAAAACGAGGCGAGACACTAAGTCCGGACTGAATTTTCGCTCCGCTGCGCACGTGCAGGATATAAAATGGCGGCGAAAAATACACCCGTTGGTTATTGCAGACGCGACAAACTTCATCTCGTTCCATAGCTCTTTCAAGCATCCGAACAGTGTTCTGAAGCCCAATGTTTCGCTCTATTGTGTAACTCAAACTGAAGCAGTATTTGTAGAAGTTGATGAGAAGACGAACATTTATTCAGCGGATATTAATTTTCACGACGCTCAATTCAAAAACGCCAAACGGCTAATCACCTTACCACGTGGAGTTTTCCACAAGCTAGCACAAGACTTAGGTGACCCACGGGCACCTGTGCTGTTAATTTCCAGCCCCGGAAGATGCGGCGCCACCTTAATGGCCCGGATGTTTGAGAAGGTACCCGGAACCCGGATAATACAGGAACCAGACGCGCTGACTACCCTAGCGTTCTTGAAAAAGTCATCTGCTTTGTCAGACACTGAATACGACAATGTGCTAACAAGTGCGATTCGTCTGCTGTGTAAACCAGACGACAATGTGGGCATGGTTGTGATCAGAAGCCGTCCATGTAGTTGTACTCAAATAAAAACCATTCAAAAACTTATGCCAAGAATTCGCCAAATATTCCTCTACCGTAACAGTCTGAGGACTGTTTCTTCCTACATAGCAACGATGTCCAATGACACCACGTCACAATGCGCGCGATTTGTGATCGATAACGAACTCCTCGCCACCTTTATGCCTTTCTTTCGTCGGCTGTTCCACTACTACTTCGTGAACACCGTTGACAACGATCCGCCGGTGACACCGCCTGGTGAGCTATCCGCTGTCGGCATGTTTGCGACCGTGTGGGCGGCGTGTTTAGCGTCCGCCGTCGAGTGTACGGAGAAGAACATACCCCTAATTTCCGTCCTATACGAAGAGCTTCTTAAGAACCCCTACCGAAGCTGCAGCGCCATGTTTGAACGCCTCAACATCCGGTCGCAGTACGTCAACGCCGCCACGGACGCCTTCAAGGTTGACGTCAATCGCAACCAGGAAATGGGACAGCCTTTCTTTAACACCGATTCCAGAAGGACCATCCAGCCGGAATCCCGCGCAGAAGCGGACGCCATCTTGAGAAAATACGGCTTCCCTAAGTTAGGGGAACGCTTTGAGTTAAATGGCCTAACGAACTTTGATCCACCGCCGTTTAGTAAATCGCTGTCAAAAGACAAGCTTTTGTATCTTAGTTGATTTTATGAGACAATGGGTCGAACGATCAGAACTTTATCAAAGTTAACAACGTTGTTAACGTCATCGTTGTTAACTTTCAAATCATTATTCCTTTGTAAGTTTCACAGATACACTTAGGGTCTGCGGAATTCCTAACAAGACGTGAGACAACTGTTTCAGCTGTACTTGTTTTAATTAAATACATGAGCATATCATCAACTAGTTCACCATTAAAAGTTAACAACGATGTCGTTAATTCCGTTGTTAACTTAAACAAAGTTCTGAACAATCCAGCCAATAGGTCGAAAGATAAGAACTTTATCAAAGTTAACAACGTTGTAAATGGGTTCGTTGTTAACTTTAAAAGGTGAAATATTTAATGGTGTGCTTATATATTTAAAAAAAACTAAAGCTATAACAGCTGTCTCAATATGTTCATAAAATACTTCAGATCATTAGAAGGTCAATTCAATATTCTGAGTAATAAAGATTTTGGAGTTAACAACGGTCACATTAACAACGTTGTTAACTATAGCAAAGTTCTGAACAATCGGTCCAATTGTAGAGAAAAAGCAGCCCCCGCCATTCAGTATCAGTAATATCTAGTTCAGTTTTGTAATCATGTATATTTTGCCGTTTAATTGTTGTTTTATAGTCTATAACCACTGCATTCACCATTTGTTTGTATGTACATGAACAATTATTGTAAACAATCATTAACTGGAAAGTTGTATCAATGTGATTTCCGTGGAGATAATATTATCAGATGTTTAATCTCAATTTGATCATTTGGACTGTATCGATACTATCGAAAATAATATTATATTTCAATGGTCAGTTAATGAATACTAATTAAACTAGTATTTCAATAAACAGATACATGATTAATGAAGACATATTATAGAAAGTACATGGAGCTGTTGTATCATAACTTGCTTATCAAATAAAAATAATTGTCAAATGAAATACTCAGAATAGCGTGTGTTTGCATATAACTACGATTAATTTTCATTTTACTTTATTTATGATATCTTTCACCAACAAAAACATGTTGTCAAAAATTAATTTATCAAAACAAGAGCAATCACAGGGACAGCACGCTCAACTATTCCGCGCCTTATAAGCTTAAGAATTGCAGTCTTTGCAAAATAGTGTTAGCTTACTTAATCATTTAAGTAGGTTTGATCGTTGAGCACCGTTGTATAAAGTCTCAATGCAATATACCAAGTAGTTGCTGAGATATCAACCTAAGTGTAAATACATGCAAACTCGTAACCAGAATTTCTTGGGCGAATAACAAAGGCCGATAATTTGCATCACATTCAAAGTATTATTATCTAACTTCATTAAGTAAGCACGTTGGCTAGTAGGGAACATGTATCTAAAGTTTCAATGCAATCCAAACGTGCTTTCATGCAAAACCTTAACCAATGTGTAAAGCCGACGACGACGCCATGGTAAGCAGTACAGCTCTCACTTTTCTTCGACTAGTCGTTCTTAAAACAGTGCGACTTAACATAAATCAAACAAATAAAACTATTTGATTTTTGGTTTATTCTTATTTCATGCCATTAGATAATCCTCGTGCAAGCTTATGGAGGGATAGCGCAGTTAGGATCCTGCATACAGTGGTTCCAGTAAGCATGTTGCTGTTGCACATAGGCTTCGTCATAGCACCGCATTGGAGGGCAGCATACTCCGCTCACAGGTCGGTAGCATGCCAGACCTGCGCAGAATACAGAAAAAACAACGTTATATACGGAGTAAATCACGGATTCGGAGAAAACAACGGTATATCCGGGGAAAAAAACGGTGTATATTGGGAAAACGACGGATGCGGAGAAAACAACGGTATATCCGGGGGAAAAACGGTATATATTGGGAAAACGACGGATGCGGAGAAAACAACGTTATATACGGAGTAAATCACGGATTCGGAGAAAACAACGGTATATCCGGGGAAAAAACGGTATATATTGGTAAAACGACGGATGCAGAGAAAACAACGGTATATAGGGAGAAAACGATGGTAAATAGGGAGAAAACAACAATATGTAGGGAGAAAATCGGTATATAGGGAGAAAACAACGGTATATAACAACGGTATATAGGGAGAAAACAACGGTATGTAGGGAGAAAACAACGGTATATAGGGAGAAAACAACGGTATATAACAACGGTATATAGGGAGAAAACAACGGTATATAACAACGGTATATAGGGAGAAAACAACGGTATATAACAACGGTATGTAGGGAGAAAACAACGGTATGTAGGGAGAAAACAACGGTATATAGGGAGAAAACAACGGTATATAACAACGGTATATAGGGAGAAACCAACGGTATATAACAACGGTATATAGGGAGAAAACAACGGTATATAACAACGGTATGTAGGGAGAAAACAACGGTATATAGGGAGAAAACAACGGTATATAACAACGGTATATAGGGAGAAAACAACGGTATATAACAACGGTATGTAGGGAGAAAACAACGGTATATAGGGAGAAAACAACGGTATATAGGGAGAAAACAACGGTATATAACAACGGTATATAGGGAGAAAACAACGGTATGTAACGGTATGTAGGGAGAAAACAACGGTATGTAGGGAGAAAACAACGGTATGTAGGGAGAAAACAACGGTATATAGGGAGAAAACAACGGTATATAGGGAGAAAACAACGGTATATAACAACGGTATATAGGGAGAAAACAACGGTATATAGGGAGAAAACAACGGTATATAGGGAGAAAACAACGGTATGTAGGGAGAAAACAACGGTATATAGGGAGAAAACAACGGTATATAGGGAGAAAACAACGGTATATAACAACGGTATATAGGGAGAAAACAACGGTATGTAGGGAGAAAACAACGGTATATAGGGAGAAAACAACGGTATATAACAACGGTATGTAGGGAGAAAACAACGGTATATAGGGAGAAAACAACGGTATGTAGGGAGAAAACAGAAAACAACGGTATATAGGGAGAAAACAACGGTATATAACAACGGTATGTAGGGAGAAAACAACGGTATGTAGGGAGAAAACAACGGTATATAGGGAGAAAACAACGGTATATAACAACGGTATATAGGGAGAAAACAACGGTATGTAGGGAGAAAACAACGGTATATAGGGAGAAAACAACGGTATATAGGGAGAAAACAACGGTATATAACAACGGTATATAGGGAGAAACCAACGGTATATAACAACGGTATATAGGGAGAAACCAACGGTATATAACAACGGTTTATACGGAGAAAACAACGGTATGTAGGGAGAAAACAACGTTGTATATGGGGAAAACGATGGTATATACGGGGAAAACGATGGTAAATAGGGAGAAAACAACAATATGTAGGGAGAAAATCGGTATATAGGGAGAAAACAACGGTATGTAACAACGGTATATAGGGAGAAAACAACGGTATGTAGGGAGAAAACAACGGTATGTAGGGAGAAAACAACGGTATATAACAACGGTATATAGGGAGAAAACAACGGTATATAACAACGGTATATAGGGAGAAAACAACGGTATGTAGGGAGAAAACAACGGTATATAACAACGGTATATAACAACGGTATATAGGGAGAAAACAACGGTATATAACAACGGTATATAACAACGGTATATAGGGAGAAAACAACGGTATATAGGGAGAAAACAACGGTATATAACAACGGTATATAGGGAGAAAACAACGGTATATAACAACGGTATATAGGGAGAAAACAACGGTATATAGGGAGAAAACAACGGTATATAACAACGGTATATAGGGAGAAAACAACGGTATGTAGGAAACAACGGTATGTAGGGAGAAAACAACGGTATGTAGGGAGAAAACAACGGTATATAGGGAGAAAACAACGGTATATAACAACGGTATATAGGGAGAAACCAACGGTATATAACAACGGTATATAGGGAGAAACCAACGGTATATAACAACGGGTTATACGGAGAAAACAACGGTATATAACAACGGTATATAGGGAGAAAACAACGGTATGTAGGGAGAAAACAACGGTATATAGGGAGAAAACAACGGTATATAACAACGGTATATAGGGAGAAACCAACGGTATATAACAACGGTATATAGGGAGAAACCAACGGTATATAACAACGGTTTATACGGAGAAAACAATGGTATATAACAACGGTATATAGGGAGAAAACAACAGTATGTAGGAAACAACGGTATGTAGGGAGAAAACAACAATATATAGGGAGAAAACAACGGTATTTAACAACGGTATATAGGGAGAAAACAACGGTATTTAACAACGGTATACACGAAGAAAATAGCGGTATATAGAGAGAAAACAACGGTATTAAGGGAGAACACAACGGTATATACGAAGAAAACAACGGTATATAACAACGGTATACGGAGAATACAACGGTATATACGGAGATAACAACGGTCTATAACAACGGTATTTAGGGAGAAAACAACGTTATATACGAGGAAAGGACGGTATAGACGGGAAAAACAACGGTATATACGAGGAAAACGACGGTATAGACGGGAAAAACAACGGTATATACGAAGAAAATGGTATTTAGGGAGAAAACAAAGGTTTATACGAGGAAAACAACGGTTTTTTACGGAGAAAACAACGGTATATTGGGAGGAAACATTAAACCACAACAATTAATAAAGAGTAGTACCATTAATTTTAAGAACTTCTTCTACTGATATACTGGAATACATAGGAGTATTTTTGTCGATGTAAAATGGCCACGGTGTTGGGTCTGTCCCGAACCTTGCCGGACATGGCCGAGTGGTAACAATTGCCCCCCCCCCCACCCCCTCTCCTCACCCCCTATTCATATTCCTTGTTTCGTTATACATAACGGAATTTAAAGGTAGTGACATATGATTACATATAAATAAAAACGTGGAAAAACTTCCCGACCTGTATCACATTTGCACGAGGAATCGCAGACCTCGCCTTTCTGCGCTTTCTTCATGCTGCACGTGCCGTTCTCATGCCCATCTCCCATAAACACCGGCCCAAAACCTCCCATTGGCTCATCCGATACCACGTGACCGTCTGTTGCCCGGCAACACATATCCTGTCCGCACATGTAGGAGTTCGTACATGATGTCGATGACACTGTTGCCCCGTGGGCGGCGCCTAGCGCTAGCTGGTAATGGGATAATGATTATTCATATATTGATGGTAAGCTTGCTTATAATGATATTAGTTCTTGGAGATGGGAGAGTGACATTTAACCTGCTTAGTTACGACTCTTGATCCTAAACCCGTATTGATGGATAAAACGTGTTTCAGCTCTTGTAGATCGAAGAATGGGAGGTAACTCTTGAAGTAAGGGGAGTGAATAGTATTTTAACTCAAGGTAATGGGGGGGGGGGGAGGGGCTATTTAAGTAAGTGAAACTGTAGTTTCACATAAAAGCATTTTTTTTTAAAATGATTGCTTTTCGAAAAAGCCAAAACTGTTAAAACTTGTCAAATAGAATCCATAGATAGACAAAATTCGTTAGCTCTTTTTCAAGGGGTGTGTGTTTTTTTTTTCAAATAAAAGTTCATTACAAGATCATAAATAAAAAGATCGCCAACGGTTACACCATCAATAAACATCTTCATATCCGCAATTTTCATAGATTCATTATAATGTACACTTAAGACCTGAAGAATTGTTTGTATTTACTAACACAAAATAAATGGTAATGCAACTGTGTCGCCTCAAACCGTTTATATTTGTAAGTACATACTAACATCTTTAACCATAACAAACAAAACAAAAATAAATGTCTTACCAATCCTATGAGGGCGAACATCATTTCTAAAAGTATTTCTGTTTTAAAGTTTAAAGTCATGTGCTTATAAATTAGTTCAGCAATCTTATCTGTGATCTATATTTAATAGTTGACCTTATTTATAAAGCTTATCACCCATCTTCAAACGGCTTGTTCCAATTTCAGACATAATGCCGTCAACAAGCTACATTATTCATCTAACGACAGTGATTTACTCTCTATATGATATTATATATCAATAATTTGAGGTATAAACAACAGCTGTCACAGTATGTGACAAATGCCCCCGAATGTTACATCAACCTTTGAACAATGTCAGTACATAAAAAGGGAAGAAAATAGCAATGAAATCTCCATTATGTCTAACGAATATGCCTAGAACATTTGCAAGACCACAATCATGGCTTAATGTCTAACCAACATGGCTGGTGCATTTGTATGACCCCATTGCAATATGTCTGACAAACATGGCTGGTGCAGTTGCAAGACCACATGGCATTATGTCTAGCCAACTTGGCTGCTGCTTGTAAGACTTATTTGCATTATGTTTGTGCCGCAGGATTAAAACTCCTCCGTGCTTGACAAAACACTTGACCTTAGAGTTAGGGACACGGGTCACGCATGTGACACGTCGTCATGATATGTCGAAAAACATGTGGCAAATTATTTTAAAATCAGTCCATACATGAGAAAGTTACAGCCCGGACACGACCTACTATATGTCCTTATATGCAGCATTCCATAGTATTCAAACACTACGTGTGACCTTGACCTTTTAGGTAGCGACATGGGTCTTGCACGCGACACGTCGTCTTGGTTTGTCAAACACATGTGGCAAGTTATTTTAAAATCTGTCCATACATGAGTAAGTTTCAGCCCGGACACGACAACCTATACTCTATATCCTTATATGCAGCATTCCATAGTATTCAAACACTACGTGTAACCTTAAAGGTAGGAACACAGGTCTTGTATGCAACACATCTTTATATGCCAAACACATGTGGCAAGTTATTTTAAAATATGTCCAGACAAGAGAAAGTTACATCCCGAATCCGATATGTTGAGTCGGACTAACGGACAGACGGAGGGACGGACGGAAGGTGCGATTTTAATATGCCTACTTTCGGTGACATAACTAAAAGGGTTATACATACATATTCTTGCGAACTGACATAAAGATAAGTGTATGGCTTTATTTGTGTTTAATATACTCAATGCTGTGTTTAATATACTCAATGCTGTGTTTAATATACTCAATGCTGTGTTTAATATACTCAATGCTGTGTTTAATATACTCAATGCTGTGTTTAATATACTCAATGCTGTGTTTAATATACTCAATGCTGTGTTTAATATACTCAATGCTGTGTTTAATATACTCAATGCTGTGTTTAATACACTCAATGCTGTGTTAAATATGTGACTGAAATCTTACCACATTTTAAACTATCGTTCTACATCAATTAAAACTTTAACTAAGAGTGTTAACATGTATTTTACTATCAATTCAGCAAAAGAACAAACACACCGACTATGAACTTATTGACTTTATTTTTGAAAGCTTTAACAAGATATATTGTATATTAACGAATAACTATTGGGTGCATATTCACTAAATGTTGCGGCAATTTTTCATAAAAAGCAAACAAATATAACTTAATAGAAAAATAACAAGCACTATGGATGTATACAATTTTTTTTCTTTTAAGTACTGGCGTCAATTTAACCAAGATAAGATCTTCAAGCGACTTTAACCAGAATACAAAATGTACATGTACAACAAAAATAAATAAGTGTCACTTATATAACATTTAATACTTTCGTATACAAGAGCGATGATGCTATGCGTACAAGACTCAATTTATAATTTTCAAACCTCTGATGAATGTGAATACCCATTAAAACAAAATGGGATTTTAAGTTCTGATTTTATTAAAAATCAAAATACATGTAGCCCTATGTTTTGCTCTGACATTGACCAGACATAATTTCCCCCACATCGGCTTTTGTAATAAGTAGGCTGTGCATTATCAAAAATTCAAGAATTGTATATGTGACGAATATTTAATTTTGTTCAAGGACCAATGATGATATTGTTTAACCATAACATTTATCCAGTGTAATAAGAAACACAGTGAAATAGAATTATTTAGGTGTGTATACTATTTAAGACATAAATAAACAAATAGTAGTTTGCACACTAAGTCTGCACAGTGCTTTGTTATTAAAATTTGCTTAGGTAAATTAAAAGCGCACCAGTCTAATGTATGTGCTTGCTTACTCAAAAGTAATGTATCAAGTTTGATATTAACAAGATAGAAACAGATCTGAATGCATAACGTGGACGCTCTCTGTCTAGAAATTCAAGCATTTTACAATTTTTTTGTCCAATCAAAGAAACTCAGAACATTGCAACAGGCACACTATATATAAATACACAAATATACTTTGTTCTACAAAATGCTTATGATAATTACCATATCTGAACTATGACAACCGGAAATGGTTCCTATATATGTATTTAAGAAGTTTTTTAATTATGAGCTGTTGGTTTCATATAAAATCTGTTTCATTCAAAAGAAATATTAACAATTGTATTTTGAAATGAAAAACTGATGTCTCCCCGTCTGCACATCATGTCAATATGGTGAACATCTGTTATTTCCAATACTTCAAGAGGTTCAAGAGATATGGAGCAGAAACGAATTGCAGTCATATGACCTTTGACCTCTAAGTGTACCCTTGACCTTAGCCCAAGCTGGTTGTAACATGCTCTCAGCACAATGTCCCAATATGGTGAACATTTGCAACGAGTAATTTCAAAATCCTTTTATGGGTTAAGAAATATGGAGCGACACACACACGAACTGTAGTCAAATTATGTTTGACCTCTAAGTATGAACTTAAAAGTTATTTCAAAAACCCTTCCAGCGGTTCAAAAACAAGGAGGCCTCTCCTTATTTGCCACATAGAAACCACTGTTCTGTCTTTAGTAATAAGAAACTGTGGTGTCATATTGTTTGCTTACGTTAAATCGTTATATGTACTATATGATCCATTTCTGCGTGTCATGTTTCGCAACTAATTATTCTTTAGTAACAATATAAATATACACCCCAACAATCCTTAAACAATCCTTAACCCCGCTAGATCTACAGAATATAATACACCAACAACAATATAGAGTATATGATATCAGTAAATAAGAATGTCATAAAAGGTAGAAAAGGATTACACAGAGTAAAAATAACATATTTTATAATTAAATATATGTACAGCCTTTGCAAATAGTAGAAAACGAGTATTAAGAAAAATATAACAGACAGTACATGATTGCATAGTGTGAACAAAATACACTTAGAGTAAATATGTAGTGCTAAAAAATTAAGTGACAAAGAACAAAATGGACACATTTATAAAATGCAATTATAAAATGCTTTTAAATCAGGGGTGGATCCAGGAACTGACGTAAGAGGGGGCGTGGCTTATGTGGCACAACCCTTTGGTATTCGACCCCTCTCCCATGAATCCGCTATTGTTCAATGTCTTATTAACAAGTACATAAATTCTTCGTAAAATTATCCTATCACAGAATATCGTCTGAGCTACAACCTTCAAAATATGATAACAAAAAATATATATTCAGAGTGATAACAATTCATTAACAGTTTAAATTAACTCATTCATTTGGTTATATTTATACTGTAGTTCCAGTACAGTGTCAACAATAAGTCAATGAATTTTTTTACACGTGTGTATTGATACAATTTAGTTATTATAAGTTGCACCAATAATTATCTTACTAACACAGATGAGACAGCAAAAAGTTCAGTTATAGTTAGATGACAGTATTAAAATCGTAATTGTTAAGAATTGGCTAAGTGGGCGTATCTTTGTTTTAAGTATTCGTTTGAAGCAAAATATTGCCTTCCGACGAAGTATTTGTGACGTAATTTATCACGTGACATACACACACTGACATTGTTATTCCCGTTTACGTCAAACTATAAGACTGAATTCTCCCCATTAAGGTTTATAATAATATAGATGCACAAATAATCTTATCTTTGAAACTTTGAGACAGAAGATATTCTTGTTTTACCGGAAAGCAATTACAAATACCAAAAATCCTTCTTCATACAAAATTAAATTGAACATAAAAGTCCTCCAAAACCAAACCATATTTTTTCAATCATTTTTTCCCTATAAATAAATAAACAGGCTGTATATACGCTTACTTGTGATATTTATATTTCTATCTATCTCTATTTAATACAATAGACACGTCATTTGACTACAAATACACAGTGCATCAAGAACGTAATTCAAGATCAGACCTTAAGACTAAGAAATTCCTAAAAGAGGAATGGGACACACCGTTTCCCTTGTCATCACTGATTTACAGTATGCCGCTACCTATCAAGCAATGAAACATCAACCACAATGTCTACCATTGCAATAGTCTGCAAAAAAAGAATCACTTTTCACTTTGTACGATTCAGCAGAATGCAAGAATTGAACCAATTGTTTAGAGCTTAAAACACAAATAATATTTCAATTATATCCTATGATGAAAGTTAAAAGAAACCCAATTGCACCTATTTAGTGATTCACAAAGAAACAAGTGAAATTTTTTAGATAGTTTTTCAAAATTTATTTGGACATAAAAATCCTCCGAAACAAACCATAATCTATTCAATTATTTCTTCCATTTTAGTTGTCTGAGGAATAAACTCTACCAAAGGATGCCAGAAGAAATTGAACGCCACACTGAAAGCCTCTTGGAACATATTGTAATACAAATCCTCATCATCCTCTTCATCCTCCTCTATATTAATCTCTCGATTCAGGCACTTAAGTTTCTTGAGGTGGAGTTTCACGGGCCTCGCTAGAGCATCAGCTATAATAGCCTTGATTTCCAATTCATCCCCTTCTTTAATAGCAAGAAATGTGTTCTTAAAGCCAGATCCTGCATCAACAACCGCACCCATGTTATTTTGAAGTACTACTCCAATGTTAAATGCATACTTGTCATAACTTTCTAAGCCAAACAGATAGCCAAGGTCAACCATCAGACTACAGTAAGCTTTACCATGGGCATTTAAATCTTCATCATCACAATCATATGGTTTGCCGTAAATGCCTCTTAAAGGTTTGGAGACAAAGCTCGGGAAAATATCTAACATTGAACTGACTTCGTTTGTTATGGACGTGACTTTCAAGGTAGTCACTTTACCGTTCCAGACAACTTTTGTACCCTTCAGAGCATGGCAGTTCATAAAACTCTCCATATCTGCGTCGCAAACAGACGTAAAACTCTCCGCAGACAGTTTCCCATGGTGAGCTTCTTCAGTTGGTGAAAATCGAACAAATATCAGGGGAATTATAGCCAGAATTGCGAACATAATCATCAAAATCTTTTTGAGCACTCCAAACCGTTTATCAAACTTACCACCCATGAATTTCTTTGTCTGGGTAAGCAAAATCGGAATACAAGCGAGCAAAAGCGTAATCACAATCTTTCCGAACATGTCAGACGAAAGCATTTTGATGAAGAGATAAGCTAAGCCAATCAGAAACAGAATAAAGCTGAGAGGTATTAATAACGGAAGCATGACATAACCTACGGTAGCTCTTCCGAGGCCGATCCATGTCGAGAAAGGGTACATCGTTGTTATCAGCTCAAACCAGAAATAGCACACCAAATGCGGTATAGCTAACCTGTACATACCAGAGAAGGACTTTCTTATCGCCATTTGAATAAAGAAAACAGGAATCAGACTGTAACAAATAGATGGTATGCCAACATTTAATTTCAAGCCAGCGTACAGATCTACAGAAAACAGATTTCCTGACAAGACATTGATAATGGTTGTCAAAACTGGGACTTTTGGGAAATTCTGAAGGAAAACTGGCAAGCTTGAAAGAAAGTTGCAGAAAAGCGCAAGCAAGGTGACAAGATCATGGCTATCACTAATTGCTACAAAACAAATGCCGCAGATCACGGCATTTAGAACACACAGCTCAGAGCAGGGGATATACATTTTGTCAGCCAGTGAAAAGCTCGCCACAACTATGGGAATAGCACCAAAATACACCAGATATGGTGTAAGAGAATTCCACGAGTATTGCGACTGAGTTTGATCAACGTCGACTCCAACATCATACTGTTTCAGCATTTCAGCCAAGGCGGAGGCTTCCTTTTCTTGTAGAACATTTGCATTGTTGTGATTATAATCGTTGCATACGATATGTAAAAAGTCACCAAAGGCAAGATGAGCAGTAAAAATTTCGGTGAAATGAATCCATAGATGAAGAAAAGGGCCAAGAAGTAGATCTGATCTACGGGTATGCATCCAGCAACCATACCGAGCCCGTCCCTTGACGCAAACTCCAGGGCGGATTCACCAATAGCAGAAGCTGTCTCCTTGGGGTACTTTGCAATCTGAAATATAGTTTATGGTATTTTCATACTCACGTATATCATTGAAGAAGTCATGAACCCAAGATATATTTATATAAATGATAATTGTATTTTTCAGTGTAAGACCCTAATATAATTATTTTATTTATTATATACACTAAACAAAATTCCTAACCGGCCACCTTAGTTATCTTCTAATATTCCTTTCCCTGTAAAATAATCCTAATTACAAATTAGTTTCATGAAAAGACCATTACCTCGTACACATGCTGTGAAAACTTGGTTCATATATATCGCTTTGTCAAAAAGATACAGTGTCTCAAATGACAACACTCTCAATCATAAAAGTCACAAAATCTAACATAGCGTGTAAATGAGGAAAAATAAAATTACCATCTTTAGTCTCTTTAAAATGATATTGCATTAAATGTGAGACTGAAACTCAGTCATCAACGGCTTTATTAGTTCAAATGTATGTTTAACTTTAACCCTACCATCTATGTGAAACAAAGCCTGAGTCAAAAGATTGCTAAAAATACAAAAACAATGAAAATTTTGATTCCCTATGGAATTTGCATTGTTATTTCTTTTCCTTGTGACTTTTGGATTTAGGAGTAACCGTATATGAACTGTGTTTTTCTGCCGTTTATGCTTCGATTTAGCTAAAATTTTCAAAGAATATTGCCACGAGAGGGCAGATATCGAATACTGAACTGAATATTGATTATACTTAATGCAGTTTTAAGGAAGGTTACTTTATTAAGTGGCCAGTTAGGAATTTTGTTTAGTATATATATATATATATATATATATATATATATATATATATATATATATATATACTAACCAATCAGCAACAAAAGCTATATTTCTTGAGTGACATAGCCATTGGTGTTCACGTTTCCTTTTATATGTTAAATCTAAAAGGGATATAAAACACAGTTCATTGTAGATTTTCAGAAAACCTTTCAAAATAGTATGTGAACCTAACATGATTAAAGAAATGACGCTGAACAAAAAAAAGTGTTTCATCCCTGTGTGCGCTGCTGTTTGTTTTCGAATTGCTCGAAAAGGGTCATTACTAAGTATTAGGAGCCAGGCTTAAGCAATGCTAAATATGTCCATATTGTCACTTGTAATATTGTGAACGTAGTCACATATCAATGTATTGGAACAGTTTTTGAGTATTAAAAGCTAAAAAAGATTTTGGATGCTGACAGTGCCAAAGACAACAACACCTAGGCTACATGCCTGACAATAAAACTTTTTTCTTCAAGATATAGACAAGCTAAACAAGAGGCCCAAGAGGGCCTATGCTCTACTGGCATGGCTCTTGCGGTCATTTTCAATCCAGAGCATGTACCTATAAGTAATAGGCAACATAGTTCACTTTTGTGTTCGGGTTAGCTGAAAACGGTGCAAGTTCAACACCTGAGGACAGAAATTGTTGTAATCAGATTAGTCGCATGAACTATTTTAAAATGTGCCAAGTAAAGCCTAAAAGGTAATCTGAGGGAAAACAATATTTGCTTTCAAAACTGTACTCATGGTCAAAATTTCAGTAGCTTTAAAAATAAAAAAGGTTGGTCAACATTGATGCTCGTTTGCAAAACTGTACACATGGTCAAAATGTCATTGCTGTACCTTTAAATATTAAAAAAGTAAATCAAAAGGGGTGGGGCCAGTTTTGGCCCAAGGGGCATTATTTGAAATGTTTTTCTAGGTGGTCATCATATGATGCTCCACAACAAATATCAAAGGTATGGGCCTTGTGGTTTGAAACAAGAAGATTTTGAAAATATTTCTTAAATTTATATTTAAGTCTCTAGGAAACTTGTGACCCACGGGGCAGTGCCAGTTTTGACCCAAGGGGCATAATTTGAACAACCATGGTAGTGGACCACTTAATTAAGCCTTGTTCAAAATAGCAAGGATCTGCATAGCTGTTTCAGACAAAAAAGTTTCTAACATTTCCCAATTTATATATACCAAACCTGTACAACCGGGGGCATGGCCAGTAATGACCCCAGGGGCATATTTAAAATATGTGACAGACACATGCTGTGCATAATTGCTGATTATCGAGTGTCAAACAAGGCAGTTGATGGGATTAAATCAGCGTGGCGCTAATTAGGTAGGAATAGGGGCAGCGTGGGGGACCGGAAATAGGGCAGGGCGGAGCGCCCCGCTATTCCGCTCTAGAATAATCCCTAATAATTTGAACAAACATTCACAAGCAATTGTGACTTTACATGTAAACTTGGCTAAAAATAGACTTTGCTCATGAAGACTTAGCTAAAAATAGCATGTTTTATACTTTCAAGACCCATAATGTAGATATGCATGGACAGATCTGGCTGGTTTTCGAAAGGAACAGAGCTCTAAAGGAACAGAGCTCTAATGGATATCTAAATACTGTACAAGTTTCATCGAGATACAATCAAAACTGATGACTGTATCGTGTTCACAAGGCACTGTTTACAGAAGCACTGATTTTTTATACTTTCAAGGCCCATAATCTAGGCATTCATGGGCGGATCTGGCTGGTTTTCGAAAGGAACAGAGCTCTAATGGATATCTAAATACTGTACACGTATCAAAACTGAAGCCTGTATCGTGTTCACAAGCAATTGTTTACAGAAGCACATACTACATACACATTACCATAGCATATGCTCTTCTGGCCTTTGGCCAGTAGAGCTAAAAATGTCAAAAATCACCTGATAAAAGAATACAAAAGTTACTACGGTAATCATCTAACCTTTTCCCAAAGACTCGCAGCTTGAAATGCCGATGACCGTTCTGACCCTGTCAAGGTCATAGTGCCCTGGATCTTTCGTGACAAAAGCTTTACAAATTCTGTCTCCGATATGTTGTCCCCTATCTTCTTCCCTACAACACATTAAATTGAAATGATTTAATTTACTTGAGTAAGGCTTGTATTTACAAAACAATACAACTGTATTGACAACTGGGCAAGTTCTTAACATTTCTGCAATTTTAACACTCGAAACACCTCGGCCATTATCCAACAGATAAGACCTCGGATATAATACAGGCCTTTAAAAATAGTCCATCATGGCTGCGCCTATTTTGAAAAAGTGTTGTATGTGTTTTTAGGATATTGAATGAAACACATGGCGAAGAGTATCAATGTGTATTTCTTTTACTTTGAATCTAACTTATTTCAGGTTTCTCCAAAGCGTTATTAGACACAAATCAAAATTATTTATTTCAGAACTTTGTTTACGTTATCGAATGGGTCTACTTAGCGTAATTATACTCGAGTTAATCGCCGGCGACCTCATCACATTGTTATATATTTTGACGCCTATTTACGAGGACTCTTTCGATGACCTCTGGAGGTGGCTGAGTTATGATTGGGTTTCTCGCAAATAAGGGTAATATTCCAATTCACAGAGATACATGTTAAAAATGATGCTACTGAGCGCCAGAAGATCATCGGACATTATAGGAATAAGTTTTTACCAAACAGATAATTTATTAATAATGCAGTAATTTAGCCAGAATAATATATAAATATCGCATCACTTCCAATGTTATAGAACATATTGTCAACATGAGGGAATCTATGTTACCCAGACACCCATGTGTACCTTGTTTCAATCGGGTTTCTTAAAAGCTTTTTGAGCAAGGGGTAATAAATATATATTTGTTTCAGGTGTCAAAAAAGGTGGAGTCGGTAAGTCAAATCTGGGAGTATTTGTTATTGGTGTCAGGTCGAAAGTTCTTTTTTATCTTTCTTTTTTTATCAGGATAATTTTTTCTTGAGATTTTTCTGTGATCAAAAGTATTAAAAGCCTAAGAACATCCAGTGATTTTTTGGAAATAATTTTACCGCCTGTGCCTTGCAATTTGGGAAAAAACAAAATCAGATCAAAATAGCAAATATAAATGTTTTCACATTTGTAAGCATACTTTATGCTGTGAAAGGGTTAGTCTTGTCAAGATTTTGTTTATCTTTCAAGAAATCCATTGCCATTTTATTCACTAACATAATGTACATTTATCAAATTAGGAAAAAATTATAAAATTTTGGGAAAAATGGACATTTTTTCGCAAGGGGAAACAGCCTTTGGAGGCAGTAAATTGCGCCAGAAAAATCACTGACATCTATTCAATCAGTACAAACATCACTGGTATTGTTAACAGCCCAAAACAATTCATTGTTAATATTTAAAAGAAAGAAACAATCAAACCAATGATAAAAAATATTTCTCAATGCAAAGAGGTCAGGGCAAAAATATATAGTTGGTCGGGAAACCTGAATCAAACAAGAGTGCAAAGATGGTCCTATATATCTCACCTGAATAAAGCTTTGTGCTATAGACTTGTTGATAATTAAAGGGCAATAACAAGGATCTGGCTTCTCTGATATATGAAATTGTTACCTCGAGAGTGTTAACAACGTATTTCCATATTTGGGCTCTGTGACCTAGTTTTTGACCCCAGATGACCAATATTTGAAATTGAGCTAGAAATCATCAAGACAACCTTTCTGACAAATTTCCAGGATATTTGGGCTGAAAATGTTACCCCTAGAGTGTTAACTAAGTATTTCCATATTTGTGCTCTGTGACCTAGTTTTTTACCCCACATGACCCATATTCGAACTTGAGCTAGAAAACATCAAAACAACCTTTCTGACAAATTTTCAGGATATTTGGGATGAAAATGTTACCTCTAGAGTGTTAACAAGGTATTTCCATATTTGGGCTCGGTGACCTAGTTTTTAACCCTAGATGACCAATAATCGAACTTGAGTTAGAAACCTTCAAAACAACCTTTCTGACAAATTTCCAGGATATTTGGGCTTAAAATGTTACCGCTAGAGTGTTAACTGAGTATTTCCATATTTGGGCCTTGTGACCTAGTTTTTGACCCCAGATGACCCATATTCGAACTTGAGCTAGAAATCATTTAAAAACAACTTTACTAACAAATTTCCAGGATATTTGGGCTGATAATGTTACCTCGAGAGTGTTAACAAGGTATTTCCATATTTGGGCTCTGTGACCTAGTTTTTGACCCCAGATGACCCATATTTGAACTTGAGCTAGAAATCATCGAAACAACCTTTCTGACAAATTTCCAGGATATTTGGGCTGAAAATGTTATCTCTAGAGTGTTAACAATGTTTTTCCTTATTTGAAAATGTTACATCTAGAGTGTTAACACGGTTTTTTCTATATTTGGGTGCTGTGATCAGTTTTTGACCCCAGATGACCCGAGTAATTACTGGGACAAACATACTGACTAAGTTTCGTGACAATTGAGGCAAAAATGTGACCCCTAGAGTGTTAACAAACTAAGTGTGGACGGACAACAGACAACGGAATACGGACAATCATTGATCCTAAAAGCTCACCCTCAGCCTACGGCTAAAGTGAGCTACCAAAAAAAAATGCATAATGGCCAAAATGTTTTAAAAGGAACCAGGCCTACACATCTATGTAATGTCAGGCGACCCAATAATGTTTTGGCATCATTTGAAACCTAGGGTAAAAATGAGCACAAAAATACCGAAAGTATTAAAACAAAAATGTTTTCTGGCCTTCAAAAAATGTAAAATAGATCATGTCACATTCTTTTTGAGTTAACATTGTGATAAGTTAATGTAAAACATACTTAAGTCATTTATTTAACATAAGGAATCAGCAAACAAATACCTTGCAAATGATACTAAAAATAATTGAGGTCACGAGGCATCAAAAATTAATATATTGTTAAAAGAGCTGTCAGAAAACTAGCTTATTTGCTAGTCTCAGGAGCAGTATTCTTAAAGCTGCACTCTCACAGATTTGCAGTTTTGACAATTTTTTCATCTTGGAATGAGCCATTTTTGCATAAATATCAGGGAACCAGTGATATAAGACTACTAATAAAAGATCAGATCGCAGATTTTCATATTTGCATTCAAAAATTAATGTTAAATTGCTAAAAGTGTTACTAACTGTTTAAGAAAAATGCATAAAACATAAATTGTTGAACTTATGAAATTAAAGTCTGTGTTCTGATTTTTTAACAACAGTCTTATATCACTGGTTTCTGTGCATTTTCGCATAAACTTGCTCGCAACAAGACAAAAAAATAAAATGGCAAAACAGCAAATCTGTGTGCACTTTAAGTATCTCTTACTCACAAATAAGATTTACCACAATTCATAATATATTTTTAATATTCCAAAAAGCATGAACATATGTCCAAAACAATGGTTCTTATGAAACATACCGAGTTTAATTTGAAAGAAATGAGCCTAAAACATGGTATTTCTACCTTATGAGACTAAAGTAAATCACAGAAAATCTTTTAGCATTCACCAATCATTTAATATTTTTGCGCTTTCTGCTATTAAATACACGATTAATTTCTTGTTATCCGTAAATATTTATTTCCATTTATGCATTATTTAGTAAGTAATTATAAACGGTTTATCAGTCAAAATTGATGTTTGATCCACATGCATGTGTATGTATTGATTTTGAATAAGAGTGTCACTTTAAGTCAATTTCCTAAAATGTTCACAGCCAAATAAAAATAAGTGTTGTTTTTTTAACATAAAAGTATATCAAATCAATGAAATTACCGGGTATACCAGATATGAGAAATGAGATACTTAAGTCAAGAATTTAATTTTAACTAGGAACGATTTAAGATGTTTTATAAATACAGAACCAAGATTCCTTTAATTTTTGCATCACTGCAAGGACAGCCAACACCAACTAGGTTATGACAATTAATCCAACTTTATTTCTATGAAAAACAGATGAAAATTTATCATAGAATGGATTATGCTGAAGTTAAATATATATATTAAAGCTTAGAATACATTTATAATTCAATACCAGCAGCTAGAAGCAACTTTTGCTCATGTCCTCCGGTCAATTTCTTGATAGCGTCAGCATACTCTTCAGTTGAGAGCATATCTTTTTGGGTGGTATTGATCTTGTGAAACATGTTCCTGGCAGCGTAGCGGATCTTCTTCTCAATGTTGGAGGTGGACGCACACCAGATGACATCCTCTTTGTTGTCATCATTGATCCCTGAAAAGAAATGTACGATAATACAATAATACATGCAACGATATCCCCATTCCTGACAGAAGAGCAATGATGCTATGCATACAACATTTAGATTTATCATTGTCAAACTTGTGATAAATAAAATGGGATTTCCCTGGAACAGAAAACCTGTGTCCCGGCAGCAATACGCTCAGTGGTCAATGTGGGCAAAACTTGTCTACATGAGTTGAACGGTCAGTAAAACATACACCAAATACCCTTTCATTTGCATAATCGATTTCCCTGGCACAGATACGTGTATACAGTTTCTCGGAACAGATAAAATACCAGATACACTTTCATGCACATGCAGGGATTTCCCCTGCACAGAAACCTGTTTCTTTAAAACAATCATATACAAAATACACTTTCATGTACATGCATGTACATGAATTGAATTCTGTGGAACATAGTCAAAACATTCCCGGCTGGGAATATGTTTGAACCCACGACCCCTTGGGTTATAGGCAAATACCTTTACCAATAGACCACCAATATCAAATTATAGAGTTTAGAAAGGCGTACAATTGAAAAATTAATTATTCAATTAATTAGGAAAACTGAGCTGTGTATGATTTATATGCTTCTGTATGTTAAAACATGACAGCCTACATGCAAACTTTAAAGCATAAATAATTTTATCAAAGACACAAAGTTGAAGGAACTTTGACCAAAGACCCTTGCATGTTGGATTTACCTTGACCTTAAAGGTACATACATGAACATTGAAGTTGACACACAATCTTATCATGGTGAAAATGCGCAGATATTTTTAAGCCCCAAAATTCATGACCAGGTAACATGCCAGTCCTAACAAAAAAACAAAACTTAACCATGTCCTTTAGCCTACAAACATGTAGGTATGGTGAGCATTTGTGCTCCCCTAAATTAAATTCTCCCAATGTACAGCCAAGTTACAGCTATAGTATTCAATAAGCATCCTAGTGAATATTTTCAACTTAGTGAGAATTTCGTTATTTTTGGCATGGATTATTTTAAATACCCTCTTCTTTTCATCAGATTTATTCATATGCATATATTGTTTAGACCATTTTCTTGCTTTTTTAATATATTTAGTGTAAAAACATTGTTTGTTTTCTTTAAATTCAAATTAGAAAAAAGGCAATTTTTTACTAAGTTGAAAATTGTTACTAAGATGCCTATTGATACAGAGAATATCCAAAATACAAGAAATCTGAACAATGATCTTAAAGCTCCACTCTCATAGATGAACTGATTTGACAACTTTTTCATTTTTTGTCTTGCGCTAATGTCTGAAAACAAGTGATATAAAAAGGATCATATCGCAGATCATATTAATATTTAGGTTTGAAAAATGATGTTTTATCTCGAAAATAACTTGTTTCTTAAAGCGTAAGTAATGCTTTTAGCCACAAAACTTCATTTTTCGTGGTAAATATTAAAAACTGTGATCTGATATTTTGCAACCAGTCTTATATCACAGGTGTCCAAATATTTTTGGAGAGATTTCTTCATTCAAAGTCAAAAAAATACAAAAGTTGTCAAAAAGATCAATCTGTGAGAGTACAACTTTAAGATTAGTGTTGTGCCGATGATCAATTATAATCGACAATTGATTGGAAAGGCCTACGTCGGCTTCAATCGATAGTAAAATTTGAACAATTGATTATAGAAACAAGGGACGTAACCGCTACCGACTAATTTTTTTCTAGTTAATGCTAGTTCATGTTGAAATGTTAAGGTGTTACTATGTTAAGTTATTTAGTCATATATTCTTAACATTAAGTCAGTATGTCACTGCAGTACTTAATTACATATTTTCTTTGTAATTTAACTGCTAAAAGTTTCGTTCTCAACGTCTCATGTTTGTGATTTAAAAGTGATTTTTAAAACATGTTCCCATTTAATTCTTACTATGTAAGAATTTGGTTTTCCCAGTTTTCTGAAAGGATATGTTCTTGAAAATATATAGAATGATCAACTGCTTGTTGTACTTGTTACTGACTGATTATTAAAAACAAATTGATATCTTTCTTTGATATTATTTTACACAAAAATTAGAGCATGTGGTCTCATGTTCTGTAATAGTAACCTGTAAACACTTAAGGACAGTTGCGTTCTGAATAAAAAATGTAATTTATACAAAGAAATGTACAAACAATATTGTAAGGGAACATTGGTGCTTTAAACTGGTGCATGTACTGTATCTGCACGCCTTAAATAACCAAAGAAAGTTAAATAATAATTAATTTGATTAATAATTGATCATTGATCGGTTTCATAAACCCATTATCGATAGTAATTTTTCCGTCCGATTCCCAACACTATTTAAGATACACATGACCTAAGACCAACAGATAAAACCTAATTCATGCATTTGGTTAGTATTGTGTGAAAAATTGTCTATCAGGAAACAGAAAGGTTTTAACAACAAGGTACTGTTCAGTCTTGCACAAGAATTTCATAATATAGATGCAAAGTTGGAATTTGCATTCTACAAGTCCACTCCACACTGTACACATCATAAATTTATTTCACATTGAAGATAATATTGTATGTGAATGTTAAATTTGAATGCAAACATGAATGGGACTTGACATTCATACCTTTTGTGCTATCACTTGGTAAATAAGCAAAGGATCCATGAGTAAACCATCTCATCTCATTGGCACAGTTTAGAACTTTAGTACCCAGTGCTTGCTTCAGTGCTATATAGTGTACTTGTATCTTATATGTGTTTCTTTACTGGCTGCATATCATCCCTCAATAAACTGCTTGTCTGGTATGGAGATGAGCCATAAAATGAGAATTTTTGACAAATTTTGACAATTTACCTACCTGACCACATACATGTACCCGAATCTCATAACCTAGATAAAACCTCATTTTAAATACAGAAGGGGCATTGTAAAGTCATGTGGTAACACCACACCAGAAACAAGAATCTTTATTTAAAGTCAGGCATATAATAAGAAAAAAACATTAGCAGACAATGCGAATGTCCGTCGGACATGTCCGGTATATTTCCATTGATCAGTTTCATAAACCCATTATCGATAGTAATTTTTCCGTCCGATTCCCAACACTATTTAAGATACACATGACCTAAGACCAACAGATAAAACCTAATTCATGCCTTTGGTTAGTATTGAGTGAAAAATTGTCTATCAGGAAACAGAAAGGTTTTAACAACAAGGTACTGTTCAGTCTTGCACAAGAATTTCATAATATAGATGCAAAGTTGGAATTTGCATTCTACAAGTCCACTCCACACTGTACACATCATAAATTTATTTCACATTGAAGATAATATTGTATGTGAATGTTAAATTTGAATGCAAACATGAATGGGACTTGACATTCATACCTTTTGTGCTATCACTTGGTAAATAAGCAAAGGATCCATGAGTAAACCATCTCATCTCATTGGCACAGTTTAGAACTTTAGTACCCAGTGCTTGCTTCAGTGCTATATAGTGTACTTGTATCTTATATGTGTTTCTTTACTGGCTGCATATCATCCCTCAATAAACTGCTTGTCTGGTATGGAGATTAGTCTAAAATAATAGACGTGTTATACAGGATTCTTCCAATCCCTAACATCTAAACGGGAATGTGCAAAAAAACGGGGGTGTTTTAAAAATATTGAAATTGTTTTAAGTGAAGTATTTTATGGTTGAAATTGATCATAAAGAGTTATATTCATACTTTACCATGTAAGTGAAGTGTTATTTTGCACTAAACAAGCATTTAATGCATTAAAACAAGTTGTTTACCTTTCCAATAAAACGAAAGTTGACTGACACAGACAACAATTATGCGAAGGGGAACAACTCGATACAATCGTAATAGCTCGGCCTCCTCCGACAAAGCTTCGAGATAGACCTCGTTATAGAATCGTAACAACTCGGCCATGGCCGAAATGTTCCGAGCGATTTAAAACTGTGCCCTAAAGCCTTGCAGGTGCCCTTCATGTATATATTGTTATGTTTTGACAGAATGAAATGAAGAAAAGCCGTCAAACTCATAATTATAAGTTGGATATTTATTTTTTTGTGTACGGAACTAATATAAAATAACGTTATCTGGTAATATTTCTTGTTTTTATGATATTTAATAGACGCTATATGCTTTAACCGGAATCCTGATCGGAACACCTACCCACTTTTGATACTAAACAATTTGTACGTGAAGGATTTGCCATATCAAAAATCTAAAAAAAATCTGTCAAGGTACAATTATTTGGACTAGTATGGAGATGAGCCATAAAATGAGAATTTTTGACAAATTTTGACAATTTACCTACCTGACCACATACATGTACCCCAATCTCATAACCTAGATAAAACCTCATTTTAAATACAGAAGGGGCATTGTAAAGTCATGTGGTAACACCACACCAGAAACAAGAATCTATATTTAAAGTCAGGCATATAATAAGAAAAAACATTAGGCTAAAGAACTATTTGGGATATGAAATTATTGAATATGCCCAGGTCCAGTTCACATTCACAAAGAAGGTGAAAATAGAATTTGAACTATTTAAACTTAATATCAATATTTACATGAACTTTCATCCTCAAGCAAATCCTTGAGTTTGGTGGTGGCATCATCATTTCCTTGCTTGGATGCTGCGACAAACCAACGGACTGCAGTTCTTCCATATTCATCTCTCTCTGCGCCATCTTTGGAGTCAGCAAGTTTCAGGAAGTGTGTGCCAAGTTTAAACTGACTGTCATCATTGCCTTGCGCAGCCTCCAACTCCAACTTCTTGACGTCTTCTGACATAGATTGGTCACCTTGTAAAAGTTAAACAAATGGATCGATAAAATCACCGCTTGATGTATTCGAAAGCAGTGTCAAAATGATCTGTGTCCGAAAAATTGTTTTCTATCCGAAATAAGATAATTTCAGTTCAATGCATACTAGGAACACTACAAATGGCATGCTGACAAATGAAAGATAAAGCTATAATTGTTTTTAGACAAACAGTGTTAAGCCACTATAAGTCGTAAAATGCACTTAAATTCGCTGGAAAAAAAAATGATAAAATACCAGCTCCAGTGGTGTGAGCTTCCGCCATTTTGAGGTAGCAGCAGGCAACAGTTTTGTCTAAATAAGGGTTTCATTGGAATTATGAATCATGAAACAGACAACATTGTTTAGCATTCAAGTCGTGCACTGAATCATCTTAAAGGGACTATACACCAGATTGGCACAAAAAAAGTTTGCTCTTGTTACGAATCTCATGACAGTTATTTAATAAAATGTTTAACTCTTTGATATCATAATTGTAAAAAAATACAAAAATGTAACAAACAAAATTGTGTCGGAGGTCGGGTTCGAACCGGTGTCGCCACAATTGCAGTCTAGTGTTGTATCCACTGTGCTACGAAGGCTTACTCTTTGTGGTTGTTGTTGTTGAGTTTATAAAGGTCTGCCCGTGCCCTATAATGGCTGCATTATGGCTTGACCCCGTCTTTTTTTTCCATTTTAATATGTATGTGCGGGATAAAAGTACATAGTATACTTTCTATACACAGGTATGTAGCCCCTGGTCCAGTGCATCCTCTTTTTTATCAATTGGTCGTAACAATATATATTTTCAAAATTTAAATATCTTTCAGTGAATGAACGATTTAACTATGGATGTAACGGTTTAAATCGGTAGAATTGTTAACTCAAAATGTCTTGATACAGTTTATACCGATATTGGTTTTCTTTCTTGATTACTACGGCCGAAAAATAATTTGGTTTCGTTTAAGGACATGGTGACTTGCATTTAATATTACTAATTATTTGTTACTAACGGTTTAAAAAAATGCAGAAAACATCAATTTTCGAACTTAAATATAAAAATCTGCGATCTAATTTTTTGTCAGCATGAGTCTTATATAACTGGTTTCCATGGATTTTCACAAAAGAATGGCTCGTTCCAAGACAAAAATAAAAAAGTTGTCAAAACGCTCAATCTGTAAGACTGCAAGTTCAACACATCAATCATTTTACATCATTTCAAACTTACACTAAGAATGTTCACATAAATTTTACTATCATATAATCAAAAGAACAAACACTCCAACTTTGTAATCGTCGTCTTTATTTTTGAAGCTTATATGTATATTAAAGGTTAGTGCGTGCATTTATACATGATATTTAGGCATTTGTTCATAAATAAATTAAACATAAAATTTAATAGGAAAATAACAAGCAAGATGGAAACATAAACTCTTTTCAGTTATTGAGTAAATTAATAACAATGAAATCTTTCAGCATTCTAAACCAGAACACAAAGGTACATAAACGTGTACAAAACTACAAATATTATTAATTAATATATAAAACATCTAAGTAGAGGAGCAGAATTAATATAAGTTATTTCTTGTTTTCTAATCCTCGAACATATTATGATGTATTTCATTTCTATACATATAAGGTATGTATGCTTGTATGCTATTTGTCAAATAAATAAAGTTTAAACTAATATATAAAACATATAGCGATATACGCAACGAAATTAATTAAGTCACTTATTTAAACAATATGGGGGTGGGGTATGTTACGATTTTATTTAAAAAAAAATACATGTAGCTCCGAACATGTGCATGTGTGTGTACTCTAGATGATAAACCAGCCAGATATAATTCATGTTGATCACATCCAAAATAAGCTTCTGTCATAAGTCAGCTATGTGTTAACAATAATTCAAGAAGTGTATATGTGACGAATATTCAATTATGTTGAGTGTAATTAAATCATTGTCACTAAAACTTACGGTGTACTTTTTAACCATTATAAAAACAAATCAGTGTAATAATAAACAAGGTTAAATTGATTCAGTTAGTTAATGTGCACGTGTATACTATTAAGAAATAACTAAAACTATTATACAATTCAAGCATTTTGCAAAACCTTTGTTCAATCAAAACAAAAACTCAGAACACTTCATATATATATATATATATATATATATATATATATATATATATATATATATATATATATATATATATATATATATATATATATATATATATATACTTTTTTAAGGCAGGTATATGTCATAAAATAAGTTTTTGATTTATCAATTTTGAAAATAATATAAAATATGTTTCATAAAAAATGTAAATTACCTTTTAAGTTTTTATAATATTTCATAAAGATCACACCTTGGCAACCACTGTTGTATTTTAGTAACAAGAAACTGTGGTGTCATACTGTTTGCCTGCGTTATATATATTTTATGATCCATTTCTGCGTGCCATGTGTCGCGATTCATTGTTCTTTAGTAATAGTTCAAATATACACCCCAACAATCCTGAAACAATCCCAACCCCAGGTAGATCTACAGAATATGCTAGACCAACAACAATATAGAGTATATAATTTCAGTATATAACAATGTCATCACATGCTAAAAAATAACACATAATAAAAATAATATACTTGTAATTGCTTATACAACCTTTGCAAATAGTAGAAAACGAAACCATATATCAGACACTACATAATTGCATATTGTGAACAAAATACACTCAGTATATATAATTACGTAATGCTAAGAAAACTAATATAGAAAAGATGGACAAATTCATAAAAATGTCTTGATTCAAATACTCATTAATGTTTTATTTATAAGTTTCTGAATTCTTCGAAATTTTGTTCTATTGCTAAATATTGTCGGAGTTACAACCTTCAAAAAAAGATAAGAAATCAAAAAGAGTGATTACCTACACTTCCAAACTTGTTAAAATTAACACTCATTTGATTAAATTTTAACTAAACGTCACACTATGGGAACCACTTAACTATATTTTGCAACAACAAACTGTGATGTCATAGTGTTTGCTTAAGTCATATTTACTTAATGATCCATTTCTGCGTGTCATGTTTCGCGACTCATTATTGTTTAGTAACAATTCAAATAAACACTCAAACAATCCCTTACCCCTGCTAGATCTACAAAATATGATACATCAACACCAATATAGAGTATATGATTTCAGTAAATAACAATGTCATCACATGTAGAAAAATAATATGCTTGTAATTGCAAATAAAACCTTTGCAAATAGTAGAAAACGAGTATTAAGAAATATATATAACAGACATTACATAATTGCATATTGTGAACAAATTACACTCAGTGTATAAAATTATGTGATGCTAAAAACTAACACAGAAAAGATGGACAATTTTTTAAAATGTCTTTATGGAATGCTATGAAATGTTTTATTTGTTAGGATATAAATTCAACGAAAATTTGTTCTATCATAGAATGCTCTCTGAGGCGTAACCTTCAAATAAGATAACAAAACAAATATAGTGAATACCTACACTTCATAACGTGTTAAGATTAACACTCATTTGATTAAATTTCAACTAAACGTCACACTATGGGAACCACTTTTCTATATTTAGTAACAACAAACTGTGATGTCATAGTGTTTGCTAACGTCATATTTACTCAATTATCCATTTCTGCGTGTCATGCTTCGCGACTAATTATTGTATAGTAACAATTCAAATAAACACTCAAACAATCCCTTACCCCTGCTAGATCTACAAAATATGATACATCAACACCAATATAGAGTATATGATTTCAGTAAATAACAATATCATCACATGTAGAAAAATAATATACTTGTAATTGCATATAAAACCTTTGCAAATAGTAGAAAACGAGTATTAAGAAATATATATAACAGACATTACATAATTGCATATTGTGAACAAATTACACTCAGTGTATAAAATTATGTGATGCTAAAAACTAACACAGAAAAGATGGACAATTTTTTAAAATGTCTTTATGGAATGCTATGAAATGTTTTATTTGTAAGGATATAAATTCAACGAAAATTTGTTCTATCATAGAATGCTCTCTGAGGCGCAACCTTCAAATAAGATAACAAAACAAATATAGTGAATACCTACACTTCATAACGTGTTAAGATTAACACTCATTTGATTAAATTTCAACTAAACGTCACACTATGGGAACCACTTTTCTATATTTAGTAACAACAAACTGTGATGTCATAGTGTTTGCTAACGTCATATTTACTCAATTATCCATTTCTGCGTGTCATGCTTCGCGACTAATTATTGTATAGTAACAATTCAAATAAACACTCAAACAATCCCTTACCCTTGCTAGATCTACAAAATATGATACATCAACACCAATATAGAGTATATGATTTCAGTAAATAACAATATCATCACATGTAGAAAAATAATATACTTGTAATTGCATATAAAACCTTTGCAAATAGTAGAAAACGATTATTAAGATATTTATATAACAGACATTACATAATTGCATATTGTGAACAAATTACACTCAGTAAATATATTTATGTAATGCTAAAAAATTAACACAGAAAAAATGGACAAATTTATAGAATGTCTTTATTGAAATGCTATGAAATGTTTTATCGATCAAGTACATAAATTGTTCGAAATTTTGTTCTATCACAGAATGTTGTCTGCGGTAAGTTACAACCTTCGAAACAAGATAACAAAAAAAACAACAGTGATTACCTACACTTCAAAACATTTTAAAATTATCATGCATTTGATTATATTTTAACTATAGTTCCAGTACAGTGCCAACAAAAAGCCAAAAACAAATTTTACACATGTGTACTGTTACAATTTAGTTTTAATAAGTTACATCGCTAATAACCTTACTTACACAATTGAGAAAAAACTAATTCAGTCTAGTTTTTTCGAATACAATTTTCATTTTCAGCCAATGAAATTGCAGATAGGCAATCATAATATTAGGTTTAATCATTAAAAAATCTACTTATGCAGGTGTTTAAAGGTCCACCTTATGTCACCCATCTAATACACTATCCCTGCGTAAGATTTCGCGTCGATAATGTGCCAGCCAATGAGGTTGTATTCTTAGTCAGTTAAATGACCTGAGACAATATATTAATGTTTAAGAAGGGCTTGTTCGCTACACTAATTCGCCCATTTAAAATAATTACGATTTATTTCATGTCATCTAACAGATACTTATTGTTAATATAGGGGACATCTTATCAAAGACCGTATCGAACGATCAAATCTTGTAATAAATTAGTATTGGTTGTAACGGGATATATTTTGTTACATAAAACGGCTTAAAATCATTGAAATATTACTTTAAACTATGACATCATACATTGTAACTCCCGTTTACATCAAAATATGACATCATCCATTGTAATTCCCGCTTACATCAAAATATGACATCATACATTATAATTCCCGCTTACATCAAAATATGACATAATACATTGTAATTCCCGCTTACATCAAAATATGACATCATAAATTGTAATTCCCGCTTACATCAAACTATCCCATCACACAATGTAATTCCCGCTTACGTAAAACTATCAAACATTACATAATTCCCGCTTACGTCAAACTATCACATCAACTATTGTTATTCCCGCTTACGTCAATCTATGACATCATTATAATGCCTTCTAATGTCAAACTGTAAGATCTGTTTCTGCTCTGTTCATATATAGTTGCACCAATATTCTTATCTTTGAAACATTGAGACAGAAGACATTTTTGTTCTATTGGAAAGTCATTATCAATAGAAAAAAAACTCCCTAAAATTGAGTATACAGGCTATTTACGCTTATTTGTGATATTTCTATTTCTATCCAGTTCTATCTAATAAGAGAAATCACAGTGCATCCAGAACGTAATTCAAGATAAGACATAAAGACTAAGATATTCCTCAAGCAATTGGACACATGCTGTCCCCTGTCATCCCTGCCTTACACTGTGCTGTTACCTATCAATCACTGGGACATCATTCACAATGTATTTCAATTTAATAGTCAGCTAAAGATACTCTTCTAGACTCACTTTGTACCACTCAGCAGAATGCAAGAATTAAACCAATTGTTCAGAGCTCAGTCCATTATTTCCTATGATGTAAGTAATCTAACGTTCAAACTCGACTGCATCTAATTATAGTGTTACACTAAGAAACATGTTATAATTTCAGTCAAAAATTAAATGAACATAAAACCCCTCGGAAACAAACCATAATCTATTCAGTTATTTCTTCCATTTTAGTTGTCTGAGGAACAAACTCTACCAAAGGATGCCAGAAGAAATTGAACGCCACACTGAAAGCCTCTTGCAACATATCATTATAGAAATCCTGATCATCCTCTTCATCCTCTTTCGCATCTATATCTCGATTCAGGCACTTAAGTTTCATTAGTTGCAGTGTTACGGGCCTCGCTAGAGCATCAGCTATAGTAGCCTTGATTTCCAATTCATCTCCTATTTTAAGAGCCAGAAATGTGTTCTTAAAGCCAGATCCTGCATTAACAACCGCACCCATGTTATTTGAAAGTTCTACTCCAATGTTATATGCAAACTTGTCATAATTTTCTAAGCCAAACAGATAGCCAAGGTCAACCATCAGACTACAGTAAGCTTTACCATGGGCATTTAAATCTTCACCATCACAATCATATCGTTTGCCGTAAATGCTTCTTAAGGGTTTAGAGACAAAGCTCGGAAAAATGTCCAACATTGAATTGACCTCGTTTGTTACAGACGTGACTTTCAAGTTTGTCACTGTACCGTTCCAGACAACTTGTGTACCCTTTAGAGCATGGCAGTTCATAAAACTCTCCATATCTGCGTCGCAAACAGACTTAAATCTCTCCGCAGACAGTTGCCCATGATGGGTTTCTTTAGTTGGTGAAAATCGAACAAATATCAGAGGAATTATAGCCAGAATTGCGAACATAATCATCAAAATCTTTTTGAGCACTCCAAACCGTTTATCAAACTTACCACCGATTAATTTCTTTGTCTGGGTAAGCAAAATCGGAATACAAGCGAGCAAAAGCGTAATCACAATCTTTCCGAACATGTCAGACGAAAGCATTTTGATGAAGAGATAAGCTAAGCCAATCAGAAACAGAATCATGCTTAGAGGTACTAATAACGGAATAATGAGATAACCTACGGTAGTTCTTCCAAGGCCGATCCATGTCGTGAAAGGGTACATCGTAGTTATCAGCTCAAACCAGAAATAGCACACCAAATGCGGTAAAGCTAGCCTGTACATACCAGAGAAGGACTTTCTTATCGCCATTTGAATAAAGAAAACAGGAATCAGACTGTAACAAATAGATGGTATGCCAACATTTAATTTCAAGCCAGCGTACAGATCTACAGAAAACAGATTTCCTGACAAGACATTGATAATGGTTGTCAAAATTGGGACTTTCGGGAAATTCTGAAGGAAATTCTGAAGGAAAACTGGCAAACTTGAGAGAATGTTACAGAAAAAGACTAGCCAGGTAAAAAGATCATTTATGTCGCTGATGTATACCAAACAAATGCCGCAGATCACGGAGTTTAGAACACACAGCTCCGAGCAGGGAATATACATTTTGTCAGCCAATGAAAAACTTACCACAACTACAGAGATAGCAACCAAATACCACCCATATGGTGTAAGAGAATTCCACGCGTATTGAGACTGAGTTTGATCAACGTCAACACGAACGTAATAACGATGTAACATTTTGGCAAAAGCGGAAGCTTCATTGAGCTTCATTTTCTTATAGAGCATTTGCATAGTTGTGGTGATAAGCGTTGCATATGATATGTAGAAAATTCCTAATGGCAGGATGAGCCATACAAATTTCGGTGTTATGAAGCCATAGATGAAGAAAAGGGTCAATAAGTAGATTTGATCTTTGGGTATGCACCTGGAAACCACGCGGAGCCCATCACTAGACGCAAACTCCAGGGCAGATTCGCCAACGACAGCGGCTGTCTCCTTGGGGTACTTTGCAATCTGAAATACATATTTGTATAAATTTGATTATCAATGTAATTGAAAGTCATGAACCTTACATATATAAAAAGGAAAATTGTATTTTTCAGTGTAAGATTGTAATATAAATTCGCCTGTCAGCACTAAAGGCTTTTATTCATGAGTGGCACAGCAACTACTGAAATAATTACACGTTTCCTTTTCTTATATGCTTAAAAAGGATATAAAATTACAGGTTATTGTAGTTTTTCGGAAAAGCGTACAAAATAGTATGAGAACCAAACAACATTTCAAACATTACGTCGTTCATATAGTGTTCCATCAATGTGCGCTTTATGTTTGTTTTGAAACTAAGATAGGGGTAAACATATAAAAGGTGTATGATATTTCATATTTAAACTTTGATGAATAATGTATCAAATCAATTATACGCAAACTATTGTGGTGAGCCAGTCAAAAGACAAAAAGAGAACAAAATGATGATTCAAATGCGCGTCTCAAAAAGGGCATATTATAAGAAGTATTAGGAGCCAGGGTTTTGCCGTATCAACCATGTTATATATGTGCATATTATCACTTGTAACATTTTTAACTAAGTCTCATATCAATGTCTTGGAACAGCTTTTATAATTATGGCTAAACAGACTGTACATGCCTACAGTGCCAACGATAACGACACCAAGGTGATGACAATACATAGACGCTTTATTCTACGCTGAATAGTTGAGCTTAAAAGAAAGCAATCTACAATAGTTACTACAGGAATCATATTACCTTTTCCCAAAGACTTGCAACTTGAAATGCCGATGACCTTTCTGACCATGTCAAGGTCATAGTGCCCTGTATTTTCTGCGACAAAAGCTTCACAAACTCCGTCTCTGATATGTTGTCTCCTATATTCTTCCCTACAAGACATTGAATTGAAATGAGTCAAATGACTTGGGTTGGGCTAGTCTTTACAAATTAATACAACTGTAATAATTATTGGGCAAGCGATCACAAAATGATTTTCCAACAGTAATTCAGGTTTCTCCAAAGTGTCTATTTACAACGTTTATCCCGAAGCTTGCTGGTGATGGCCAAGCTGATATGATTGGGTGTGTTACACTGAAAGGTACATTCCAATTCACAGAGATAATAAATTATTGCTACAAACATACACAAAGTCATCATTTAGATGTGTACCTTGTTTGAATTTATTTTTTCTAAAAGGTTTTTGAGTAAGGCGTAAACAGATATGCTTGCTTCAGGTTTCATGGCCCCCAAAACAGGTTAGCTAGGTCGAATTATTAGACAATTTTTCTGTTACAAACAACTATAAGTTATATATTTAAGAACTTCTATTCAATCAGAATTAGCAACACTGGTTTTGTTAAAAGCTCAAAACACCTTTATCTTTAAAAATATCAAACAAATGAATGGAAACTATTTCTCAAGAAAAAAGGTCTAGGGTCAGGACAAACAATAGGGTAGGTCGAGAAACCTGAAACAATTAAGTTTGATGCCTTTTCATTTGAACGGATTTTGTGTGCAATAAAAGAAAATGTATACATACCGAAAAGATTTAAACAAAAACGTTTTTTTGGCTTTCAAAGAATGTAAAAGAGATCAAGTTACACTATATTTCAGTTGCAAACAAATATAAACACTGTGATAACTTAATGTAAAACATACTTTAGTCATTTGTATAACAGTAGGAATCAGGAATCAAATACCTTGCAAATAATACCAATTTCTTAACTTAAATCAATTTCCAACAATTTTGGTAGTCAAAGTAAAAGAAAAGTATCAAGAAAATTGTGTGGAAGTATAGTTTTGTAATCAAATCAATGAAATTATTTTAGATATTATGAAGCAATTATATCATAATTATGATAAGTGAGAAACTTAAATTAAGAAAAAAATAAGTTATGTATTTGTTTTCTAATTACGGTCAAAGATTCCTTTAGTTTTGCATGACTGCAAGAATAGCCGACACTAACTAGGCTATGGCAATTAATCAACTTCATTTCTTTAAAAAACAGATGCAAATTCATTATAAATTGGATTATGCTCATGGTTGAAGTTAGATATACATTTCAAAGCTTATAATGTTTTTTTTATTCAATACCAGCAGCTAGAAGCAGCCTTTTCTCCTGTCCTCTGGTCATTTTCCTGATAGCGTCATTATACTCTTTAATTGAGATGACGTCTTTATCGGTGGTATTGATCTTGAGAAACAGTGCCCGAGCAGCGAAGCGGATCGTTTTCTCAACGTTTGAGTTAGACACACACCAGATGACATCCTCTTTGTTGTCATCATTGATCCCTGAAAAAAATCATATACAAAATATACATGCGGCGATTTCCCGATTTCTGACAGAAGAGCGATGATGCTATGCGTACCCCAGAGTTTTCATTGTCAAAGCTCTGATGAATAAGAATGTTATATACCTAGAACAGAAAACCTGTGTCACTGTAGCAATACGCTTTTATATGCTGTAATCGTCAATGTTGGGAAATCGTGTCTACATGCGCTAAACGGTTAACAAATCATATATCAAATACATTTCAATGTACATGAGGGATTTCCTTGGCACAGATATACTGCTTCTCTGAACAGATACTATACCAAATAAACGTTCATGCACATGCACGGATTTCCCTGGCACAGAAAACCTGTTTCTCGGAAGATACCATACATGTATATAAAAAACTTACATGTACATGCAGGGATTAACCGGTCACAGAAAACTTTTTTCTTCGAATGATTCGTTGAACCAATGATCCCTTGGGTTAGAGACAAAAACCTAAACCGAAATACCACCTGAGTGCCTTCATGAAAACTTTAGCGCTTGCCTTATTTAACCAAAGATACAAAATAGGAGGAATTTTGACCAAAGACCTTTACATGTAGTGGTGACCTTGACATTTGAGGTACATACATAAGTAGTGCTGTTGACAGACAATCTTGTCATGGTGAAAATGTGCAGATATATAAGTCCCCAAATGCGTGACATAAGAGTCGTGACAAAAAAAGAAATTTTGAGCCATGACCTCTACCCTACAGACCTGTGTGCAATAACTCTGAATATCTGTGCCAAGTTATTAAAAATCTCCAAATGCACGGCCAAGTTTCAGCACAGACAATGCAAAATACAAGGAATTGTACAATGATCTTAAGTTACACATGACCATAGACAAACATACAATATTAATTTCACTCGTTTCGATAGTATACCGTGAAATATTTGTCTATCTCTTAACGAGAGGGTTTTTACAGTACGGTATTGATTGGTCAGTCTTGCACGAGGAATTCATGATATAGGTGTAAAATTGGTATGTGGTCATTCTATCAGTCCACAAGATAATGTCGTATGTAAATCATGAATTCGAATCATGACAATTGAATGAGGCTCAACAGTCATTCTGTGTGTGCCAACACTTGTCAAACGAGCACAGGGTTCCAGACCCTCTCTGTTTTTATCTGGCCAGTCGGTTGCACAGTTAAGAACTTTTGAACCCAGTCCTTGCTTCAGTACTATAGTGTATTTGTTTGACAAATCTTACATGTGTTTCTTTGCCGGCTGCACATTATCCCTCAATAAACTGCTCGTCTGGTATGGGGATACATGTTGTGTATTTGTTGTAGTATTTAGTAAAACTAAAGTAAAGCAAAGACTGGCTCTTGCAGGCGACACATTGTCTAAACATAGTGAACATTTGTGCCACACTATTTCAAAATTTTCTAATGCAAAGGCCATGTTTCTGGCTGGTTCAACCATAAAACAAGATTTTTTGACAAATAACTTTTAATATAAAATATATGGGTTTTAAACAGGACATATTGTCTAGTCATGGTGAACATTGTGCAAAGTTATTTAAAAATCCCGTATGGCAGACCGACGACATACATGTACCGCAAACCTAGATAAAACCTCATTTTAAATACAGAAGTGGGATTGATAAGCTATGTGGTATCTGATGTGGAATGCATATGCGTGGATCCACCATAATGGCCAATCAGGGGAAATATTTTTCATTTGAACCTTTTTATGTTTCTCTGAAGTGCCACAGTTACCAATTGTAAATCCAATGAGTCTTATTGTCTTAAATTCCTTCAAGTCCATAATCTTAAAGGGGGCTTTGTTTTGTTTCTTGGTTTAAAATTCACAATTTTCGGCATTTTGTCACAATATTCACACATCTAAGAGCCCACAAGACAAGGCACAAGAATCTTTACTTAAAATTGGGTATATGATAATAAAAAATATTAGTTTCATTAGCTTTTTCCGACATGAAAATATCGGATGTGACCAGGCCCCATTCACAAAAAGGTGGGGAAAAAACACTGAAACGAATAAACTGAATATCAATATTTACATGAGCTCTCATCCTCAAGCAAACCCTTGAGTTTGATGGTGGCACCATTATTTCCTTGAATGGATGCTGTAACAAAACACCGGACCGCCTTTCTGCCATATTCATTTCTCTCTGCGCCATCTTTGGAGTCAGCAAGTTTCAGGAAGTGTGTGCCAAGTTTAAACTGACTGTCATCATTGCCTTGCGCAGCCTCCGACTCCCACTTTTTGACCTCTTCTGATACAGATTGGTCACCTTGTAAAAGTTAAAAGAATGGATTGATAGAATCACCGACTGATGTATTCAAAGGCAGTGTAAAAAATCACTTCAATGCATACTCGGGAGACTACAATGGCATGCTAATGAATGAAAGCAAAAACTATAATTATACCTAGGCAAACAGTGTATAGTAACAACAAATGCACTTACAATACGCTGAGAAAAAAACTATAAAGTACCATCTCCAGTGGTGTAAGCTTCCGCCATTCTGTTTCTGTTTCTGTATGGACTTTCTCTCCTTATTAGGAGAACCGCTTCTAGCGTGAATATATCTTTTCCTGCACAATAAAATATGCACTTTACTTCATTCAAAAAGTTCCCACAATATCAAAAGTATATGCCTTAGGTTACAAAAAATGTTCAATTGCTCTGAGTGATAAATGTATATGCATAAATGTTGACTGCAAGAGAGTTACCCGTCAGCAGTACTACCAAGCATTGGTCTATCTCTATCTAAGTTGTGGAGTAATCGTCCGCATTCGCTTAAAAACATGTGCATTACTTCAGGCTTTGGAGGTTTAATATACATGTATATAAGTGATTACAGGCCACCAGTTGACAATAACCTGTAACTTCACAGAAATATGTAGGTTATCAAATATTTGTGAAGACAAATTGTTCCACTGCAGGGCTATACCTGGAAGAACTGCACCACGAACTAAATCTAACGGACACTTGAGGTCAAAATGACTTTCTGTTTCAGGTTCTTCACCACACAATTGTCATTTTGTATCAATATCAAACAGGTTAAATTTCTTCCTGGTTGTTTGTTTGGAGCGTAGCTATGTCCCATTCAAGGGCAGCAGGCAACAGTTTAGTCTTAACAACGGTTTTATTGTCAGAACTATGACTACTTAAACAATATCATTCAAGTCAAGTAATGAATCATCTAAGATCTTTATTTTCATTCGGTTTTTGCTCACTGCTCTCTAGAGTGCGTAACCCGATAATCAGTTTTATTATACGTACATGAAACCGAAGACGAAGTGATATCTGCATATATTCAGTACCGGATACATGGGTTAGAAAACACACACACATTGAAACCATAATTGTATGTACAAACTCAGTATGGACATGTTCGTGATATTAAGTATTAGTCTAGTCAGTCTACCGAACAAAAGACCAAACCTGGAAAAAATAGAACACATTGTCAAATGAAATCTTGAAGTTCATCATCTGGGTTAATTATAGTGTCCAAAAAACACACTTTTTTCAAGGTCAAGGTCACCCATCCTATTTTTTATTATTTATTTTTTTTGCTTATGTTATATAAAAAGCTTTAAATTGTGTTTTGATATACTTGTATTTATATGTTGATGAATTAAGAGAAAAGTCATGGCTGTTACATATTCTCATTGCTTTGATGTGTAACTTTGACTTTTTGTGAATGTCAAGGCCGGGATTTTGAATACATTTAATTAAATTATTAAGAAAAAATAGTTCAACCTTTTATTAGCCACACGTATTTTTGTTATGTTTGTTATATTTATTATTAATATCTATAAAATCAAACCAATTTAATATGCTGATACAATGGAGGTTTAAATTAACTAACATCTTCGTATTTTCTAAAATGTTTTAGATCTTCTGCTCAAAGAATGAGGAGGCTATACTACCCAATTTAAATTTTAGGGCAAGGTTAAAGTTTTAGGGTAAGCTGGGACATTTACTTATACCTTCATACCCTTCGTTCAATTGACTTTATACTTCACACAAGTATTGACGACCATCTTACAAGGCTTCTTCCCGTCTTATATAGGCGTGAGACAGGGATAAAATCTTTCACCTCTCTTATTTTCTTTTTTCCTCAATGATCTACATAGTAACATTCAGTCATTGCTCACAGCAAACAGAATCTCAATATCATTCAACGAAAATAATGCACTTCCTTAGTACTCGAAACTTTTATTATGGTATATGCGGATGATACAACTATAATGGCAGAAATTGCAAACGATTTGCAAAATACGATTGATGCTTTTAAAAGTTATTGCACTAATTGAAGATTAATTCAATAAAGTCTAAAGATGTAATTTTTTTCTAAGGGTACACCATCAAATTAAAAATGTATACTTCATAATCAACCACTTGATACTGTAAATGATTATCTAGGGGTGCTTTAAAACATCATTTCGCTATGACAAGTCTACTCCAAAGTCATTATTGTATCCATTCATATAGCTTATACCGAAAAATATATTAAACCATATATTTACAAACATCCAAATATGTACAAACTTGAGAAACTGTTTAATACGAATAATAAAACGGATTTTTTAAATCTATGTCACTATATCGTTAACTTATCAGGTGTTGAGAAGGTGTGTAAAGGTTCCGGTAGCTCAGTCGGTAGAGCACTCGCCCTGTCAGCGAGGAGTCCCGGGTTCGAGTCCCGGTCTGGCTGCACAAAATCCGCACCCTGTGACATCTTAGTAAAATGTCAGAAGCAATAATCAGTCAGAATCATTGAAAACTCTTTTGTGTTGTTTGTATATTGTACTAGTTAATACTTATAAATAGCTAATTATTAGTAAATTTCATTATTTTCCCCAATGCATATACTGTATTTATTGCTCGAAATGAAAATTTTAAACTAGTGTCTCTCCAATTGCATACACTATTAAAGAACACTGATACAGATTTTGCTATTTAATATTAACTTTATTTCGATAAGAATCGACTTGACTTGAATATGAATAATATGAGTTCTAAATCAAATCATATCAGCATCTCTTATCTGAAAAGTAAAGTAGTTGACATGATAATTGCCTTCAATTATTTTGATAGTTATAACTAAATTCATTTGTTTGATATTTTACGCTGTTGCGTAATTTAACATACATCCATTCCAGCAATCAGCACAGGATAATTGATTTACAATCAAAAATGTTTTTTGTTTTACTTGATACACTTTTTCACCAAAGTATTGAAAGGACCAAAAACAACGGTGTTGCATTGATCTATTAATCACGTGTTTCGTTTGAAGACGGCAAATGATACTTTGATTAAAATATATGTTTTTTTAATTATATTGAATTTGTGTGACTATAACAAAAATACTCATGATGTGCTCTAGCTAACATCTAGCCATTGGTTTTAATACCTCACTTTTTGCATACTAATATATTATGTTGTTTGGGGCAATAGAAACACGGTGGCGGATCCGTGGTTTAATGATAACAAACTTGACTGTCAATCCAGGTGTCGCAGGCTCAGCTCAAACTGCAGGTTAAAAAGTCTTAGGTGTTTACCCTGTGCCTTTACCCTGTGCCTTTAAACGGGGTTTATGTTTAAACTTTGGCACTGTTGATCATTTTTTCTCTTTCAAAATGCTTATTGTTTTGTATTTAGCTAAAGGCAAGAAATTGTATTGTTCTTTTATTGACTACCGCATAGCGTTCGACTCTGTTACTAGAGTTCTTCTTTGGCAAAATTTGTTGAGTTATAATATTGATGGCAAATGCTTTAAACTTATTTACAATATGTATGATAAAGCTAAGTCATGTGTTTAAGCAAATAACAAATTGTCTGAATTTCTTACTCTTCAGTCCGTTGTCCGTCATGGTGAAAACTTTTCTCCTGTACTGTTCTCATTATTTTGAATGATTTAAGTGATTTTATGGCGAATCAGTATAAAGGTTTACAAACAGTGATGATATGATGGAAATATAGTCAAAAATACCGTGACGATGATGTTCTTGTATTTTTAAAGTTACACGATACAGTTATTCTGGCTGAAAATGCGGAGGAATTACAAAACGCTTTGAACGCTATGTCTGAATACTACCAGAGCTGGGGTTATAAGTAAATACGGCTAAAACAAATATAGTTATATTTTGGATGAACAAAAGAGGACTACAAAATGTGCCAAATTTTCATTTTGATGGTAATAATATTGAATTTGTTGATAGTTTCTCATATCTTGGAGTTAAATTATCTTATAATGGAAATTTTAATGACACAAAAAATATCTAAAAAGGGCTATGTTTTCAGTTGTTAACAAAGCTCGTAAATTATTACTGCCTATTGATATGCAGCTGAGTCTTTTTGACTCAATGATAGCCCCTATTTTTATGTATGGATAAGAAAACCTGGAATTAATAGATCGCTTCCAATTGTAAACTTATCCTCAACCTAAAGCAGTCTACTCCAAACTGTATGGTATAAGGGGAACTTGGAATTTTACCAATTTCTGTACGTATTCAATGTCAAATTCTTTCTTATTTGTGTAATGTTATTATGTCTGAACATTCGAAAATCTCAAACATTTTGTATTGAACTTTGCTTAATATGTATGCTGACAATGTTTCAAGTATTAGCTGGATTCATTTTGTACATACCACTTTAAATAGCCTTGGATTGTCAAACTTTTGGTTAGATCAACATGCTACTTCTCCAGTTGCTTTCAAAAACCTTGTTTAACATTTACTTCGTGACCAGTCTATCCAAGACTGGTTTACCACAATAGATCAATCAGGTAAATGTCTAAATAATCGCATCTTTAAAAAGGAATTTTCCATTGAAAATTATTTCCATGTATTATCAACTAACCTTGCTAATATATTATGTAAATTTCGAACTGTTAATCATAAACTGCCTGATTGAAAAAGGAAGATTGTTGAGTATAGAAAGAAATAGCAGAACATGCAATTTATGCAATGTTAACCATGATGTAATAGGTGATGAATTTCACTATATCTTCCAATGTTCATTTTTCAATTCAGATAGGAAAATATATATTGACGCTTATTATTACAATAATCCTAACACTTTTAAATTTGATCAGCTTATGAATGGTACAAATAAATCAACTTTGTTAAGATTATCTTTATTCTGTAAAAAATGTCTTTGTATAGATAGTTTTATGCCAGTGGTCCTTGTTCATATGATATAATTTTATAAACATATTAACATGTCTCATTTTCCATCTTTGAATATTTATTTTTTGTATATTCCACCTAACCCATTATGATTATCATTATTTTTATATTAACTCCCCTTTGATCATTTGCATTAAAGGTTTAATATTTGATTTGTCTTTAAAGGTGTGCGAACATCAGGCGATGACAGAATTCAAATTGAAATTGTTTAAACGCAGACTTGATTAATCATAAACCGTTTAATGTATTTTGTATATATACTATAGTGCATGATTCCATTCTAAACACGTTGAACGCTTTTTAATTGTAAGTATTAGTTGCATGTAACCCTGATTAACATGGGTGATATTTTTTCGTGTGCAATAAATAAATAATGATATTGTTAAAAGCAGTGAAGTAAGCATGCAGCTGTTATTAAAGATTGTTATGAATTATTACGAAATAAAATTTAAAAAAAACAATTCATCATTTTGTGCGATCACGTGATGTAAACATTTCTTAACTGGTCCATTCGGAGCTCCTCGGCCATTTTATCGAAAACAACCTCGGATGTATTTGGACGGTTTACACACTCAAAAAGTGGTACGTTTAAGTCCGCTGCAAGTAGATCGCGTAGTAATTTTATTTAGCAGTTAAACTTTGTGACCTAACTCTTGGGATTCTTCATTATGATTGCTATAATACAATTCAATGACAATAAATTTAAACTTAGATCAATAAATACAACTCTAAAACACTACATTTAACTAATGATATAATTCAAAATTTTACGAACTACTTCAGCAGATGTACCTGCATACATCCGAGGTTGTTTTCGATAAAATGGCCGAGGAGTTCCGAATGTTAACTGGTCATGAGAAGTCAGAAGCGTAGCAGACAACATTTTCAGCGGGCGATACTATTATCCGGTCTCTCTTCGTAGAATCCGGTCTCATAATTCCCATTTCATTACTTATGGCCTCAGGCAACACATTGTGTTATCGATGTTTGTTAAACTAACTTGGCAATTTTAGTTGTTTTATATGTAACAAAATTATATAAAATATACAAACATTATGTCTTACTTTGTTATGTGTAAACTATTTTTGCAATTTGTTTAAGGTGTATCTAGGAAGATGCGATATGGCAGTAAAAAACGTGTTTGTTTAAATGTTGAGGACGGCTAGAGTATGAAGTAACTTAAAATTGCACCTTTAAAATTATGTTATTTTAACTTTAATGTGAAACTTGGTATAGTAAAAGCAATGAGTTGAGTAAGGAACAATTACGTCTACATTTTTTGTATACATTTTTGTGCTTTTCGCTAATATTGAATAAATTCGAATACCTTCGTCATTATAACACAACTTGAGCAGAATATATTGTATTTGTCAACTGGACCTTTTCAATGAATCTTTGAATGTTAAAGAAATCTGATACATAATATAATATTTATTTTTAAATTTGTTATATGTTATTAACGTATTATTTCTAAACTTTATTACAGCATTTGCATAACATTTATTCTATAACATTGTCTTTATGTATATTCAGCAATATTTTATGCTGAACATGAATTTGAGAAAAATAGGTTTAGACATTACTTAATGTATGATCCGAACAGTAGCGTATAGTGTGTAATTAAACTGGCTATTCGATTTATCATGTCAGTGTCACGTAACGCCAACGCTCACTTAACTTTCGTGATAGTTCGTTCAGTAACCAACCAACAACTGTTCAAGTGTTCTAAGTCTTTATTGTTCAACGTTCTTTCTAAGTATAATAATCAGTATATAATACAGCATGACATTTAAGGTAATCCCACATCCTAACTGCCGTCCATTAAGGACCCAAGGCCGCGTTGCTTGCCTTGCCTAAGCCAACTGTCCTTTTTCATCCAAAATCATTTCTCTTATACTAATTTGTGGTCTGAATATGACAGCTTTACAACCCAAGGAATACACGTTTTTGTAATTAACATGACCATTTTGTACATTTGTACCAGGTCGGCTGTCAACCATTTTCATATTCAAATGTCAATCAAATATGCCCTACATTACTAAACATACAGTATGTAGACACATATCCATTTAATTAAATCTTAATTATATCTTAAATATAACGTATTACGTCACATTCTATTCTGTTACGTGACATTCGTCCTTTTTTTATCAAGATTTTTAAGAAAATCTTTGCGTCAACCCCAAACAATGGTTATAATTGAATAGATAAATAAAATCGTAAGTAAATATGTTTCTCAACCCCAAACAGGTAAATAATAAAAAAATAAAAAAAGTAATTCCGACAAAAAAAAGATACGCAAAAGAAAATCTGTGCCTAAATCCCAAACAATGATGATCAAGTTGTATTTTCGACAAAAAATACGCAAAAGAAAATCTGTGCCTAAATCCCAAACAATGATATCAAATTGTATAGATACGTATAGATACCGTCCCTTTTTAATGCAAGATTTTCTTTTCGTAAGCAATAGAAAGTAAACTGACACGTTATTTGTCAAAATGTCTGACATAATATAGACTAATTGGTAATTAGCCCTCAGGTAATTAATAAACATAGTTAACAATTAGAAAATAACACTGCAGATTGAGTACAAGTAATTAACACTGACAGAACTGTTGTCAAATTTGGTATTTAGTCAATGTTTTATGTAGCACTGCTTTTCATGTTATCATTCTGAAGACAGGGAATCATCGTTGTTGTTGTTGCTGGTGCCTTGTTGTTGTAGATGTAGAGTTTATAGCCAAGGGGTTGTTTGATTGTAGAATGTCCCCACCGACTCGAAATGTTCTGCCATTATACGACTGCTAATTCTTGAAGTGTACTTAGATATATGTGTGCAAGTGTTCATGTTATTGAAGATGCTAACGATCTCAAGTTGGTGTTGTCCATCACACAGGAATCATCACGGTCCTAAAGACTTGATCATGTGACGTCAAGCCGAGCACAGGTCATACGAGAATGTGTGCTTAGCTCCTCTGGATATTCCGAAGTGTAACCAATTGGTTAGCACATCACATACGCAATACCAGAATATAGTTCGATCCTTTATGAAACACCGATGACCACTTAACACAATATCGCCACTAGGTATATTATCTCGATATCCTCTGAAGAATAATGTTGATATTGACTGTTCGTATCACGTGACATATTACCTGTACTTTTACCTTTCATTGACATAGGTGTTGCTATTACCATGAAATTTTGTGTTGATATTTTCAAGCAGGCTTATATTTTGAAAGTGGCACCATTTATAATTAATTACTGTATCTGTGCGTAAGTATTCGTATGTTTGATTTAATGAAAGTTTGACCTAAGTTTTTTTTTTTGTGAAACGTTTTGTTTTTATGAACAGCATTTTATTTTATTAAGAACCTTTTTATGCAATATTTTACAAAGCTTATATGTTAGCTCATAAGTAGTCCATTATTTTAAGAAAACTAATACATAAGTGATTCAATTAATTTATTAAATAACTCACACCCTAATGTGACTTCACAGGAGTCCAACAATTTTGTTGAAATTCAATATCTTGAACGTATCATCTCCAATCACTTTTAAGAAACCTGGTCTTTCTTGACCACTATCTTTGTTTATCTTTGTACAACTTTGTACATCTTCACAGTTATAAGAAAGCTAAACTCTAGCTTAACATGTTACCATTATGCTTATCATCGGATAACTTACAACTTTATAATTGATTCATTAGTTTTACCAAACTAATCTGTGAGTTACTTAAATAATTTAATTAGATTACCGATTACCTAACAAACAATTTTATTAGTGATTTCGAAATTGAAAATTACTTGCCGTATTCAGGCGATACACTTATATAATGACATCTAAGAAATTACTTTTCGTTTTGCACGCTTTCTCTCTCAGACCTTACTATGATCCAAACAATGATTTATTTATATGATTTTTACAACTTTAAAACCATCACCAATTTACTCAAAATTATATAAAATGATATATTGACAAAATACTACAATTATTTACAAGACTATAAACTTACTTAATTTTAATGATTTCATATCATTAATGTCAAGTTAATTACAGGTAACATTGCATTCATTTACTTATCTGATGTGTTTGACAATTATTTACAGTTACATGACAACTGAAGTAATGAAACCTGCCATTTGTCTCCTTCTTCGACATAAAAAATATTTCATTTTTTATTATCTTCAGTGTTTGCACTAAACCCTGAGTATAAGTCATTATTTTTTTTGTATTTATGCAACTTTCATTAATGTTAGACCTGCTAAATAAGTTTAATCAAATTCTTTTAATTACATTTCTTTCCATGTTAATTATTCAATTAATGTCCTTAAATGACTTAGTTTTCTTTTTCATCTAGTTATTCAATAATGTACTTAAATGATTCTTCGTTTGCATTTAACAACGCTTTTTTCACACCTGTTTTACTTTTTTATCGAATTTCTCAATATTTTTATCTTTGTTACCTTAAATACTCATTCTTTAGTTTATTCTTATTTAAATCAAATGGTTTTATTGTACTTAATAATGTGGAACGTTGTTAAGTCAGAAATTAGATTACTTAGGGGTTCTTTCAAAAAAACAGCTTTGCTCTGATTGCATTTATTATCCAAAACTTTTTATCCCAAAATTATAGCAACACATGTCATATCTAGGCAAGAAATACAAAGTAATAAAACGTCACTAACTTTTGTCCCGTGGCCTGGTCGCGCTGCAATGTCCATAGTCACTCGAACCGCAGTTGTCATCATGTACCTTTTTCTTCTTCATATCAAATGTGATCCAATAGTCATAGATACTTCGCCGTTGTGTTCCACGTCAACCCTGTTCTTGAATATCCTGGTCACGGCACCAAACTTTTACGTGTCACGTAACGCCAACGCTCACTTAACTTTCGTGATAGTTCGTTCAGTAACCAACCAACAACTGTTCAAGTGTTCTAAGTCTTTATTGTTCAACGTTCTTTCTAAGTATAATAATCAGTATATAATACAGCATGACATTTAAGGTAATCCCACATCCTAACTGCCGTCCATTAAGGACCCAAGGCCGCGTTGCTTGCCTTGCCTAAGCCAACTGTCCTTTTTCATCCAAAATCATTTCTCTTATACTAATTTGTGGTCTGAATATGACAGCTTTACAACCCAAGGAATACACGTTTTTGTAATTAACATGACCATTTTGTACATTTGTACCAGGTCGGCTGTCAACCATTTTCATATTCAAATGTCAATCAAATATGCCCTACATTACTAAACATACAGTATGTAGACACATATCCATTTAATTAAATCTTAATTATATCTTAAATATAACGTATTACGTCACATTCTATTCTGTTACGTGACATTCATTAACGAGGGGCATTCGCGAATATCTGACACGCGTTGACACATTTCGTGGAATGACATTATTGTGTATTGTCATAAACCTGTTATGAAGAGTTTCTTGATAAAATATAATTAGAATAATAATAATTAATCAACTATTAGGGGGGCTATTTTGCAAATGAAATATGACTAAATACAAGAATCATTTTTAAAGTTAGGTATATCTTTACAAGAAACATTAGCTCAATGAGCTATTGTCCGACATGAATGAACTGGAAATAACTTAAGGTTTAAATGATGTAATTAATACAGAAACGCGTTATTAAATTGTGAACATATTTTTTTATCTTTTTGTAATTTACAATATGCAACTATTCAACATTTAATCATGGAGTACAGATGTTAATTTTCCAGACAACACCCAACCTTAGTTCAAATTCCATTTAATGGCACAAATCAATTGACAATTATTTAAGAACAACTAACACAAATCTATAAAATAACAAATCTCAGCTAATGATTAAAGTTCCGCGAGTTCAACAACAACCAAATGGACATGACTGTGGTGTCTTTGCAATTGCGAATGCTGTAGAATTTTGTTTATGAATGGCTATGTACAAATGTCAGTTTTGTTGTTAGTGAAATGAGGGAACATCTAGTCAGCTGTATAGAAAAAAAATCCGCTTCCTATAGAAAATGAAAATTCGCAATCGGCAGCGTTTTCTGGTATCCCTTAGACTTTCAAAATTAAACAAAAACATTCTGTTCATTTTAAATGCCAAAATTCGTCGATAGTTTAGTTACTTGCGAAAAAAGAAAATGCAGGAAAATATTCCACAAGAAATGCGAAAAATATTAATAGGCAGTCGGGAAAAATACATTAGAAAAGTGGTCGTGGCAGTGCATCTCCTGCACCAAATTCCTGAAGTACTAAGTTACCTCACACAGTTGATTTACATGTGTTAATGCATTGTTTGTATTTGTATTGCTATCATAAATAGTATACTTATAACTGAATTTAATATTGAAAACAAAACGAAACAAGGTGTTTGTTATTCCTAACATTAATTTAAGTACATGTGTATATATATATTTGATGTTTTAATCTTTGCCTTAATTTATTATTTGTTTTATTGATATATCATATGAAATAAATGGTGAAATACTTATCACCTTAGATATAATGTTTCCTTAGCACGTTAGTCAACTGTAATCTTTTGTAATCCCCCGCGGTCATTCACACCTCAATCACGCCCGATAGCTACTATAAAAAATTGAAAATAGAGACCGGATGAGACCGGGACCGGGAAATAGTATCGCCCAGCGGTCTGGTGTTAACAATATGGTTGACTTCACGGCATTTACTCCCTTTGAACATATACTTGTAAAGCTTGGCTTATACTTTATTGTTTTCCTAACGTCAGACAATGACAGACATAATGCAAATAAAACATAAAAAATAGATAAAGCCAAGACTTGATTCTATCAATAACAGAATTGAATGTATTTTAATTGTAAATCATTCCGATAAATGAACGATCCTATTTGTAAATATTAGCTGCATGTAGCCTTGAATAACATTTGTATTGTTTCAACGTATGCAACAAGTACTTGGTAGGGTACGAAACCACTTGTTCTCCACACTGGGCCAAACCCCGTCGTTTCAAAATCAGTTACTTCCCGGAAACCCTGTTCTTTATTTAAGCGGCATCGTTAAACCATATTTTTCAGTTCATTATTTGCATCTTGCAAAAAATAGCGATCGAAGTAATATGTTAGCACTTTTTCAAACTAACTGTCATGCGGCCTTAGTGCGCGTTTGTGAAAACTGTTGTCTACTCTCTTCGTTTCGTCATTTAGTGTAACAAAAATGAAAAGGCGTAACCAAAAATGGGCATAAATCTATTTCTTCTTCTCAAACAATGTACAAGTATATAATTTCGCCAAACTGGTTGTGTATATTTCTTGGAAAATATATTCTCGCATACCGGACGTGTGTTTCCGGTCATGTGACCAGTGTTGGAAAACCCCGTCTTACACCCCAATGTAAGATGAGTCACGCGCAACAACGCGCCACTTCTTATTTCATTTATTGTATGGTTTATGAAAAGTATATTATGCCATTTCAATAAAGCGCAATAAAAATGGCAGTAGGCAAGACTTTCAATTAAAATTGAAAATAAATAATTGTAAAACCGCAATTTTAGAGGAACTATTTGACCTCATCGCTGATTTAAAAGATGGGATAACAACATGCTTATGAAAAACAGTGTTGACTTATTTTTAATACCTTTTTTCTACTGAATTTTCTACCTCATACAGGGGCGAGTCCATGCTTTGCCGTTAGAGGGGGCGTAACTTAGAGACGTAACCTTTCGACTTGCGCCCCTCCCTTCGAACCGAAATAAATTTAGTTTAAAGTGCTTCCAGAAGGGATTTAGCGAGCCCACTTAAAAAAATGTTCACAATTTTAAGTCCGAAATGGTGCATTTCTTTATTTATCATTTTTTCTCCTATATTGAAACAAAAAGTAAACTTGGACAATTTTAGGGAGCGGGGCACGCCGGGTGTTCCCCCGACGCCAATATCTAGCTGCTTAATAAAAATAGTTCATTACAAGATAATTAAAAAGAGATCGCCAACAGTAACCCCAACTATACCACTAACTTGAGTGACATGGTGGAGGACAAATCCGTTGTTTCTATTGATTCAAATCTGAAATAACAACCTTTAGGCATCCGTAAGTGGTTATAATATATTTTGTCCAATAAAAAGGCAGTATTTCTGAAGTTGTCCAATACATATATTTCAGTAAATCAGCTGGCATCCATTATTGATTTTAATTAGATGAAACGGTAGGTATAAACAGTGGCTGGCCCAGTTAGTGGATATATTACACACTTTAATGTAGAGCACTTAAGAACTAAAAGCTTGTTTATATGATCTTACAAATACAAGAATGGCAGTGCGACTGTGTCGCCCCAAACCATTCATATTTGTTAGTACATAAATGCAATATTTTACCATTACAAAAAGAAACACTAAAATAAATTCCTTACCAGTTTTATCAGGGCTAAAACCATAGATAAAGGTATTTCTGTTTCAAAAGTCCATGTGCTTATAATTTAGTGAAGCACTTATCTAAGATCTATATCTGATAATTCACATATTCATAAAGTATGTCTCCTATCTTCAAACGACTTATTCCACAAGTTCTAACATTCGTCTAACGACAGTGATTTTTGCTCTATATAATTTAATAAAGCAATAATTTTAGGTTTAATTAAAGAGCTTAAAAAATCTTACTTTAATGTTCTGACATAAAACTAAGTGTATCTTATATCTGATTCTAAATGAAGTGTTTAATTCGGATTCACATTTAAACATTTTACATCAATTAAAACTTAAACTTAGAATGTTCACAAGAATTTTACTATCATTTTAGCAACAGAACAAACACTCCAACTTTTTTTTTTACTTTATTTTTGAAGCTTGAAAAAGATCTATTGTATATTAAAGAAAAGTGCGCACATTTTAACATAATATTTAGGCCTTTTTTATAAAACAAACAATCATAAAACTAAATAGGAAAATAACAAGCAATATGGAAATATAAACTATTTTCAGTTGTTGAGTAAACTAAATAACAATGAGATCTTTTAGCATATTAAACCAGAACATAAATGTACATAAACGTGTACAAATATTATTAATTAATATATATTACATATAGCGATATAAAAATGATTAAGAGGATGGGGGAGTTGTCCGATTTTATTATAAAAACACATGTACTTCCGACCATGTGTGTACTCTATATAATAAACCAAAAAATAACCTTCTGTTATTAGTCAGCTATGCGTTATCAATAATTCAAGAAGTGTATATGTGACAAATATACATTTTTTTTAAGTGTAATTAAATCATTGGCATTAGAACTTATGGTGTACTTTTTAACAATTACATTTTTTCAGTGTTATAATTTACAAGGTTAAATTGATTCATTTAGCTAGTGTGCATACGATTTAAGAAATAACTAAATTACTAGATAATTCAAGCAATTTGCAAAATCTTTGTTCAACCAAACAAATCTCAGAACACTGCAACAGGCACACTATGTATATACTTTGTTTTACAAAAAAGTTAATCATAACCATGAAAGGCAGGTATATATCATAAAATAAGTTTTTGATTTATCAATTTTGAAAATAATATAAAAATGTAAATTACCTCATGGGAACCACTGTTCCTTTTTAGTAACAATAAACTGTGGTGTCAAACTGTTTGCCTGCGTTATATATATTTTATGATCCATTTCTGCGTGTCATGTGTCGCGATTCATTGTTCTTTAGTAATAGTTTAAATATACACCCCAACAATCTTTAAACAATCCCTACCCCAGCTAGATCTACATAATACGATACACCAGCATCAACATAGAGTATATAATTTTAGTAAATAACAATGTGATCACATGTGGTAAAATATTACACATAATAAAAATAATTTACTTGCAACTGCATAAAAAACCCTTGCAAATAGTAGAAAAAGAACAAATATATCAGACACTACATTGCATATTGTGAACAAAATACACTCGGTATATATAATTACGTAATGCTAAAAACTAACGTGAAAAATCGGCAAATTTATAAAAAATATCTTCATTCAAATGCTTTTTAAAGTTTTATGAATTATTCGAAATTTTGTTCTATTGCTTAATGTTGTCGGAGCAACAACCTTCAAAAACAGATAAGAAATCAAATAGAGTGATTACCTACACTTCATAACTTGTTAAAATTAACACTCCTTTTATTAAATTTTAACTAAATTTCACACTATGGGAACCACTTCTCTATATTTAGTAACAACAAACTGTGTTTGCTTACTTCATATTTACTATATGATCCATTTCTGCGTGTCATGTTTCGCGACTCATTATTGTATAGTAACAATTCAAATATACACTCAAACAATCCCTTACCCCTGCTAGATCTACAAAATATGATACATCAACACCAATATAGAGTAAATGATTTCAGTAAATAACAATGTCATCACATGTAGAAAAATAATATACTTGTAACTGCATATAAAACCTTTGCAAATAGTAGAAAACGAGTATTAAGAAATATATCACAGATACTACATAACTGCATATTGTGAACAAAATACACTCAGTATATATAATTATGTGATGCTAAAAAACTAACACAGAAAACAAATGGACAAATTTATAAAATGCCTTTATTGTAATGCTTTTTAATGTTTTATTTATAAGTATATAAATTATTCGAAACTTTGTTCTATCACAGAATGTTGTCTGAGGCACACCTTCAAATAAGATAACAAAACAAATAGTGATTACCTACACTTTATAGCAGGTTAAAATTAACACTCATTTTATTAAAGTTTAACTAAAGTTCACACTCTGAGAACCACAATTTATATTTAGTAACAACAAACTGCGATGTCATAGTGTTTGCTTACGTCATCTTAACTTAATTATCAATTTCTGCGTGTCATGCTTCGCGACTCATTATTGTATAGTAACAATTCAAATATACACTCAAACAATCCCTTACCCCTGCTAGATCTACAAAATATGATACATCAACACCAATATAGAGTATATGATTTCAGTAAATAACAATGTCATCACATGTAGAAAAATAATATGCTTGTAATTGCAAATAAAACCTTTGCAAATAGTAGAAAACGAGTATTAAGAAATATATCACAGAAACTACATAACTGCATATTGTGAACAAAATACACTCAGTATATATAAATATGTGATGCTAAAAAACTAACACAGAAAACAAATGGACACATTTATAAAACGTCTATATTTAAATACTATGAAATGTTTTATCAATAAGTATATACATTCTTCAAAAACTTGTTCTTTCACAGACTGTAGTCTGGGGCACAACCTTCAAATAAGATAACAAAACAAATAGAGTGATAACCTACACTTCAATCTTATTAAAATTATCATGCATTTGATTATATTTTAACTATAGTTCCAGTACAGTGCAAACAAAAGTCCAAAACAAATGTTACACATGTGTACTGTTACAATTTAGTTTAAATAAATAAGTTACATCAATAATAATCTTACTAACACAGATGAGAAAACAAAAAACTCAATCTAGTTTTTTGGAATACAAACTACATTTTCAGCCAATAAAATTGCAGATAGGCAATCATTAAGTATTAGGTTTAATTATCAATAATCATTAAAAAAATCTACGTTCGGTGTTTAATAGTCCACCTTATGCCACCCATCTAATACACTATCCCTGCGTAAGATTTTACGTCGATAATGTGTCAGCCAAAGAGGTTGTATTCTTAGTCAGTTAAATGACCTGAAGTTATATCTTAACGTTTAAGAAAGGCTCGATCGCTACACACATTCCTCCCATTTTTAATCATTGAGAGTTATTTCATATCATCTAACAGATACTCATTTTAAATACAGGGGTCATCTTATCAACGACCGTATCGTGCGATCAAATCTTGTAATAAATCATTATTGGTTGTAACGGGATATATTTTGTTACCGAAAAAACAGGCTTAAAGTCGTTGAGATATTACTTTAAACTATGACATCATAATTGTTATTCCCGCTAACATCAAACTATGGCATCATACATTGTAATTTCCGCTTACGTCAAAATATGACATCATACATTTTAATTTTCCGCTTACATCAAAATATGACATCATACATTGTAATTTTCCGCTTACATCAAAATATGACATCACACATTGTAATTTTCCGCTTACATCAAAATATGACATCATACATTGTAATTCCCGCTTACATCAACATATGATATCATACATTGTAATTTTCCGCTTACATCAAAATATGACGTCATACATTGTAATTTTCCGCTTACATCAAAATATGACATCATACATTGTAATTTACGCTTACTCAAACTATGACATCATTGTTATGCCTGCTGATGTCAAACTGTAAGATCTATTTCTGCTCGTTGCAGCTCATATGTGTTGTACCAATATTCTTATCTTTGAAACATTGAGACAGACGCCATTTTTGTTCTATCGGAAAGTCATTATAAATAGATAGCAATCTTCAACTCCCTATAAATGATTAAACAGGTCATCTACGCTTACTTGTGAGATTTATATTTCTAACCATTTAAATCTTATACAAGAGAAATACACAACTTGCATCAAGAGCGTAATTCAAGATAAGAACAAGCAGAATTGGACACATCTTGTCCCCTGTAATACCTGCCTTAAAATATGCTGTTACCTATCAAGCACTGAAACATAATCCACAATGTATTTCATTATAATAGTATGCGAAAGAGACTCTTCTAGACTCACTTTGTACCACTCAGCAGAATGCAAGAATTAAACCAATTATTCCGAGCTCAAATCATACATAATAGTCGATTATTTTCGATGATGTAAATAGTCTGCCGTTCAAACTCGGCTGCACCTAATTGTAGTGTTACAATAAGAAACAAGTTAAAGTCTCAGATGAAAAATTAATTGTTCATATAAATCCCCAGAAAAAACCCATACTCTATCCAGTCATTTATTCCGTTTTAGTTGTCCGAGGAACATACTCTACCAAAGGATGCCAGAAGAAATTGAACGCCACACTGAAAGCCGCTTGTAACATATCAAAATGCAAATCCTCATCATCCTTTTCACCCTCTTCAACACCTATGTCTCGATTCAGGCACTTAAGTTTCTTGGGATGGAGTTTAACGGGCCTCGCAAGAGCATCAGCTATAGTAGCATTGATTTCCAATTCATCCCCTTCTTCAAGAGCCAGAAATGTCTTCTTATAGTTAGACCCGGCATCAACAACCGCACTCATGTTATTTGGAAGTACTACTTCGATGTTAAATGCATACTTGTCATAACTTTCTAAGCCAAACAGATAGCCAAGGTCAACCATCAGACTACAGAAAGCTTTTCCATGAACATTTAAATTTTCATCATCACAATCATAACGTTTGCCGTAAATGTCTCTTAATGGTTTGGAGACCGGAAAAATGTCCATCATTGAATTGACCTCGTTTGTTACAGACGTGACTTTCAAGTTTGTCACTGTACCATTCCAAACAACGTTTGTACCCTTTAGAGCATGACAGCTCATAAAACTCTCCATATCTGCGTCGCAAACAGACGTAAACCTCTCTGAAGACAGTTGTCCATGTTGGGCTACTTCAGTGGGTAAAACTTTAACAAATATCAGAGTAGTTATAGCCAGAATTGCAAACTTACCACCCACGAATTTCTTTATTAGGGAGAGCACAATCGTAATACCAGCAATCAAAAGCGTAATAACAATCTTTCCGAACATGTCTGACGAAGGCATTTCGATGAAGAAATAAGCTAAGCCAAACCATGTCGTGAAAGGGTACATCTTTGTAATTAACTCAAACCAGAAATAGCACACCAGATGCGGTATAGCTAACCGGCTCACCCCAGACTCTCTCGCCATTTGAATGAAGAACACAGGAATCAGACTGTAACAAATAGATGGTATGCCAACATTGAGTGTCAAGCCAGCGTACAGATCTACAGAAAATATATTTCCTGACAAGACATCGATAATGGATGTCAATACTGGGACGTTTGGGAAATTCTGGAGGAAAACTGGCAACCTTGAAAGAAAGAAGAGGAATAGCAAGGTAACACGAGCATGACTGTCGCTGATGTATACAAAACAAATGCCGCAGATCACGGAGTTTAGAACACACAGCTCCGAGCAGGGAATATACATTTTGTCAGCCAATGAAAAACTTGTCACAACACAACACATAGCCACCAAATACCCAAGATATAGTGGAAGAGAATTCCACGCGTATTGAGACTGAGTTTGATCAACGTCGACACGATCGTAATAATGATGTAACATTTTGGCAAAATCTGAGGATTCCTTGAGCTTCATTTTCTTATGGAGTATTTGTATTGTTGTGATGATAATTGTTGCATACGATATGTAAAACATTCCCAATGGCAGGATGAATTGTAAAAATGTCTTCGATATGTAGCCAGAAATGAAGAATAGGATCAAGAAGTTGATTTGATCAACGGGTATACATCCAAAAACCATGCGGAGCCCATTACGTGACGCATACTCCAGGGCAAATTCGCCAGAGACAGCAGCTGACTCTTTGGGGTACTTTGTAATCTGAAATACAGTTGATTATCAATGTAAATTAAAGTCATGAACCATCGTAATATAAATCAACTTGTCAGCACCAAAAGTTATTTTGCACGAATGGCATAGCCACGACTGAAATATTTACGTTTGGTGTTCACGTTTCCCTTTTTATATGCCTTTAAAGGATATAAAATTAAAGATGACTGTAGTTTTTCGGAAAAGCGTACAAGATAGTATTCAAACCAAACATCATTTCTAAAATAACGTCGTTTTCTATCCTTGTGCGCTATATGCGTTTAATATGTAATTATTTTGAAACTGAGACAGGGGAAATATAAAAAAGTGTATAATATTACAAATTTAAAACTTTGATGAATAATGTATAAATACAATTATACTCAAAGAGTTGCGGTGAGCCAGTCAAAACTTAACAAGATAACAACATGCTGATTTAAATGTCTTCATATTTTGTCATCAAAAATGGGCATAACTTAAAAAGTGTTCGGAGCCAAAGTAATGCCTTATCAGCAATGCTATATATCGTCTCCATAGTTAAATAACTCAACTGTTTATAGAAATAGAAGCAGAGTTCATGCAACAAGGTGACGATATATGCATATTATCATTTGTAACATTGTGAACTAAGTCTCATATCGATATCTTTGAACATTTTTTTTAGTTATGGCTAAACAGACTGTGCATGTAGACAGTGCCAAGACAACAACACCAAGGCGATTACAATACCTAGACTTTTTTCTTCACTGAATAGATGAGGTAAAAAGAATGCAATCTACAATAAAAAAGGTTACTACGGTAATCATATAACCTTTTCCCCAAGACTCGCAGCTTGAAATGCCGCTGACCTCTCTGAATCAGTCAAGGTCACAGTGCCCTGTATTTGCTGCGACATAAGCTTCACAAACTCCGTCTCTGATATGGTGTCTCCCATCTTCTTCCCTACAACACATTAAATTGAAATTATTCAAATGACTTGAGTTGAGCTAGTCTTTACAAAAGAATACAATAGTTACTGTATTAATTATTGGGCCAACGCTAAGCAAACTGCTTTTCCAACAGTAGTTCTGGTTTCTCCAATGCGTCTATTTACGAAGTCTATCCAAATGGTTGCTGGTGAGGGCCAAGTTGATACGTGTGGGTGAGTGACACTGAATGGTACATATTCCGATTTACAGAGATAAGTCAGTCAATTGACCGCTAGAATATCAACTGACTTTGGAAATTTGTTAACTGACATTATAAGAAACAAGTTTGTATAAAACAGAAAAAGCCAAAAGTTAAGTCAAAATAATCTTAATTGCTAAACACATGATCATAGTCATCATTTATATGTGTACCTTGCTTGAGTTGAGTTTTTTTAAAAGATTTATAGGGTAGGGAGGTCGATTTATTTGACAGTTTACTTATTGGGATTTTTCTGTTTCCAACAACTATAAGTTATATTCTTAAGAACATCTAATGATTCTAGTCAATCAGTATAAGTATCACTGATTTTGTTAAAAGCCCAAAACACTTTATGGTTAACTTTTAAAAGAAAAATAATCAAACCAATGAATGAAAACTATTTCTCAAGAAAAAAAGTCTTAGTATCAGGACCAACAATATGGTAGGTCGGGAAACCTGAAACAAACAATTTTTGATGCCTTTTTGAACGGTTTATGTGTGCAAAAATGTAAAATAGATCATGATACACTCTTTTTCGGTTGAAACAAAATAACTTCATTGATTTGATTACAAAACTGTGTTTTATGCTATTTTCTTGATAAGTTTCTTTTATATTTATATAAACACTGTGATAGCTTAATGTTTAACATACTTTAGTCATTCATTTACCATAGGAATCAGGAAGCAAATACCTTACAATAATACAAATTTCTTAACTTTGATCAATGTCCTACAATTTTGTATGTCCAATTAAAAGAAAAGTATCAAGAAAGTTGCATAAAAGAATAGTTTTGTGAAAAAATCAATGAAATTATTCCAAATATCATGAAGCAATTATATCATTATTACGAAAAGTGAGAAACTTAAATTAAGAAAGAAATAAGTTAGGAAATGACTTAAAGGTACACTCTTATTCAAAATCAATACATACACATGTTTAACAAACATACATTTTGAGTAATAAACCTTAAACCCAAAACTTCTTACTTAATAATGCAATTATGGAAAATATTAATTAAAGATAACAAGATTTTAACCGTGAATTTAATGGCAGAAAACCCAAAACAATTAAATGATTGGTGAGTTTTAAAATATATACTTTGATCTTTTATTGTCTCATAAGGTAGAAAATCCGTGTTTTCTGCACCTTTCAAATTAAATTCGGTATTCTTCATAAGAAACATTCTTTTCGACATGTTAATACTTTTTGGTATATTAAAACAATTGTATGAATTGTGGTACTTGGGAGTAAGAGTGCATCTTTAAGATGTCTTCTTATTACGGTCCAAGATTCCTTTAGTTTTGCATGACTGCAAGAATAGCCGACACCAACTAGGCTATGGCAATTAATCAACTTTATTTCTTTGAAAAACAGATAAAATTTATCATAAAATGGATCATGCTCTACGTTGAAGTTAGAAATACATTTCAAAGCTTATAATGTTTTTATTCAATACCAGCAGCTATAAGCAGCCTTTTCTCATGTCCCTTGGGCAGTTTCTTGACAGCGTCAGTATACTCTTTAATTGAGATGACGTCTTTATCGGTGGTATTGATCTTGAGAAACAGTGCCCGAGCAGCGTAGCGGATCGTTTTCTCAACGTTTGAGTTAGACACACACCAGATGACATCCTCTTTGTTGTCATCTTTGATCCCTGAAAAAATAATGTACATAATATACATGCGGCGATTTTCCGATTCCTGACAAAAGAGCGATGATGCTATGCGTACACCCTGATGAATAAGAATGATATTTACCTATAACAGAAAACCTGTGTGCCTGTAGCAATACGCTTTTATATGTCTCAAGAACACAGTTATCTGCCCCCCCCCCCCCCCGTTGACCGGATCCGGATGTGAATACAGAAAAAAGAGTGGTTGTGTTCAAGTATCAATATTTTATTAAAGTTGAATGAAAGAGAAGAAACAGGTGGCCTTTTTGTATAGAGCTGAACATAATTTGACACTGTATTGCAAAACCTGTTAGTTTTCAGTGTAAAATATGGAAATATCATTGCCTGTGGAACTATGTAAATTGGTTGGTTGTAGCCTTATTCCGTCTTGACCTCAGGGTCATGAATTACTAATCAATTTTCTGAGACAACGAATTGGTCAACCCTATGTTATCTTGTGATTAAATTTTGTGTCTTGGTTTGTTGTACAGCAGCCATGTACTTGTTTTTCAATTGGAACTGTTTTAAAGTGAATAGCCAGGTTAGTGTTTATATGAAACATATAGTAAAAATAACTGTGGTCTCACTCCTGATATGCTGCAGTCGTAAATGTTGGCAAATCGGCAATGCGCTAAACGGTTAACAAACCATATATCAAATACATTTTCATGTACATGAGGGATTTCCCCGGCACAGATATACTGCTTCTCTGAACAGATACTATACCAAATAAACGTTCATGCGCATACACGGATTTCCCTGGCACAGAAAACCTGTTAAAAAGATATCATACATGTTTATAAAACAAACTAACATTTACATGTAAGGATTTACAGGGCACAGAAAACCTTTTTCTTCGAATAATTCGCTTGAACCAATGATCCCTTGGGTTAGTGACCAAAACCTTGACCGGAACACCACCAATATCATTATACAGTTGAGAAAGGAACACAGCTGAAAAAGTATTCAGTTAATAAGGACAAGTGATCTTTGTATGGTTTATATTCTTCCTAATGATAAAACAGGAGTGCCTTCATGCAAACTTTAGCGCTTGCCTTATTTGACCAAAGATAGAAAATGGAGGAATTTTGACCAAATTCCCTTACATGTAGCGGTGACCTTGAAATTTGAGGTAGAGACATGAGTGTTGCTGTTGACATACAATCTTGTCATGGTGAAAATGTGCAGATATTATTAAGTCCCCAAATGCGTGATGTAAGTCATGACAAAAAAAAGGAATTTGTGAGCCATGACCTTTACCCTACAGACCTGTGTGTAGTAACTGTGAACATCTGTGCCAAGTTATTAAAATTCTCCCAATGCACGGCCAAGCTACAGCTTAGACAATCCAAATACAAAGAATTGTACAATGATTTTAAGTTACACATGACCTTAAACCTACATATATGTAATATCAATATTAGTAAGGTATTGGACAGTCTTTCACGAAGAGTTCATGATATAGGTGTAAAGTTGGTATGTGGTCATTCTATCAGTCCACTTCACGCTGTATACATCTTTAATTTATGACCCATTAAAGATAATGTCGTATGTAAATCATGAATTTGAATCCTGACAAATGAATGAGGCTCAACATTCATTCTTTGTGTGCCAACACTTGGCAAACGAGCACAGGTTTCCAGAATTAACCGTCTCTGTTTTTTATCTGGCCTGTCGGTTGCACAGTTTAGGAGTTTTGAGCCCAGTGCTTGCTTCAGTACTACATGTATAGTGTATCATCCCTCAATAAACTGCTCGTCTGGTATGAAGATACATATTGTGTATTTGTTGTTGTATTTAGTAAGACTAAAGTAAAGCAAAGACTGGCTCTTGCAGATGACACATTGTCTATACATAGTGAACATTTGTGCCAAACTGTTTCAAAATTTTCTAATGCAAAGGCCAAGTTTCTTGCTGGTCAAACCATAAAACAAGAATTTTTGACAAATAATTTAAGTGCAACATTGACAATTTACGTACAGATATGGGCTTTGGACGAGGCATATTTTCATCGTGAACATTGTGCAAAGCTATATTAAAATCTCTGTATGGCAGCCCAACGACATACATGTACCCCAAACCTAGATAAAACCTCATTTTAAATACAGAAGTGGGATTGATAAGCTATGTGGTATCTGATGAGGGATGCACATGTGGGAATCCACTATAATGGCCAATCAGGGGAAATATTTCTCATTTGGACCTTTTTATGTTTCTCTGAAGTGCCACAGTTACCAATTGTCAATCTAATTAGTCTTATTGTCTTAATTTTTTTTTAAGTCCATAATCATAAAGGGGACTTTGTTTTGTTTTTTGTTAAAAATTCACAACTGTTTGCATTTTGTCACAATATTCACGCATACATCTCACATGTATCTCACAAGACACAATAATCTTTATTAATGCTTTTTTTTAGCTAAATGAGCTATTTCCGACATGATAATATCGGATGTGCCTAGGCCCCATTGACAAAAACAAATGAGAAAAAACACTGAAATGAATAAACATAATATCAATATTTACATTTGCTATCACCCTCAAGCAAACCCTTGAGTCTGATGGTGGCATCATTATTTCCTTGAATGGATGCCGAAACAAAACACCTGATCGCCTCTCTTCCATATTTATCTCTCTCTGCGCCATCTTTGGACTCAGCAAGTACCAAGAACCGTGTGCCACGATTAAACTGACTGTCAGCATTGCCTTCCGCCATTCTGTTGCTGTTCCTGTATTGACCTTCCCTTCTTGTCAGGAGAATCGCTTTTGGCGTAGATAAACCTTTTCTGCACAATTAAATATGCACTTTATTTCATATAAAAAGTTCCCACATTTATCAAAAATATATGCCTTATGTTAACAAATGTTAAATTACTCTGAGTGATACATGTATATAATAAATTATAATTATATATGTATACATGTTGACTGCAAGCGGGTAACCGGGCAGCAGTACTTCTAAGCATAAGGAGTCTGGCTCTATCTAAGTCGTGGAGATATCGTAAAAACATGTGCATTACTTCAGGCTTTTGAGGTTTAATTTATATATATAAGTGATTACAGGCCACCAGTTGACAATCACCTACAACTACACAGCAATATGTAGGTCATCAAATATTTGTGAACACAAATTGTTGCAATGCATGGCTTTACCTGGAAGAACGGCGCCACGAATTATATCTAATGAAGGACACTTCAGGTCAAAATGACTTTCAGGTTCTTCACCACACACTTGGCATTTTGTTTCAATATCAGACTGGATAAAGTTCTTCCTGGTTGTTTGTTTGGAGCGTAGCTATGTCCCATTCAAGGGCAGCAGGCAACAGTTTAGTCTTAACAACGGTTTTATTGTCAGAACTATGACTACTTAAACAATATCATTCAAGTCAAGTAATGAATCATCTAAGATCTTTATTTTCATTCGGTTTTTGCTCACTGCTCTCTAGAGTGCGTAACCCGATAATCAGTTTTATTATACATGAAACCGAAAACGGAAGTATATCTGCATAGTGTTTATTTTAATATACGGCCACCAGCCCAGAATACATGTAACAAATATAGTTCAGTATTAGTCTTGTCATTTGTCAATCCACCGAAAGAAGGCCAAACCTGGACACATTATCAAATAAAATCGAGAAGTTCATCGTCTGAGACAATTCTAGTGTCCAAACATAAAAAACTTCCAAAAAGTTCCACTAGTTATTTTTAAGGTCAAATGTCAAGGTCACTAATCCTATTTTTGTTCTTTGGTGTCGTTCAATCAGATATTCATATTACATAAAAATAGCTTTAAATTGTGTTTTGATATACTTGTATTTAAAACGTGTTGATGAATTCATAAAAAAGTCAGGGCTTTATCGTATTTTCAAGGCCGGGATTTTGAATACATTTGATTAAATTTATTAAGAAAAAAATCTAATATGTTCCAGCTTTACTACTCGAATAATGGGGAGGCTATACTACCCAATTAATATTTAAGTGCAAGCTGGCATTTTCCAACAGAATACCCTTCATTCAATTTACTTAATCTTGCACACAGTTGCTTAGGACCATCATACATTGAGGTTACAAAACTCCTTAGTAGCCTATATACAAAGTTTGATCCCTGACTCGCTTAGAAACATACTAAAAGGTTAAAGGCCCAGTTTAAGGAATGTTTGGCAAGATGATCCCTTGCTGTGCATCTCCTGATAGTAATTACACTGGTGTCACAGTGGGGGCCAATTCCCTGTGTATTAATGTATTGGCTCAGGGCCATTTAGGGTCCATTTCTATAATAAAACCTTCAAAATTGCACAGCAGGATACTCAAATCGGAGATTTGATAAATCAAGGCAAGTACATTAAGATCAATACACAGAGGTTGTGTACTGTACACAGTTGTTTGTTGTTGTTGTTTTGTGTGTGTTTTTTGGTGGGGGGTCACTTACAGAAGGCTTAAACTAGGTCTTTAAGAGTTCATTGTGTCAGGTTAAAGTTTAAGGCCAACTTGAGATTTTTACTAATACCTTAAATACCCTTTTTTCAATATTCATACTACAAACAATTATCATCTTACAAGGCTTCTTCGCGTCTTAAGGCGTAAGACAGGGAGAAAATCTTTCATCTCTCTTATTTTCTCTTTTCTCGAATGATCTACATAGTAACAATCAGTCATTACCCACAGTAAACGGAATCTCAATATCATTCAACGAATATAATGAATTTCCTCAGTACTTGAAACTTTTATTATGGTATATGCGGATGATATAACTATAATGGCAGAAGCTGTAACCGGTTTGCAAAACACGCTTGATGTTTTTAATAGTTACTGCACTATTTGGAAGCTGAAGATGAATTCAACAAAGTCTAAAGATGCAATATTTTTTCTAAGGGTAGACCATCAAATTTAAAATTTACACTTAGTAATCAACCGCTTGATACTGTAAAAGAATATAAGTATCTAGGCGTGCTGTTTAATATAACGTGAACTTTATATAAAAACAAAGTACATTGAAAAGTACGTTGAAGCTCAGGCATTTAGACTCCTCAGAAACTGCATAAGACTCAATTTACCAATTTGATATTCAAATAAACTTATTCAATAAAACAATGAAACCAATCTTACTTTATGGTGCAGAAATATGGACATACGGTTACTAAGTTGGTAATGAAAGAGTCCAACTGAAGTTTTTAAAGTATATTATTAGAATGAAACGTTCAACACCAAATTATATACTAGTAGTTTAAAGGGAAACTGGAACCACACCATTATCTTTAGATATCAAAGAATTCTTCCATACTGGACACGTTTGTGTATTAATAATAATAATAATAATAATAATAATAATAATAATAATGATAATAATAATAATAATAATAATAATAATAATAATAATAATAATAATAATTAAAATAAAAGTAATAATAATAATAATAATAATAATAATAATAATAATAATAATAATAATAATAATAATAATATTGATAATAATAATAATAATAATAATAATAATAATAATAATAATAATAATAATAATAATGATAATAATAATAATAATAATAATAATAATAATAATAATAATAATAATAATAATAATTATCAAAATAATAATAATAATAATAATAATAATAATAATAATAATAATAATAATAATAATAATAATAATAATCATCATCATAATCATAATCATAATAATAATAATCTAATAATAATAATAATAACTTCATGAGGCTCTCTTCCTTCTTATATAAATGCATATTCAATACAACCCAAACATTAACTGATAACACTACAAAACTCCGATACAAATGGTTCTTTGCTATTTAGAAAATACTAATACTATGTGGACTTTTAGATACCAGGGATAATCAGCAGTTAATAAATGGTAAATGTCTTAAACTTTAACTTTGAGTTAAAAGATCTGTTTTTAACAGCATTCAAAATTCAAGCAGAAGACAGTTCTATAAATTTTTGGTTTAGAACATCATTTGACTATGAAATGTATCTTCAGTCAACTCCAAAGTCATTATTGAATCCACCGATATAGTTCAGAACAAGAAACTACAGACTACCAAAAGAAATAGGAATTGGTACAGAACACCATCAATAAAAGGAAATATAAAATATGTAATAAATTAGGTGACGAATTTCATGTTTTATTTGAAAGTGTATTTTTGTTTTTTAAACAAACGCAAAAAAAATACATAAAACCATATTTTTACAGACATCCGAATAAGACAATACTAATCGTCTTCCGGGAGGGACGTATATATAATGAGGGTCCCGTGTGACAGGGCTATACACTGGTTCACGTTAAAGAACCAGGGTAACTCTATCCAAGGTTACAAAAAATTATGTCTGTGCACTATGCTCCAAAACCTAAAATGACTAACAATCTTATAGGAGAAGTGGCCGAGTGGGCAAAGCCCGAGTGCGAGTATAAATAAGCAGGCACACCACGTATAAGAACACCTGTTCATTGAATTGTGATTATTTGTTTTGAAGTGATAAATTTGTGATATAAAAAAATACAAATACTAATTATTAGCATTTGTATTTTTTTATGTCACAAATTTATCACTTCAAATAATGACTTGTATGCTGAGATCGGGGAAATCGTTCGCCCCTTACAGCACGCATACACTTATGGCAAATGTGAACAGTGGCAACATCCGACGTGTAATACCGGTGATTTCTATTATTGGCGCCTCGTGGGAACGAGGCGCTCTCTGTGTGAAACCCCTGTTTACAGCTGCAAAGTTATTAATTAACATTAGTGTAATTAGAAGTACATCGTGTAAAAAAAAAATGATAACATGTCTTTGAAAACAGTTAAAACTTTGTAAAGAACGTTAATATTGTTGTTTTTTTTACTAATTCCTAATTACGTTGAAAGATAACACAAAAACAAGTTTATCTACATGTTTAACAGCGTGTCCCTTTGGTGTGAATTTATATTTAGAATATGACAGCATTATTTTTATTTATTTATAATTCAAAAAAGGGTAGCAGACCACAAAACAGATGTCTGTTATTACCTGTAACGTAACGTTACGCGGCAACTTCCCTTTGATCATTTAAATTCAAGGTTTAATAGTTTTCGTATAAATATTGATTTTTTTCTTTATAGTTGTGCAACCATCAGGCGATGACAGAATTCAAATTAAACTTATTTAAACGTAGACTTCATTAATCATAAACTGTTTAAATATAATGTTTATAGTATAGGATTCCGTTAAAAACTCGTTTCGCATTCTAATTGTAAGTATTAGTTACATGTAACCCTGATTAGCACGAGCGATATTGTTCCGTGTTCAATTAATAAATAATGATATTTTTTTGAAACAGTTAAATAAGCATGCAACTGTTATTAAAGATTGTTATGCATAAAGCGGGAATACAATAATTAAGTATATTGTGCGATCACGTGATGTAAACATTTCTTAACTGTCGGTCAGGAGAAGTCAGCAGTGCATTCGGAACTCCTCTGCCATTTTTAGTTGTTTTTGATATGAATGACCAATGAGCTCCGAATGGTAAAGCGTAGCAGACAACGTTTTCAGCGGTCTGGTGTTAACGATATGGTTGGATACACGGCATTTGCTTCCCTTTGAACATCTACTTGTAAAGCTTTGCTTATACCTTATAGTATCCCCAACGTCAGACAATGACGGCCAAAAAAAAACCGTCAAAAATGTTAAAACCAAGACTTGATTCTATCAAAAGCAGAAGTACAGAACATAACGTATTTTAATTGGGCATCATTCCGATAAATGAACGATCTTATTGTAAAATTAGTTACATGTAGCCTTGAATAACTTTTGTATTGTTTCAAAGTATGCAACAACTTAATAAATAATACTGTTAAAAACATTCAACTGTAATAAAAAAAATCTAAAAGATAAAATATGCGTATAACAATTAGCACATTGACTGGACGCGAGTAATCATGTGGTATTTGTAATTAAAACCGGTAAAATGATATTAAAAAACGTAACACAATGAATCGCGATCCGCTTCTTGGTGTATCGTTCCAACCTTATTTGTACACATTGACTGAACGAGAGCCGTCGCGTGGTGTTCCGATGAAAGAATATTTAAAAAACTATTATCATAATTCGTTTCCCATTCATTTCCAACGATTTTGTTCACTAACAAACTAATTCACGGCGCCCTTTGATGCTTTGCATCAATGGTATTTCTTGTTTAGTTTTGCTTTTCCTGCCATTTGTCAGAATTACATTAGGCTTTAAATGTACCGACATTCATAGCCAACAAGAAATAAAAACAATTTGCGTTAAGGTTTAACAGAGATAGTTCTTGACAGTGTTATAGCGATATTAAATCTATGAAATTAAAGTGTTCATATCATTTTTCAATGTTATGGCATATTTCATAATTATAATAATGTTGATATAACTGTATAATTGCAAAATATAATAATTGCATAGAAGGATTATTTCATAGTTTGACTTGAAATGATGCCCATCCGGGTCTTACAACCTTAATCAGCAGTTTTCAAGTTACTATAACCAAGTTTATTTCAAAGAACCCAGTTTGTGATAACATGACGGAATGAGTATATGAGACAAAGAAATACATAAAAAAGAAACGAGGCTATTTTAAAAGAAAATATACACATATAAAAGCAAAAGATAAAGGGTGGGACATGTTTGACAATGTTTTAAACGAACATATGTAATATTAATTACATTAAAATAACTCTTATATCTGTTCGCATGTAAGTATTGGCAGCGTCTAAACGTATTTTTACACACCGAACTCGACGTGATACAGGTCACCAGAAAAGCGTCCTATAATAATAATATCACCTGTGTATTACTAATAGAATCATACATGGTTGACCATGGCTTTTGGTTGATAATTGCCCCAGTGGAAGGAATAATTGCCCGAGGGCAGTTATTTTCACTTGGGCAATTATAAACCAAAAGCCATGGTCAACCATGTATTATCCTATATAATACATATTTTTTGTTATTTGTCAATGATTTCAAATGGATTTAAAATCATGATTTTGTGGAATAATGAAGGATATGTCATACAATTAGCATGTATCTAAAAGTCTTATAAATGCGAAATAACAAAATGGGTTTGAATGTTCTTGGCTTATATTTTTTCATTAAATTCATTAACCAGTACTGTATCTACTAGTACCACATTCATCCAGCAACGCTAGCTGTCACTTTATTACCGTTAAATTTATAGAAACAAATGAGTGTAGATAGAGGAATTATGTATTGGAATTCTTTTATGAATGTAAGTATTAATGAAGCGTTTGTGAATATATTTCTATATCATTCTTTCGTTACTTTCATTCGTATATGACGAGGTTTTTTTTTACTAATTTTGATCAAACTCAATCATAAAAGTCATATAAGATTTATATATTATGTGTGTTAAATTAAAAAGTCAATATCCCCTTAAGTATTGTATTTCATAACTTTAAAGCATATAGGTAACGAACTGACTTGAGGTCGGGAACGAAATGGAATATATAATTAAGCACTACCAACGAAATGACCATAAATAGCTGGCACGGCACGAAATTACTTGTTCCCCACACTGAACCAATCTCCGTCGTTCCAAAATCAGTTACATCCCGGAACCCCTGTTCTCTATTTATGCAGCATCGCTAAACAATTATTTTTCAGTTCATTAATTACTTGCAACTTGCAAAAAAATAGCGATCGATGTAAAATGCCAGCTTTTTTCAAAGCAACTGTGATGGAATCCGGGTCAACTCGGCCCAATTACCTTTTCGGCCTGGTCCAAATCGACCCAGTTGCCATTTCGGCCTGGTCCATTTCGGCCTACTTTTTGTATTGTTATTATTTTTCTCATATTCGTTTGTGAATATGTATATGTGACATCCATGGTTGTTGAGTCAGCGATTGGCACGATTGAATCGTCACCGGCGTACTAAGTCCTACACTACTAACAAAAAGTACATAAATGACTAAATTACCGCTTCTGGCAGCTGAACATTAAGGACTGTGTCCTGCAAGTAGGCCGCTTCGTCGGCAGTGGTAGACTCGCCCGTTTCCTCAGGGGCCTAAAATAGCATATTTTTATAGCTTTAATTAGTTTAAAAACATCATTAACAACCTTCAACATTTTCAATTATCAAGGGTGTTGTCAGCGTTCATTAAAACATTATCACACTTGCACGGCTCTAAATAATTGCGCCAACTTAGGTGTGAACAACTTAATACCATAGACACGCTTTCCTTTCAAAAGTAGGCCGAAAAAGACCAGGCCGAAAAGGTAATTGGGCCGAGTTGACCCGACACCCTGTGATGTGGCCTTAGTGCGGTCGCCTTAGCGCGTTTGTGAAAACTGTTGTCTGCTCTCTTCGATTTGTCATTTGGTGTAACCAAAAATAGGCATAAACCGATTGTATCTACAAATGTACTCTTATCATGTTTGAAGTAAACCCACCACCGTGTTTAATATAATTTCGACAACCTGGTTGGGTATAATTCTTGTAAAATATGTTTTAAACATAATCATTCACAACAAAGTGATATCGAAAACAACTGAAGACTAGTACATTGCAGTTTTAATATTTGGTGGTAAAAACTCTTCATTACATTTAAAATAAAAAGAGGAAAATTGCTGCAGTGAAAACCGAGACACCGAGATGAATCTTTTGAATTCAATAACGAAGTCGTTTCAACGATCTAACTCTCAAAAAGATGCCCCACTCGGTATGTTATTTTGAATGTACAGTACTTTAAACCTTCCATATGTTTGTTATTAAAGGTAAGTCTAAGTGTTTTTATTCTTGATTCCTAGCTCTGGTTCGAGATTAGTGTCTCAATGGCAGTTTTAACAGGTATTTATTTTATAAATATTTTCTCACTAGGGAAAGGTATTGACTAAATTAATTTGTTGATGGTGTATGATTTAAGTTTTACTTTATTCCTTAAAATTTGTGACATAATAACTATCGCACGAAATGGGTGTGCAAAACATGGCAATACATTCAATAAGGTCTAATTTAAGCTTAGTGAGATGCAGCACCCGGCATTCTTATGCACTAGTGCAAATAATTGTGCGTTGACAGATTTTTTTATGATTTCTTGTATGGCAAATCTTTCACATAGGACCAAAAGTGGGTAGTTACTCCGATCTGGATTCCAGGTTAAAGCATATTGCGTCAATAAAATATCTAAAAAACAAAGAATATTACCAGATAATGTTATTTTATATTAGTTCCGTACACAAAAAATAAATATCCAACGAATAATTATGAGTTTGATGTTTTTTTCATTTCATACTGTCAAAACAGTATGATGTATATACATGAAGGACACCTTCAAGGCTGCTGTTCACAGTTTTACAACAATCCGAACACATTTGAGATGGCCGAGTTGTTACAATTGTATTTACAAGGTCTTGAAATGTGCCGAAGGTGGCCCAGTTGTTACGATTGGCATAATTGTTGTCTCTGTCAGTCAAGTTTTGTTCTATTGGAAAGGTAAATCTTGTGTTTTAATGAATTAAAAGCTTGTTTTGTGCATATTTTCTTTGCACTTACATGGTAAAATATGTATATAAACCTTTATTATCTATTTCAGATATAAAATACTTCTCTAATTACTGTAATTACAATTTCAATATTTTTGAAAAAAACCTGGGAATGGTGGGGACTTTTGTTCCAGCCAAGCCCGGGTAAAATGTCTGTCCTGTCAGGGACAAACTGCTGGTAAAATCCCCACCTAATGCCACCACAGGGACCATAGTTAAGGCCTATTCCCTGCTATTGGCGCGAAGACAATGCCACCGCAAAAAAAAATCAGAAGATAAATTTTGTATTCAGGATTTTTACATCGGTATTGCATTTACTGTGAAATCATTAATGTTCGTGGGGCATTAATGTTCGTGGTTTTCGTGGGTTGGGTGATCCACGAATTCAAGATCCCACGAAATATAAAGCCTTTATTCACTTTTTCAAATGCCTTGTTACGTACATACATGTACTCTAGTATATTATTTTCAGAGGTCGCAGCTAGTATACAGCGTTAAAACCTGTCTCACTGTATAACTTACGATCATTATTCTGTTAATATATTATAACTGCCTTTAACAAATAATGATCCAAATCAATTAAATGTGTTTTATGCAGCAAATGACAGTTATAAGCACGTGTTTAAACATGTGCTGTTAATGAAAATCTCCAAGTTTACAAGATGTGCGTGATGAGTGTCTTTACTCGATTTTTTTATTTAATGAAATAATTAAACAATTACTAGTACATTGAAGGTTACTAAGCACCGAACTTGACAATATACGCACCTTTTCGGTGTTTTCACAGTTTGCAAAATTCTTAATTGGCATTCAATGGCTTCCCCTATCTGTATTTATGATCAGGGTACATTTTCTTTTATAACCTTTATTCCCAATAAAATCGATAAGTGACATGGGTATATGCACTAATTGGCATGTCGTACCACATTAGTGAGTGTCATAAACCGAGTGACGAAGAAGAAGGAAATCACGGGCCAGCGCGTGGATATTATGCAGACGATCTAGGACGATCGCATCTTCAATTTTTTTTTTTCAATAATGAAAATCCACGAATTCAAGTACCCACGAATTTGTTTTTTTTCGGCAAACCACGAAATTTCATGCCCACGAACATTAATGATTTCACAGTATACCTTTTTTGCAATCGAGCGATTAAATGATAAAGCATTGCATTCCTGGAGTTTGTTTGGAAAAAAATGATACAACCACAGATTTTCATAAATAAAATATTTAATTATAGCACAGCGGTCAAAATTTGCCATATTAAAATATTTTTTGGACTTGCTCAAATTCTGAAATTTATATAGCAGGGCTTGTTCAAAAATTTGATGCCATGCAATAGAGTGGTTCTGTTTGGCTGCCGTAGTTTCAACACAGAGACTTGTTTAAGTTTTCTGTTCGTTTATTTGTGTATAAAGTTCCTTTCAACTCAGAGATAACAAATAACAAGTAACATTAATCCAATTGTAAATTCAGTGTAAAGGTTTGTTTCATGTACAGTTATATATGAAATCTTCATATGTGGCTGGACTATTTAGAAGTCTCTGGTTATGCCACTGTGGCTACGGTTATGCCACTTAGAAGAATTCCGGTGTTTCCTAATTGAAAGTCAAAAATCCCGAAAAGTCCTTTTTCTTTTTCTTCTAAAATTCTCTATAAGTACCTATTTACAAAAATGTCCTCACCCAATGATAAAATGGTAGGAGGGAACATATTAAGTTCAACCAATTAAAATACCTTTAACAAAAAAGGAAAGGGCCCTATGGCCAATTAAAACTTATAATATAATTATGCAAATAAGAAAAGAGAGTAAGACTTGTTAATTACTCTAAAAACTTTGATGTCTAGGTGTCAGGTGGCTCACTGCACCATACAAAGAAATGTGCTAAAATTACTGAATAAACAGTAAGCCAAAACAAGATTAAACAATTGCAAAAACAACAATAGTCCAGACTCAATCCATATTATCACACTCCAAAAGAACCTAATTTCTTTAACCAAACACAAGAGATTAAAACTGAAATTGCAGAATACTTTTGAAATAGTTTCAAGATGTCTTTTGATACATAAAAACAACAACAACAACAACAACAACTGCAATATTAAACAATTAGCAATTTTAGCAAAATGAAGAATTATGCATTAAAAAAATACATAAATAATTTCACCTTAAATTTGCCTTACTACATAATATGTAGTAAGGCAAATTTAAGGTGAAATTATTTATGTATTTTTTTAATGCATAATTCTTCATTTTGCTAAAATTGCTAATTGTTTAATATTGCAGTTGTTGTTGTTGTTGTTGTTGTTTTATTAGTCTGAACTATTGATGGTTCCGTTTCAATGTCGGTCTGTGTCCCTGCATCAGTTACTGGTTGAGTTGTACATCTGTTAACAGTGGCCCTATCAAAAAATTTGTTTTGTTTTTCTTGCAAAGGCCGCTTTCTCTTTTTGCCACCCATTGTCTTTTTGGCGTGAAATTCTCTTGTAAACTGTTGCGGTACTTTGCACTCAAATGTCCATATACCTTTTCGTCCAGGTTCATTGAAAACTACATAATAGTACAAAATACCATTGGTGCGGTTTGCTGACTTCACAAGTTTGATTTCATCATCTCGGTACTCATGACAGCTGTTATTTTTGCAGTCCAAACAATGTGGGTTAAAGCGTTTTGTGGGTTCAGGTTTTGTTGATTTGGAATCTTTGTTAAGTGTTTGTGTCTTTTCCTTATAAGAAGTTAAAGTACCTTGCCTTGTGTGTTGTTTGGACTGTTTTTGTGCCTGATGGGTTGCCTCTTGAGGTTTCTTCTGGCCATTTGTCAATTGCTTGGGTTGTTGGTTTAGTGTTGGTTTTGGGACTGTTGGCTGCAGCTGAGGTTGGTCAACTGGATGTTCTCGATTAGGGTTCTGCTGAGGATTCTGATGTTTTGGGACTCGTGGAGGTGGAAGATTTTGTTGCCGTTGATGCGGCTGATGGTGGAGCTGTTGGTCTTGCTGTGGTCGATGGGGCTGGGGGTCGGCAATATGATCTGGTAGTTCATCAGGATCAAGTTCTGTTTGACCATCCTCCAACTCAGCTGGGGGGTTGGTTGGTCTATCCTCTGGATCACAGTAGTGTTTCAGCCGTTGTGCATTAACAAGGGATTTCACTTCTTTATTCGTTTGGCAATTTCGTAGCTTGTATGTGTGATTTGGACAGATCTGTGTAATATAGTATGGTCCCATCCATTTTCTGTGAAGTTTTGGTGCTTTTCCTAGCGGGACTTTGGTACAATACAACCATACTCTGTCGGTAGGAATGTAATTTGGAGGTTTTGCTGTTTTATCATATATTTTCTTGTACCTGTCCTGCGCTGTCTGTATATTATCTTTCGCTATCTTTCTAGCTTCTTCCAGGTTCTGCAGTACTCTACTCAGAAATATCTTGTGGTCCTGTGCCAGACGCTCCTTTGGGATAAGAGCTGTGTCGATAGGCATTCTCATCTCCCGTCCAAACAGCATGAAGTATGGCGAGTATTGTGTAGACTGGGTAGCTGGTGTGGCTCTGTAAGCCATCATTATACCAGGTAGCAGTTCAGGCCAATCATCCTGTTGGTCTTTGGTGTAAGCTCTCAGACCTTGCAGAATCACCGAATTCATCCTCTCACACGCTCCATTGGTTTGTGGGTGGTATGAAATTGTATGATGTAAATAGCCAGGGTACCCAACTTGTAAATATTGTAAATGCTGAAAAGATTAGAAGACAAGTGTGTCTGCATACCTACAATGCATACAGGCTAATTAGTTATTATGTTTGGGACAAACATATTCCAAGCAGGGGTGAATATGTAGTAAGGCAAATTTAAGGTGAAATTATTTATGTATTTTTTTAATGCATAATTCTTCATTTTGCTAAAATTGCTAATTGTTTAATATTGCAGTTGTTGTTGTTGTTTTTATGTATCAAAAGACATCTTGAAACTATTTCAAAAGTATTCTGCAATTTCAGTTTTAATCTCTTGTGTTTGGTTAAAGAAATTAGGTTCTTTTGGAGTGTGATAATATGGATTGAGTCTGGACTATTGTTGTTTTTGCAATTGTTTAATCTTGTTTTGGCTTACTGTTTATTCAGTAATTTTAGCACATTTCTTTGTATGGTGCAGTGAGCCACCTGACACCTAGACATCAAAGTTTTTAGAGTAATTAACAAGTCTTACTCTCTTTTCTTATTTGCATAATTATATTATAAGTTTTAATTGGCCATAGGGCCCTTTCCTTTTTTGTTAAAGGTATTTTAATTGGTTGAACTTAATATGTTCCCTCCTACCATTTTATCATTGGGTGAGGACATTTTTGTAAATAGGTACTTATAGAGAATTTTAGAAGAAAAAGAAAAAGGACTTTTCGGGATTTTTGACTTTCAATTAGGAAACACCGGAATTCTTCTAAGTGGCATAACCGTAGCCACAGTGGCATAACCAGAGACTTCTAAATAGTCCAGCCACATATGAAGATTTCATATATAACTGTACATGAAACAAACCTTTACACTGAATTTACAATTGGATTAATGTTACTTGTTATTTGTTATCTCTGAGTTGAAAGGAACTTTATACACAAATAAACGAACAGAAAACTTAAACAAGTCTCTGTGTTGAAACTACGGCAGCCAAACAGAACCACTCTAAGGCTGACCAACGGTGTCTGTTAGCAGGGACTAAGAGCAAGGAGGCACCGGGGCTCTACCGAGTTAATTCCCCAATTATTCGGAGTACCCCCTGTGACCGCTTTAGCGGGCTTGCGCCCAAGTCTTAGCGAAAGACTGCGCATCAGGAATGCACCCCCCCCCCCAAGGAACCTGACGCCAGTTCGGCCCTGTGACATATAACTGGGCTCATCCTACCAGGCGACTTAGGCGATTAAGTCGCCCTGCCCGCGGCAACTTCGCTATTTTCTAAGATCAAAGTGAAGTCAACTTTGCCGACTTTTTCAAAGATCAAAAAGTCGATATCGCTAAGAACTTACGCTTGTCAAAACAGAGCGACTCCGCCTCCCGCCTGTCAGCTCGATTGAGAAACAGCCAATCGTGTTAAACCTAGTAAATATGCTCCATTGATTTCGGCCAATGAGAACACTTGTTTTATTCAATCGAGGCATGTGTTTCCACCATAAGAATTGGGCTTGTTCATTGGAAAGTTTTTAACGACTGAAACATGTAGCAATTGGTTTACACCAAAAGCATGTGTCAGCATTCAATTGGTTGTCGCATGCGCAGTCAGTCTCAAGTGACCATGCCCCATGTTTAAAACACCAATTATAAGATCAGCATAATTCTTTTGATTTTTTTTGAACATTTGAGGGAAATATAAGCGTTTTACAAAATACACGTAACTGCAACAATTGCCAGGAAAATATAAAAAAAATTGAAAAATGACAATTGCCAGTTAAAATTTTGAAAACAGATATCGCTCTCCAAGCAGAAAAAAAAGAACATGCAGATTAGAAATGTAAGTACTTGGCATCTTATAAACATGTTAATGTTGGATCGTGGACTTTGGTCCACAAATTACATGATGTACATGTAACCCTGGCAAGCGGTCCTGCTAAAAACCCTGAAGAGCTACTAGGAATGCTTAACAGCTGCTAAGAACTACTTAGAGATACTTAAAAAACACTTTCAACACATTTTATAATGTAATTAGATAGATCATTTTGACAATGTTAAAATTCAGAAAGGAAATTTTATCCCAAGTTGTTCTATGGTTTTACATATATTTATAACCAGTGGTTCTTTTCTCTTATTTTATTTCGTAGACTTACGAAAAAAGCCTGTAAACACAATTAATACCTTTTTTACAATATAGTTTTTACAATGATAAAACATCATTATTGCAATAATACTATCGTAACGAATAAAAGGAATACAACAATGCATGAGGTATCATAATTAAAACATACCAGCAGCCATATGATAAATAATCTTTTGCAAGATTTTATTATTCATCAGGATAGTGCGTTTGTTCATAATTTAAATAGCTCACTCATACGAGAACTGGAATGACCACTTACTCAACAAGTACATAACAGATACATACACGACATACAGACGATACATTGACATGACATTATAAGACATTGACTACTACCACGCATTTAACTTAATGATGAAATGAACGTGTTACACTTTATAGAACAAAGTGTTTCTGAGAATCTTTGATTACAACTGGCATATCAGGTTGCTCATTGCTCGTGGGAATCTTAACATTATTTTCATGAAGCATTTATGCCCCAGGTAAGCAGAGACTTTGAATTTCATATCAGTCGATCATGGGTAAATCCCGCCCTTCAGGGACAAACTGCTGGTAAAATCCCCTCCAAATGCCCTGAACCATGGGGACATCCTAAGTAAGGGCCCATTCCCCGCAAATTTTAGCGTGAAAACAAAACCACTGTATTCACCCGGCACTGACGGCCACCTGGAAGGTAAAAACCGGCCCATTTCCCCGGTAATGATGGTAGCTTTAGTAGCTCTTAGGGACTTTAAGCAAAGGCCTGGTAAGCACTTTTCTGCATCTGCAACCTCGACTGTGTTGACTGTCCATTCCGGGAAGGCCTCTTGCCAGGTTAGGTCAACGCCTTGGTGGAGATTCAAAGGGGTTGCACCCCTTTTAAAGTTGCTGGGTTTTAAGATTTTTAAGACCCGAAAAAAGCACTTGAAGATATCTGTACAATTTGTAAAGAGTAACATGTGTAGGTCGTTTTAGTCATAGTCATAATGAATGAGTCAATTGTAACCACGGACCCCCCAAGTCAAGGGGGTAAGTGGGGGAAATGGGCAGTGTTTTTACCTTTTAGGTGGCCCTGCAGTGCCAAGTGAATGCGGTGGTTTGGGTTTTTGCGGCGAAAATAGCGAAGAATGGGCCTTACCTAGGATGCCCCCAGGGGGCGAGGGCATTTGGCGAGGATTTTACCAACAGTTTGTCCCCACCACAGGGCGGGGATTTTGCCTGGGATTAGCTGGACCAAAAGTCAAAATCCCCAATATTCCCTGGACAAGGGGGGGGGCATGGTTACAGTTGACACATCATGTGACATGTGTAATATAATGTAGAGCACTATATCAGTGGTCGAAATTAGCACAAGCCCGCAAGCCCTGCACTTGTAAAATGCTCTTCGGGCTTGCTTAAATTCTGGGCTTAATACAGCAGGGCTTGTTCTAAAATGATATGCCAAGCAGTAGTATATGAATTCGGGCTTGTTCATCCAAAAGACTAATTTCGATGACTGCTATATAACATTTAAAAGATCGTTAGAATACAATGTACATGTAACTATGCACTTAGAAAAGTTAAATGGTTATGCGATTGTGTTATATCAAACATGTACATATCATCTTGAATCATCTTAAACTGTATTTCAAGAACAATGAGCTGCATTTCAATGATAAACCATCAAACCACTTATTTGGGAAGTGCGTAATTAACAATCTTAAACCATTATTAAATTTCAAATAAACAAAGAGCTACATTTCATGTTATTAAATACATACATAACAATGAAGGAATCGGTAAGCAAATTATTTTGCTGAATTTTTGTTTCTTTGACTTTGGAAGAAATTTTTCTGTGAAAAATGAAAGAATTATTTATGCTCTCGTTTTTGTATTTTTTTTCTATTTTTAGAGGAAACATCGATATAGTGATAATCAATTTCAATATTATCATTTTGCAATCAATTATCATCGAATTGTATCACCTCAATTATTTTTGTAAACCATAGCTTTTCAACAATACTCAATCTTCATCATAGCCCAATTAATACATGTACCTATCCTTTATGTACATTTTTTTATCTTTTTAGGTGAAAATCACAAACGAGCTGAACAAGAGGATGATGGGTTTCTACTTGTTGGAAATACAACCACTGAAAGAGCCTCCGTAAGTTGACAGGATAAGATTTGTTTACTTAATTGAATAATAACTTTATAGTTATGAATAGTAAACTTTTTATTTTAAAGCTGTGCTCTCACAGATTGACAGGACTTTTTGTTATTTTATTTTTGTCATAGAATCAGCTGATTTTGGAATCAACGCCTATCATTCAGTCATACATGTTTGTTACAAATCAAGAGTAGAACAGCTTTTAATTTTTCGAAAAACGGCAGAAATTTCCAATTTTCTGAAAGCTTAAGTAAGGCTTTTAGCCAGAAAAAAATAAATTATCGACCATTAATATGAAAAACTGCGATCTTATCTGTAGTCAGCCTACTTTTATCACTGATTTTCACACATTCACATTAAATTGGCTCATTCCGAGCCAAAAATTTAAGATTAGTTGTCAAAAGGGTCAATCTGTGAGAGTGCAGCTTTAAAAGTGTTTAGTGTTTTAAGGTTTTTTAGGTTGCAGGTCCATGTTTAGTGAACAAAACATTTTTTAGTTTATTTGGTATCATTGTTCGAAGACTTGTTAAGTAAGTAGGGAAAAGGCCATAAATCTTGACAGACAAAAAGTTATATAAAAAAAAAAGATTAAAAAAATATTCTTATGGGGGTCAGAATTTGCTTTGAATTGAGATTGAATGGTTCCACATAGTATTACAGTCTCATTATATACAGCAGGGCTTCCATTAAGGCCCCCACCCCCCAAAAAAATACCTGTGTTTCCGGTTATATGCCAAAAAATAGGTTCAGTAGGATGGATTTTTTTTTCCATTTCAAATTACAGGATCATGCATCGGATCAACTCATCATTATAGATCTAAGCATTTTATAATTCACAAAGAGCCATGAAAAAAACAGTATTGTTACATTATACATGTATTACTTGATAACGTCAATCAACCAATCACACAATAAGTTACAACAAAGCTGTAATTAAGTGACCATAAATGTAATCAATGCTTATGAAAATTGTGGTCTTCATACATGTAGATGAAATTGAGTAAATATCAACGTTTACTAAAGGGTTTCAACTTTTGGTATTTTAGTTTTAACACTCCTTTTGATTTGCCATACTTAATTTTCTGATGCAAGAAAAAATTGCATTTTAAAAAAAAAAACATGAGCAAGTCCATTTTAAATCTTAAACTTCCGACTTTTCGCTTTTGAAAGTATTATCCAACGTTTTGGAAGTTTCTGTACTTCCAAGCACTAAATTTTGGTAGTTAAAGCCGATTTTTAGCTTTGACTATTTGAGGAATATGGAGAGCTATACTACTCACCAAAGCGTCGGCTTCGGCGTCACACCTTGGTTAAGGTTTGTATGCAAGCACACATAGGTTAATATCTCAGCAACTGCTTGAGGTATTGCATTGAGACTTTATACAGTGGCATTTAACCATCCAACCTACTTAATTTACCAGGTTAGATAACTCTAGTTTGCGGGCATAATATTCAAATAATGGCCCTTTTTTAGACATAGAAATTCTGGTTAAGGTTTTGCTTGTTACCATTTTTAAGTCATACCTCAGCTCATACATCATGTGTTGCATTGAAACTTAACACATATGCTCCCAACAATTTAACCTTCTTCTTTAATTAAGTAAGATAACTCTATCTTTCATATTATATTTTGCCCCTCTATTATGCGACTAACCAAGTTAGATAACTGTATTTTGCAAATAATGGCCCTTTATTATTAGACTAAAAAAATCTTGCATTGAAATCTAATCTCTGTGACAGCTTTTGTTTAGGAAAAAGTGTACTTTTAATATATAATATTTATTTCTAAATAATAGTGCTATGATATAACTAGTCACTAGTGGATCCAGGGGGAGATGCATCCAGCGTGAAAAAATTGTCCATGTACCCTTCTTATTTCAATATAGGTGAATAAAATACACCAAAACACACTTTTTCGGACTAGAAATTGTTTTTCTTGGGGAAGTCCCGTACTCCCAAACAAATCTGACATTACTTTAAATCAAATAACTTTCAGTTCTGAGGAAGAGGCATTTAAGTCAAAAGGTTACTTCTTTTAATAAAATCATGGATCTGCCTCTGCTTATCATATGGCAGGGTTCGCACAGACTTGAAAAGTGCTTGAATTTTGGGCTGCTAGATGAAGTCCTTAAATTTGAAAAAAACTCCTTAAAACTACTTGATTTTTATTGTTGCCTTGAAAACTGCTTAAAAAGTGCTTAAAAAGTAAGAAATGGTCCTTAAATTTCCTTTCAAGTTTAAAAATCAGTTTGTCTGCGTATTTTATGTTCGTAGTAATAAAGACAGAAAGTAGAAACATAAATAGTTCGATTTAGTTTGGGTCTCGCTTAAAGAAAGAGAATTTACGTCAGTGTATCGGTACGGATAGTGTACAGGGTTTTGCCTGCGATGCTATTTTCACAATATAAAATATACAAAACCGTTTCCGCTTTGGTTTCCAAGATGGCGTGCGTCTTCAATAAGAAATGGTTTATTTCATACCCTTGGTTGGTAGATCAGGACAACAAGCACAAGGCAATGTGCAAACTTTGCTCCAAAGTCATTGATATAAGTTCTATGGGCGAGTCTGTGATCAAAAGCCACGCGAAATCAGACTAACATAAACAGAATATGTTGCAGTTGTACGCTTGACATGTTTACCACTAAGAAAAGTGATAGTTCTACTGGTTCTACAAACATTTTTCCCTCTATACCACCACCACCACCAACACAGCAATTGACCAATAACAATAATAATAATTTGAAAAGCTATTTGAACAAAAACACCATATTGAAAAGCGAGATTTTGTGGACATTGCAAACAGTTGTGACTCATTGCAGCTACAAATCTAATGAAAATATAAGTGATGTATTTAAAGCAATGTTTCCAGATAGTGAACTGGCATCCCGCTTTACGTGTGGGGAGCGAAAAACATCATATATGTGTGTATATGGACTTGCTGACTATTTTAAGCATTTGTCGTTTATGTAACTAATAACGAGTAAAGATAGTCCTTGAAAATCAATATTAGTCCTTGAAAACTCCTTGAATTTTAAGCCTGACTTGCTGTATGAACCCTGTATGGCTAATTCAAAAATTTACCACACTCCTCTAAATTTGCTTTTAACCTTATAACATTAGCTCCATAAAATAATAATTTACACTTTAACATATAATCCTATTTCAGTACCAGAGTAGTCACTACCAAGGAGGCAGTCAACAGTTCCAGTCTCCCACCCTGGATGCCACACAGTGGCCAGGCCTCTCGAGTTCTGAGCCACTTCAAACCGGTTCAACCACTGTTCCAAATGTATCCTCACGTTCATATAGCTCGCAAGGTACATACTTACAATCTTGATTACACTTTATTAATGATGCACTCTAACACCCCAATAAGATTTACCACAGTTATTACAGTTGTTAGCTCCACTGGCCGAAGGCCATGGAGCTTATGTCGTCACAGATTGTCCGTCGTGAGTGCGTGCGTGCGTGCGTGCGTGCGTAAACTTTTACTTTAAACGACATCTCCTCTGAAACTGATAAGCGGATTTTGACAAAACTTCACAGGAATGTTCCTTTGGTGGTCCTTTACCAAAATTGCTCAAATGGTTCCGGTCCATTGCACAATATGGCCGCCAGAGCTAAAAATAGCAAAATCTTTAAACGACATCTCCTCTGAAACGGTTCGGCAGATTTTGATGAAAATTGACAGTAATGTTCCTTGGGTGGTCCTTTATTAAAATTGCTCAAATGGTTCTGGTCCATTGCACAATATGGCCGCCACAGCTAAAAATAGCAAAATCTTTAAACGACATCTCCTCTGAAACGGATAGGCAGATTTTGATGAAACTTGACAGAATTGTTCCTTGGGTGGTCCTTAACCAAAATTGCTCAAATGGTTCCGGTCCGCTGCACAACATGGCTGCCAGGGCAAAAAAATAGAAAAACCTTTAAAGAACATCTTCTCAGAAACCGATGATCAGATTTTGATGAAACTTAACAGAAATGTTCCTTGGATGGTCCTTTATCAAATTTGCTTCAATGGTTTCGGTCCACTGCACAAGATGGCCCCCAGAGGTAAAAATAGAAAAACCTTTAAACGACTTCTCCTCAGAAACCGATGATCGTATTGCAATGAAACTTGACAGTAATGTTCCTTGGGTGGTCCTTTATTAAAATTGCTCAAATGGTTCTGGTCCATTGCACAATATGGCCGCCACAGCTAAAAATAGCAAAATCTTTAAACGACATCTCCTCTGAAACGGATAGGCAGATTTTGATGAAACTTGACAGAATTGTTCCTTGGGTGGTCCTTAACCAAAATTGCTCAAATGGTTCCGGTCCGCTGCACAACATGGCTGCCAGGGCAAAAAAATAGAAAAACCTTTAAAGAACATCTTCTCAGAAACCGATGATCAGATTTTGATGAAACTTGACAGAAATGTTCCTTGGGTGGTCATTAACCAAAATTTGTTAAATGGTTCCAGTCCACTGCACACCATGGCTGCCAGAGCTAAAAAATAAAAAAAACTTTATACGACTTGTCGTCGAAACCGATGACCTTTTTTCGATAAAACTTGACAGAAATGTTTGTTTGGTGCTCCTTTACTCAAATTGCCCAAATCATTTCGGTCCACTGCACAACATGGCAGCCAGAGCTATTAAAGTAAAAAAAAAAATTAAATAACTTCTCCTCAAAAATTGATGATTGTATTTCTATGAAACTTGACGAAAATGTTCGTTAGGTGGTCTTTGCTTGAACCTTTTGGCCAGTGGAGCACAGGCACTGATGTGCCTCTTGTTTTAATATTCAGGTGAATAATTGTCGAAAACAGTGGTTCTTAGAAAGGATACCGTATTTAATTTGAAGAAAGGTGCAGAAAACGCGTTATTTCTACCTTATGAGACGAAAGTAGATGGCACTAATTCACTAAATCTTTTAACACTCACCAATCATTTAATAATTTTGGGGTTTAAGCTATTAAATACATGGTTAAAATCTTGTTATCTGTAATTAATATTTTCCATAAAAGCATAATTTAGAAAGAAGTTACAGTATATCACTCAAAATTTATATATATTTGTGATACATGTATGTATTGATTGTAAATAAGAGTGTTACTTTAAGTATTGATGTGTTACTTTAACGAAATTTTAGTGGTTTAATAGAAATATAATATTTGATAGTGTTTCATTTGAAGGTTGTCTAAACATAAACTCCCTTATTAGAATGCTATCATGTAGAATGGTAGAAACAGTTCTATTACTACTGTATTTATAATTATGCCCCCCTTTGAAGAAGAGGGGTATATTGCTTTGCACAGGCATGTCGGTCGGTCGGTCGTTGGTAGACCAAAGCTTGTCCGAGTGATAACTGAACAATTCCTGGACGTATGGTCATCAAACTTCACATGAAGGTTGGGCCTGACCAGTAGATGACCCCTATTGATTTTGGGGGTCATCAGATCAAAGGTCAAGGTCACAGTGACCTTTAATGGTAAAATAATTTTAAAGCTTGTCCGAGTGATAACTCAACAATGCCTGCACCCATGGCCCTCAAACTTGACATGGAGGTTGGGCCTGACCAGTAGATGACCCCTATTGTTTTTGGGGGTCATCAGGCCAAAGGTCAAGGTCACAGTGACCTTAAATGGTAAAAGGTTGTCCGAGTGATAACGTGAAAATGCCTGCACCCATGGCCCTCAAACTTGACTTGGAGGTTGGGCCTGACCAGTAGCTGACCCCTATTGTTTTTTGGGCTCAATGGGTCAAAGGGCAAGGTCACAGTGACCTTGAATGGTAAAAGGTTGTTCGAGTGATAACTCAACAATGCCTGCACCCATGGCCCTCAAACTTGACATGGAGGTTGGGCCTGACCAGTAGATGACCCCTATTGTTTTTGGGGGTCATCAGGCCAAAGGTCAAGGTCACAGTGACCTTAAATGGTAAAAGGTTGTCCGAGTGATAACGTGAAAATGCTTGCACCCATGGCCCTCATACTTGACTTGGAGGTTGGGCCTGACCAGTAGCTGACCCCTATTGTTTTTTGGGCTCAATGGGTCAAAGGGCAAGGTCACAGTGACCTTGAATGGTAAAAAGTTGTTCAAGTGATAACTCAACAATGCCTGCACCCATGGCCCTCAAACTTGACTTGGAGGTTGGGCCTGACCAGTAGATGACCCCTATTTTTTGGGGGGTCATTGGGCCAAAGGTCAAGGTCACAGTGACCTTGAATGGTAAAAGGTTGTCCAATTGATAACTCAACAATGCCTGCAACCATGGCCCTCAAACTTGACTTGGAGAATTGGCCTGACCAGTAGATGACCCCTATTGATTGTAGGGGTCAAAGGTCAAGGTCACAGTGACCTTGAAAGCAAACTCGACAATTCTTGGACATATGGTCATCAGACTTGACATGGAGGTTGGGCCTGACCAGTAGATGACCCCTATTGATTTTAGGGGTCAAAGGTCAAGGTCACAGTGACCTTGAAAGCAAATTCGACAATTCTTGAACCTATGGTCATCAAACTTGACATGAAGGTTGGGCCTGCCCAGTAGATGACCCTTATCGACTTTGGGGGTCATCAGGTCAAGGTCAATGTCACAGTAACCTTTAACGCAAAAAAGTTAACAAATCTTCCCCTTCTGATATCTCAACAATGCCTGAACCTATAATCATTAAACTTGACATGGATGTTAAGCCTGACCAGTAGATCATCCTTATTGATTTTAGGATTCATAGAGCCAAAGGTCAAGGTCACAGTGATCTTGAATGGTAAAAGGTTGTCCGAGTGATAACTCAACAATGCCTGAACCCATGGCCTTCAAACTTGACTTGGAGTTGCATCTGACTTGTAGATGACCCCTTATGATTTAAGGGGTCATCGGGTCAAAGGTCATGGTCACAGTGACCTTGAATGAAAAAAACTTGTCTTGTGATAACTTGACAATGCCTGCACCCATAGCCCTCAAACTTGACATTTAGGTTTCTGGTGACCAGCTGATGACTCTGGATTTTGAGCTCATAGAGTCAAAGGTCATGACGGTCATAACACACTTTATCCTCACACTTTAATGGTCATAATCTTAAAACAGCAACAAATCAGCTGTTATTTCGGTCCATGCATATTTCATTCAATTGTCCATATAATCCTGACAACATGGCGCTCAGGGGGGGGGGGGGGCATAATGTTTGACAAACACCTCTTGTTTACATTGTTATTCACTTATACCACGCACTATTCATTTAACATAATCCTGGACAAGGTGGTGTCCATAAGGAAATTATTCACATCATGTAAAAAATAGTGTTACCATTAGTAATGTTCCGTTGATTGATTATAATGGAAAGATTTATTGGTTGTGCCTGAAATCAGCGACTGTTGACTGTATTTATATTCATTATCAATCATTGCTTCAACCAGCAAGTTGTTTTTATGCCCCCGAAGGTGGGCATATTAAAATCGCACCGTCCGTCTGTCTGTCCGTCCGGCTCTGTAACTTTCCCTTGTATGGACAGATTTTAAAATAACTTGCCACATGTGTTCCACATACCAAGACGACGTGTGGCGTGCAAGACTCGTGTCCCTACCTCAAAGGTCAAGGTCACACATAGTGTTTATTCACAATGGAGTGCTGCATATAAGGACATAGAGTATAGGTTGTCGTGTCCGGGCTGTAACTTTGTCTTGTATGGACAGATTTTAAAATAACTTGCCACATGTGTACCACATACCAAGACGATGTGTCGCGTGCAAGAACCGTGTCCCTAGCTCAAAGGTCAAGGTCACACTTAGTGTTTATTCACCATAGAGTGCTGCATATAAGCATAGAGTATAGGTTGTCGTGTCCGGGCTGTAACTTTCCATTGTATGGACAGATTTTAAAATAACTTGCCACATGTGTTCCACATACCAAGACGACGTGTCGCGTGCAAGACCCGTGTCCCTACCTCAAAGGTCAAGGTCACACTTAGTGTTTATTCGCAATGGAATGCTGCATATAAGGACATAGAGCATAGGTTGTCGTGTCCGGGCTGTAACTTTCTCTTGAATGGTCAGATTTTAAAATAACTTGCCACATGTGTTCCACATACCAAGAAGACGTGTCACGTGCAAGACCCATGTCCCTACCTCAAAGGTCAAGGTCACACTTAGTGTTTATTCATAATGGAGTGCTGCATATAAGGACATAGAGTAAAGGTTGTCGTGTCCGGGCTGTAACTTTCCCTTGTATGGACAGATTTTAAAATAACTTGCCAAATGTGTTCCACATAACAAGACGACGTGTCGCGTGCAAGACCCGTGTCCCTACCTCAAAGGTCAAGGTCACACATAGTGTTTATTCACAATGGAGTGCTGCATATAAGGACATAGAGTATAGGTTGTCGTGTCCGGGCTGTAACTTTCCCTTGTATGGACAGATTTTAAAATAACTTGCCACATGTGTTCCACATACCAAGACGACGTGTCGCGTGCAAGACTCGTGTCCCTACCTCAAAGGTCAAGGTCACACTTAGTGTTTATTCACAATGGAGTGCTGCATACAAGGACATAGGGTATAGGTTGTCGTGTCTGGGCTGTAACTTTCCCTTGTAAGGACAGATTTTAAAAAGAACTTGCTACATGTGTTCCACATACGAAGACGACGTGTCCTGTGCAAGACCCATGTCCCTACCTCTAAGGTGAAAGATACAGTGTTTATTCACAAGGGAATTCTGAATATAAGGACATAACAGTGTAGGTTGTCAAGTATGGGTGGTATTTTTTTATGTTCAGAGGAAATTTAAAATAACTTGCCATATGTATTTGACACATAAAGGCAAGATCAACTTTTCATGTACTGACCTTGTTCGTAGGTCAATGTCACATTCGGGGGCATTCGTCACATACTGTGACAGCTCTTGTTAGTTTCTTCTTTCCTCTCGTTTAATTTCTGCCAATTATTTTTCTTTGAGTTCATTTAAACATTTGGAAGTTGCTCAGTTGTTATCGTCAACAATATTGCCAAAAGCAACAACTAGTGTTGGGAATCGGACAGAAAAAATAATATCGATAATCGGTTTATAAAACCAATCAATGATCGATTATTAATCGATTTAATCATTATTTAACTAACTTTGGTCATCATATTTAAGGCATACAGTTACAGTACATGCACCAGTTTTACGCGGCACCAATGTTCCCTTACAATATTGTTTGTACATTTCTTTGTATACATTACATTATTTATCCTGATTCCTTTTGTAAACGTTTTTTAAACCACAAACATGAGAAGTTAAGAACCAATCCTTTAGCAGTTATTAATTACAAAAAAAATGTGTAATATAGGTGCTGTTACAAGTGACTTACTGACTTGATAAAAATATGACTAGATAAATTTACATAGGAACACCTTAACGTTTCAACATGAACTAACATTAACCAGAAATTAGACATATTTTCATGACAAAAATTTTACTGGTAGTCGGTAGCGGTTACGTCCCTTGTTTCTATTATTGTTTGTTCAAATTTCACTATCCATTTTTGCCCACGTAGACCTTTCCGATCAATTGTCGATTATTGGCACAACACTAGTAACAACACTAAATAATTTCAAACATACACATAACATTGGCATACTTGTAGTTAAAAGGATTGCGATTTATTGTACAAGATTAAAACTACAATTAAAGTGTTGTCATAAACTGATAGTACTATCGATAATTTGTTACTTCAGTGGATTCGATTATCGATAGTCAAACTGGAACCAATTCCAAACACTAGTTACCATGACAACAAAAGTGGTAGCTCATAGACTATTGCATTGCTAGAAATTACCAGGGACTTGTTTTTCATTTCATTGCCCTTTTTTCCGTTTTCAGAAACAACGCAATCAAAACAACATATCAACCCTTTGACAGGCGTACCATTCCACCTCAACAAGGCGTGTTTAGCTGCTATAAGCAACTGTGATAACTATGACTATTTACAACAAAGGCAGTTTGACTTTGTGAAATATTCCTACGATTTTAGTGTAGAAAGGGCCCTGCTGAAAGAACACGGTGAAGACAATGAAAGTATGGAGTATGCGTATTGATGCGTTAAACGTATACAAAGGTACTTGTTCTTGCATGGATGCATGAATAATGTGACAAAATTGGAGCTCAATTTATGGGATCAGGTTCATAGATTTTATGTTGGCTACATGATTTTATAATTTGTTCAAATTTAGTTGTTTTTTTCCACTCTTATGAACAAAATTACCAAACTGCAACTTGCAATCACAGTCAGTGAAATTAGTCTTTTGGATAAAAATCATGAATTCATCTACTCATAACTGCTTGGCAGTTTATTTTTGGACAGGCCCTGCTATAAAAAAACAACCCAGAATTTGAGCAAGCCCGCAGAGCATTTTACCAGTGCAGGGCTTGCGGGCTTGTGCTTATTTTGACCACTGGGCAGATATTCATTTGAACAGAAATGTTTAAATCCATGCCTTATTCATTTTTTGATGGCATAGCTTACGCTTTCCGGTAAAATAAAGCATTTTCTGTCATATTTTTCAATAAGAATTGTTATTTTAAACTTTTAATGATGTTTTATCATTGTAACATTAGTGTTTTGTTTACATTTCTCATTTAATCAAAAAGTAAAGGTGATATCAGAATGTATAAAACATGAACGAGAATGAAAGGAAAATTTATAAGTATTTATAAATACACAATTTTGAAAGATTCCACTTTCATTCCATCATTAACATTTTCATTGATGCATTTGGAATAAGAACACTGTTTTATAATTAGTTGAAACCATTTCAATATTGTTTTCATGCACAGACCTTTAAACCATAGGTCCGTGATATTTGTTTGTGTTAATTTAATGGAAATTTATAATTACAATTTACATACAGCTGTTATCGATCATTTGCATATCTCATTTTTGTTTTGATTTTGTTAGACATTTAATGTTTTATTGAGGTAATGGTTGTTTTATAGTTTATTATTGATACAATATGCACCTATACAGTATATTTTTGTTAAATTTTCCCAAACTTGTTTGAACTTGATTTCAATAGTGTTGATTGCTGACCATGACTGCCTCATCATATTAGTGCTTGTGAGTTTTAAAGATTGGTTAAAGATTTTTTGTATGTACAAAATGTACTAACAAAAATAAATGGCTAGATGCAACGCTGTAAGTTTTTAGTGGTCTACATTATATTGTGTAAACTACCCACTTACTGCGCCAGCCACTGTCGCTATCTACTGCTTTACCTGATAAAAATCAGCCAACTTCTAATTAATTGAAATAATAACAAAGAAATGCTGCCATGTCTTAGACAAAATATAATGTTGACACAAAATATAATGTTGACCACTTATATTTTTTACAATGGATAAAATTAAGATTTACAGCAGTTTGTTTTTTTCAATTATTTTAAGCAGAAGATTTAAATGGCTATATTTAGGGAAAATAACACCCTTGCAAAATCAAAGCAATCAGCAGTATTTGATAATACAAGTCCTATTTATTGCATGTTCATTCTGTTATTGGCAAGTCATAATGTTATTGTGGCTTAATCTTATCAAACAATTTGCTCATGTTCTTTTAAAATGGTCATTTTAACGCATGCATACATTGCTGGAAAAAGCCTTAAAGCCATTTATTAATGTCACAAAGTGGAGTGAATCCATTTATAAGCTGGATAAGAACATGAAGAGTGGATTAACTAACTGAAGTAACGGTTAAAGCCACATTATTTTTCGAACAGATATATGAAAATCTACGATCTGATCTTTTGTCAGCAATCTTATATCATTGGTTTGCAGATTTCTACGCAAAAACTTTGCTCTTTCCAAGACAAAAAATAAAAAAGTTGTAAAAATGGTAAATCTGTGAGAGTGCAGCTGTAAAGGCGCACATTATAGGCCTCTGGTTGAGCAGCTTGTCCACTTATTTTGACCAGTCCATAAATTATGTATCCCACGCTGCTGAATTGTCCAAAGATCCTAATTTGCACTAGGGTGAAAACAAATTTTCTTGTTGGTTAATTTGCAAAAAAAGTAAACAATGCACGAAACAATAATTATGCCCCCCTTCGAAGAAGAGGGGTATATTGCTTTGCACAGGCATGTCGGTCGGTCAGTCCGTCGGTAGACCAAAGCTTGTCCGAGTGATAACTCAACAATTCCTGGACGTATGGTCATCAAACTTCACATGAAGGTTGGGCCTGACCAGTAGATGACCCCTATTGATTGTGGGGGTCACCGGTCAAAGGTCAAGGTCACAGTGACCTTTAATGGTAAAATAATTTTAAAGCTTGTCCGAGTGATAACTCAACAATGCCTGCACCCATGGCCCTCAAACTTGACATGGAGGTTGGGCCTGACCAGTAGGTGAACTCTATTGTTTTTGGGGGTCATCAGGCCAAAGGTCAAGGTCACAGTGACCTTGAATGGTAAAAGGTTGTCCTAGTGATAACGTGACAATGCCTGCACCCATGGCCCTCAAACTTGACTTGGAGGTTGGATCTGACCAGTAGCTGACCCCTATTGTTTTTTGGGCTCAATGGGTCAACGGTCAAGGTCACAGTGACCTTGAATGGTAAAAGGTTGTTCGAGTGATAACTCAACAATGCCTGCACCGATGGCCCTCAAACTTGACTTGGAGGTTGGGCCTGACCAGTAGATGACCACTATTGTTTTTGGGGGTCATTGGGCCAAAGGTCAAGGTCACAGTGACCTTGAATGGTAAAACGTTGTCCGATTGATAACTCAACAATGCCTGCACCCATGGCCCTCAAACTTGACTTGGAGAATTGGCCTGACCAGGAGATGACCCCTATGGTTTTTGGGGGTCATCTGGCCAAAGGTCAAGGTCACAGTGACCTGGAATGGTAAAAGGTTGTCTGAGTGATAACTCAACAATGCCTGCACCCATGGCCCTCAAACTTGACTTGGAGGTTGGGCCTGGCCAGAAGATGGTCCCTATTGATTTAAGGGGTCATTGGGCCAAAGGTCAAGGTCACAGTGACCTGGAATGGTAAAAGGTTATCCGAGTGATAACTTGACAATGGCTGCACCCATGGCCCTCAAACTTGATTTGGAGGTTGAGCCTGGCCAGAAGATTGTCCCTATTAATTTTAGGGGTCATTGGGCCAAAGGTCAAGGTCACAGTGACCTTGAATGATAAAAGGTTGTCCAAGTGATAACTCAACAGTGCCTGCACCCATGGCCCTCAAACTTGACATGGAGGTTGGGCCTGACCAGTAGATGACCCCTATTGATTTTAGGGGTCAAAGGTCAAGGTCACAGTGACCTTGAAAGCAAACTCGAAAATCTTGGACCTATGGTCATCAAACTTGACATGAAGGTTGGGCCTGCCCAGTAGATGACCCCTATCGACTTTGGGGGTCATCAGGCCAAGGTCAATGTCACAGTAACCTTTAACGCAAAAAAGTTAACAAATCTTACCCCACTGATATCTCAACAATGCCTGAACCTATGATCATTAAACTTGACATGGATGTTAAGCCTGACCAGTAGATCACCCTTATTGATTTTAGGATTCATAAAGCCAAAGGTCAAGGTCACAGTGATCTTGAATGGTAAAAGGTTGTCCGAGTGATAACTCAACAATGCCTGAACCCATGGCCTTCAAACTTGACTTGGAGTTGCATCTGACTTGTAGATGACCCCTTATGATTTAAGGGGTCATCGGGTCAAAGGTCAAGGTCACAGTGACCTTGAACGAAAAAAACTTGCCTTTTGATAACTTGACAATGCCTGCACCCATGGCCCTCAAACTTGACATTTAGGTTTCTGGTGACCAGCTGATGACTCTGGATTTTGAGTTAATAGAGTCAAAGGTCATGACGGTCATAACACACTTTATCCTCACACTTTAATGGTCATAATCTTAAAACAGCAACAAATCAGCTGTCATTTCGGTCCATGCGTATTTCATTCAATTGTCCATATAATCCTGACAACATGGCGCTCAGGGGGGGCATAATGTTTGACAAACATCTCTTGTTTATTCTAGGCAAACGGGATGGCCGCCGGAGTGGTCTGAGCTTATTCTGTGTAAAGGGTGAATGGGCTGAGGAGTGGGCTGAGACCTGGTTGATACCATTTACCAAAGTTCCCATTGAATGAGGCACCTTTCTCAGAACAATAACTCATCAATTAAAATACAAACATTTATGGTAAAATAGTTGTATACGTATTTGTAGAAAAATCACTCTGATTTTTCTCTGAACAAATACCTGCTAACTTCATGTCCACAGCTATTTGCAAAACAAACAGGGCATCCCCCTTTTCAGGTTTTTTTTATAGGTTTTCTCTGTTTGCTATTTGTCCAGCCTGGTGTGAGTGGCTGTCTGTCTGCTCCAGATTCCCAATTCTCGTCACTGGTGGGTTCTTAGTTCCCGACACAGTCGCCTTGTTGTCATCCTCTGTTTAAATATATTATTTTATGTTTGGAGTTACATATGGTGAGTCTCAGTCCACACGATACGTGTTGTACTATGCTTTATTATATTACAACTGCCATGATGTTACTGTAGTAGCTGGATTATCTGTAAGGTTCTGGGCATGCGTACTGCATACAATATAATCATGTATATACATACATGTAAAACATTATGTTTGTTTTGTTAAAATTGTGAATACTGAATATATACTGAAAGGAAATAACTTAAATACGGTGATCATAGTAACATGTGAGCACTTGCATTTTTACAACACTGTTGTGTTGTTTTGAGGCAACTGTGCAATTATTTCCCATATGTTTATCAACACGTCAAATTGCATTTTAACAGAAACAGTTGACAGTTAAAAAACTGTTCATATGTTGCTGGTATGATTTATTTTACGAGCATGTCAGTCTCTCATACAGCAAGTTTATTTAAACCCATTCCTTATTTGCGTACACTGTTGGCGGCCTGACTTCTCGACCTTTTCTAGTGACATAATGCTGTCTGGGGATTGGCTGTGGAATTTCAGTGTCTGGTGATTCAACAGGCAGTCAGGGTGCACAGTGGAGATTTTGATCAGACGTTGCATTCAAATGATCAGCTCTAGATTTGTTTATGAGTTTTCGATTTCGGCGGTAATTTGTGCTGTCCGTGCTCTGTATTGTGTATGACCTGTTATTATACTGGGAAACAACTACATATATACTGTATTGTGGGTTTCCAGATATCACCCTTTTGGATCATGACGCGGTCACCAGGGTTGAATGTCGGCATGGTAGTGGAGTGTTGCGAAATTCTAACAAAGCGAGATATGCGTCTATGTTCGCGTCTTTGTCTTTGCCTAATATACGTTTCGCTATTTTGACTGCGGATTTTCATGGCTAGAGCTAGCCATTGTACGACTTCATGACGTCACGTGTTGAAAATTCCACTCTTTCGCGAATCTTTCAAACTCGTCTGATTTGAACTGTTTTGAGTTGTCTGTTTTTATTTGCACGGAACTACCGAATCGGCTGAAATGTACTTTTCTACTAGTTTCCTAACCACGGTTTGCTTGAAATGTTTGGCAAATGATCTTTCTCTATGTGGTGGCTGAATGCGTCTTCCAAAACCATGTATTGTGTGTTTTCGAACATGCAGTTGTAATGGTTCCTTAGTGATTGCGGGGCAATATTTCTCTCAAAGTGGGCACGCTAAAACGTGTTCCGTAATCTGTTTCGTCATGCCATGTTCCGTAATCTGTTTTGTCATGCCTGGCCAGAACATAATGTCGCGAGCGCGGTTTATCGCCTTCTGGCGACCGAGGTGACTACATGTATAACAGATGATATTGCTTTCTTGAGTGGCAATGCATTGTTTCATTACAGGAATGAGCCGAGGTGTTAGGTTGCAATATTGCAATACTGATCCTGCTAATTGTACTTCATTCAATGTCTCTCTGTCATCATTGTATGACTATATGTCGGGGCTAGGTTCTGTTCTCTCTCGGCTGTGTCTTGTTAATGTTAATTCATTATTACCACCACATCTTAAGATTTTTCTTTTTTGCTGTGGGCAGCTAGTTTGGAGTTTGGTAAGGATTGTATCCAGGGCCCACCCTGTTATTGTACGCGCCTTTTTTATCCTGTTTAGTTGCTTTGACCATGCTGAACTTTGAATCTCATGAAGGGTGAATATGTTACAATCAGATGAAATAATTATTGGTGATATGTCTCCGTGGCTCAGATTCGTTTATAAGTACGTTTTGATGGATGGAAATAAAACAAATATGGTTATATACCATATTAACACAATGTTAATTTTGGTTGTTTTCACATAAAACAAATCTGAAGTTTGCTAATACAGTCCATGAAGGGCGTATTCCCACCAGGACACATAATTTATTCACTCTTTCCATAAAGGGCTATCTCCCCAGAAATCTTAATTCATATATATAATCTGTAAAGCCTGCTCGTTTTAATTAAAATGGTAACACAATCATATTAAAACAATAAAAACATCTTATACAAAACTAGTACAAACACATTTCACATCACATTACATATAAACAAACTCACCAGCTTTAGGCCAAACTGCCTTTATATCCACCCTGACTGACACATTCAACTGGCGCCACAGATCATAAATAAGTGGGTTTATTTATATTATGAGTAAGATTAACATGCAGGATTGATTTACTATCTTGACTTTTTAGAAATATTTCCACTATTTCGAACTTACTTAAATACAACTGATCAAATTTAATTATAACAATTAAACTTCTAATTAAATAATACTACAATACTCGAAATACTAGATTCTAGAAGTAAAACTAATGGACTCAACTTCAATAACTTTTCCCGCTAATTCCAACAATTACAGATAAAGTAAAATACGATGTGTACACCTTGAAAACATAGAATGTAGCGATCCAGTATTCCCACCGAAAATGTCAATTTATGGATTATAGTCACAAATGACCACAGAGCTATTATATTTTAAATATACTAAGAAAAACAACTCCGCCAATAAAGTCAATGCTGATTTGCTTGTTTTCTCCCTTGCATTAAATAGAACTCACTTAAAATAAAATGTAATAACAATAAAACTTGGACTTTGTTACAGCTACATTATAGAGCTGTCATAGCTGGCCTTTTCATCTGGTGGTCATTACTCCACTATACAAACACTTCGTAACATTCCAGACCAGTAACTAACTGTTTACAAAACAAGATAATGATAAATATGATATTTAATGCACATTCCCACTGTCATATGAAATAGGCATTGCTAGTACGTTTTGTTTGGGGACGCTTGATTTCAAATAACCATGATGGCGCTATTTTTTAAGTTTGTATAGCTTTCTGTAAAAATTTGCTTCTTGCCATGGCGAAAGTATGTCCAGATGTAAGAAGGTTGACTTTGTTTTCTTTATGAGTGGCATATATAGCAAAAGCCAGTTTTTTTTTTTGAACAATAAAGTACAATGGATAACATTCCCGAAGAAATATTAATTTCCTTGTTTTTATATCTTGGTCGCAACTATAATGTGACAACAAAATATAATTATGGGGTACAGTTTAATTGTTTATTTCTTGTTCCAGTAATATAAGAGAACCCTAATCAAGAACTTACCTTCTGTGAGAGCATGCAGAATGTCATAGTACAGATCCATGGCTATCATCAAGCAAGCGGTTATAACCTGAAATTAAATATATAACAGTCGCCACTCTCCGGCACCTGTGCGCAAAGAGAGAACAATAGTGGTCAGAGACTGGATGTACTGTTAAAGGATCTCCTAAGTGTAGCCTGTAGCCGGGCCATTTTTTCTCGAGCATTCCCACAGAGAGTGGCTAGCCAGGACTGCATCAACACTTCTGGTTAAACATCCCCATCGACCACCTGGCAACACTAGCAACGCTAACCTGTAGCAGAAAGTACCCAGTCTGTCCCCATGACACTCCTTCGACTTCTCCTCGATAAAAACGCCCTAGAACAGCGCTCCAAAGAGCGGTCAGCAAATCCCGAAAGACGTCATTGTCGTCAAATGCAACTCTAAACGACTTCCACGCGGACCTATCCAATATTAGATATAATATGATCATATTCATAAATGCTTCTGAAATTTGCCGTGATCAGTGTGCAACTCTTCGATCTCTGTCGACCTTCTTTTATAATGTTGTTACTCTTTCTTGGAGTTTTGTGAAGCGGACAGAGCGCTCTGATGCGAATGTAATAAAAGCGGAATGGTGGCGACCGCTTATTTTTCTGGTCATGTTATCTTGGCTTTTGTGTATGGTGGGCGGCCTTATTGACATCTAACAACTCTTTATAAACTCAATCGGTGGGCAAAAATGAAATACTTAAGATGATTTTTCTAGAGGAATAGCAGCAGATCTTTTTTTCCTGTAGACTATCATCATTGGCCAATCATTGTTTATTACCGCGTTTCTTCTGATAAAATCATGCAAGCCACTCCGCAGTAGATCTTTGGAATATTTGAATTTCCTATCAACCTTTCCGATTTTCCAGTCTTTGAGCATAATTTGCTCCAGAACCATTGCTCTTCTAAAATTATTTCAAGTCATTGAAGATTGAATATGTTTAATTACCTAACGAGAAAACAGGACCATTATTACAAACTCGCCTCATATAAATACATTCATTTTATATTCATACTTGAAATGCGTATTGAAGTAGCTTTTTAACGAGCACACACCTTCCGCTGGTAAATAGCCTTTCTTCAGTCCTACGCAATTAATGTTGAACCATCTCCCCCTGTTGCAGTCTATATTGGTACACTCAATCATGATACTTTTTTGTTTAATTTACATGTACAGAACTTTATCGCAAAATGAAACAAATTATGACGACTTTATATTGGCACATCGCATAGAAACACTACTAAAATATTATAATTATAAATACTTTACATTTATCCATAACTTACCCTTCTACAATCAGAGCTACAAAACCACTCGTCGGTCAGGTCATCCTCAACAAGTCCGCAGCAAACTGTATGGAACCATCCACCATTCATACATTCGGCATTTTTGCATCGATCACGGGAATGTCCTCATCAATATCTTAACACAAGGATGATGTATAAAGCTGTTAATAATTCTGAAACATATACACTTCGTTTCCAAATAATACATTATTTCGAACCTTGAATAATAAGAATACCGACCTTGTCCACAAAAGGAACGCATCTCACTATTAGACTTTTCAATAGTCACTTCATTCCATAATATCCTCAGACACCCGACTCAATGCTTCCTCGGCGTCTTCCATAGTTTTCTCATCCATGTCGTCGATTCCTTGCAGATCCATTGCAAATAGAATCACATATCCTTCTGTCATGAATTTGACGGTGTAAAGTAAACGTCATAAGAATCAGATATTCATCAGCTCATTTAAATGACTTCTTTTTAAAAAAAAAATTGAAAATACATAGAATTAAAACTAATTTTAGGAGTGAAGTTATTACAAAAAATTTAAATATGGAAAATGTTTTATTATAGTTTAACTCATTTCAGATATTCAGCTATATAGTTAAATGTATCTGACACGTGTTTGGAAACTGATCTCTGGCTGAACACGTTTTTCATTCGAAGCAGTGTTCCTTTATCGTGCGAGCTTTCCCATCAAACATTTTTTTTCATTGTGTCCTGAAAGTATTACCCAAGAAGCAGATAATAAAAATGTGCAATTTCTCCGAAAACTTGCAAGTTATTGTTTGAAGTCAATTTTTCATTTTATGTATTCTGCTTTCAATTTACTTGCATCAACAACATCCTCTTGTGGAATTCCTGGGTGCCCGGTTCAAGTCCCTGAAGTTTTCAAACAGATGTTGTCGCATGGACCCTCGCATTCTGTGCGTCAAGATGCCTTCCACAAGACAGAGCATTCCCTCGTGTAATGAGCGTGTACACTTGATGCTCGTGTTGAGGAAAACAGTTGTGCAGGGTTTCTAGTATATCTATCATACCGGCAGTTGAAGATGAGTTCGCATCCATTACACCTATCATATTCTTTTTTATGCCCCCACAAAGTGGCGGCATATAGGGTTGCCCTTGTCCGTACGTACGTCTGTCTGTCTGTCTGTACGTACGTACGTCCCGAAGATTGTTTCCGATCTAATTCTTGAAAACCGTTTGTCCAATCCTCACCAAACTTTAAACACATGTTTGTGACCATAATATCTTGATCAAGTTCGATAGTCATGGAAATCGCTTTAGTCATTTAGGAGTTACGGCCCTTTTTTGCCAAAAATACTTCAAAAATATATGTTTCCAATCTAATTCTTGAAAACTGTTTGTCCAATCCTCACCAAACTTTAAACACATGTTTGTGACCATAATATCTTGATCAAGTTCGATAGTCATGGAAATCGCTTTAGTCATTTAGGAGTTACGGCCCTTTTTTGCCAAAAATACTTCAAAAATATATGTTTCCAATCTAATTCTTGAAAAGTATGTGTCCAATGTGGATCCAACAAGTTTTTTCCTGCCTGAATGGCGCCATATAACCTATACAGTCTTGCGATGCCGTAAAACCCAACTCAACTCAACTTATCCTATATGTGCAGATTATCCTGAATAATCATTATGGCTTATTTTCTGTGACAAAAAATCGAAGTGGGGGCATCCGTGTCCTATGGACACATTTCTAGTTTCATTCACTAGAGGCAAAACTAAACCATTTAATGAATAATTGGGAAACACTTACTAGTTTGCGATTTTGTGCGCTCTATCTGGTTAAATGATGCTGAAAGGAGATGAACGGGTAATGCGCGACATTCCGAAAGGCTGCCAAATGACCAAGAAGGATTCGCCGAACCATGTTGATAAGTCTCTCACTGATCCCATGTCTGAATTGAATTTATTGCAGCAGATCCTTTTTTTCCTGTAGACTATCCTCATTGGCCCATTACTGTTTCTTACCGCATATCTTCTGATAAAATCATGCAAGCTATTCCACAGCAGATATTTGGAATATTTGAATTTCCTATCAACCTTTCTGATTTTCCAGTCTATGAGCATAATTTGTTACAGAACCATGGCTCAGCTAAAATAAATTCAAGGCACTGAAGATTGAATATGTTTAATTACCTAACGAGAAGACAGGTACATTATTTCAAACTCGTCTCAAATAAATACATGCATTTTATATTCATACTTGAAATGCGTAGTTAAGTAGCTTTTAAATGAGCACACGCCTTCCTCTGGTAATTTGCCCATCTTCAGTCCTACGCAATTAATGTTGAACCATTTCCCCCGGTTGCAGTCTATATTGGTAGGTTGAATCATGATACTTTTTTGTTAAACTTACTTGTACAGAACTGTATCGCAAAATGAACGAATTGTGTCGACTTTTTATCACCATATCGTATAAAAATACTATTAAAATATCATAATTATAAATACTTTACCATTAACCATCACTTACCCTTCTACAGTCAGGGCTACAAAACCATTCGTCGGGCAGGTCATCCTCAACAAGTCCGCAGCAATATGTATGGAACCATCCACCCTTCATACATTCGGATGTTTTGCATCGACCACGGAAATGTCCTCATCACTATCTTAAAACAATGATGATTTATAAATCTGTTATTAATTCTGCAACATATATACTTCGTTTCCAAACAATACGTTTTTTGGACTTTCAAAAATAAGAATACCGACCTTGTCCATAAAAGCAACGCATCTCACTATTAGACTTCTCTATAGTCACTTTATTCCACAATATCTTCAGACATCCGACTCAATGCTTCCTCGGCGTCTTCCATGGTTTCCTCATCCATGTCGTCGATTTTTAGCAGATCCATTGAAAATAGAAGCACAAATTCTTCTGTCACGAATCTGACAATGTAAAGTAAACGTTATAAGAATCAGATACTCATCAGCTTTAAAAAAAATGTGTCCTGAAAGTATTAGCCAAGAAGCAGATAATAAAAATGTGCAATTTATCCGAAAATTTGCAAGTTACTGTTTGAAGACAATTTTCATTTTATGTATTCTGCTTTCAATTTACTTGCATCAACAACATCCTTTTGTGGAATTCCTGTGTGCCCGGTTCAAATCCCTGATGTTTTCAAACAGCTGTTCTTGCATGGACCCTCGCATTCTGTGCGTCAAGATGCCTTTCACAAGACAGAGCATCCCCTCATGTAATGAGCGTGTACACTTGATGATCGTGTTGAGGAAAACAGTTGTGCAAGGTTTCTAGTATATCTATCATACCGGCAGTGTAAGATGTGTTCTCATCCATTACACTTATCATATTCACTGTAACATACACTAGAGGCAAAACTAAACCATTTAATGAATAATTGGGGAAAAAACTTACTATTTCGCGTTTTTGTGGGCTCTATCTGGTGAAATGATGCTGAAAGGAGATGCACGGGTAATGCGCGACACTCCAAAAGGCTGTCAACTGACCGAGAAGGATTCGCCGAACCAAGTTGAGAAGTATCTCACTGACCACACTAGGGTTTTCCCCAAGATACTGCTTTGACTTCTCCTCGTAAAAACGCCCTAGAACATCGCTCCAGAGAGCTGCCAGCTAGTCACAAAAGACGTCATTGTCGTCAAATGCAACTCTTAAACGACTTCCACGCAGGCCTGTCTTTATTTATCTCTCTTGAAGTATTATTATAGTAGGTCTTGGACCAACAATGGTCTTCTGACTTGGATGAGGCTGAAAGAAAACATATTTAAGCGTTTGCTTTTATTATTTGTTTGCTTTCTAAAACAATAGTCATCATTTTTGCCTAAAGATTTTTCTTCATTTTTCTTTTATTATGATATAATTTATAGTATACATAACTCTTCGAATACTGCGGTATGTACAATTTTCTTTGTTCAAATTGTCTTCGATGAACAAACGTGAGGGTAGTCAAAATATCAATAAAAGTAATAAAACATGAAGTAACATAACTTTATTTTGGAACAATTTTTTACTCTATCAATTAAAATATTTATGAATTGACGTTTAACCGGATCCTTTTTGTAAACATTGCCATAGTTCTCAACAAAACGGAAAGGTTAAATGTAGTATAAATCCGAACCACGGTGGCTATGACTATGGGGTATTGTTTCTATTCCTTCAGCCATTGTTAACTTGTTACTTTTGAGACACAAGACATCTTGCATAGGAAGTCTCATTTGGAGATGAAAGTGTGTTGTCTGTTATTCTTGGTCTAACCTTTTCAATATACATTGTGTATCAACATAATTGTATATACATGTACATATTTTGTTTTAAAGAAATTTTAGTAAAGCCAACTAATTTTTAATATCATAGTTGATTTTCTCTTTTTGTTGATATAGTATGAAAGCAGATTATTTTGAAAAACACATCTCACTTTAAACTAGCTAAGTTATGAATTACTTTAATAAATGGTATTTCATTTTATATAAGAACTATTAGTAGGGTTTTATAATTATCTGTCTGCCAGTTATCACTTGATTGTAATTTCTTTAAATTGAGACAGTAAACGGTCTGTTTATGAACCTGTGCGGTGATGTGTCATCAAGCCTTTGTTTTGTTTTGTTTGTGTCTGAAAGCTCGCTGAGGTGCGCTTAAAGACCAAAGTCCATTGTATTTAACCAAGACAGTTTCGTTTAAGTATTCAACGCCTCACATTGATGAATAGGAGCACACTTCCATGATTCCAAACTGTATTTCATGTATTCAATCTTCGAATGAAACAGTTCCATATCATCTTAATAATTAATTGATTGAGGTGAAAGCAAGCTGTGATCACAAATAATCAACACAAACAAATTTGTGTATATATATATATATATATATATATATATATATATATATATATATATTAAACGTAGGCAGAATTCTTGAAAAGAAGTCTGCTTTAATATAATTATTTATCGCTGATTTTTGTTTCGTACTTATGGAAAAATGAACTCCCTTTAACGTATGACAATGTTGATAAATATTTCGAGTGTTGCGTATCAGTTTGATTAGAATGCCATTTTTTTCTTAAAGCTGAAATACCTATATGTGTCTCTAAGCCCCGGACAGTGTCTACTTAATGTTGATAATCACCTTTATTATTATCATTTCTTAAAACACCAACATGTACCGTTTGAAAGCTATAATCACAAACTGTACCCAATTCCCCATTTAGGGATATCCTGACCGTCAGTACCGCATTTGCTGTGTCCGGCATAGAAAGTGTCCAATAAAAATACTTATAATAATAATAATAAAAGTGTAAGACGGAAGGAATAATATGTTTTTGCATCTTTTTAATAACTAACAGAGTAGTTAAGTCTGTCAGTAACACCTATATTTATCAACTGAAAGCTGTCATCACAAACTGTGCCCCACTTATTGTTGTGGTAAATCCGAAATCCAGCTCGATGGTGCTGAAGAAATTTCTATAGAAAATTGAAGGTTTCAACGTGACCAACTGTCTTGTCCCACGTGGAAGACTTCAATGATGAAGTTAAAATATTCCTCATTCTCCATTGTTTGAATATATCCATTGCTTAGAGTTATCCTAGAAATTGGACAATATTGGCAATGCTTATATTTCCTTTGTCCATAAGGACGTTGTGTTTATTTGTTTTTGTTTTCTTTACCTCCAAAATAGTGTCTTTCTTTACCTACAAAATAGTGTCTTTGATCGACACAAGCAATCCACTATTGAACATTGTATTCCATTGTAGAAACCATTGACAGATATTTTAATTCTGGTAACTTTTGTACAAAGGAAACCCTTTGAACAATCTGTGGATCAATATTCTGAGAGTCGCGTATCAGTTTTATCATGCCAATTTTGTCTTAAAGGTAAAAAACATTTATGTGCTAATATAAGCTCTAGGCTCTTGACATTGTCAACGAGATTTTGATTTTCACCTCTATTATTGTCATTTCTTAAAACACCAACATGTTTTCTCTGAAAGCTGTCATCAGCACGGTGCAGTCTTGTATAAAGTAATAAACAGACCGCCAGAACCGCATTTGTTTATCCTCAATAATAACAATAATGTTTCAAGGAGGTAGTATTGTATTTATTAACATTTTCATTATCTTATCTTTTCAAATACCAACTTGTGTCTTTTCAAAGTTGTTATTACAAACTGTACCCCATTTCCCATTGAGGAAAATCCAGACCAATATCTCATTTGCAGTGTCCAAAATAGAAGACCTCTATTATAAAAGCATTTGAGGGAAATATTGTTGTTTTTTCCCCTTAAGTAATTCTTATTTCTAAAAAAACACATGTGTCCTTTTGTCAACCATAATCACACGCCGCACGCCACTTTCCGTTATGGAATATCCAGTTCGTCAGAACAGCATCTTTTGTACCCGGCGTAGAAACCCTCTTAAATAATTCATTTAGTGTTAAAAAGAAACAATATGTTTATTCATCTATTTAATAACTTGCAAATGTTGTTTTGTCTTTCATAAACATCAAAATTTGTGAAAGCTATCATCACACACTGTTCCCCACTTACCGTTGTGGAAAATCCGAAAACATGTTAGATATTGTTAATGAAAATTCTTTAGACAGTTGAAATATCAAACGTGTTCCACTGTCTTGTTCAAGGTGTAAATAACTTAGAGTAAACCTAGGAATTGAATATTCTTGGCCATGCTTACATTTCCTTTGTCTATATGGGCGTTGTGTTATTTTTATTCTTGACCTACAGAATTTTGTCTTTTACCGACACGAGCAATTCATTCTTAAACATTCTCATTTTCTGTCAACTTCCTGTGAACAGTTCCACCATGAATGTAAACACCAGGTTATACATCTTCCCTTCCTACAGAACATGAGGATATTCAACTGAGTAACAGAAATGTGCAAGAATTGAGCCAAAAGGAACAGATTATGTCTTAATTATGATAACCTTTGTAAAAATGAAACAATATATTGATAAATATTTTGAGTGCCTCGTTATCAGTTTCATTTACATGCCAATTTTGTCCTCAAAGGTCAAACAACTATGCGTATATAAAGGCTCTAAGCTCCTTACATTGTTCACTAAATGTTGATATTCACCTTTAATATTGTTATGTCTTAAAACACCAATATGTTTCGTTTGAAAGCTGTCATCACACACCGTACCCCACGTATTATAAAGTGGACCCCAGACCGTCAGTACCGTGTTTGTTTGTTTTTTTGGCATAGAAAACCTCCATAATTATGATGCCTCCATGTGGTTTCGTTGTCTTTATTCAGATATTTATACATCTTATCATTTCAAACAGCAACATATGTCCATTTTGAGTTAGCATCATTACTTTATGAGGATTAAAAAACAGTGTGTGTATACCACGTGATAAATTGCGTCATAAATGCTACGTCGGAAGGCAATATTTTGTTACTTAAAACAATGATAACTTTTCATTTTCTTTACCATTTTAAATGAAACATAGCGCAATGTATGCAGCTTACGGAGCCCTGCATTCGGTCTTTTACCAAATTTTGATTGAGAGTTTAGTTTCTTATAACACTTCGACAAACTTTTTCACGACAGTCTGACGGAGCACTGTCAAAACATTGTTTGGGAAACAGGTTTGTCGAAGTGTTTGATGAAACTAATCACCTTATCAAACTCCGGTTATAAAACAAAGGTGGGGCTCTGGCTGCATAGACTGGCCTTTGTTTCATTTAAAATGGTGAAGTAAGCGAAAAGTTATCTTTGATTTAAGTCTTGATTTTAAGCAAAATATTGCCTTCCGACGTAGCATATATGACGTTATTTATCACGTGGTATACACACACTGAAAAATACAGAACTAAATCTTGCAGTCTTCATGTGAAGTAAGAGTCAACGAGATACAATGACATGGTCTTTTGAATGTTAATTGTATTGAATAACATGTCTTTTAAGATAGAGCGAAGGCGATTATTTGTCCTTATCAATTTCGTTTTGTTCAATATTTTCTTTTCTTATGGAATCATTAACCACCTTGAAAGAAGTGTTTGTTTCCTTTACTACTGCTTTTTGCAGTTTCTTTCTTTGTTTTCGCGACAATATTTTGTAGCTCAGATGATGTTGAGGGCTTTGCATCTGGAACTGATATTGGTATTGATTGGAAGGCATTGTTGGTGGTAATTTGTCAAAACAGACTGAACCGATTCATACATAATGCACGTATGCTATTATCTTATTTTCTGTCAAATTCCTAAGCATAATTCCACCTTGAATGTTTATACCAGGTTGTACTTCTGCCCTCATTTTCAGAACACTAGTAGGATATCCATTTGATTAACATAAATGCTCAAAGTCTGAGACAGCAGGAACAGATGTCTTAATTCTTGTTTGTTTTATATAAATGAAGCCTCTTTAACAATATGTTGATCAATATCTTGAGTGCCTCGTATCAGTTTCATTAACATGCCAATTTTGTCCTCAAAGCTAAAACATCGAAGGCTCGAAGCTCTTGACATTTTTCTACCCAATGCTGATATTCACCTTGATTATCGTCATTTCTTAAAACACCAACATGTGTTCTTTCAAAGCTGTCATCACACACCGTACCCCACTTATTGTTAAGTGGAACCAAGAGCATTAGTGTCGTGTTTTTTCACTGGCATAGAAACCTCCAGATTTATAATGTTTCGAGTTTTTGTTGTGTTTATTAACTATGTTTATAGATAGTATCCCTCCAAACAGCGACATGTGTCCTTTGGGAGCTGTCATACAACAGTTCATAACTAGCATCAATACTTTATAGGGATAAACAAATACAGTTCTAAATCATGCTGATTTCACTTGAAGTAACAGCCAACGAGATACAATGACATGGTCTTTTGAATGTTTTATATTTTAGTATGAGGAGAAAAGGAAAAAAAAATGAACATTGTATATGTATGCTTTAAAATTCGAAAGAGCTTCTTGAATACAAGTCCGCTGGAATGTAAATTATTATTTTTTTCTGATTGTTGAGTCACTCATTCAACAATTTGTTAAATTTACAGATAAAGGTATCGTCATCAAATGATACAGTTTAACAAAGTTATTCATTAGAAGAAATCGTATAACTTGTACATCTGCAGTGACCTGAACTGAAATCATGTATTTAATTCAATGAACATGTGTTTAAATTCCTTAAATAGTTGATAATTCATCATTCAAAATTTTATTCTTATGGGATATTTTGACTTTCCCAATTTGTTTTGCAAAGTATTGATCATGATTTTCATTTGTTTGATTGTCGCTTTTCTTCATTCTAGAGTAGTCCAGCCGCCCCCCCCCCCCCACGCTCCAAAGTTCTATTTAAGAACATATTGGAAATGTGTCTACATAAACTGAAGCCTTCATATATTGCGCATATGCTGTTTACTCATTTTCTGTCAACTTCCTGTGAACAATACCACCCGGAATTTATATACCAGGTTGTTCATCCCCTCCTTTTCAGAGCATGAGGATATTTCATTAAGTAACATCAATCTGAAAATAAATGAAACCCCTTTAACATATGTTGATGAATTTTCGAGTGTCGCGTATCAGTTTCATAAACATGCAAATTTTGTCCTCAAAGCTGAAACCTGTGTGCATTAAGGCTCTAAGCTCCTTACATTGTCTTCTAAATGTTGATATTCATCTTCATTATTGTCATTCTTCAAAACACAAACATGAGTATTTCGAAAGTTTTTATCACACACTGTACCCCATCCTTCATTGGGAAAAATCCATACCGTCAGTATCTCATTTGTTGTGTCCGAAATAGAAAACCTCTATAATAATAGCATTTGAAGGAAATATTGTTGTTTGTAATATAATTCTTTTATAATTCTCTAATCTTGAAAATCAATATGAGTCTGTTATCAGCTGTTACCACACGCCGTGCCCAACTTTAGAGTATGGAATTTCCAGATCGTCAGTACCGCATTTGTTGTGTTCGGCATCGAAAACCTCGAATTATAATAATAATAATAATAATAATAATAATAATAATAATAATAATGTAAGACGGAAGTAACAATACACATGTATTTTGATGTATTTTTTAATAAGTAACACAGTTTGTAAGTCTATCATAAATACCAACATTTGTCAACTGAAAGCTATCTGTCAAAATTCTGAATTCATGTTCGATATTCCTAGGAAATTTCTTTAATAAAATGAAAGCTCCAACGTGGCCCAGTGTCTTGTCCAAGGTGTTTTACTTCAATGATGAAGTTCAATTGTTCCTTATTTTCTCTTGTTAAAATATATCTATAACTTTGACTTATCCTATGAGTTAAATATTCCTTTGTCAAAAGGGACGTTTTCTTCTTATTTACACAATTTTGTCGTTAATCGACACAAGCAATACATTATTGAACATTGTATTCCAATGGTAAATGTTGACTTTCCCAAATTGTTTTGTATTGTTCGTGATTGTTGCACTGTACTTTTCTTCATTATTGTGTATTCTGTACCGTCTATCACCTTTCCACCAAGTTCTATTCTAGAAGATGTAAGTAATGTGTCTAAACAATACCCATTCATGAATATTCCCCTTAGGCTCTAACAAACTCTTTATCTGCCAACTTCCTTTGCCCAATTCAACCAAGAATGCTAAGCAGGTGGTACTTCTACTCTCATTTTCAGAACACAAGGCTATCCATTTGATGTGCAAAATTTGAGCTAGCTGGATTCTGGTAACTCGGAAAAATGAAACTCCTTTAACAATCTGTTGATCAATATTTTGAGTAGCGCGTATCAGTTTCATTAGCATTCCAAATTTTCCGTCAAAGCTCAAACACCTATGTATGTATAAAGGCTCTAAGCTCCTGACATTGTCTTACTCAGTGTTGATATTCACCTTGAATATAGTAATTCCTGAAAACACCACACATCTGTTCTTTGAAAGCTGTCATCACACACCGTACACCACGAATTATAAAGTGGTGGACTCCAGACCGCCAGTGCCGCATTTGTTCAGCCATACATAGAAAACCTCAGAAATTATAATGTTTCAAGGAATTATTATTATGTTAATTCACATATTTATAAACATATAATATAATATATCTCTCAATTCTTTAAACATGACCAACTTGTGTCTTTTCAAAGTTGTTATCACAAACTGTACCCCATTTTCCATCGATGGAAAACAACCGTCAGTATCTCGTTTTTTGTGTCCGGAATAGAAAACCTCTATTATTATAGCTTTCTTAGGAAGTTATTGTTGTTTTTGATACCTTATACAGTTCTTTTCTCAGTTCTTAAACATCAACTTCTGCCCTCTGAAAGCTGTCTGTCGTGAAAAATCCAGGCCTACATTATGGCGTTTGCCTGGCATAGAAAACGAAAAAAGAACATTGTATACTTTAAAATTCGGAAGAACTTCTTGAATACAAGTCTGCTAGAATGTTAGCATTTTTCGTTAGTTCTTGTATCATACTTTCAACTTGAGTAAATGTTGCGTCATTTAATATTACAGAATATTGTTCCTTATTTTTTTGTAAAATATATCTATAACTAAGACTTATCCTAGGAGTTAAATATTCCTTTGTCAAAAGGGACGTTTTTCATCTTATTTACACAATTTTGTCTTTAATCGACACACGCAATACATTATTGAACATTGTATTCCAATGGTAAATGTTGACTTTCCCAAATTGTTTTGTATTGTTCATGATTGTTGCATTGTACTTTTTCTTCATTATTGTGTATTCTGTACCGTCTATCACCTTTCCACCAAGTTCTATTCTAGAAAATGTTAGTAATGTGTCTAAACAATACCCATTCATGAATATTCCCCGTAGGCTGTAACAAACTCTTTATCTGCCAACTTCCTTTGCCCAATTCCACCAAGAATGCTAAGCAAATGGTACTTCTACCCTCATTTTCAGAACACAAGGATATCCATTTGATGTGCAAAATTTGAGCCAGCGGGATTCTGGTAATGTTTGGAAAATGAAACCTTTAACAATCTATTGATAAATATATTGAGTAGCGCGTATCAGTTTTATTAGCAATCCAATTTTTCCGTCAAAGCTTAAACATCTATGTATAAAGGCTTTAAGCTCCTGACATTGTCTTCTCAATGTCGATATTCACCTTGATTATAGTCATTCCTGAAAACACCAACATGTGTTCTTTGAAAGCTGTCATCACACACCGTACCCCACGTATTATTGAGTGGTGGACTCCAGACCGCCAGTGCCGCATTTGTTTAGCTAGACATTGAAACCCTCAGAAATTATAATGTTTCAAGGAATTATTATTGTGTTAATTCACATATTTATATACATATAAATTATATATCTCAATTCTTTAAACACTAACTTGTATCTTTTCAACTTTGTTATTACAAACTGTACCCCATTTGCCATTGATAAAAATCAAACGTCAGTATATCATGTGTTGTGTCCGGAATGGAAATTTTTTATTATAATAGCGTTTAAAGGGAGTATTGTTGTTTTAAATACCCTACACTATTCTCAGTTCTTAAACATTACTTTCTGCCCTCTTAGAGCTGTCATCACACACCATACCCCGCTTTCTGTCGTGAAAAATCCAGACCTACAGTATGGCGTTTGTTAAGCCTGGCATAGAAAACTTCTATACTCACAATGTTTCGAGGAGGTTTCATTGTGTTTATTGACCTATATAAATCTTATCTCTGCATACACCAACATTTGACCTTTGTGAGCTGTCATATAAAAAATCAGAAATATCAATACTGTAAGGGGATTAATGAATACAGAATGAAATCCCGCTGTCTTTAAGTGAAGTAACAGCTAACGAGATACAATGACATTGTCTTTTTAATGTTTAATGTATTTTTAGTGTGATGAGAAAAAGAAAAAAAGAACCTTGTATATGAATATTTTGATACTCGGAAGAACTTCTTGAATACAAGTATACTAGAATGTTAGCATTTTTCGTTAGTTCTTGTATCATACTTTCAACAATGTGTAAAGTCTTCGTCATCAATTAATACAGTCAAACATAGTTAATCATAAGTAGAAATAGCTAAAGCGTTTACATTTCCCATGACCTAAAATAATGTGATTAGCATTGAAGTCACTAAAAATGGGTTTCAACACTGAAATGAATGTTTTTGTATCATTGAACATAGTACTCCATGGGACAAAATGATTTTCCCAATTGTTTTGCAAAGTATTGTTTATGAGTGTTGAATTGTCCCTTTTTATTAATTCTAGAGTTATAGTTACCGTATATAACCCTCTCTCCAAGATTTATTTTAGAACAAATTGGAAGTGTGTCTTAATAAACGCAAGTCAGTCATATGTATTGCTCATATAATGTAAACTAATTTTCGTTCACCTTCCTATGGACAGTTTCACTAAGAATGTAAATACCAGATTGTACCTATTCCCTGTTTTTCAAAGCATGGGGATATTTAATTAAGTCACAAAAATGTGCAAGATATGAGCTAGCAAAACCAGATAGATTTCTTAATTCTGGTAAATGTTGTTAAAATGAAACTCCTTGAACAATATTTTGACTTTACCTACACAATTTTGTCTTTATCGACACAAGCAGTATATTATTGAACATTGTATTCCGATAGGAAATGTTGACTTTCTTATTTTTTTGCGAAGTATTGTTCGTGATAGTTGTATTGTCCTGTTTCTTCTTTTTAGAGTATTATGTACCGTATATTTCCTTTCCTCCTAGTTCTATTTTAGAAGATGTTGGTAATGGGTCTTAACAGAGAACCCATTCATATATATTGCTCGTTTGCGGTCAACTCATTTTCTATCAACTTCCTTTGCACAATTCCACCAAGAATGCTAATACCGAGTTGTATATATGCCCTCTTTTCCAGAACACAAGGATATCCAATTGAGTGACATAACTGTGAAAGATATGAGCCAACAAGTACAGATGTCTTAATTCACTATTACTGTTGTAAAAATGAATTTCCTGTCTGTTGATCAATATTTTGAGTGCCTCGTATCGGTTTTATTTTCATGCCAATTTTGTCCTCAAACCTGATACACCTATGTGTGTATAAAGGCTTTAACCTCCTGATACTGTTAATTAAAAGTAGATATTCACCTTTATTTTTGGTCATTTCTTAAAACACCAAAATGTGTCCTTTGAAAGCTGTCATCACACACCGTACCCCACGTATTACAAAGTGAACTCCAGATCGCCAGTGCCGCATTGTTTAGCCAGACATAGAAAACCAGAAATTATAATGTTTATATTATTGTGTATATTCACATAATTATAGACATATACATTATATATCTTATCTCTTTAAGCACCAAATTGTGGCTTTTCAACTTTGTTATTACAAACTGTACCCAATTTTCCATTGATGGAAATTAGCCGTTAGTATCTCATTTGTTGTGTCCGGAATAGAAAACTTCAATAATAATAGCGTTCGAAGGAAATATTGTTGTTTTTATTCCCATAGATAATTTTCATTTTTAAAAAATAGCATGTGTCCTTTGTGAGCTGTCATCAATCGCCATACCCCACTATTCGGCATCGATTTTCCAAATTGTCAATACCGCATTTGATGTGTTCGGCATAGAAAACCGCTAAAAACATAATATTAGTGTTAGAAGGAAGTACCAAAATGTTGATTCCCTTATTTTATAATTACTTACATAGTTTTTGTTTATCATAAATACCATCATTTGTCAACAGAAAGCTACCATTTCACACTGTGCCTAACTAATCGTTGTGTTACGTTTCGTAAAAACGAAATTCCTTTAACAATCTGTTGATATTTTGAGTGTCTCGTATCAGTTGCCAATTTTGTCCTCAATGGTGAAACAACTATTCCTGTATTTATGAGGGCTCTAAGCTCCTGACATTGTCGACTTAAAGTTGAAATTCACCTTTTTGTGATTTCTTAAAACACCAACATGTGCCCCTGAAAGCTGTCATCACACACCGTTCCCCACGTATTACAAAGTGGACTCCATTTTCTTTAGCATGCCAATTTTGTCCTCAATGGTGAAACAACTATGCGTGTGTTTATGAAGGCTCTAAGCTCCTGATTGTCGACTAAAAGTTGATATTCATCTTTTTTTTTATTTTGTCATTTCTTAAAACACCAACATGTGCCCCTAAAAGCTGTCATCACACACCGTACCCCACTTCGTATGAAGTAAATGCCAGACCTTCAGAACCGCGTTTGTTTTCACTGGCATAGAAAACCTCTATATTAATAATGTTTAAAGGAGGTATTGTTGTGTTTATTCACCTACATTATTCGCATTACTTCAAACACCAACATGAATTCTTTTGGAGCTGTCATACAAAATTTCAGAAATAACAACAATACTGTATGTCGATAAACAAATACAGAACTAAATCCTGCTATCTTTCAGAAAAGTAACAGATGGTCATATGTGAGACAACATTGTGATACACGCATGTGTTGTGTCCGGCATACACACGCTATATAATAGTATAGTGTTTGAAGAAAGGTATCTTTTTGTTTTTCCATTTATACTATTCTAATTTCTTAAAACACCAACAAGTATCTTTTGGAAGCTGTCATCACACACCGTACCCCACTTTCTATCATGAAAAATCCAGACCGTCAGTACCGCATTTGAAGTGTCTGGCATAGGAAACCTCAGTAATAATAATGTTTCAAGAAGGTATTGTTGTGTTTATTCATCTATATATCTATCACCTCTTCAAACACTAACTTAATTCTTTCGAATTTGTTATGACAAACTGTACCCCATTTCTGGTTAAGTTAAATCCAGACCGTCATTATCTCATTTGTTGTGACAGGAATGGAAAACCTCATTTATGTTGTTCGACGGAAGTATTGTTTTGTTTATTCTCGTATATAATTCTCATTTCTTAAAAACCAACATGTGGGCTGTCGGCATTCGCCGTGCCCCACTTTCCATTATGGCATATCCGGATTGTCAGTACCGCATTTGGTGTGTCCGGCGTAAAAAAACACACTAAAATGGTGATAATAATAATGTTTGAAAGAAGTAACAATATGCTAATACACCTATATAATAACTAACATAGTTTTGTCTATCATAATTACCATCAATTGTCAACTGAAAGCTACCCATAACACACTGTGCCCCACCTTTTGTTGTGGAAATCCGCAATAACCTTCGCTAATAGTTTTTTGACTTTCCCGATTTCGTTTTGCAGAGTATTGATCATGATGTTGAATTGTCCCTTTTTTCATTCTAGTGTATTCTGGATGATAAAAACCCCTCCCTCAAAGTTCTATTCCAGAACGTATTGGTTATGGGGCTATATAAACTGAAGCCATTCATATATTGCACATATGTTGTGAACTCACTTTATGTCAACTTCCTGTGAACAGTTCCACCAGGAATTTAAATCCCATGTACTTCTACCCTCCTTTTCAGAACATGATGATATTAAACTGAGTAACATAAATGTGTAAGATTTGAACCAGCGCAACAGGAACAGGTTTATGTCTAAATTCTGGTATTTTTTATTAAAATGAGTCTCCTTGAACAATCAGTTCATTATTATTTTTAGTGTCTCGTATCAGTTTCATTATCATGCCAATTTTGTCATCAAAGCTGAAACAACTATGTGCGTATTAAGGTTCTAAGCTCCTGGCATTGTCTTCTTAATGCTGATATTCACCTTTATAATTCTTCTTTCTTAGAACACGACGATGTGTTCTTTGAAAGCTGTCATCACACACCGTACCCCACTTATTACAAAGTGGACTCCAGATCGCAAGTGCCGTATTGTTTAGCTAGACATAGAAAGCCAGAAATTATATTGTTTATATTATTGTGCATATTCACATATTTATAGACATATACATTATATATCTTATCTCTTTAAGCACCAAATTGTGGCTTTTCAACTTTGTTATTACAAACTGTACCCAATTTTCCATTGAGGGAAATTAGCCGTCAGTATCTCATTTGTTGTGTCCGGAATAGAAAACTTAAATAATAATAGCGTTTGAAGGAAATATTGTTGTTTTTATTCCCATAGATAATTTTCATTTGCAAAAAATAGCATGCGTCCTTTATGAGCTGTCATCAATCGCCATACCTCACTTTTCGGCATCGATTTTCCAAATTGTCAATACCGCATTTGATGTGTTCGGCATAGAAAACCGCTAAAACATAATAATAGGGTTAGAAGGAAGTACCAAAATATTTATTCCCTTATTTTATAATTACTTACATAGTTTTTGTCTATCATAAATACCATCATTTGTCAACAGAAAGCTACCATTTCACACTGTGCCTAACTAATCGTTGTGTTACGTTTCTTAAAAACGAAATTCCTTTAACAATCTGTTGATATTTTGAGTGTCTCGTATCAGTTTCTTAAGCATGCCAATTTTGTCCTCAATGGTGAAACAACTATGCCTGTATTTATGAGGGCTCTAAGCTCCTGACATTGTCGACTTAAAGTTGAAATTCACCTTTTTGTGATTTCTTAAAACACCAACATGAGCCCCTGAAAGCTGTCATCACACACCGTTCCCCACGTATTACAAAGTGGACTCCATTTTCTTTAGCATGCCAATTTTGTCCTCAATGGTGAAACAACTATGCGTGTGTTTATGAAGGCTCTAAGCTCCTGATTGTCGACTAAAAGTTGATATTCATCTTTTTTTTTATTTTGTCATTTCTTAAAACACCAACATGTGCCCCTGGAAGCTGTCATCACACACCGTACCCCACTTCGTATGAAGTAAATTCCAGACCTTCAGAACCGCGTTTGTTTTCACTGGCATAGAAAACCTCTATATTAATAATGTTTAAAGGAGGTATTGTTGTGTTTATTCACCTACATTATTCGCATTACTTCAAACACCAACATGAATTCTTTTGGAGGTGTCATACAAAATTTCAGAAATAACAACAATACTGTATGGCGATAAACAAATACAGAACTAAATCCTGCTATCTTTCAGAAAAGTAACAGATGGTCATATGTGAGACAACATTGTGTTACACGCATGTGTTGTGTCCGGCATACACACGCTATATAATAGTAGTGTTTGAAGAAAGGTATCTTTTTGTTTTTCCATTTATACTATTCTAATTTCTTAAAACACCAACAAGTATCTTTTGGAAGCTGTCATCACACACCGTACCCCACTTTCTATCATGAAAAATCCAGACCGTCAGTACCGCATTTGAAGTGTCTGGCATAGGAAACCTCAGTAATAATAATGTTTCAAGAAGGTATTGTTGTGTTTATTCACCTATATATCTATCATCTCTTCAAACACTAACTTAATTCTTTCGAATTTGTTATGACAAACTGTACCCCATTTCTGGTTAAGTTAAATCCAGACCGTCATTATCTCATTTGTTGTGACAGGAATGGAAAACCTCATTTATGTTGTTCGACGGAAGTATTGTTTTGTTTATTCTCGTATATAATTCTTATTTCTTAAAAAAAAAACATGTGGGCTGTCGGCATTCGCCGTGCCCCCGCTTTCCATATATGGCATATCCGGATTGTCAGTACCGCATTTGTTGTGTCCGGCGTAAAAAACACACTAAAATGGTGATAATAATAATGTTTGAAAGAAGTAACAATATGCTAATACACCTATATAAACATAGTTTTGTCTATCATAATTACCATCAATTGTCAACTGAAAGCTACCCATAACACACTGTGCCCCACCTTTTGTTGTGGAAATCCGCAATAACCCTCGCTAATAGTTTTTTGACTTTCCCGATTTCGTTTTGCAGAGTATTGATCATGATGTTGAATTGTCCCTTTTTTCATTCTAGTGTATTCTGGATGATAAAAACCCTTCCCTCAAAGTTCTATTCCAGAACGTATTGGTTATGGGGCTATATAAACTGAAGCCATTCATATATTGCACATATGTTGTGAACTCACTTTATGTCAACTTCCTGTGAACAGTTCCACCAGGAATTTAAATCACATGTACTTCTACCCTCCTTTTCAGAACATGATGATATTAAACTGAGTAACATAAATGTGTAAGATTTGAACCAGCGCAACAGGAACAGGTTTATGTCTAAATTCTGGTATTTTTTTATTAAAATTAGTCTCCTTGAACAATCAGTTCATTATTATTTTTAGTGTCTCGTATCAGTTTCATTATCATGCCAATTTTGTCATCAAAGCTGAAACAACTATGTGCGTATTAAGGTTCTAAGCTCCTGGCATTGTCTTCTTAATGCTGATATTCACCTTTATAATTCTTCTCTCTTAGAACACCACGATGTGTCCTTTGAAAGCTGTCATCACACACCGTACCCCACGTACTACAAAGTGGACTCCAGATCGCCAGTGCCGTATTGTTTAGCTAGACATAGAAAACCAGAAATTATAATGTTCATATTATTGTGCATATTCACATATTTATGGACATATACATTATATATCTTATCTCTTTAAGCACCAAATTGTGGCTTTTCAACTTTGTTATTACAAACTGTACCCAATTTTCCATTGATGGAAATTAGCCGTCAGTATCTCATTTGTTGTGTCCGGAATAGAAAACTTCAATAATAATAGCGTTTGAAGGAAATATTGTTGTTTTTATTCCCATAGATAATTTTCATTTGCAAAAAATAGCATGTGTCCTTTGTGAGCTGTCATCAATCGCCATACCCCACTTTTCGGCATCGATTTTCCAAATTGTCAATACCGCATTTGATGTGTTCGGCATAGAAAACCGCTAAAAACATAATAATATTGTTAGAAGGAAGTACCAAAATGTTTATTCCCTTATTTTATAATTACTTACATAGTTTTTGTCTATCATAAATACCATCATTTGTCAACAGAAAGCTACCATTTCACACTGTGCCTAACTAATCGTTGTGTTACGTTTCGTAAAAACGAAATTCCTTTAACAATCTGTTGATATTTTGAGTGTCTCGTATCAGTTTCTTAAGCATGCCAATTTTGTCCTCAATGGTGAAACAACTATGCCTGTATTTATGAGGGCTCTAAGTTCCTGACATTGTCGACTTAAAGTTGAAATTCACCTTTTTGTGATTTCTTAAAACACCAACATGAGCCCCTGAAAGCTGTCATCACACACCGTTCCCCACGTATTACAAAGTGGACTCCATTTTCTTTAGCATGCCAATTTTGTCCTCAATGGTGAAACAACTATGCGTGTGTTTATGAAGGCTCTAAGCTCCTGATTGTCGACTAAAAGTTGATATTCATCTTTTTTTATTTTGTCATTTCTTAAAACACCAACATGTGCCCCTGGAAGCTGTCATTACACACCGTACCCCACTTCGTATGAAGTAAATTCCAGACCTTCAGAACCGCGTTTGTTTTCACTGGCATAGAAAACCTCTATATTAATAATGTTTAAAGGAGGTATTGTTGTGTTTATTCACCTACATTATTCGCATTACTTCAAACACCAACATGAATTCTTTTGGAGCTGTCATACAAAATTTCAGAAATAACAACAATACTGTATGGCGATAAACAAATACAGAACTAAATCCTGCTATCTTTCAGAAAAGTAACAGATGGTCATATGTGAGACAACATTGTGTTACACGCATGTGTTGTGTCCGGCATACACACGCTATATAATAGTAGTGTTTGAAGAAAGGTATCTTTTTGTTTTTCCATTTATACTATTCTAATTTCTTAAAACACCAACAAGTATCTTTTGGAAGCCGTCATCACACACCGTACCCCACTTTCTATCATGAAAAATCCAGACCGTCAGTACCGCATTTGAAGTGTCTGGCATAGGAAACCTCAGTAATAATAATGTTTCAAGAAGATATTGTTGTGTTTATTCACCTATATATCTATCATCTCTTCAAACACTAACTTAATTCTTTCGAATTTGTTATGACAAACTGTACCCCATTTCTGGTTAAGTTAAATCCAGACCGTCATTATCTCATTTGTTGTGACAGGAATGGAAAACCTCATTTATGTTGTTCGACGGAAGTATTGTTTTGTTTATTCTCGTATATATTTCTTATTTCTTAAAAAAACATGTGGGCTGTCGGCATTCGCCGTGCCCCCTCTTTCCATATATGGCATATCCGGATTGTCAGTACCGCATTTGTTGTGTCCGGCGTAAAAAAACACTCTAAAATGGTGATAATAATAATGTTTGCAAGAAGTAACAATATGTTAATACACCTATATAATAACTAACATAGTTTTTGTCTATCATAATTACCAACAATTGTCAACTGAAAGCTACCCATAACACACTGTGCCCCACCTTTCGTTGTGGAAATCCGCAATCACCTTCGATATTGCTAAAGAAATATCTTTAGAAATTGAATGCTCCAACATGTCCCATTGTCTTGTACCACGTGGAAAACTTCAGTGATGAAGTGTATTATTATCAATATTATGAATAATTAAAATATATGCATAACTAGGAGCAATCGCAGGAAAGGAATATTCTTGACAGTGCTCTCAATTCCTCTGCTCATATGGATGTTGTGTTGTTTCATCTTTATATGTACATGTTTGTCTTTAATCGACACTAACAATTTTCCACTGAACGCTGTCGTCACACACTGTACCCCACCTTCCATCATGAAAACTCAAGACAGTCAGTGCCTGGCATAGAAATCTCTATGCAAACAATAACAGGGTTCACATGGTGACAGGGTTCCCAACATTATGATGCAAGGACGTATTGAGATGTAAGTTGCATTTCTTCTTACACCAACATTTGTCCTTTGGGAGCTGCCATTTCACCCCGTACCACATTCTCCGTCACGGAACATTCAGATCGTCGGTACTGGCTGACATAGAAAACCTCAGTATTGATTACGTTTCAAGGAGGTATAATTGTGTTTATTTACCTTTATTATTCTTGTTTCTTAAAACACAAACGTATGTTCTTTGAAAACTGTCATTACTCACCGTACCCAATTTTCGTCAGTTCCGCAGTTGTTGTGTCCGGATTAGAAAACCTTTATAATAATATTATTTGTAGAAAGTATCGTTGTGTTTATTCACCTACAGTGTATATAATCCTCATACCTTTAAACTCCAACATGTGTCCATTTGAAGCTGTTACCACACGCCATGCCCCATTTCTGTCACCGTCAGTACCGCATTGTGCCACAACGTACTCCGGAGTAAAGACATGTGTTTTTAATTTCTTCAAGTATATGAGTTCTACATTTTGCTGATAACTAGAAGTTCATTCGGAGCTCCTCGGCCATTTTTTATCGACAACAACGTCGGATGCATATGGACGGTTTACATACTCAAAAATCGGTATGTTTAAGTCCGCTGCAAGTGGATCGCGTAGTAATTTAATTCAGCAGTTTAACTTAATGAGACTGAATTCTTATAAATCTTTATTATGTTTGCAATGATACACTTCAATGGCAATTAATTCATACTTCGATCAATAAAGACAAGCTAAACACTACATTTAATTATTGGTATGATTAAAATTAATACGAACTACATTTACTGATGCGCCGGCATACATCCGAGGTTGTTTTCGATAAAAGTGGCCCAGTAGTTCCGAATGCTAGAAATCCACTAAACAGGTTGCGAAAATCTACCATGTCGAGCTGACGGTCCGAAGCCCATTATTCTGTCTACGTCATATACACGTGATCCTACCTAGCTTCCTTCGTAGCACAGGTATCCTCCCAGGATAATGGTCTCGTGTAAATGCAAGACCGCACACTATATTTCTCATTTCTTAAAAAAGTGTATGTCCATTGTGTCTTTCATCACAAGCCGTGTCCCACTTTCCATCAAGAAAAGTCCAGATCATTAGTACCGCATTTGTTGCGTCTGGCATAGAAAACGCCCATAATGATAGCGTCATCTGAAAGCTATCATCGCACACTGTGCCCCACCTATCGTTGTTTAAAATCCGAAATCCAGTTCGATATTGCTACAAAGAAATCTTAAAAAATTGAAGACTCGAACGTGTTCCAATATCCCAGGTGAAAATTCCAATGATTATATTTTATAATATAGTAGTATTGTTGTTTTTTCACCAAAATAAATGTAATTAATCAGCACTAACACATGTCAAGAAGTCATCGCCCACCGTGACCTTGCAATCTTGGAAAATCCAAACTTTTAGATGGCCCTGTCAACGTTAAATTTTGCAAAGAGCTATAGTAGAAAATGCTTGTTTAAGTAAGCGTTCGTTGTTTCTTCGTTAAGCAGGAAGCTGTTTTTAGTTGCCCTACAAAAATCGTATATGTAATACAACACAAACAAGCATTACTTTCGTCACAAACCGTGCCTAATTCGTCTTCATGAAATCCCAGAATGTCAGACGTTCTACCACTTTCGAGTTGTTTATATATTTATCGTAGGCATAGAATACGCGTCTTACAGATGTGCTCTCACGTTACCTGTAAAAAATCACTTTAGAATGTACGGTGAGTATAGGATTAGTCGTATAGAAAAATTGTCATGCATTGCAGATACCTCTTTTTCCAGCAATGTGATTCGTGTAAACTTGTATGTGCATGTTCACCAGTATACAGTCGAACCCCGTTAGCTCGAACTCGGTTGACCTGATTTCCATGTTCGCTCGAACTGGATGTGAGGGAGCGATTTTTTTACTACCGACCGTTACAATTCCCGCTTGGCTGGATTTTCCCAAAAATCGAGGTATTTTCACCAGTTCCTGTTAATTCGAGCATACGGGGTTCGACTGTATATTTACAATAATAAATATTTGCTAGGTCAAGTTGTTGACCAGTGGTTTGTATAACGTTATTGAAACTATTGTTTATTAAGTTTATATTTATTTTATTTCAAGAACATGATGTACGATCGTACGTATTTGCCTAAATGTAAATGTTTTACAAACTGTTATTAATGACCTAAGTAAGAGGTGACATGTGATGTTGTTCTTTTTCAGAGATCTTTGCCTTGAAATAAGAACATTGTGTTACTTGCCTGAACTACATATTAGAGATTGACTTCATTTCTTGTTGACGATTTCTCAGAACCTTGTTAAATCTAGCAGCGTTGTTAACGTGATCATTGTATATGTTACAATATTTACTGCTCTGGATGTTTTTAAGCGATACATTTGTGATTTGCGGTATTTTTAACAAGATCTGAGACAACTGTTGAGCTGTACTTGCTTTTTTAATATAAAAGCAGATCATCAATAGTTCATGTTTAAAAGTTAACAACTCACTTTGGTTTTTCACACTTTTTGACGTATGGTTTTCATATTACGTGTTTCGATTAGATGTAAATGTATCGGATGTTAAGGCAAGCTTGTCATTTCAGCCAACCAACTACATGAATCGTGGTGCCTGGTAGCCCAATGTAAGTTTTGATAACATTGGAAAGGGTATTATACTTGTTTCTACTTCGTATATTAAATGACCGAAAAATCCATTCAGATTTAGTTATGACAGCTTCTATTGTTGTTCTTTATTATCCCCCGCCGAATCGAAGATTTCGGGAGGGGGATATTGTTTTGGCGTTGTCCGTCCGTCATTCCGTCCGTCCGTCAATCCGTCCGTCCGTCTGGTACCATATCTTGGTAGGCATTGATCAGAAAATGTTCAGATTTGGTCAGAATGTTTCCCTTGATCAAATCTCGACCCTTTTGAAAGTGGGTCACTTGGGGGCAAAAACTAGGTCACTAGGTCAAAATCTGTGGAACATACTAGAGGCATTATACATGTTCAAATATTCATTAAACTTAATCAGAATGTTTTACTTGATGAACTCTTGGTCGTAAATAAAACTGGGTCACATATGATCAAAGATTAGGTCACTAGGTCAAATCTTAGAAAAATCCTGTTCAGAACCATATCATGGTAATGATTGATCAAGTTATGTTCAAAATTGGTAATGACGTATCCCTTGATAAAATATAGACCACTTTAAAATCTGGGTAACATGGGGTCAAAAACTAGGTCAGTAGGTCAAATCTTAGAAAAATCTTGGAACATACTTGAGGCATTATACATGGTCAAATATTCATAAAACTTAATCAGAATGTTTTCCTTGATGAAATCTTGGACTTATTTGAAACTGGGTCACATATGATCGAAAATTAGGTCACAAGGTCAAATCTTTCAAAAATCTTGGCCGAAACTATTTTATGGTGGTGAATGGTTTGATTAAGTTCAAACATGGTCAGAATGTTCTTTTGGGTTAAATTTCGACTGCATTTTAAAAGTGTATCATATGGGTCAAAAACTAGGTCACTAGGTCATATCTTACAGAAGTCTGGGAACACTCTAGAGGCAATTCATCTGCTCTAATTATGTCTCCCCCTCTCTGGGGGAGACATATTGTTTTTGCCCTGTCCGTCAGTCCGGTAGTCCGTCAGTCCGTCCGTACGTCACACTTCGTTTCCGATCGATAACTGGAAAACCGCATGACCTAGGATCACCAAACTTGGTAGGGAGGTATGTCGTGAGGTGTAGAGGATCCCTATTGTTTTTGGGGTCACTAGGTCAAAGGTCAAGGTCGCGGCGACCCCCAATATAAAAAACATTTCTGCTCAAAATCTTGAGAACGGTTTGACCTAGGTTCACCAAACTTGGTAGGGAGGTTGGTCATGAGGTGTAGAAGATCCCTATTGTTTTTGGGGTCACTAGGTCAAAGGTCAAGGTCGCGGCGACCCCCAATGTAAAAAACATTTCCGCTCAATATCTTGAGAATGGTTTGACCTAGGTTCACCAAACTTGGTAGGGAGGTTGATCATGAGGTTTAGAAAACTCCTATATTTTGGGGGGTCACAAGGTCAAAGGTCAACGTCGCTGTGACCTCTAATGTAAAAAAATATTTCCGTGCAATATCAGGAGAATGCTTTGTTCGTTTCCGATAGATAACTGGAAAACCGCATGACCTAGGATCACCAAACTTGGTAGGGAGGTTGGTCGTGAGGTGTAGAGGATCCCTATTGTTTTTGGGGTCACTAGGTCAAAGGTCAAGGTCGCGGCGACCCCCAATATAAAAAACATTTCTGCTCAAAATCTTGAGAACGGTTTGACCTAGGTTCACCAAACTTGGTAGGGAGGTTGGTCGTGAGGTGTAGAGGATCCCTATTGTTTTTGGGGTCACTAGGTCAAAGGTCAAGGTCGCGGCGACCCCCAATATAAAAAACATTTCTGCTCAAAATCTTGAGAACGGTTTGACCTAGGTTCACCAAACTTGGTAGGGAGGTTGGTCATGAGGTGTAGAAGATCCCTATTGTTTTTCGGGTCACTAGGTCAAAGGTCAAGGTCGCGGCGACCCCCAATGTAAAAAACATTTCCGCTCAATATCTTGAGAATGGTTTGACCTAGGTTCACCAAACTTGGTAGGGAGGAAGTACAAATTTCATGTCCATCATTGATTATTTCTCACCTACGACCACACAATGGGGGAGACATGCGCTTTTTCAAAAAAGCAATCTCTAGTTTTCATGAAACTTAATCAGAATGCCTCAATGGAATCTTGGAGTAGTTTGAAACTAGTAGGTCATGTGGTGTCAAAATTGAGGTCAAATCTTAAAAAAACCTTGTGGACACTATATAGGCTATATTTTTTGCAATACATCTGGACCAATCTTCATGAAACTTGATCAGAATGTTTGCCTTGATGAAATCTTAGATTAGTTTGGAACTGGGTAACATGGAGTCATAAACTAGGTTTTTTGGTCAATTCTAAATGTTACATTATATACAACAGTTTTTTTATTTCAAACAGTTTCAATCAAACTCAAACTCATTAATATGTATTTCATTAACAATTGATTTCCATTTCTTGACTTAGCCCCATCAGGCGGGGGATATCAATTCAACGAATTTGCTTGTTTCAACTGAACTGGGGCGTGGAATGATAGATTGTTACAACATACTAGAAACAAGAATCTTGATCAAAAGTCGGGTGTATTATAACAAGAAACATTAGTAATATGAGCTATTTTCCAACATGGAGAACAAACATACATCAAAACTTACGATTAAGCTGGTGACCTTGAAATAATGTTGAATATTGTTGAATGTTTCAAAGTCAACACCGTTTTTGCAATATTGTTATCGGTATATTTTTACATACTATTACTCTACACAATAAACCCTTTCTAGTGATACAACAATAACATGGACTTACCAGGCATCAAAGTTTTACATTATTGTTCATCAAATATCATACCATCGTTTAATATATGTTAATTCAGTCAAGGCGAGGTTACCTCATTGTGTCTATACATGTGTTATAATTTATTTTTTTTACAAATGTTTGGCTACTTAATAAAAATGTGTAAAGAAACAGAAAATAATGTTTCTTGTTTAAAACGTCTGTTGTTGTTATTTTGTTTCTTTGTTGTTGTTGTTTCTTCGAAGAATGTCAACGTCATTTTATAGCCATGGTGTCGTTGTCGGATTCGTTGTTGATATGAAAAAGCTTTAAATTTGGTCATAATTAAAAAAAAAATTCAAGATATGCAAGTGAAACTTAGTGCATAATATGTAATTTATAAACTACCTGACAGTTCAGCAAAAGACAGAACACGCTTAAATGATGTTAGTTTATTGGAAATAAAAGTTAATCATGTGACGTCAGGTTTGAAGTTGATTTTCTCGAAAACGAGGTTACCCCATTTGGACCAAATATCTCTCAGTGCGTCGCATTATGTTGCCATCGACGGTACGCACTTGTTTATCAAGGCTCAAAACCCTACCTACCAGCGGATTAAGGATTTACTGTGCAAGGGTGTATTAACAGTGTGTGTATACCACGTGATACAGTACGTTATTAATGCTACGTCGGAAGGCAATATTTTGCAACGAATCATGACTTAATGATGACTTAAAACAAAGTTTAGAGGCCAGTTTAGTTGTGATTATTATCCCCGAAAGTGGACATATCCCACCGACCGTCCGTCCGTCCGTGTGTCCGGCTCAATAACTCGTGTCCGGGCTGTAACATTCCCTTGTATGGACATATTTTGAAATAACTTGCCACATGTGTTCCACATACAAAGACGACGTGTCGCGTGCAAGACCCGTGTTCCTACCTCAAGGTCACACTTAGTGTTTATTCACAATGGATTGTTGCATATGAAGGACATAGAGTATAGGTTGTCGTGTCCGGGCTGTAACTTTTCCTTGTATGGACAGATTTTAAAATAACCTGCCACATGCGTTCGAAATACCAAGACGACGTGTCGTGTGCAAGACCCGTGTCCCTACCTGTAAGGTCAAGGTCACACTTAGTAATTATTCACAATGGAGTGCTGCATATAAGGACATAGAGTATAGGTTGTCGTGTCCGGGCCGTATCTTTCCCTTGTATTGACAGATAAAATAACTTGCCACATGTGTTCGACATACCAAGACGACGTGTCACGTGCAAGACCCGTGTCCCTACCTCTAAGGTCAAGGTCACACTTGTGTTTATTCACAATGAAGTGCTGCATACAAGGACATAGAGTATAGGTTGTCGTGCCCGGGCCGTAACTTTTCCTTATATGGACAGATTTTAAAATAACTTTCCACATGTGTTCGACATACCAAGAACACGTGTCGCATGCAAGACCTGTGTCCCTACCTTAATGGTCAAGGTCACACTTAGGTGTTTAATCACAATGGAATGCAGCATATATAAGAACATAGAGAATAGGTTGACATGTCCGGGCCCAAGAGTATACGTTGCATTTACTTCTTGTTGAAGACCGGTATCAAGAATTATATGTTTGCTCGGCTGCAGCAGTATATCTGGCTACCAGACTACAGTTGTCTGTCCGTTCTGTATCTCAATAGCAATCAACCATTCAAGCAAAACAAAGGATTAAATCCCAACAAATGCTGCTTCACAGAAAAGGCGATGTGTTTTATACAACTCCCATATACCTGGCCTATACCGGCTGATACTTGTGTTTTGTCTGTTCTGTTAGTTAAATAGTCGTGAAGCAAATGTATCACAAACCATGTTGCGTTAAACACCACTATCTAGTGCTCCAAAACCAATGATACAAACTTAGATCATGAAGCCTCCCCCATAAATGGGGAGACATGCTGTTTTTGCTCAAATTGTCTGTCTGCTTGTCTGTCTGTCCGTCTGTCCACAACGAATCGTGTCCGCTCCATTATTTATGAACCGCTTGAATGATTTGCCATAAATGTTCACATATTGAGACGATATGCAGAGCGCATGTTTCAGCCAGCTCGGTTCAAGGTCATAGTCACACTAAGAGGTCAACGTTCAAATGACTACAATTATCGGCCGCTCTATATGTCTTGAACCCCTTAAAGGATTTTCAAATAACTCGCCACAAATGTTCACCATATTGAGACGATGTGCAGAGAGCGCATTTAACAACCAGCTCAGTTCAAGGTTCAAGGTAACACTTTGAGGTCCAAGATCATGTGACTATTATATGACTACATTTCGTGTCCACTCCATATGTCTTAAACCGCCTGAAGATTTTTGAAATAACTCACCATATATTGCTCACCATATTAACACGATGTGCATAGCCAGCTCGGTTGAAGGTCATGGTCACACTAAGGTAAAAGATCAGATGACTACATTTCGTGCCCATATGTCTCTTGAACTCACAAATGTTCACCACATTGGGGCGATGTGCAGATGGGGTATCATCAGTCTAGTTCTAGTGGAATCTGCTTTGAAATTCGTGCCCGTTCTGTTATATCAATATCCGTCAACCAAATTTAAAGTGAAACTTTTATTCAAAATCATACACATGTATACCAAACATAAATTCTGACTGATAAACCTTTAACTACTTACTAAATAATACATGTATGGAAAATATTAATTACTGATAACAAGATTGTAACCGTGTTTTTAATTACTGAAAACGCAAAAGTATTAAATGATTGGTGAATGCTAAAAGATTTACTTTGATCTACTATAGTCTCATAAGGTAGAAATATCATGTTTTCAGCACCTTTCTTTCAAATTAAACTCGGTTTCCTTCATAAGAACCATTGTTTTCGAAATGTATTCATCCTTGTTGGTATATCAAAACAATTGTATCAATTATGGTAAATCTTAGTTGGGAGTAAGAGTGCATCTTTAATACACCTTTGTACAAACTCAATGATCATCACCGACATTTCCTAAAGTGTCATTAAGCAATTTATTCCGTTAATCTTACTCTCAATTACCTTACTATTTCTTTCAAGCATACCCAAGTGACGATCAGTTTGTGGGAACTTGATAAATTGTGGCAGACTAATTGTATACAGACAATTGACAAATTAAATTAATAAGGACACATAAATTAGATGCAACTTAATCAAGATATAAAGATGCGTGTGAGGCCTATCTCTGTTTTGTTTTGTACGTGGCGATTATCCCGTTTATTGTATGAATAGTCTTAGCATTTATAGCAAGTAAGCACAGTGTCCACCAATAACATAATTATTAAGTGACATTCTCGGATGGTTGCAATGTTTGTTAGTATGTGAGTAGGCTATATAACGGCCACAAGCGGTCCAGGGACGAGAGCGCTCCCGGCGTCCCGCCTGAATCGTCCAATTGTACTTTTTATATTTTTTATCTAAGAAAAACACTAATAAAATACACCCACAATGCACCAGACCAGGAATTGTTGAAAAAAAATTTGGGAAGTACCCAAACCCCCTGCCAACCGTGACTTTACATCAAATACATTTTCCGATCCGAGGGAAGGGCGCACGTTAAAATGTCACGCCCCCTAAGTTACGCCCCCTCTAACGTAAAATTCTGAAACCGCCCCGAACGGCTCATATAATGTCATTTACATCAAAGTAATAATGTAAATTTTAAGTGTCGAATACTGCTTTAGAGGACAATGTCCGTATGTGGTTGCACATTTTCCACTCCGTTTATAAACATCGGTCAACAAAAAACTGTAATATTCAAGTATCAAATACAATATAAATTCTCCCAATTTTACGCCCATCTGATGCGTACAAGAATCACTATCTCGTTGAAACGCCTGGACATGGTGGTTTGAAACCAATTCTGTGTCCAATCGGTAACTTCTGCAATGGTGAACTACTTACTTTGTTATTACTACTATTAATTTACTTTAAACTTCGATAATGTTTACCACCGATATTATTGTTTTGAGGAAGAGGGAAGTTTTCTTCAACCAATGTTTATATAAAACAATGGACGCCTAAACTTTAATTGAATAAAAACACATTGTTCATTGTTAATCCCATAATTGTGTTGAAAAAGGACGAAACGCCTTGATTTTCTAAAGATTAACAACATAATGTGGGCTTTTGTAAAGAGAAAAAAATGCTATCTCATTTGTTAGTCATCGTCAACGCTTGGTCAATACAGATCATGCGATTTTGCAGACGAGTTTTACTTAAATTATAATAGCTTACCTGCAAATAAGATATCAATTTAGTTCCTATGATCACGATGGCAGTTTCAGAAGTTTACATGGTTTCGTTTGCGCTGTTGTGTAGTTGCTTTTGCTGGGCACTTTGTTCGGAATGCTCTTGTGCCAAGGTTGAACGGGAATGTCACAGCAAGAAAGATGAATACATGGATCTATTTAAGTTCTTCATGGACGCATGTAAACTTGATAATGCCTCATCGACTGCTATTCTTTCTGAAATGGAAAACATCAAACAACGCCTAGATCTCCTTGAAGGCAGACAAGGTAAATTATGACATGTTTATGGATTTTCCCAATAAACTTGGCATTAAACGACAGACGCATGTTTACATACTTGAAAATAGGACTGAGGATTATATATTTACTAACATCGAATTACGTGGTATTTATGAAGCCACGACTAACGACTACTATCTCGTTAATAACGTCGTCGTGCGATTTCTTCCTCATACCATTTTTATCCACGGCTGCGGACCACGTCTTTGTATATCGGCTGATTCTTGTTAACGGCTCTTTAAAAAGAAAGGCCGATGGCTTCACATTAAATATTGAAAGAACTATGCAAATGAGGCATAGTACAATATGAAAGATGTGTTGCAAGTATTATCTTATCAACTTAATTCACAGCATGTGGTTTTTTTACTGATATGTTTCTCCTCTACTATGTAGGTTCTGTTCCGGTTGTATTGTTCAGGGCGAAAACAATTCCGGATTACCAAATAAGACCCACCCAGAATCAAATATTCAGATTCACCGATGTCATGGCAAATGTTGGGAACGGCTATGATCCGGCAACGGGAATATTTACAAGCCCAACCACTGGAACATACCTAATCACAGTGCAGTTTTGTTTTTCTCTGAACTTTCAGGGGTTTTACTTCGTCCATGATATAATTGCTGACGGAATAACAGTTCTGCGATCTAACTATGCAGAGGAGACTGGCAAATCAAGCGACTGTCAATCACACGATGTAATTCTTAGACTTGAAAAAGGGTCTGAAGTATACCTCAAATATATTTATGATACCACAAACGAAATAGTTATTGGATATGATGAAAGATCTAAATGGAATATGTTTTCAGGAACACTTCTGAATTTATAAATGATATACACAGTATAGGTCAGCCCCATTTATTGAAGAACGCAGTTTTGTTTTGCCTCATTAGCCCTAATGGCGACGACAATGTGTTGTCTTCTAAAACTTTAACGCTGACTATTCCATGATTTACATACCACGTGATACTACGTCATAGGTAAACAGAATGTTGATGGATATTTCGGATATTTTTCATCCGACATGACATCGTTTCACTTTTTATACCAATGTTTAACTACATGACCAAAGTAAACATGTAACGTATTTGTCACATTAGATGTTACACTACTAAATACTTTATTTAAGACATGTTCAAGTTGTGAAGTGACATACATGTACGCGTACAGGATACCGATTTGCTGTCAAGTTGTTGGAAATGTAACACGTGCTTACTAATACAATGTACAACACATATTATTGAAACGTTACCCCGTGTAAGCACAAACATTATCAAAAAAGACAAATACCAGTCTCCCTTTGCATGTTACGGTAATCACCGGTGTATAAGGCCTAAAAATGTTTGGTTACGGTTAGATCTTGTCCAAAATCATGTAGTGTAGGTAGGCTTTTTATTTCTGTATATTATGCTTTATGTAAGAACGTTTTTGTCACTATTGGGTGCTGGCGTGAACGTTATCAGTATATCAGAACTTATCAATATAAAGCTGTTTAAAACTTGAAATTCAAACACACAGACAAAAAAATATCCCGTTAAATCAACAGACATTAAGAACAGTATGATCGGTGCCTTTTTTCCATAGATAGTGCTAGTTAACATTAGCAATTGAACAGTAATATTAGTACTTACACTTCTTTAAAGTTATTCATGTTAAATGTTAAAGTTTGTGATAAGGCAAATTTAATTTCACATAATATTAGGTAATTATTACATTGATTGCATTAATGTTTTTGTTTGTGCTAGCGTTTTTTGCTTTGCTAAGTCTATAATATTATCTTGATCTTACGTAATACATATTGACGTCTTTAAAATATTTGCCTTCATATATATCCTGTTTTGAAGTAACTTTTATCTTATATCTCTTTTAGATTTATCTTGTTAACTAAGAATGTAAAAATGTATGTTTGTTAATGGATAATTCATAAGCTTTAATGTTGAATATTGTTAGATGTATAACTATTTAAAAGAAAAATGTGTTAACAGTTGTTCATGTATGTACCATTTGCTTAAGTTTCTTTGATTCTGTTTTCGCTTTTTTAATAAAAGTTGATAGATGAAAGTCACATACTCTCCCATAAATAAGAATGTTTACTGATTAAAACAATTTGATTGGTTAGTTTTTATTATTGGCTATTTATTGACCAATCAATAAACATTTTTGAAAACTTTGATCAAAACAACAACGTATTCAGAGTAATACAATTGGCTGCCAATAACTCGCAATACACTTTCATATATTATTGCTAGCAGCAATTATTTCAACTTGATTTATTGACAAAGATTTGACCTGCTCCAAAGAGATAGTATATGGTTTGCCAATTGGTTTAAGTTCGAAATCAAATGATGGGATATACAAAACTTGAAGCCGTATACGTAAACTTTATTCTTCTATACTAAGTGTTTCCATGTTTTTAATATTGATTAATTCATTTTTGTTGCAGTAAGGCTCGCTCTTCTGTTTGCTTTTTGACGTTTTTGTTTGAATCAATGCGACGTTTAAAACTGTGTTAATAATCTTTGGGACAGGTGTGAATCGGAACCCACAAACTAGTCTTATTAATCTATTTGCTGTATAATAAGACAAACAGTTGTATTTGCGAATGTATTAGATTGATTGTATTGATTGTATGGATATTATTATCAAACATACTTATTTTACATTCGCTTCATTAGTGCTTTGATACTAAATAAACAGTTTAACATGACAATTATGATCATTCCTATGATTCAGGTTGATTGGACAACATGGCCGCAAATGTAAATAGTATATTATTTTGTTTCATCAAACAAGTTTCATATTCAACAATCACTAGCCTAGAACTTAGATAGTTGGTGTGTTAAACGAGGGACGAAGTTCTTAGACCATATTCACTAACGCCTTGAGTCTAAATTTGAGACTCAAAACTAAGAAATCTTTTTTTTTTTTAAATGTAATTAAAATAAACTTTACGTTAAAGCATATATAAAAGATTCAAAGACAGTTGTTAGTAAATACGTGCCCTGTGCCTTGTTGTTTAACTCATACCCTTGGTAAGGATTGGCCCTGCCCTGGCGCGCATTTTTTACAAAGGCCAAGTTGAGAAAACATCTCCTAAAACTAGATAGGTCAAAGCTAAGCTAAGATAGTTGGTATGTGTCATCAGCTAGATGTACTTAAGTGTATTGAAGTTTATTATCCCACGCGAGGTTGTTTTTTTTTGGTGTTATCCGTCTGTACGCCATTCCATCCATACGTCCGTTATATTTTTGTTCTGTCCGGAACCATATCTTGGTAGGGATTGGTTGGATAATTTTCAAACTTGGTCAAAATATTTCCCTTGATGAAACATACTGCTTGTAACAGGTGGTCGCATGTGGTTAAGAACAAGTCACTTTGCCAAATATTTGGAACAAATCAGATGCATTATGTTTATTCCAAATTTCACCAAACTTAATCACTATGTCAAATCTTATAAAAAAATAGAGCAAAATAGAGGCAACATATCTCATCCAATATTTATGAAAATTAATCAGATTATTTTCCTTGAAAGAATCATTGAATGGTTTGAAACTTGGTCACATGAGGTCCGATACTAGGTTATTAGGTCAAATCTATGATAAATCATGTCTTGAACCAAATAAAGATATCGACTGGTTTAACTTTGTTTCAACTAAGTAGAATACCCCCCCCCCCCCTTCCCCTTGATAGACTTAAATAGTGGACCACTTTGGGTGAAAAAAAACTAGGTAATCATTTCAAATATTTGAGAAATCTTGGGACCAATCAGAGGCATCATATCGGCTGCCTTCTTCATGAAACTTATTCAGACTATATGCTTCGATAAAAAAGTGGATTAGTTTGAAACTTGATCACATAGGGTCATATTAAGACCAATAGGTCATATCTTACAATGACCGCGTGAGCAACCTATAGCTTATATTTCTGGCTAACCATTATAAAACGTTATTGACAAATAAATAAGGACTCATATATTATATACAACTTAATAAAGATATATTGTTGCGTGTGTGGCGTGTCTGTTTGGTTTTGTACGTAGCCAGTATCCCGTTTATTGTATGAATAGTCTTAGCATTGATATCACGTTATCACAGTGACAAACAACAACATGATTGCAAAGTGACATTTACGGATGGCAACAATGTTTGTTAATATGTGAGTATGCTAAATGACGACCACAAGCGGAACCAGGGGCGTCGGCGCCCCCACCCCCCCAAATCGTCCAAGTGTAGTTTACAATTCTATATCTAAGACAAAAAATAAAATACACCAAATATGCACCTTTTCGGACCAGAACTTGTTGAAATTGTCTTGGGGATGTACCCCAAACCCCCTGCAGACCGTGACTTAACATCAAATAAATTATAAATTTCGGTTCTGAAGGAAGGGTGCAAGTCAAAAGGTCAAGGCCAATAAATAACGCCCCCTCTAACGTCAAATACTGAATCCGCCCAAAGCGGCTCATATTATGTCATTTCGTTAATAATGTAAAGTTTAAGTGTTGAATACTGCTTAAGAGGACAATCGATATGTCCGTATGTCGATGCACATTTTTCAATCCGTTTATAAACATAGGACAACAAAATGTAAAATATAATATTCAAGTATAAATTACAATATAAATTCTCCCCATTTTCCGCCGTTCTGATACGCACAAGAATCACTATCTCGTTGATACGCTTGGGCACGGTGAAATTGAAACCAATTGTGTGTCCAATCGGTAAATTCTGCAATGGTGAACTAAATTTACTATTAAATGTAACGATTTTTACCACCGATACCTAGCAGGTGTCAACTTGCCTTGTTTTGAGGAAGATGGAAGTTATATATATATATATATATATATATATATATATATATATATATATATATATATATATATATATATATATATATATATATAAAATAGCAGTCGACGCTTAGACTTTTATTGAAAAAAACACATTGTTTATTTTCAAGCCGCCCATAATTGTTATGTGTTGAAAAAGGACGAAACGCCTTGATTTTCTAAAGATTTACCACATAATGTGGGTTTTTGTAAACAGAAAAATGCTTTTCATCGTCAACGATTGGTCAATACAGATCATGCGATTTTGCAGACGAGCTTTTACTTGACTCAGAATAGCTTACCTGCAAAAAGGATATCACCTTAATTTCACGGATCACGATGGCAGTTTCAGAAGTTTACATGGTTTCGTTTGCGCTGTTGTGTGGTTGCTCATTTGTTCGGAATGCTCTTGCACCCAAGTTGAACGGGAATGTCACAGCAAGAAAGATGAGTACATGGATCTATTTAAGTTCTTCATGGACGCATGCAAACTTGATAATGCCTCATCGACTGCTATTCTTTCTGAAATGGAAAACATCAAACAACGCCTAGATATCCTTGAAGGCAGACGAGGTAAGTAATGACATTTTACGGATTTTTCCAATAGCATGGCTATAGGAGACAAACACAAGCTTACTGACTAAGCGGTCGGATAGAGGATGCTACATTGAGAAGGAAATACATAGTTCATTTTAATACTTACAATGAATTACGAGCATTTTCAGGTATATTCACAATACCACTAGCCAACAAATTATTGGAGTAAATAGTCATAAATGGAATGTATTTTCAGGAACACTTCTGAATTTATAAACGATTCTTTATAAAGGATGTATATATGATGTAAACAATACGTTTTTTTGCCATTTAACTGAAGAGCACACATTCTCACTTAAATATATATATATATGTGTGTGTGTGCGTGTGCGTGTCCGTGTGCTTGTACGTGCGCGTGTGCGCGCGTGTGCGTGTGTGTGGCCATTCTGCATTTAATTTTAACGCCTTGCACAGCTTAGGGGAAACGCAATTAAAACCGTTATTGTCCGGCTGGAGAATGTCCGATATGCCGATTCTGTTTACATATGACTTTTCAACCACGTGGTATATTCACCGTTTACACTGAAATAAAAAAAGATTGGTAAATTGCGAAAATTTGTTACTCAAAGATGCCTGTATACGTAGCAAGTTACACACTTGAGTTTACATATTGTCACGTGGTCAAGTGACAAAGATGGACGCGCTTTGGATACCGATTTGCTAAAATGTTTAGTAGGTAATGGAAAATACGGTACAGCACAAATATTATTGAAACGGGAAGCACAAACATTATCAAGAGTATGCAAATATCGCTCTCGGATTGTATATGATAAATTATGAACGCCCCTTATCACCTGTAAATAATTCGCATTAACAATTCAGCAGCAATAGTAGTACTAATACCTTTTTATGTATTTCCTGTCAAATGTTAAACTTTTTGTGATTAAATCAAATTTGATATTTTAAGATATTTGATAATAACTATAACATTGATTGCATTTAAGTTTTTTTATTGTTGTTGTCCGTTGTTTCTTGTCTGACCTTCAATAAAACAATAATGAGTAAATAAACAGCGTCACAAGAAGGCTTGATCTGGTTTCCATATACGGCTAATACTTACAAAAACAATTTTGTAAACGAGAGATTTCACTTGGATTTTATTTGTTCATAACATTTTTATTCTCCTAAAGTTGCTTCATCCTATCTGGTTTGTCTAGTTCCATGGATGCAAGTTATGTGGCATGATGTTGTTGACGAATTACAAAATAGCTTAAATATGTTGCATGTTCATTATTACAATGAGGACTAGATGTTAACATAGAATAGACAAAGATAATGGCATTTCGGAAAAGGGGCAATTTACGTGAAAATGAAAAAATGGACATTGGACAATAAAATATTGAAACAGTTTATGATCTTAATTACCTTGGAACAGTTTTTAAATACACCGGGTCTTTTGTTTAAACCAAGAATCCATAGCAGGGAAAGGTATTTAGGCTTTTTATGTACTTATAAATAATACAAAGCTTTACAATTTTAAGCCTGGCTTTCTTTGTCAATTGTTTGACGCCTTTGGTGGGGCCACGTTGAATTATGGGGCTGAGATATGGGGATTTTCAAAATCGAAGGAAATCGAGCGTATTCATCTTAAATTTTGTAAATATCGTCTTGGTGTTAAAACGAGTTCATGCAACATGGCTGTTTACGGTGAAATTGGTACCCTTTATACGTCAATAGATATGCTAGGATTATATTTTGGTGTAAAACTATTTCTACCGACAACATAATCACAAAAGAATTATATAGTGACAAGTTAGGAAACCTTGATTATCGTAACAACTGGGCCAATAAGGTAAAATCTTTGTAAGATATGTCATATGTGTGGTTAAATCAAAACTCAATTAATTTGAAGAACTTTCATAATTTTGTTTAAGAATAGAGTCCTCGATGTGTTTAAGCAATCATTTATGAATGGATTGGCAAAAGTACTACCCCATTCACATATAAACTCATTAAGGATCATTTTGATTAAAAAATATTATATTAGAAACCCAAGTATATACAAATTTATCGAACTAATGTTATCAAAAAAACGTAAGCATACTAAGAAGCTTAGGTATAGTTATAAATCAAGCATTTATGTTAAGAAATTCTCTTATAAATAACGTCATTTACATAGTTCATGTATTATTGCATTTGTAAATAACCTCCCATAGTATTTCATTACTATATTTAATATATATCTCACAGTTTGTTTTAATATGTATCTATTTTTTCCTTTTTTGATACCATCTTGTTTGTTCTTTAATTTAACTCCTTTATACGTTTCTCTTTTCTTTGTATTTAGGCCACGCATCGTTGTGACCATACTTAATATTTATATGTGTGTTTATATTTTCTCTATCTTGTCAAGAAACTGTTAAATAACATGTTTACGACAATAAACATTTCTGTCCGTCTGTCTGTCTAGCAAATATTCCCCATTTTGTTATATTGCATGCTCTGACAGTGTAAAACCAGATTGCCCGAATATTGCGCGTTCAGATATTGTCAAGTGGTACTCCAAGTAGTTTTCACATGGTAATGCATTGTGTGAATACCACGTGATACATTGCGTCATAAATGCTACGTAGGAAGGCTTCGATTGAAAGTCTTAAAACAATGATAACTCTTCATTTTCTATACCGTTTGAAATGAAACATAGCGCAGTCTATGTCACATACGGAGCCCCGCCTTCGGTCTTTTATCAAAGTTTAAAGCTGCACTCTCACAGATTGAACGCTTTGACAACTTTTTTATTTTTTGTCTTGGAACGAGCCATTTTTTGCAAAAATCCATGGAAACCAATTATATACGACTGCTGACAAAAAATTAGATCGCAGATTTTATATTTAAGTTCAAGAATTAATGTTTTATGCATTTTTTTAAGCCATAAAACATTAATTTTCGAACAGAAATATGAAAATCTACGATCTGATTTTTTGCCAGCAATCTTTTATCATTGGTTTGCAGATATTTTAAAACGCAAAAAAATTGATCTTTCCTAGACAAAAAATAAAAAAAGTTGTAAAAATGGTATATTTGTGAGAGGAGTGCATCTTTAATTAAGAGTTAAGTTTCTTATAACAATTCGACAAACCTTTTCACAATACGGCCGTCTGACGGAGCACTGTCAACACATTGTTTTGGAAACAGGTTTGTCGAAGTGTTTGATGAAATTAATCACCTCATCAAACTCTGGTTATAAAACAAAGATGGGGCTCTTTGAGCGACATAGACTGGCCTTTGTTTCATTTAAAATGGTGTAGTCAAAGAAAAGTTATCTTTGATTTAAGTCTTCATTTTGCTTAAATTGTTGCCTTCCGACGTAGCATATATGACGTAATTTATCACGTGGTATACACACACTGTAATTGTAGCCAAACCTAAATCGTCAATGGAATTCGGAGCTCCTCGGCCTTTTTTATCGAAAACAACCTCGGATGTTTTCCTATTTACGAGTAGAAGTTGTTCGTAAAAATTTAATTCTAGTATTAATTAATTGAAGTGTTTAACGTGTATTTTGTATTACTAAGTTTAAATTGATTGCCTATAAAGTGCATTATTGCATACATAATTAAGAATACCAAAAGTAAAGTCATTAAGTTTAACTGCTAAATTGAAATCACTCCGCGATCTACTTGTCAAATGTAATGATTTTTTACCTTGTAATACACATGGTTACTATAAATAGTAACATTTTACTATAGAAATTCGTTCCCTCAATAATGATTATCGTCTCCGCCCGTACGATTATCACGGCACGTCAGGGTGATTATGGCATAATTGCCTGACGTAGATGAGAACACTGACGTCATTTTCACGAAAATAAAACGGCCGCCGTATACTTGGTAGGCAAACATTTAAACATTATTAAAAGCTTTAAAGGGATTATAATGGAACTATCGGTGCAATACTAGTGAAATAATGACACCTTCCGTGTTTCAGTAACGAGTACTACCCGAAACCGTACCGGATGTTTACATTCGGTAAAGGTAAAGCAGTGAGACAAGGAAATGTTTTGTTGAAACGTTTTTTTTTATTTTATTCGCTGATAAATGTTAACTATTCCAGCGAAATGGCTAGGGTCATTCAAGCCGAGATTCTTATTAAACTGCTCCTAGGCTTGATCGACCCTAACTGTGCTCTCCTATTGAAATGAACATAACAATCAGCCGATGTAAAACAGGAAATATTAGAAGAATGGAAAAATTGCAGGCTTATTCTGAAAACACGAAAAGGTCTGGTATTTTGATTTCCAGTCTCTCGTTATTTTTCGCTGTTATATCTAATTTTTAAGACTTTCAGACTACATGCCAATTATATGACATATCCTTCATTATTCCACAAAATCGTGTTTTTAAATCCATTTGAAATCATTGACAAATTGACAAAACATATGTATTATACAGGATAATACATGGTTGACCATGGCTTTTGGTTCATAATTGCCCCAGCGAAAATAATTATTCCTTCCACTGGGGCAATTATCAACCAAAAGCCATGGTCAACCATGTATTATTCTATAAGTAATCCGAGGTTATTTTCTATGGAAAATGGCCGAGGAGTTCCGAATGCGTCAACGGGGAAAAGTCCAGTATCCAAAACCAAAACTTGGGGACCGTTTCTCTTCATTTCCTAAATTAGATGTTCATTTTTAATACTGACTAAAGTTCAAGTTATACAAATGTTTAGCATATTAATGAAACTTTGACACTAAGATCATTTAAAATGATGACTAAAATCGATATATATTTATCGAAACGGGTCCCAGGCCCTTTTTAGAGGCCAAAGAGTTTAAGCCTAATTGAGACACTAACACAAGAGACACACAATGTGTCACAAAACTTAAAACAAGTTATTAAAACAAAGACGTTTGCATAATCTAAGTCTTTCCACCCAGAGTATATATAGCTTGTACCATTACGCGAAATAACCAGCTTTCTTGCATTATTTCTGGTTTTGATTCGATACAAACTCCTATTTTAAGTGTATTTAAGTGCAAAAAACAGACAGTCCATCGACGTATGCATCAAAATACGTTTAAGTACCATGCTGTGTTAAACCATTCTAAGAACCTTTCTACCTCTAAAAATAGCTGTACTGTCTGATGTTTTTATTTATAAAAAAAATAAACGTAATTAGATGTTTCAAGCAGTCAAATATATAATAATGATTCCTTTTGGCCAAGTTCCAAGAGCAGACTCAAAGTCATTGAAACAATCAATTGTAACAACTCGGTCATCTCCGGCAAGCTTCGGGGTATTCAATTGTTTTGGATAATGGCCGAGGTGTTCCGATTGTGAAACAGTACATATTTTCTTATATTTATTACTGTATAGTTTGAACACAAACAAAACAAGAATAACAAGTGATATAATGATTTAAGATTTAAAGAAATAACTCGACATAATTATATTGGACAAGTTTATCTTTTCTTCTTTCGTGATATAGGTGGCAGTGTTGTTTTTTTATTAATCCCGTCATATTTTACTTCATCGTCTTCTGATGTTACTCGGATATCTGGGTTTCGTTGTCCCATCCAGTTTTGATGATTAAGAACTGAAATGAACGAAAATATTCAGATATAAAGTCTTCTGCAACTAGTTGTATAAAGCAGCAGCCGAATGTTTAAAACTGGATATTTCTTTGGTTTGGTCAAAGTTAGCCGAAAAGTTTATTGATTGGCCAATATGTATGCAATAACTGCTATTGCCAATCAAGTCACTTAAACGTGAAACCTAATCAAAAGATAACATGTGAACACCTTAAAGCTGCACTATCACAGATTTACCGTTTTTACAACTTTTTTATTTTTTGTCTTGGATAAAGAAATTTGTTGCGTAAATATCTGCTAACCAATGATAAAAGATTGCTGACAAAAGATCAGACCGCAGATTTGCTTATTTCCGTTCGAAAATCAATGTTTTATTGATTAAACCGTTACTAACGGTTTAAGAAAAATGCATAAAACATTCAATTTTGAATTTAAATATAAAAATCTGCGATCTAATTTTTTGTCAACAGTCTTATATAACTGGTTTCAATGGATTTTGGCAAAAATTGGCTCGTTCAAAGACAAAAAATAAAAAAAAGTTGTTAAAACGTTCAATCTGTGAGAGTGCAGCTTTTTAAACCAAGTTTATACAATTGGCTGCTGGTTAAAGTTAGCCAATCTGTTTAGTGATTGGTCAATATTCATCAATAAATTACTATTAACCAATCAAACTATGTAAATGAACAAACTAGCCAAAATATGTGAAACTTATCAAGGCTCTATACAATTGGCTTCGGAATGTTTAAAGGGACTAGACACCAGATGTTCCAAAATCGGAAAAAAAACAGTATTTCCTCAAAACAAGCGTAGTCAATGCGAGCTACTAGGAGGCCGATAATATATCATTTTTCATTAAAAGAATAAACGCAACATTCGTGTTGCTTTCTTATTTGTGTTTCCTTCGTTTTAACTAGGGCATAATGGTTTCCCAGTTTAAATCATATCAGATGATGAGTACAGATGAATATACTGACGCTATTTTTAAACTTTCTGAGATTTGGAAAAAAATCCCAAAAACTACGACAGATACATGTGTCGTAAGCGATGTGATACATCAGTTAGAAAGATTCAACGCATTGTCACTAGCGGATCACAAAACAAAATCATCCAAATTTACTTTTAATTTATCAAAGGACAAAAAAGTAATAAAATACGCCCAAAATTCACCATTTCCGACCAGAAATTGATATAAAACATGGGGTGTACCCAAACCCCCTGCCAACACTTTAAACCAATTTAGTTTCGATTCTGAGGGTTGGGCGCAAGTCAAAAGGTTACGCTCTAAGTTAAGCCCTCTCTAACGCCAACTCCTTGAACCGGCCCTGGTTGTACACAACGATGTCAAATTTTATGTTAGTTTTTGACAACTTTCTTTTTTTATTGCAGTTGTAAAACCTGGTGGCTTGTCCCTTTTACTTCAGGGATAAATCCAAAATTAAAATGGTGCTTAAATGTTTTCAATACTTTCCGAACAAATACGTTATCATATATTTCAAAGCTCTTTTGTTAACCGAGAGGAGCTTTCCGGGTGACGTTTTTATTTTATTTATTTTTTTATTGAAGCATTCGATTACATTTACAATGAAAATACATGTCAAAGCCGTAAAGGACCCTGTGTTAGTTTGAATAATGTATAAAAACTATTGACGTTGGAAGTATTATGTACGTATACACCGACAATATTTTAAATATGTTATGCTTGAAAGCAATATGTATCGATTACCTGCTATTTTTCGATTTTGAGGTAAAAGAATATTATTTCACGTTTCAATAGCCGCCAATGTATAAGATATAATGTTCGCAAGCTATTTCGCGCTGACGATTGACATTCAAAGACTTATGACTTAGCCTTTTGCACATCTTAAAAGTATCTAGAAAACATCCAAAGAGACTTGTACACATATTCCTTAATATTTCAGCGATTTATTAACCACAAGACATTGTATGATCTATTATTTAAGATCGTACTTTTTATCAAGAATATACAGTTTGTAGCGTTGTGTTTAAGCGCCCGGTTAGGAGCACTTTGCCCTAGTGTATTTCTTACCGCGTACTCTTCAATTCTAATATATGTGTAAGGTGAAGGTTATATGGGAAATGTTTTCGCATTTAAATGATTGAGGGGATTCAAAAGTAACATCAACCTAACTAATCCTTACTCTTGACATTATTCCAAAATTGAATCCATAAAAAATACTCGATTTCGTTTTACCACCCATAGCGTGTATTCTTACAGGAAATGTTTCTTATTGGTAGTGTATAGCGTTGGAAAAATATATTCTTTTCATGTGACAGGACAAAACGGACTTAAGGCTGCACTCTCACAGATTGAACGTTTGGACAACTTTTTATTTTTTGTCTTGGAACGAGCCAATTTTTGCGAACATCCATGGGAACGAGTTATATAAGACTGCTGCCAAAAAATTAGATCGCAGATATTTGTATTCAAGTTCAAAAATTGATGTTTTATGCATTTTTCTTAAACCGTTAGGTTTAGGCTATAAAACATTAATTTTCGAACGGAAATATGAAAATCTACGATCTGATTTTGTGTCCGCAATCTTATATCATTGGTTTGCAGATATTTACGCAAAAAATTGCTCTTTCCAAGACAAAAAATAAAAAAAGTTGTAAAAATGGTCAGTCTGTGAGAGTGCAGCTTTAACTCAAAAATAAAAATAAAAGGTGTTCCCTTCATGCATTGAGCCGCCGATTTATAACTTTAAGTGAACTGACACAGCCATACTTCGTAAAATTGAAATAAAAGTCTGTATTTTATACCTGAATCGTTTGTTGACTGTGAAAATATGTCAGCATTGTTTCTTGGACTGTTTCCATATCCTGCCCAGTATTTTTCAACATCTTGGCGCGTGCGCAATACGCCTTTCCGCTGTAGTTCGTCGGCCAATCGGGTCGCTTTACAGTGATTTGAAACCGGAAGTGCTTTCAGAAACGAGGTATCGTTGACATATTTGTGTTTTGGACCACGATGTAATCTTAGCTTTTTCTTTTCCTGAAATTAAATCGTTGAATAAAATTGTTCAAACGTTTTAGAGAAAAAACATTTTTTTTAAATTAAATCTTTTGATGCGTAAAAAATAAAAAAAATAAAATAAAAAAAATAATTGAGTCGAAATGCTTGCCAGAACTATGCAATTCAAATGTGCAATGAAATATGCACCATGTTCGCATAATTTCGTGATGACGTTGCAAGTTTCTTGTTTATGCAACATGTGAATCAATCGGAACACCTCGGCCATCTCCGTCATTCGACGAGCCTCAGATGTATGCCAGTGTATAAGTTTAAGTAGTTCGTGAAGTTAATATATTAATAATAATAATAATGATAACAATAATAATAATAATAATAATAATAATAATAATAATAATAATAATAATAATAATAATGATGAATTGTAGTGTTTTAAAGTGTAGTTTTTTATATTATAATTTCGAATTGATTCAGTGAAGTGCATTATTGCATATATTATTATGATTACTAAGAGTAGAGTCCTTATTCGAAGGAAAGCGGCCAAGGTGATTGCATGTGAATATGATTACACATTGACACATAAAGTATAAAGTGAGCACACACTGCTCCACCTGCAAAATATGTAAGATGGGAAATTATGATGGTAAATACATAAAGCATGCTGTTCATGATATATGTAAAATATCCTACCGCTTCCTCTTGTTCGCGCAGGCGCTCTTGTAACGCTTCATTGTACTTCCGGCGCTCCTCGCGCTGACGTTCTACTTTACTGCACATGCGCTCAACGTATTTATCAAACCTCTCCAGCTGTTCTCGGGCCACTGAGTCCATCCGTAACTGCCGCATCTGTCGCAAATAATTAGATAGTAACTATTAATTTTATAAGTGTTTCTTTGAAAAAGAAAAGAAATATATGCATGGTGAGTGCCATGTTTTGGCGTGATCCGATGCATTTTGAAACTTGTTAAAAGTGCGCATTGTCCTAATGTCTTAAAGTGATAACATATTAATGTATCAGACAGCAAAACAGTTGTCTTTGTGCAAGAGCTGCTCTATGGTGACCGGTATGGTTTGAGTTCCATAAGCGTATTGTATTTTTTTGTATTGTATCGTTTGAGTTCTATCCCAGACATTGTCACGAGCATGATTCCATTCGGAACTCTTCGGCCATTTTCCATCGAAATCAGCCTCAGATGAATATGGATGGTTTACGATGTCAAAAAAAAATAACTACGCTGCAAGTAGATCGTGTAGTAGTTTCAATTTAGCAGTTAATCTTAATGACTTTACTTTTGGGAATCATAATCATTTATGCAATAAAACACTTCAGTGCAGGGGCGTAGCTTGACGAAAATATATGTGTAGGCCACTTTTTAAAGTACTGACCATATGAAACTGTCGCTTGAAAATGAATTTTAGAGCATAGGAAAACGATATATTTAAATATTTGAAATACCCGGTTTCCGATATATTAAAGCGCATTTGTCGGAATTTCATATTTTAGACCATTCTCCCTTCCAACCTCCCTATGCCTTCAGTTTTTATTGCAGATTTGGCATTTTTATTTTTTCGATTTTTTCTGAAAAATGTGTAGGCCGCGGCCTACACGGCCTATAGGAAGCTACGCCCCTGCAGTGCAAATCAATTTAGACTGTGTACTACACAATACCCGTGTAAACACTAAAACTAATTAATAGCATTATTTTAAATTTTACAAACTACTTCTACTGATCTACTGGCATACATCCGAGGTTGTTTTCTATGGAAAAAAGCCGATGAGTATGGCTTGATTCATATCAGGCTTTTGCTGTTTTCACAATAGACTTAAATTAATGAGTTTATTTCAAAAGCCCGTTGCGTGTGAAATTCATACCTCCACTCGCTGGCGGATGTCAATAGCGTCATCTGAGTTTCCCTGCTCATTTCTTTTCTTTCCGCGCCGATGTCCCTTTCGACGCTCCCGGCGTTCCTGGTTGCCTTCGTCGTCGTCGTCGGAATTTCCCTAGAAAATGGTTAAACACTGCGTCAGATTTTATCACAGGAAACATAAGTGTTTTATTTCAGTGAGTAATGTCATGCACTCCGGGCGTCCGCGTTCCGACATTCATCGGAAATTCCGTGCAATATGTTTAAAGACGTACCAGACTTCGTGAGAAAATGAATTACTAATAACGTTAAACAGATAATTGCCAAAAGTTCGCCATACACACGTCCTTTCGACTAATTCTGCTGCCTTTATGAGCGCCTGAGTGATCCCGATGGTATCATCGTATAGTCGGGATCATTTCAAACGCTCATAACGGTAGTCGAATAAGTTGAAAGGACCTGTGTATGGCGAACTTTTGGCGATAGTGTGTTATTTTAAATCGGATTTCTGCTTCAATTTGGAATATTCGGTGAGATTGTTGTGTCATTTCGATGTAAAAATGATAAATCTTTGCGCAGAACGCAGTGATACGCTTGGTATTCGTATATTTACTATAAAATTCATGTCTGAACTGCACATGTACCGGTTTCATGACGAACTGTGTTTTGAAGAGTTTCTTCTCTTGTCAATTATATTACACTAGTGGATTTTTAGATTTTATATAAAGTTGAAATATCGTCGAAAAATCATGTTTAAAAGTTTAATTGTGTTCCATGACTGTTAAGCAGCCCATAAATTGTTGTATTTTCTTTATTTTCAGGGTCAAGACTGATTTTACCCAACTGAGGCCACAGGCAACTATTAAAAGTAAGCCAGGGGCAGTTGTTGGGATCTGCATCATACATTCAAGTCTCTGTGCATTATGGGACATGATGAAAACGATTACAGGTGTTCTGACTCTGTATTACTTTTATGTAGGAATTAGGGGTTGGGGGAGATACATTTAGAGCTAAGTTCACTTCTTTATGTTAACATCAAAGAAATATAAAATTCGCAAGAGATAACCTACCGCCCCCCACCCTACCCCCACTTACACACACATTTAAACTGTAAATACTCGCCACTTATGTCTAAAATTGCGTCTTCCCCATAACTCACACCCTTCCCGCCCCCAAAGTTGGCGGCCTCTTTTAACGCCGAGTCGTGACACCAGCCATGTTTTATACATCTTACCTCTTCCTTCGGTGCCTCATATATACTCAGCAGGTTAGGGAAACTGGAATAGTGACGTATTTTGACGCTGTGGCGACTCAGGCGTGACGGCACGCTCTGTCCACTTTGAAGCGTTAAGGAACTTGACATTACGTCACCGACGCCGTGTCCTGGCTGCGTCTGAAGGTAAAATGTATAATTTGAGATCAGATGCAGACACCTTTACCACTAGATAACTATGCATAACGCCTCACCACTCAAGTACTACCCGCTTTCCGGGAGAGACGTTAAACCGAGGTTACGTGTGAAACCGCTATAACTTGCACTTGTGAAAGAATCAGGCGTTTCATTATGACTGTGTCTTATGCCCCACAACCGAACAAGGCAGGTAATCCCACTGGAGCCTTGGTCCCTGGATAGGCCACAGGGTGAGGAACCACGTGACTTCACAGGGGTTCTCACATGGGTCACCTCGTAAACAAACAAGTCATTGACGTTAATTTCTGACCCGTGGTGACCCACGTGAGAACAGCTTTGAAGTCACGTGATTCCTAACCCTTGACGGGCGTCGTCGTAAAATAGAAGTCCCAGCCCCCACACTACCAACACACTTCACATGGTTGGCTTAATTGTCGTGTCACATATTCGGCTAACATGCAATAGTAAATAAATACAAAGAAGAGTATAACTAATCTAGGACTTAACAACGTTGTTAACGTCATCGTCGTCAACTTTCAAATCTTTTCTGCTCTGAAATTTAACGAATTCACTTGTGATCTGCTGTTTTGCTAAAAATATTTAAGATTATGCACCAGTCAATTGTAACAACGCCCCCCCCCCCCGCCCCCATCTCCGGGAAAAAGCGGGGACTTTGACATTCGGTCCAGCCAAGCCCGGGCCGAACTGCTGGTAAAAACCTCGTCAAATGCCCCTGCACTCCAGGGACCCTAGGTAAGGCCCATTCCCTGCTATTTTTGGTGCGAGGACAAAACCACCGCACTCACCCGACACTGTGGGACCACACTGCGGGGCCGTGCTAACAATTGACTATTGCACTACTGTTTCATCAAACTAGTTTATATCTAAATATGTAAGCACCTTGTGAAATAGTTCACGTTTAAAAGTTAACAGATTAAAAGTTACCAGTGCTTTCGTAAATGATGTTGTTAACAATAACAAAGTTATGAACTATCGGTACAAATATCACTATATATGTATAATTTCTATATTTGCCTATTCAAATCACACTATGACTAACATTAGTTGAAAACTAAAACAAAAGGATATAATAGCTCAGAAATGTAATTTCACTACTTTAAAGCTGCACTGTCACAGATTTACCGTTTTTACAACTTTTTTTTGTCTTTGAATGAGCCCATGTTTTCGTAAATACATGAAAACCAGTGATATAAGACTGCTGATAAACAATCAGATCAAAGTTTTTTGTGGTTAAAGCGTAACTAACGTTTTAGAAAAAATGCATAAAACATCATGATCTTTTTAACATGAATATGAAAACCAGCGATCTGATCTTTTGTCAGCAGTCTTATATCTCTCGTTCCATGCATTTTTGCAAAAATTGGCTTGTTCAAAAACAAAAATAAAAAAGTTATACTGAAACCGTTCAATTTGCGAGAGTGCAGCTTTAACATAAATCGTCGATTATGATTGTAAATAGCATATTTTCATGAATTAAGAAACTGCATAAACCAAATATGTATTATTAAAATCACGTTACCTCAGAAATATTATGATCCACCAGCGTTGCCATTCTTATAATATGTAATGTGTCCAAAACCTATAATTTCACAAACAAATGCACACCATCGTGCTTTCAACTAAACATTCAAGCCGACTGTCAGTTAAAATTACAGCAATTTATGAATAAAACATTGTTTTTATCGAACTGCTTTGTTAATCTAGGAGACTATGCTAATTTGTCGTGTTTATTATAGATTTTACGTTGGAAATATTAAAGGCCCCCCTTGAGCTTGCATGAATATTTAGTTGTGGTTAAAAATTACGAACCCCGATGACTCGAACTCCCAGGGACCGGCAAATATACATCGAGCCTCGAAAAGAATCGAGCCAAGCGGGATTGTTTACCTTCAGTATTAATAAATCGGTCCTTTATATCTAGTTCGAGCCAACGAGGAATTCGAGCCAACGAGGAATTCGAGCCAACGAGGAATTCGAGCCAACGAGGAATTCGAGCCAACGAGGAATTTGAGCAAAGCGTGTTCGAGCCAACGGGGTTCAACTGTATGTACTTAGTTATGGTTAAATATTGTTAGTATGTGCATTAAAAAAATAAATGGTTTGATACGCAGTCGCATTACAGATTATTTTGTGTAAATACATACTAACAAAATTTAAGTTTTTAGTGGTTAACATTATATTGTGTAAACTACACACTTTCTTGGCCAGCCACTGCGTATATATACCGCTTCACTTGATTACAAACAATAAGGGCTGGCTGCTCATTTACTGAAATAAATGTTTTGGAAAACTTGAGAAACTGCTTTCTCATTGGACAAATGTAACGTAGGCCACTAAAACCTGTTAGAGATCAATATTTTAGTAAAGTACTTCCCAAAACGCTGCTGCAGGATTTAAGAATATATTTTTTTAGTTAATTCAAGTGCGTACACATAAACAATATGTAAGCAATCAGAAACCTGATTATACGTGAATCAACAGTGGGGTAGATTTACATCTAACATAATTGGTAACTTAAGTCGTCATGTTTTACAAACAATGGGAATTTCATTTTCAAAATGTACATTTTTGGTCTGTATTAAAAAAACGCCTCCAAAAATACCTCAAAACGAGTATATAATTATTTCCGGGGGGGGGGGTATTTTTACCCCCATTCTGCTCTTAAGGCAAATGTTAGGTATATAAACGCAGTATATCACTTCAAATACACATGTGGGACATTTTTAAGAGTACAAACGTTTGATTGAGCGTATTAAGTTGTGTTTTGTTTATTTCATAATATGCCAATAAAATCTACTTTACACCTTCTGTGATAATTGTAATATTACTTGTAACAATATATACAGGTATGTACCTTTAATTCGTGCTGTCCTCTTCGGTCGAAGGATTAATTCTACCACAAACTTGAAACTGGATTACAAATTAAAAATTAATCTCTGATAAGCATTAATCTTTGGACGTAAGACCGGTGGTGCGATTGGGTGTGATTATTATTTATTATAATAATGATTGTGTCGTCATTGATTTTGATGTTCTGAAATTTGTACTCGTACTGTATATATTTATTATATTACTAGTAGTAGTAGTAGTAGTAGTAGTAGTAGTAGTAGTAGCAGTAGCAGTAGCAGTAGCAGTAGCAGTAGTAGTAGCAGTAGTACAAGCAGTAGAAGTAGCAGTAGTACAAGCAGTAGTAGTTGTAGTAGTAGTAGTAGTAGTAGTAGTAGTGGTAGTGGTAGTGGTAGTGGTAGTAGTAGTAGTAGTAGTAGTAGTAGTAGTAGTAGTAGTAGCAGTAGCAGTAGTACAAGCAGTAGAAGAAGTAGCAGTAGTACAAGCAGTAGTAGTTGTAATAGTAGTAGTTAATTATTATTATAATTATTATTATTATTATTATTATTATAATTATTATTATTATTATTATTATTATTATTATTATTATTATTATTATTATTATTATTATTATTATTATAATTATTATTATTATCATCATTATTTAACAGTTCTATTTAAGGGACTCTTTTATAGAGTTCATTGTAGAGGCATTTTAAAAAAAAAAAATTTCTATTTGAGTTTTTTTTTTAAATATTATTATGAACAAACAGCAAACAAAAACTGACATGTTTTTACTTATTTCAACAGAAGCTTACATGGACAATAATAAATCAGAAAATATAAGGACTAGCTCAAAACAAAGATCCTGTTAAAGCTGCACTCCCACAGATATACCATTTTTACAACTTTTTTTATTTTTTGGTCTTGGAAAGAGCAATTTATTGCATAAATTTCTGCAAACCAATGATTTAAAATTGCTGACAAAAAATCAGATCTTAGATTTTCATATTTCCGTTCGAATGATAATGTTGTATGGCGTAAACAGTGACTCACGGTTTAAGAAAAATGCATAAAATGGCATTTTTTGAACTTAAATATAAAAATCTGCGAAATATTTTTTGTCAGCAGTCTTATATATATATAACTTGTTTCCATGGATTGTCGCAAAAATTGGCTCGTTCCAACGCAAAAAATATAAAAAAAAAAGTTGTCGAAACGCTAATCTGTGAGAGTGCAGCTTTAAAACGAACGCTGTAAAATGCAAGTTTGCTAATAAAATGATACACTAGTAAATACATGTAGGTAATAAAATTAATTAATTGTTGATTTTTGTTATTAAATCATTCGTGTTAAGGCCTATCAGACACCAAACGCTGTAAAATTTAAGTTTACAACATCAATTTAAATCGAAATGCAAGATTTCATAATCAATTAATGTACAAGTAATTGAATGTTATAAGGTTAATTATTGTCGATTTTTGTTATTTAATAGTTCGAATTATTATTGCATCGAAGTATTATAAATAAAAATATACCTAGATTAATGGAAGTGTTATTATTCCAAAATCCAGCGTTTATTTTATTTTTCAATTCGTCATTCCCCATTCACAATCAACGTCTAGTTGACATTATTAATATTGAGTTATAATGGAACCATACTATCATGAAATCAAGGTCTCCGAATAGACAATAGATTTTGGTAACATAACACCTGTTCTTAAGGTCTAAAGACCAAGTGTTTTGAATCATTATCTACGCTAAGACAAAGGTTTTTAAATTGATCCTTTGTGTCTGTATTTTGAAGGTTCCCGTTGTGCTAACATTTAAGTTATGCGAATTTAACCATTTAAAGGTAGATAATTGGGTTGATACACCACTGCACTATTTAAAGTCACCTCCCTTTCAATTAGAAACGCAAAAACAAAAATAAAATGCACTCTAAATGAGGATATGCAAATATTTGTATGACGAAATACATGTTTGCATACAGTTTGCTTATTTTACTACCACTAAACACTATGATTGCTTATAGAATAATAACTTTGGCCCGATAATCAGGGGCGGTTCCAGGCTTTGACTTTAGGGGGGGGGGGGCGTAACTTGAGGGCGTAACGTTTAAACTAACGCCCCTGTAATAGTGCTGGAAAAAAGGGGTGTGGGGGAACTCCCCCATGAAAATTAGTAAAAAAAAAATGGTGCATTTCCGGCGTATTTCCGGTGTATTTTATGACTCCTTTCCTCCAATATTGAAATACAAATGGGGGGGAGGGGGCGTGCGCCGGGTGCATTCCCGGCCTGGGACCGCTAGTGGTGATCATTATTGGCAAAAGTTTACATGTTTTTGTTTCAGACTGATTTCATGTTTCTGCTGCAGACTGATCAACATGTAGGAATTGATTAAATGGAAACAGTTGTTATAAAAATCGTGTGCTAAATATACATCGATACATACAATGGGAATATGAACCATACTAACTTTATTTGTGTAACATATCGTGTTTACATGAGTGATATATACATGTATAGTTCTTGGATTTTTTTGAGATAAGCTAAGCTCTAGACATATGTCTTTTGTTAAACATAACTCGGAAAACCAACATGATGTTAATAGTGTGTTTATAAGAGGCTGTTCTAGATCGATTGTCGAGAGTTATGAGAGACAGCAATTGTAGAGCCCACTAGAGATTATGCCGAGTGGAATTGACATCAGGTAAGACACGGATCCATCTTAACAACTCTAAAAGAAGTACATGTATGCTCCCCACCCCTCCAGATACGATGGGGGGACTCGGGACTCAAGATGGACATACACGGCATGTTATTCGGTTACATGGGTTAGCGACTCGCAAAATCGATAAATATTATTTTTTTACGCAGGATTCAAAAGGAAAATGATGGAGAATTAGTGGTATTGATCACTTGTTCGATTGTTTAATTAATGTTTACACGTGCAAAACATATTACAGTAGATTAAATGTTTTTCACCACCACCGTCATCATCATCATCTACATCATCATCATCATCATTATCATCATCATCATCATCATCATTATCAGTGGCGGATCTACCGGGGGCGCACAGAGGGCCCGTGCCCCCCCCCCCCAGCGGGCCGCGTAGTAATGTTTTTTTGGGGCACATCTTTATTGATTTAACTGTACAAATAAGTTGTTTTGTCACAATTTATATTTTAGCCATGTATTAGCATTTGAGCAAATAAACGATTGAACCTGATTATCGAGTATAATATAGTATACGAAACGAAAAAGTCTCTTGAAAATGACATCGGGGCCAAAACATTCGATCAAAAGAATCGGCGCCGCATTTTACACAGACAGCTGATCAAAAGTAGACAAATATGGCTGCAGTTATACGCGTAAGTTTACTGTTTTCGGAATAATATTATCATATACCAGAAATATAAGTTGTTTTAAACTGTAAACATGTGCAAATTATATGTTCGTCTTTGCTTCTAATAATGTCATGTGTGTCAACAAGATATGAGTGTGCATGCCGTGCATTTAACAATTATAGGTTAAATTCAAAACGTTACCGCCTTGAAACTTTCCATTTCGGCCTTTATTATCGTCTAGTTCTCGGAATTATGCTAGAGCCTTTGTGAATTAATACTTAATAATTTATTTGAAACCCTTTTTGGAATTTGTTGTCAAGATGTTTTTACTTCAGTTAACTTAAATAACAATGACATAAGAGGTACCTACAGTATCGGTTGAGTGCAATCAATATACTGTAGGTTTATATAGCATTTATTCTACGGCATATATATGTGTGTCACAGGTGGACGAGTGGTTAACGACTTAGCCTGTTAATCCGTCGACCCTAATTTAGTTCCCCAAACCGGCTAGTTATCTTTGTTGTTTTATGAAAGGTTTATCTTAGATCAGTAAATGCTATCTTTTTAATTCAATTGTTCTGCCAAACATCATTGACAGTGAAGCCAAATGTTAATTCCATGTTATTATATGATTAAAATAATGCATTCAAAAAAAGTTTGATATGTTTATAATTAGTTGTGCCCCCCCATTTAGAAAATCATGGATCCGCCATTGATCATCATAATCATCATCATCATCATCATCATCATCATCATCATCATCATCATCATCATCATCATCATCATATTCATCATCATATTCATCATCATATTCATCATCATCATCGTCGCCGCCGCCGCGCCAACCACCACCACCATCACCACCATCATCATCATCATCACCACCATCACCATCATCATCACCACCACCACCACAACCATGATTATCCTCACCACTACTATCATCATCATCATAATTTTAACCAGTCTTTGTATAAGTGTGTCGATATAACATCCACATATGGTGGCTATAACATTTTCTATATATAAATATGTGTGTCTTTGTATATTTATTTGTCTTAACATTCATATATGTGTGTTTATAACATTTTCTGTGCAATTCATAATGTTCTCATTTATGACCAGTACACCCAGCTTCGACAATTGATGTATTGCATAGTGTTAATATAGTATACAAATAGTTAGGTTTGCGCTTATCATATACCTATGACATTGCAAACTATAGTTGACCATTGACCATTGACCATTGATTTTTGTACCGAATTTAGGTCAATGTACTCATATAGTATGGTCAGATTGCATTTAAGGACTCCGGTGCGTACATCAGTTTCAATCGGAACACCTTGGCCATTATCCAACAGAATCGAATATCTCGAAGCTTGCCGGAGATGGCCGAGTTGTAACGATTGAGATCAGAATTGATTATCTCGAAGCTTGCCGGAGATAGCCGAGTTGTTACGATTGACATCAGAATTGATTATCTCGAAGCTTGCCGGAGATGGCCGAGTTGTTACGATTGACATCAGTTTGTTATTTGAATGAGCCATGGGCAATAATGTTAATATGTAAAGTCTGGTGACCCCATATAGAGTCGAACCCCGATTAACCAAACTCCAAGGGACCGGCGAAAATACCTCTCGCCACATTCAGAGTCAACGGGGAATTCGAGCCAAGCGAGTTCGAGCCAGCGGGGTTCGACTGTACGTTCGGTAAAATTTGAAAGGGTATTGCGAACTGGTTGAAAACATTTAAAAGACATGTCCAAAATCATTAAGGGACTAGACACTAGATGGTCCCAAAATCGGCAAATACATTATTTCCACAAAATAAGCCTAAAATTGTCAATATGAGCCTGTATAAGGCCGATGATACATCATTTTATATGACTAGAATTACATTTTGACGCTGTTTCAGCTGTGTTTATCCGTTTAAAAATAGCACATAATGGTTTCCCAGATTATAGTGTGTATATTTGGCATGTGAAAGTCACATGACTAGTACACTGGGATTAAACATAGTAGGCACACCCAGTAAATTTCTAATTGGAAACATGTGTCGTTAGTGATGTGATACCTCAGTAAGTAAGATTCAATGCGCCCTTCACAACGATATCAGCTTTATGTAAGTTTTGGACATTTATTCTGCAATTGCTTAATCTGGGGTCTTGTCCCTTTAATAAGGAAGTTACTGCATTTTTTAGTTTGTTTTTCTTAAAACCGTTCTCTTAAATGAAGTTGGTTGTCCGGTTAGCGCAGTGGTTAGCGCAATCGCTACTCACCAAGGCGACCAGTGATTCGATTCCTGGCCAGGGTGCATGTGAGTTTGGTAATTGGTCAACAAATCGGCCAAGTGGGTTTTCTCCGGGTACTCCGGTTTTCCCAAAAACGCAAGACCACACCCTTGCTCAACTTCGTGCCATCGAGAGTAATTTTGTCTTAATTGAGCTGACTACGCAAATATGCAGTTAGGTAGTGAAGGGGTTAATATGCCCCCCCCCCCCCAGGCATCGATCTGCGTAATCCCAAATTGACCCTCGCTACGCGCCTGTAAGTTTACATAACGTTCGTCGCAATCGTTGTACGAGGTGCAGTCATAAAGTTCCCGGACTGGTTATATATTGCACACTTTTGACGTCTGACTATGACGGTACTTGTCACACATAAATCCTAACAACATGTTACCATTTTGTAAGCAGAATTAATTACATAGCATCCGTTATGTAAAACATATAATGTTTAAATAATTAATATTAAATGAAACAAAGTGACTGTGAAGCGAATAGTTTTTACTATCCGTTTTTATAGTCTAGTACATTGAAGAATTTGGCGAAATGCCCGAATCTGCTTTAAATTCGATGGTTGATTGACGGTGCATACATCTGACAGTGGCTTCAGTAATTTATAAACACTTTTAAGGTAAACGATGTTTTAATGTTCTACAAACATATATGGATAAGGTGTGAATGAATAAAATTCATTTTAAATGTTGAATCTGAATTTGGAAATTACTGTTTTTTACGAAAACTAGCGTAACACGCATCATGCTGAACTTAAACAGTAATATGGTAAAATAGTTTTTAATTCGATTATACACGAAATTTGTGTGAAGTTAGCTAAACATACGACATTGGACATTGGACATTCAAAATCGAATGTTGTGCTGGCACGACATTGGACATTGGACATTCAAAATCGAATGTTGTGCTGGCACGACATTGGACATTGGACATTCAAAAGTGAAAGTCGTGCTAGCACGACATTGGACATTGGACATTCAAAATCGAATGATGTGCTGGCACGACATTAGACATTGGACATTCAAAAGTGAAAGTCGTGCTGGCACGACATTGGACATTGGACATTCAAAATCGAATGTTGTGCTGGCACGACATTGGACATTGGACATTCAAAATCGAATGTTGTGCACCCCTGGATTACTGAACACGTGAATAACTAAAATATTATGTGTTATATGAACTATTTAGATGACATGAATTAAAATCATATTGATAAATGATTAAAAGTGGGCGGAGTGCATGCGTCCTTCTTAATCAATAAGATTTTACTTCAAGTCATTTTATTGACTAAGAATACAATCTAATTGGCCTGCACATTGTCATCGCAAAATCTGACACGGACAGTATCTCGGATGCTTGACAGTAGGCGGACCTTTAAACACCCGCGAAATTCTTAATGATTAAGCCTAGCACTTAATGATCGCACATCTGCAATTTCATTGGCTGACTAAAGGTTATATTTCAGGGGCGTAGCTAGGCCTAAAAAAACTTGTAGGCCCGATGGTTCTATTTGAGTTTGGGGACTTTTATATGTGCATTACACACCCTTAATTATATTTGCAATGATTACAACAAAATCAAGCAATACATCCTGTACGTAGTTTCAATAAACACCAACCTTAAGTTAAAACTAAAATTAGTTTTTATTGCGTCTTTGGATTATTTAAATGTTGTCATTTTTTGTCAAGTTGTAGGCCCAGTCCTATATGTAGCTAAGCCACTGTATTTTAAATATATCAAAATACAACCTACATTTGCAGCCAATGAAATCGCAGATAGGCAATTCTTAAGTACTATGCTTAATCATTAAGAATCCCAACTTTTGCGGGTGTTTAACCTTCTGGTCCACCTACTGCCACTCATCCAATATACACTTCCTGTGTTCCAAGAATATGCATCGAGAATGTAGTAACCAAGAAGCTTGTATTCTAAATTCGCTAGATAGCCTGAAGTAAAATCTTAATGTTTAAGAGGGGCTTGTTCGAAAGGCTCACTCCGCCGATTCTTAATCATTAAGTCATTTAACTATTACATAGAGTATATGCATACTACGTTTTAATGAATGCATTTCAAGGGTATTGTGGTTTTGTAATCCATCTTTGTGTTATCATCTTAATTCAATACAAACCCTATCTATCACTTATTGTTTTATCTTATAACAGATCGTTTCTTTAAACAAAATACAGACTATTAGTTTTGATTTATCTATAGTTCATTAAAAATCGTTTGTAATATGATTTGCATTTGTTAAGTTTATACTTTTCAGCTGTTTGTGCTAGTAACAATAAAGGGAAATTCGTGAAGGAAAATAAAAAAGTAAGTTGATATTGCAAACTTTATCACCAACGTCAAAAGTGTCGTAAAATAAAAGAGGTTCGGAGAAATTAATAACGTGACGTCATCGACAGAGAATAAAAAGAATTTGATTTTACCAGCGAAATGAGAAACGATGAAGACGATTTCAATGTTGAGTTGAAAGACAGTATAATCAACCTAATTAAAAACGATGTCGTTTCTGACGTTCAAATAAAGAGCAGTGACGTTATTGGTGGTGAAATTAAAAACGATGACGTCATCGATGGAAAAATGGGAAACGGTGACGTAAAAAGTACAAATAGTGAATGTAAGGAGCTTAACGCTAAAGAAGAGACTGTTAAATTTATAGAATTTGACGTCAAAGGTGATCAGGCGGAAACTTTTATAGAATTTGAGGTCGAAGATCATAGAGATGTGGACGGAGATGGACAGACGGACGGTGGTTATGTACATAGACTGCTCCATACGATGTGTGTCTGTGGCAGCATGTTTGCATTGGTAAGTTTATGGCGTTTTTTTCGTTGCTAAATTAATGATTCTATTGGAAATTCACTAGCGGATCCGGGGGGGGGGACACCAAGCGCGCGCCCCATCGACCAAAAAACGTCCAATTTTCCTTTCTTTTTCAATATGGGAGAAAAACGTTATTAAATACTCCCAAAATGCACCATTTTCGGAATAGAGATTGCTCAAACTGACCCCAAGAGTACCCCCATCCCCATCCCCGCTAATATTTGAAACCAAATAAATTTTGGTTCTGAGGAGGGTGCAAAGTCAAAAAGTTACGCCCCTAAATTTCGCCCCCCTATAGATAACGTCCGATCCTGGTAAGCCACAGAAGATAATGTTTGCATGGTTAGGTTTGTAGATTTCAAAAAACAAATTTAGATTATGTTTTTGATCGAACAATTCGTTCGTGGGAACATCTTAAATTTTCAATGCCTCTAAATCTTTGTATGTTTCTTGTATCGAAACATTTCTTAACCATTTGTCTTTTGACCCTGAAATTAGGACCCTAAGTTTTAATGAAGTTGGTGTTTCTCACAGAAAAATTGGAGCTACAATACTAGTAAATTATCCAAAAAATATTTCGCGCCATACAATCGATCTTGGAATAAAATCCCTTACTTTTCAGGACATACATTTTAAACCAGACTGTCGTCTGAATTAACATTTACTTGTTTTACGGAATAAGATGTCTTTCCTTGCAGTAAAAAAAAACTAAGTTCTAAGCTATTGAGTTGTATTTTAGTGACCACCAGTCAGCCTAGTTACTCTTAAACATTGCCCCTCTTTTATTCAGGGTTGGAGAAACGGACTTGTTGGACCCACTTTTCCAGACCTGCGACTCATTATGAACGAGGACTTGTCAACAGCATCATGGATATTCTCAGCCATTTCTATAGGGTAAGTTTATTTTAGTATCAATATAATTATATTAATTTTATTTAGTTCGATTATATTATATTATAGGCGGATAACGTGAAGTAAAATTTTAATGATTAAGAACGGGCGGAGTAAGCGAAGCAAACGAGTCATTCTTAATCATAAAATGTTACTTCAGGTCATCTGTCTTAGAATATTACCTCACACATTGTCAACGTAAAATTGTTTTAATGTGCATGGTGTGGAGTTCAGAACGCCCAGAATTCACCGGATTGCATAGTGGTTTTCAAAATGTTCCGAAGGGGCATGCCCCCGAACTCCTTTAGCACAATTATGAGTCCATATGAATAGAGGGCTAGCTACATGTACGCCCCTGCCTGTTATACATTTTTGAGAAATTTTGGCCTAACGCCCCAACAATTTTTTTTTGTAGGTGTAGATTATGTCTTAATAATGTAATACATGTATTTCATTACAGAATTGATACGAGAACAAAAAATCACGAGCAAATAGCTTGGTTTAAAACATATTTTATTTTTGAAAGAAACCTACAATATATTCAAGGTCTTATTATACAATACGATGTAAGCTAATATTATATCTTACATAGATGTGTCCCATCTTTGTGTATTTAAAGTTGATCGGTTCGTACATCAATGTATACTAGTAAAATACAGTTTTTATGACGTCTGCGTCCATATCATGTTTTTGGCCGGTCCTGACCTCGCCAAAAATACAATATGGACCTCTGACGTCATTTAATGTGGACCGCTGACGTCATTAAACAGATGAATGCTGCTTGCAATTTTCACAACGACATTTTTTCGCAAGTAAACATTATTAGATTTGTTCAATAAAACACAACAAAGGCCCTGTAAAATTAATAAATGGTAAAAAAGTGTTCGATTATAATATAAGAAATATAACACACCACTGAGGGTCTTAAGACATTATAAGGACCGGCCATTCATCCGCCGAAGGTGTATATATCGACCGAGGCGTTGTAATATTTTTTAAATCTTGGGATAAGGGATTTAAGATTGTTAAAAATGGGCCTAAGGTTGTATTCAATATACAATTTAAGTCAATCTTATGGTCATACATCATTGACTTCATTCACTGTATAGGTCTGTTATTTATATCTCGCAATCCGATTAGTAACACCGTTTTAGATCAAATTAATAACAATATTGACTGTTGTCCCATATGAGATGCTTAGATCACGTGCCTCTGACTTGACTGACTAAAGCTTGATTCGTGCATAATAATTGTTTAATTGTCTAAAAATGTAAACATAGACTGTGACATACTCCTCCGCCAAGTTGGAATTCGTCCCCAAATATTTCCATGGTTGAGAACAAGGCGAATATTGTTGAATAAATCAAGTTGTTAACAAAAAAAGAAAGAAAAAAAGATACTGACGGATGGAACCTTTCAACTAATGTTGATGCAACTTTGTTTTATTTTCTTTGTCTTGGAAAGAGCAAATTTTTGCGTAAATATGTGCAAACCAATAATTTAAGATTGCTGACAAAAAATCAGATCGGAGATTTTCATATTTCCTTTCGAAAATTAATGTTTTGTGGCTGAAACGAACGGTTTAAGAAAAATGCTAAAAACATCATTTTTAAGACTTATATATCAAAATCTGTGATCTGATTTTTTGTCAGCAATCTTTTATCACTGATTTCCATGGATTTTCGCAAATATTGGCTCGTTCCAAGACAAAAAATAAAAAAAAATGTCAAAACGTCCAATCTGTGAGAGTGCAGCTTTAAGAGATTGGTCTGGTCTAAATCTACTCTTGTTCAAAGATAGACCATAAAGGCGTTGTTTCGATTTAAAAGATTGGCCGAAATCTACTCTTGCTCAAAGATAGACCATTAAGACGTTGTTTCGATTTAAAAGATTGGTCGAAATCTACTCTTATTCAAAGATGGACCATAAAGACGTTGTTTCGATTTAAAAGATTGGTCTAAATCTACTCTTGTTCAAAGATTGACCATTAAGACGTTGTTTCGAGTTAAGAGATTGGTCAAAATCTACTCTTGTTTAAAGATGAACCATTAAGACGTTTTTTCGATTTAAGAGATTGGTCAAAATCTACTCTTGTTCAAAGATGGACCATTAAGACGTTGTTTAGATTTAAGAGATTGGTCTAAATCTTCTCTTGTTCAAAGATGGACCATTAAGGCGTTGTTTCGAGTAAAGAGATTGGTCTAAATCTCCTCTTGTTCAAAGATGGACCATTAAGACGTTGTTTCGATTTAAGAGATTAGTTTAAATCTTCTTTTGTTCAAAAATGAAACATAAAGGCGTTGTTTCGATTTAAGAGATTGGTCTTAATCTACTCTTGTTCAAAGATGAAACATAAAGGCGTTGTTTCGATTTAAAAGATTGGTCTAAATCTACTCTTGTTCAAAGATGAACCATTAGGACGTTGTTTCGATTTAAGAGACTGGTCTAAATCTACTCTTGTTCAAAGATGGAACATAAAGGCGTTGCTTAGATTTAAAAGATTGGTCTAAATCTACTCTTCTTCAAAGACGGACCATTAAGACGTTGTTTGGATTTAAGAGATTGGTCTTAATCTACTCTTGTTCAAAGATGGAACATAAAGGCATTGTTTAGATTTAAGAGATTGGTCTAAATCTACTCTTGTTCAAAGATGGACCATTAAGACGTTGTTTAGATTTAAGAGATTGGTCTAAATCTTCTCTTGTTCAAAGATGGACCATTAAGGCGTTGTTTTGAGTTAAGAGATTGGTCTAAATCTACTCTTGTTCAAAGATGGACCATTAAGGCGTTGTTTCGATTTAAGAGATTGGTCTAAATCTCCTCTTGTTCAAAGATGGACCATTAAGACGTTGTTTCAATTTAAGAGATTAGTCTAAATCTCCTCTTGTTCAAAGATGGACCATTAAGGCGTTCTTTCGATTTAAGAGATTGGCCTAAATCTGCTCTTGTTCAAAGATGGACCATTAAGGCGTTGTTTCGATTTAAGAGATTAGTCTAAATCTACTCTTGTTGGAAGATGGACCATTAAGGCGTTATTTCGATTTTAGAGATTGGTCTAAATCTACTCTTGTTGAAAGATGGACCATTAAGGCGTTGTTTCGATTTAAGAGATTGGTCTAACTCTTGTTCAAAGATGGAACATAAAGGCGATGTTTCGATTTAAGAGATTGGTCTAAATCTTCTTTTGTTCAAAGATGGACCATTAAGACGTTGTTTAGATTTAAGAGATTAGTCTAAATCTACTCTTGTTCAAAGATGGACCATTAAGGCGTTGTTTCGATTTAAAAGATTGGCCTCAAGCTACCGATGCTTAAAGATGGACCATTAAGGCGTTGTTTAGATTTAAGAGATTGGTCTAAATCTACTCTTGTTCAAAGATGGACCATTAAGGCGTTGTTTAGATTTAAGAGATTGGTCTAAATCTACTCTTGTTCAAAGATGGACCATTAAGGCGTTGTTTAGATTTAAGAGATTGGTCTAAATCTTCTCTTGTTCAAAGATGGACCATTAAGACGTTGTTTAGATTTAAGAGATTAGTCTAAATCTACTCTTGTTCAAAGATGGACCATTAAGGCGTTGTTTCGATTTAAAAGATTGGCCTCAAGCTACCGATGCTTAAAGATGGACCATTAAGGCGTTGTTTAGATTTAAGAGATTGGTCTAAATCTACTCTTGTTCAAAGATGGACCATTAAGACGTTGTTTAGATTTAAGAGATTGGTCTAAATCTTCTTTTGTTCAAAGATGGACAATTAAGACTTTGTTTCGATTTAATAGATTGGTCTAAATCTTCTCTTGTTCAAAGATGGACCATAAAGACGTTGTTTAGATTTAAGAGATTAGTCTAAATCTACTTTTGTTCAAAGATAGACCATTAAGGCGTTGTTTAGATTTAAGAGATTGGTCTAAATCTTCTCTTGTTCAAAGATGGACCATTAAGGCGTTGTTTAGATTTAAGAGATTGGTCTAAATCTTCTCTTGTTCAAAGATGGACCATTAAGGCGTTGTTTAGATTTAAGAGATTGGTCTAAATCTTCTCTTGTTCAAAGATGGACCATTAAGGCGTTGTTTCGAGTTAAGAGATTGGTCTAAATCTCCTCTTGTTCAAAGATGGACCATTAAGGCGTTGTTTCGATTTAAGAGATTGGCCTAAATATGCTCTTGTTCAAAGATCGACCATTAAGACTTTGTTAAGATTTAAGAGATTGGTCTAAATCTACTCTTGTTGGAAGATGGACCATTAAGGCGTTATTTCGATTTTAGAGATTGGTCTAAATCTACTCTTGTTGAAAGATGGACCATTAAGGCGTTGTTTCGATTTAAGAGATTAGTCTAAATCTACTCTTGTTCAAAGATGGACCATTAAGGCGTTGTTTCAATTTAAGAGATTGGCCTAAATCTACTCTTGTTCAAAGATGGACCATTAAGGGGTTGTTTCGATTTAAGAGATTGGATGAAATCTACTCTTGTTGGAAGATGAAACATTTAGGCATTGTTTGGATTTAAGAGATTGGTCGACATCTACTCTTGTTCAAAGATGGACCATTAAGACGTTGTTTAGATGAAAGAGATTTGTATCAATCTGCTCTTGCTCCAAGATGGACCATTTAGGCGTTGTTTCGATTTAAAAGATTGGCCTTAAGCTACCCATGCTCAAAGATGGATCATTAAGACGTTGTTTAGATTTAAGAGATTAGTCTAAATCCTCTCTTGTTCAAAGATGAACCATTAAGGCGTTGTTTTGAGTTAAGAGATTGGTCTAAATCTACTCTTGTTCAAAGATGGATCATTAAGGCGTTGTTTAGATTTAAGAGATTAGTCTAAATCTACTCTTGTTCAAAGATGGACCATTTAGGCGTTGTTTCGATTTAAAAGATTGGCCTTAAGCTACCCATGCTCAAAGATGGACCATTAAGGCGTTGTTTAGATTTAAGAGATTGGTCTAAATCTTCTCTTGTTCAAAGATGGACCATTAAGGCGTTGTTTTGAGTTAAGAGATTGGTCTAAATCTACTCTTGTTCAAAGATGGACCATTTAGGCGTTGTTTAGATTTAAGAGATTGGTCTAAATCTTCTTTTGTTCAAAGATGGACCATTAAGACGTTGTTTTGAGTTATGAGATTGGTCTTAATCTACTCTTGTTCAAAGATGGACCATTACGGCGTTGTTTAGATTTAAGAGATTGGTCTAAATCTACTCTTGTTCAAAGATTGATCATTAAGGCGTTGTTTTGAGTTAAGAGATTGGTCTAAATCTACTCTTGTTCAAAGATGGACCATTAAGGCGTTGTTTAGATTTAAGAGATTAGTATAAATCTACTCTTGTTCAAAGATGGACCATTTAGGCGTTGTTTCGATTTAAAAGATTGGCCTTAAGCTACCCATGCTCAAAGATGGACCATTAAGGCGTTGTTTTGAGTTAAGAGATTGGTCTAAATCTACTCTTGTTCAAAGATGGATCATTAAGGCGTTGTTTAGATTTAAGAGATTAGTCTAAATCTACTCTTGTTCAAAGATGGACCATTTAGGCGTTGTTTCGATTTAAAAGATTGGCCTTAAGCTACCCATGCTCAAAGATGGACCATTAAGGCGTTGTTTAGATTTAAGAGATTGGTCTAAATCTACTCTTGTTCAAAGATGGACCATTAAGGCGTTGTTTTGAGTTAAGAGATTGGTCTAAATCTACTCTTGTTCAAAGATGGACCATTTAGGCGTTGTTTAGATTTAAGAGATTGGTCTAAATCTTCTTTTGTTCAAAGATGGACCATTAAGACGTTGTTTTGAGTTAAGAGATTGGTCTTAATCTACTCTTGTTCAAAGATGGACCATTAAGGCGTTGTTTAGATTTAAGAGATTGGTCTAAATCTACTCTTGTTCAAAGATTGATCATTAAGGCGTTGTTTTGAGTTAAGAGATTGGTCTAAATCTACTCTTGTTCAAAGATGGACCATTAAGGCGTTGTTTAGATTTAAGAGATTAGTATAAATCTACTCTTGTTCAAAGATGGACCATTTAGGCGTTGTTTCGATTTAAAAGATTGGCCTTAAACTACCCATGCTCAAAGATGGACCATTAAGGCGTTGTTTTGAGTTAAGAGATTGGTCTAAATCTACTCTTGTTCAAAGATGGACCATTAAGGCGTTGTGTAGATTTAAGAGATTAGTCTAAATCTACTCTTGTTCAAAGATGGACCATTAAGGCGTTGTTTCGATTTAAGAGATTGGCCTAAATCTGCTCTTGTTCAAAGATCGACCATTAAGACTTTGTTAAGATTTAAGAGATTGGTCTAAATCTTCTCTTGTTCGAAGATGGACCATTAAGGCGTTATTTCGATTTTAGAGATTGGTCGAAATCTACTCTTGTTGAAAGATGGACCATTAAGACGTTGTTTCGATTTAAGAGATTGGTCTAAATCTTCTCTTGTTCAAAGATGGAACATAAAGGCGATGTTTCGATTTAAGAGATTGGTCTAAATCTACTCTTGTTCAAAGATGGACCATTAAGGGGTTGTTTCGATTTAAGAGATTGGATGAAATCTACTCTTGTTGGAAGATGAAACATTAAGGCATTGTTTGGATTTAAGAGATTGGTCGACATCTACTCTTGTTCAAAAATGAAACATTAAGGCATTGTTTCAATGAAAGAGATTGGTATCAATCTACTCTTGCTCCAAGATGGACCATTTAGGCGTTGTTTCGATTTAAAAGATTGGCCTTAAGCTACCCATGCTCAAAGATGGATCATTAAGACGTTGTTTAGATTTAAGAGATTAGTCTAAATCCTCTCTTGTTCAAAGATGAACCATTAAGGCGTTGTTTTGAGTTAAGAGATTGGTCTAAATCTACTCTTGTTCAAAGATGGATCATTAAGGCGTTGTTTAGATTTAAGAGATTAGTCTAAATCTACTCTTGTTCAAAGATGGACCATTTAGGCGTTGTTTCGATTTAAAAGATTGGCCTTAAGCTACCCATGCTCAAAGATGGACCATTAAGGCGTTGTTTAGATTTAAGAGATTGGTCTAAATCTACTCTTGTTCAAAGATGGACCATTAAGGCGTTGTTTTGAGTTAAGAGATTGGTCTAAATCTACTCTTGTTCAAAGATGGACCATTTAGGCGTTGTTTAGATTTAAGAGATTGGTCTAAATCTTCTTTTGTTCAAAGATGGACCATTAAGACGTTGTTTTGAGTTAAGAGATTGGTCTTAATCTACTCTTGTTCAAAGATGGACCATTAAGGCGTTGTTTAGATTTAAGAGATTGGTCTAAATCTACTCTTGTTCAAAGATTGATCATTAAGGCGTTGTTTTGAGTTAAGAGATTGGTCTAAATCTACTCTTGTTCAAAGATGGACCATTAAGGCGTTGTTTAGATTTAAGAGATTAGTATAAATCTACTCTTGTTCAAAGATGGACCATTTAGGCGTTGTTTCGATTTAAAAGATTGGCCTTAAGCTACCCATGCTCAAAGATAGACCATTAAGGCGCTGTTTAGATTTAAGAGATTGGTCTAAATCTACTCTTGTTCAAAGATGGACCATTAATACGTTGTTTAGATTTAAGAGATTAGTCTAAATCTACTCTTGTTCAAAGATGGACCATTAATACGTTGTTTAGATTTAAGAGATTAGTCTAAATCTACTCTTGTTCAAAGATGGACCATTAAGGCGTTGTTTAGATTTAAGAGATTGGTCTAAATCTACTCTTGTTCAAAGATGGACCATTAAGACGTTGTTTAGATTTAAGAGATTAGTCTAAATCTACTCTTGTTCAAAGATGGACCATTTAGGCGTTGTTTCGATTTAAAAGATTGGCCTTAAGCTACCCATGCTTAAAGATGGACCATTAAGGCGTTGTTTAGATTTAAGAGATTGGTCTAAATCTACTCTTGTTCAAAGATGGACCATTAAGACGTTGTTTAGATTTAAAAGATTAGTCTAAATCTACTCTTGTTCAAAGATGGACCATTAAGACGTTGTTTAGATTGAAGAGATTAGTCTAAATCTACTCTTGTTCAAAGATGGATCATTAAGACGTTGTTTAGATTTAAAAGATTAGTCTAAATCTACTCTTGTTCAAAGATGGAACATTAAGACGTTGTTTAGATTTAAGAGATTGGTCTAAATCTACTCTTGTTCAAAGATGGACCATTAAGACGTTGTTTAGATTTAAAAGATTGGTCTAAATCTACTCTTGTTCAAAGATGGAACATTAAGACGTTGTTTAGATTGAAGAGATTAGTCTAAATCTACTCTTGTTCAAAGATGGACCATTAAGACGTTGTTTAGATTTAAGAGATTAGTCTAAATCTACTCTTGTTCAAAGATGGACTATTAAGACGTTGTTTCGATTTAAGAGATCGGTCTAAATCTTCTCTTGTTCAAAGATGGACCATTAAGGCGTTCTTTTGAGTTAAGAGATTAGTCTAAATCTGCTCTTGTTCAAAGATGGACCATTAAGGCGTTATTTCGATTTAAGAGACTAGTCTAAATCTACTCTTGTTGGAAGATGGACCATTAAGGCGTTATTTCGATTTTAGAGATTGGTCTAAATCTACTCTTGTTGAAAGATGGACCATTAAGGCGTTGTTTCGATTTAAGAGATTAGTCTAAATCTACTCTTGTTCAAAGATGGACCATTAAGGCGTTGTTTCAATTTAAGAGATTGGCCTAAATCTGCTCTTGTTCAAAGATCGACCATTAAGGCGTTGTTTCGATTTAAGAGATTGGTCTAAATCTACTCTTGTTGGAAGATGGACCATTAGGGCGTTATTTCGATTTTAGAGATTTGTCGAAATCTACTCTTGTTGAAAGATGGACCATTAAGGCGTTGTTTTGATTTAAGAGATTGGTCTAAATCTACTCTTGTTCAAAGATGGAACATAAAGGCGATGTTTCAATTTTAAGAGATTGGTCTAAATCTACTCTTGTTCAAAGATGGACCATTAAGGCGTTGTTTCGATTTAAGAGATTGGATGCAATCTACTCTTGTTGGAAGATGAAACATTAAGGCATTGTTTCGATTAAAGAGATTTGTATCAATCTACTCTTGCTCAAAGATGGACCATTTAGGCGTTGTTTCGATTTAAAAGATTGGCCTTGAGCTACCCATGCTCAAAGATGGACCATTAAGACGTTGTTTAGATTTAAGAGATTAGTCTAAATCTTCTCTTGTTCAAAGATGGACCATTAAGGCGTTGTTTTGAGTTAAGAGATTGGTCTAAATCTACTCTTGTTCAAAGATGGACCATTTAGGCATTGTTTCGATTTAAAAGATTGGCTTTAAGCTACCCATGCTCAAAGATGGACCATTAAGGCGTTGTTTAGATTTAAGAGATTGGTCTAAATCTTCTCTTGTTCAAAGATGGACCATTAAGGCGTTGTTTAGATTTAAGAGATAAGTCTAAATCTTCTCTTGCTCAAAGATGGACCATTTTAGATTGAACAATTTGGTCTAAATCTACTCTTGTTCAAAGATGGACTATTAAGACGTTGTTTCAATTTAAAAGATTGGTCCAAATCTCCTCTTGTTCAAAGATGGACCATTAAGGCGTTGTTTTAATTTAAGAGATTGGTCTAAATCTCCTCTTGTTCAAAGATGGACCATAAAGACGTTGTTTCAATTTAAGAGATTGGTCTAAATCTACTCTTGTTCAAAGATGGACTATTAAGACGTTGTTTCAATTTAAGAGATTGGTCTAAATCTCCTCTTGTTCAAAGATGGACTATTAAGACGTTGTTTCAATTTAAGAGATTGGTCTTAATCTACTCTTGTTCAAAGATGGACTATTAAGACGTTGTTTCAATTTAAGAGATTGGTCTAAATCTTCTCTTGTTCAAAGATGGACCATTAAGACGTTGTTTCAATTAAAGAGATTGGTCTTAATCTCCTCTTGTTCAAAGATGGACCATAAAGGCGTTGTTGCGATTTAAGATATTGGCCTAAATCTCCTCTTGTTCAAAGATCGACCATTAAGACCTTGTTTCGATTTAAGATATTAGTCTAAATCCACTTTAAATCAAAGATGGACTACACAGGCGTTGTTTCGATTTAAAATATTGACCTTAATTTTCTCTTGATCAAAGATGGAACATTAAGACGTTGTTTCGGTTAAAGAGGTAGGCTTAAATCTACTCTTCATGAACTGTTGACCATTAAGACGTTGTTTCGAATCAAGAGAAAGTCGCTCAAACTTGAAACATTAGGTCCTTGTGTTTATTTAGAATAAATTTATCTGATACATTTAGACTTTAATAATGAGATTTGACCACTTACAAACTGTGTGTGTATCCGCGTTATAAAAACATCATATATGCTACGTCGGAAGGCAAAATTTGGCAAAATGAAGACTTAAATCAATTTTTTTTTCTTTTACTGCATAATTTTAAACAAAACAAAGGGCAGTCTATGTCGCTTAAAGAGCCCCGCCTTTTTTTAGTTACCGAAATTTGATTAGGTGATTAGTTTCATCAAACACTTCGACACACCTGTTTCCAAACGGTGCAGAAAAAGTGAAGTTATCTTTGTTTAAATACTTTATTCGAAGCAAAATATTGCCTTCCGACGTAGCATTTATGACGCAATTTATCACGTGGTATACACACACTGTCAAATACGCATCGATTATTCTTGTTCTTGTGCAATGGCAATACTCAAAGAACAATGCAACACTTAACTTGTTTCTAAAAGAGGGGTAACAACTATGTTTAATCAAGGTTCTATATTATTTCGCTGCTCTTTAGAGGTTTGCTGGGATCCGTAAGTGGGGGGCTGGCGTACGACCGGATGTCGCGTCTCTTCGTCTTCCTATTTATCACGGGTGGGCTCGGGCTGGTGGCGGCTGTCACACCCTGGTGCTCCAACTTTGCCGCCATGTTTATAGCGCATGTGTTGCATGGGGCTTTTGCAAGCGCTTTGGATACAGGTAAACTGTGACACATTGACGTCAATACCACGCTAATTCATTATTCAGTCAATTTATCAAAATTATCTGACGCTCTGTCTTCCGTACGGTCTTGGTTAATAGAAACGTCAGGACGTTCATGCACTAACACCTATCACATTTTATTGGATGACGTCACTTTATGTTTTCAGCGGCGACCACAGACGTCACGGTTATATGGCGGAACAAAGCAGGCTCCTATATGCAGGTAGGCAACGCGTTTTGTCTTTAAGCCTGGTTAAGGTTGAAAGATCACGTGACATTAGCAAAAAAAAGCATAGTTTTATAGGCTTAGAAATATGTATTTAATTTATATTAAATTTATACATACAGGGCATTTCTTTTTATAAAACGCTCTTATCATAACTAATCAATACGTTTCCACGGCAACTAGCGATAATTATAATGAGAAATGTTTTATATGCATTTTTATTGCAGGCCGTACACGGAGTTTTTAGCGTCGGAGCAATCTTATCCCCATTTGCTACACAGCCATTCCTAGCCAAACGCCTACCCGTAAACGTCACTGGGCCGATGACGTCACTTGATGTACGAATGGTGTCAGATGTTCAGATGACGTCATTTATCGATGGCAAAGGAACAAATTACAGTGTATTTGGAGAAACGACCATGAATTCAACACCAAACCTTAATGATAGTTCATTCATAGTTTCAAGTGCGGAGGAAGATGATGTATTGAAGGATTTATACGGAGAAACACGGATTTACGTCACATATTTTGCTTCGACGGCACTTTGTATGGTCGTCGCATCTTGTTATATAATTGTGACATTGGTATATGGGAATATCTATAAACGCCCGGTAAATAGGAATGATGGCTTGATGAAAATAAAAGACAGGGAGTATTTCCTTTCCAAAAGATTGAAAAATATATTTACTGTGATGTTAGCCATAACGTTGGCGTTGTATGTTATGAGTGAACGGTCAGTTACAAATTTCTTAATGACGTTTGTAATAACAAAACTTCATTGGTCGAAAGCACAAGGCTCGTACGCTTCATCGACGTTCTGGATTACATTCGCCGCCGGTCGCCTGTCGGGGATATTCGTTGTGAGATATCTAAAAACGACGTCCGTTATTCTGATATATTTTACGTCTCTGACGTGCGCCGGTGCGTCATTTTGGATCGCCGTTGTATATGGCGTTGACGTTTTAACGTGGATCAGCATCGCAGTAATAGGTTACGGAATGTCCGGAATTTTTGCTTCAATGTTTTCATGGCTGTCTGAAAACGTTCGACGCTTAACAGGAAAGATTGCTAGCATTTTATTTATATTCCTAAGCATAGGAGCCTCATTGTACCCTATTTTAGTTGGGTACCTAATGGATCACGTGTCAATAATGTGGTTTGTGTACCTGCAGGTTATGATTTTTATCACTATAACAGTATGCTTTATTTTCATAGCGACCTTTTATAACGTCCTTGCCAAACGATATTTTAAGACGGGTGCAATCAAAGTTTGATTTCACCAGCGGAGAGAGTACAACCAGCGCCACAACCCTAACCTTAAATCGATTATATAATAAAGGAGATAAAAAAGGTAATGAAACACGCCCAAAATGCATGAATTTGGACGAACATTTGGGCTGTATTCAACATTCACCTTAGATTGAACTTAATTTTAAGATTAGAATCCAAGTGTTTTGATTGGTCTGTAACAATAACTGACCAATGGAGCGAATAAAATCACTGAGGTGTGCCTAAGGATGAGGATAAGAATAATATTAAATATTGGCCTGGGTCGTTATTAAACTTATGTTAATCTAATGGTCATACACCATTGACTCCATAAACTCTATTGGTCAGTTATTTATAACACGTTATCCGATTGGCTACATCGTTCTTAGATCCAACTAAGACCAATATTGAATACCAGCCCTGAACTAAAACCCCGTTCAAGATACATGTATTTACAAGAAACTGTGTGTAAATGTTACCAGTACGCACATGTGTAGCAAAGTATGTGACACAGGCATTAATAATGCCCATTGATATAAATCGAATCAAGTGATACAAAAACATTTGCGTTGCCATGACTCAAAATCGATTAAAAACACTAGAGCGTTGGCGTTCGTGGTGACGTAAAGTTTTCCTTTCATATGTATACATGTATATGCTAATACTGTGATAAAACTGATAAATCTCATTATTATGGTGGCATATAACTGCCGTAAAATAACCTGTTAATGTTCGCGAATCGTGTCGTGTTAACCACTTAATTTTCGCGATAATTATCTAGCTATCTAGTTATTATTCGCGTTAATGTTTTGGTAAGATAAATATCATAAGACTAAAAACAGGCTTGAAAGTGCCCAGAACTGCCAACTATTACCTTTTAGCTGTACAACATTAACAGGTAATCTAGTTATGGTTTGCGAATTGTACTTAATAAGTAAGATACTAACTGGTTAACGTAATACGATTCGTGTTACCACTTAGTTATAAATGCATTCAATATTCAGGCACTAACAGGTTATCTATTTATGGTTTGCGAATTGTACTTAATAAGTAAGATACTAACTGGTTAACGTAATACGATTCGTGTTACCACTTAGTTATAAATGCATTCCAGATTCAGGCGCTAGCAGGTTATCTAGTTATGGTTTGCGAATTATACTTAATAAGTAACATACAAACTGGTTCACGTAATAAGATTCGTGTTACCACTTATATAGCTATAAATGCATTCAATATTCAGGCACTAACAGGTTATCTAGTTATGGTTTGAGAATTATACTTAATAAGTAGCATACTAACTGGTTAACGTAATAGTGGTAGTAATGAAACACTAAGAAGAATAAATTGTTAAAACAACAGTTTTCTCTGTTTATTCTCACAGTAACCAAAACATATATTTAAGGGTGTCACTTAAGTTAACAAATACCCCCATTTCCACATGTTATCTTCAGTGACATGGTAGCAATGGCTTCACTTTTATTTAACGGAATACATTGGAAATGTAAGTTTGATGAAAATAGGTTGATCATCATGCTACCATTATATATGAGAAGAAACACAATACAAGTATAAGGGAGGTTCACCTTTTATCAAGAATGTTCACTTACTTCTTTAAGTTTTAAAGAGGACCACCAAGATTACATGCTGGCAATTAGTGTTTGGTGAAATTGAGTTACTTTAATTACTTTTATGATCAAACACTAAAAAGCAACTGTCAGGTAATCATTTGAACAGAATGGTGTAAATCCAAGCATAAATTATTCAATGTTCAATAGCGTCTTAGGCCCCAATTTCTCATAACCTCTTAAGTCCCTTATATTCGAATTAAGATGAGCTCACTATTTGGACTTTAAGGAAAAATTATAATTTTTTTATTTATTTAAATCAAGATTTTATTTTAACAGTAAGAAAATTGGCCTAATGGATATACATGTATATGCTACATAATTAGCTTTTTACCTTAATCACTTTCAGAGAAATTGGAGGCTAAATTTGCAGTTATCAAACTAAGAACATATAAGGTTGTAGAATATCTACATTGGCATGCTAAGGCCTAAAAAAATAAATTGTTTGGTTAGGGTTACATCCTTTTCAAAAATAGGTAGGGTAGGTAGGCTTTTTATTATTTTATTTTTTTTTCTATTAGGCTTTATATAAGAATATCATTTTCATCATTGGAGAATGGTGTTAAAGTTAACTCCTGTATAAGCATTTAAGGTTTTAAACTACATAATGAAGACCAATTAAAAAAATAATAAAAAAAATATTTATTTTTTTTATTTTTTTTTTAGTTTTCCTCTTTTTTTCAAACTGACTATAAAAACGGTAGGGTCGGCGCCTATTCCGTAGGTAGGGTCGGGTAACCCGAACCAAATGTATTTATTTTAGGCCTAACTACAATAGGCCACACAAATGGATTCTGTATTTAGCACCAGATTCAAGTTTCAAAAACATCTTGTAACTCAGTAGTAAATGAACAGCATAGTGCGTTAGAAACTACTCCAATAAAAATCATAAAAAATGAATCATATACATTTGGTCGATTCTCTTGAATATTAAACATCCCTCTATTATGATATACTTGTATTACCTAACTAAGATCATTGCTATTTTTTATGCCCTACCAAATCATATTTCTCCGCATAATTTAGGTTAAAGTGAATGTTTTTTGTCTTGAGGCTGAAAACCGGGACAGAGATATGGGCCGTAAAGTCTCTGTAATCAGGGGCCAAAATGTCTACAGGATGATGCCGATTTGGTATGGGTCGAAAAGGTAACCATTTCAAGTAGGCGCCAATTTGTAAAGGGGCCGATTTGTCTGGTAGCCCTGCAAACCCTCCTGCCCAATGAAGCTAAACATGTTATCCATTTGGCATGGCCTTCATTAAATACGGCATATACAGAGCACTCAAATACATTTCAAAATTTAAATCAGATCAAACATAAAATCATATTAATAAGCAGAAATAATATTTTGTAAGGGTTAATACCAGAAAGTGCCAAGTGATATTAAAATGTAGAAGGTTATGGTACCCGTGCCAAAAATATTTTAAAGCGTAGCTTCCTGAAAAGCACAGCTTTTAGCTAATGGCTAAAGCTATGCTTTTCAAAAAGTTGCACTTTTTAAGTATGCTTTTTTTTTGCATACTTTTTTTTTAAAGTTTAGCAAAAGCTGCAATTTTTAGGAAAAATTAGCAAAAGCTATGCTTTTTTAAAAAAACTTTGCTGAAGCTATGTTTTTTTCAAAAATTGTTCTTTTGACAAAAAGCTAAGCTATTTTGGACTTTAAGCTGTGCTTTTAGCTATGCTTTTAGCTGTGATTTTAACTATATGCTTTTAACTAGATGCTTTTAGCTGTGATTTTAACTAGATGCTTTTAGCTGTGATTTTAACTAGATGCTTTTAGCTGTGCTATTAGCTTAGCTTAAGTGAAAAAAATTTGGCACATGTACCTTCTGGCATAAAGCCTGAAAATTATGTTGCTGAGTATTCAATGTGTATATTAATGTACATAAGAAGGAAAATGAGAACATTAATACATCACAAATAAGCTAATAAGAATACATGTAAAAATAAAATTTGAGGAATAAAATATCACTGCTTGCAGAATTGTATTGTACATGTAGATTTGGGGGCCGTTTCATTACCGAAAGTACAGTATTCTTATAATGGTCTCTTCCTTAGCGGATATTTTGAACGGAAGTACCTGGGACCAATTATTCATGATACTCCCAGGTAGGACTGTCTTGTTGAAAATCTCTCCTAGTATAGCAATTTTAAAGAAACAGCCCCCTGTAGAATTACATGATGATGTTGATGATGAGGATGATGATGGATCAAACTTTAAATCAATCAATCAATCAATCAAATAAAATCAAATCAATTATTAATGATGATCACAAATATAACTACGATTTTCAAAATTTTGAAACGTAACAATTAAAAAAATAATGAAAATCTGACCACAACCTAAGTACATGTATGTGTCATAAACTGACTAGATATATGCACAATTAGAGGTACATTAAATGCATATGTTAAAAATATCACTTTTAATTTAGAATGAACACAAAACATTGATATACATATAAAAATAGGTGTCAATAAAAACAATACCATCAGCTATAATTGCACTTTAATATGAGTGAAGAAAAATAATTAAATAACAATTTCTTCAAATGTACAATATATCTTTATGAAGAAAGTCTTAAGAAATTGTTTCTTACCTTAAAAATACGAACATTTCGCACATAAAACTTTACTTTTGGAAATACTTCAAAAGCATCCACAATAAAATTTTGTTCTCATTTCATCCAGCAATAATTCAGGATGCCTTCATGGATAAGTTGCAAATTTTTCCATGATAGCCTTTCTTATTTGAGATTCTAAGAGTTGTTTTGTCCAGTTTTCTTTTTTTTCTCAATGGATAAACATAATCAAGTTGTCCAGTTAGGGAAATTTTCAGCCCTCACAATTCGACCCATGTTCGATTCACGGCTTGGGGGAAAGTGGGTTTGGTCAGTGGTCACCAAGCCAGACAAGGTACTCGAGTTTCCCTCACAAAACAAGACCAAACTCTTGCACAGCATCATACCAGCAAGAGTGACTAAGTATAACTTTTCATAACTTTCGTCACAAGCGTTGTAAAATATATATAATGTTTAAACTAATTAGATTTTAAAATAAAAAATTAGCAATGAAGAAATTTCATTGAGCTCCACAATATGCGCCACAATTATGATCTTATGCATTAATGTTTGAAAACATGTAGGACTATTCACTGTTTTAAGTTAGATGTAGAAAAACAAACACTTTTTGTTCAGTTTGTCTTTAAAAGTTTTAAGAGTAAATTCAAATTATTCTATCTTAAGTGTTACATTTTCATTTGCTAAATATTTTTGTGAACTGAGTACATTAGTTCAGAATTTGCCAAAACGAAGATGAAGAAATGAGAAAAATTGATTTGTTGCTATCAGTGACACGTCTGCAGATTTAAATCAAGACAAAGAAAATAAGGCAGACCCTGAGACACTCAATAGTTAACATCAGGCATTATGGTGAGTCAGTCAGACAAATGCACACCACTGTTTATAAAGAATATAAAAGAGCTTTAATCTATGGATCCATAAGATGTCTGTTCCATAGGTGTTTCCGAAAGGATGTCAACATCTGTATCATCTGCTCGATTTTCACTCTGGTGAACACTGTACATCTCCGGCACTCTAAGGCAGCCCACACACTGTGGAATATAAAACAGAGTAAAATATTTTGTTAGAAAAAAATCCACTTGGTGTTCTGTATATCTCTGGCAGTCGAAAGGCAGCCCACACACTGTGGAATAGAGAACAGGGTAAAATTGTAAGAAAAACATGTGCTTTAGTCCACTCTGGTGACCACTGTACACCTCTGGCACCCGAAGGCAGCCCACACACTGTGGAATAGAGAACAGGGTTAAATTGTCTGTAAGAAAAACGTGCTTTGGTCCACCCTGGTGAACACTGTACATCTCTGGCACTCGAAGGCAGCCCACACACTATGGAATAGAGAACAGGGTAAAATTGTCTGTAAGAAAAACATGCGCTTTGGTCCACTCTGGTGAACACTGTACAACTCTGGCACTCGAAGGTAACCCACACACTGTGGAATAGAGATCAGGGTAAAATTGTCTGTAAGAAAAACATACCCTTTGGTCCACTCTAGTGAACACTGTACATCTCTGGCACTCGAAGGCAGCCAACACACTGTGGAATAGAAAACAGGGAATATTATCTTTAAGAAAGATTTCTGCCTCGTTTCTGCTCTGGAAGGAAACACAAACACTGTTGAATAGAGCACAGGGGTAAAATATCACTAAGAATATCAACATCAGTTTGTTTTTTACTCCAGTGAATGCATTACATCTTGACATCTTCAGGCAGATCACACACAGTTGAAAGAGTACAGGGGTAAAAATATGATATATCAGTAAGTATGCGAACATATGCATCATCTGTCTGGTTTGATTTCCACTCTAGTGAATATACATCTCTGCCTCTCAACCTCTCAAAGGAATCTCACACATTGTAAAAAATAATACAGACAGTTTTTATGACACTTCTTGCCATGACCTTGACCTTTGACCTACTGACCCAAAATGCAATAGGGGTCACTTACCAGTCAAGAGCAGCCTATCATGAAGTTTCAGAGTCAAAGGTCAAACTGTTATCACTTTTTTGTGCATACAACACTTGGTCTTAACTTACCAACCGACTTATCTCCCAACAGACATATAGACAGACTGACCTACATTAATAAACACATAGGATCATCTTTCTTAAAATATTCACATTATATAAACCTACTTATAGCTGAATAATAGGAACGTATAATTTCACTACCACGACTGGCACATATAATTTCACTTCAAAACGGTTTAGGTTAGAAATATAGGAGTATACTCACTGGAAGACGTTCAAGACAATGGAAGCCCATAGCTATAAGACAAAGCCAGGCCTGAAAGAAGAGGAAATATTTCATAGTTATATTCCACTTCAGTAACCTAGTATAAAAAATTGGCAGTTACTTTGCAATATCGCGGTCGAGCGTTCAAACTGCATGAACACAAAGTAATAAGAATTAATCCATATATTTACATTTTCCCCTTTTCATTACTTTTTTATGTGGTGATTTTGGTTGTAATTTAATCATTTACCATGAAAATTGTTGAGAATTATTAATTTGTGTTCTTGATATGCATGACTTAGGTTTTTCCAGTGAAACTTGCCTACAGAGGCCACAAAAGGTCGACCGGTTCATGCAAATATTAAAGTGCAAATGTAAGCATTGCATTTTATTGTATTTAAAGTCAATCAAGGGACATACCTCAACAATTAGTGAACAAGTATAATGGGCCTTGCATTGCCACATATATGCGTAACACTGGTTACATGTGTACCTACTGACTGGGGCATTACTTTCAAGATTATGCGTTAACACTGGTTACATGTGTACCTACTGACTGGGGCATTACTTTCAAGATTATGCGTTAACACTGGTTACATGTGTACCTACTGACTGGGGCATTACTTTCAAGATTATGCGTAACACTGGTTACATGTGTACCTACTGCCTGGGGCATTACTTTCAAGATTATGCGTAACACTGGTTACATGTGTACCTACTGCCTGGGGCATTACTTTCAAGATTATGCGTAACACTGGTTACATGTGTACCTACTGACTGGGGCATTACTTTCAAGATTATGCATTAACACTGGTTACATGTGTACCTACTGACTGGGGCATTACTTTCAAGATTATGCATTAACACTGGTTACATGTGTACCTACTGACTGGGGCATTACTTTCAAGATTATGCATTAACACTGGTTACATGTGTACCTACTGACTGGGGCATTACTTTCAAGATTATGCGTAACACTGGTTACATGTGTACCTACTGACTGGGGCATTACTTTCAAGATTATGCGTAACACTGGTTACATGTGTACCTACTGACTGGGGCATTACTTTCAAGATTATGCGTAACACTGGTTACATGTGTACCTACTGACTGGGGCATTACTTTCAAGATTATGCGTAACACTGGTTACATGTGTACCTACTGACTGGGGCATTACTTTCAAGATTATGCATTAACACTGGTTACATGTGTACCTACTGACTGGGGCATTACTTTCAAGATTATGCGTAACACTGGTTACATGTGTACCTACTGACTGGGGCATTACTTTCAAGATTATGCGTAACACTGGTTACATGTGTACCTACTGACTGGGGCATTACTTTCAAGATTATGCGTTAACACTGGTTACATGTGTACCTACTGACTGGGGCATTACTTTCAAGATTATGCATTAACACTGGTTACATGTGTACCTACTGACTGGGGCATTACTTTCAAGATTATGCATTAACACTGGTTACATGTGTACCTACTGACTGGGGCATTACTTTCAAGATTATGCGTAACACTGGTTACATGTGTACCTACTGACTGGGGCATTACTTTCAAGATTATGCGTACTGACTGGGGCATTACTTTCAAGATTATGCGTAACACCGGTTACATGTGTACCTACTGACTGGGGCATTACTTTCAAGATTATGCATTAACACTGGTTACATGTGTACCTACTGACTGGGGCATTACTTTCAAGATTATGCGTAACACTGGTTACATGTGTACCTACTGCCTGGGGCATTACTTTCAAGATTATGCGTAACACTGGTTACATGTGTACCTACTGACTGGGGCATTACTTTCAAGATTATGCGTAACACTGGTTACATGTGTACCTACTGACTGGGGCATTACTTTCAAGATTATGCATTAACACTGGTTACATGTGTACCTACTGACTGGGGCATTACTTTCAAGATTATGCGTAACACTGGTTACATGTGTACCTACTGACTGGGGCATTACTTTCAAGATTATGCGTAACACTGGTTACATGTGTACCTACTGACTGGGGCATTACTTTCAAGATTATGCGTTAACACTGGTTACATGTGTACCTACTGACTGGGGCATTACTTTCAAGATTATGCGTAACACTGGTTACATGTGTACCTACTGACTGGGGCATTACTTTCAAGATTATGCATTAACACTGGTTACATGTGTACCTACTGACTGGGGCATTACTTTCAAGATTATGCATTAACACTGGTTACATGTGTACCTACTGACTGGGGCATTACTTTCAAGATTATGCGTAACACTGGTTACATGTGTACCTACTGACTGGGGCATTACTTTCAAGATTATGCGTAACACTGGTTACATGCGAACCTACTGACTGGGGCATTACTTTCAAGATTATGCGTAACACTGGTTACATGCGAACCTACTGACTTGGGCATTACTTTCAAGATTATGCGTTAACACTGGTTACATGCGTACCTACTGACTGGGGCATTACTTTCAAGATTATGCGTTAACACTGGTTACATGCGTACCTACTGACTGGGGCATTACTTTCAAGATTATGCGTTAACACTGGTTACATGCGTACCTAATGACTGGGGCATTACTTTCAAGATTATGCGTAACACTGGATACATGTGTACCTACTGACTGGGGCATTACTTTCAAGATTATGCGTAACACTGGTTACATGCGAACCTACTGACTGGGGCATTACTTTCAAGATTATGCGTAACACTGGTTACATGCGTACCTACTGCCTGGGGCATTACTTTCAAGATTATGCATCAACACTGGTTACATGCGTACCTACTGACTGGGGCATTACTTTCAAGATTATGCATTAACACTGGTTACATGTGTACCTACTGACTGGGGCATTACTTTCAAGATTATGCGTAACACTGGTTACATGTGTACCTACTGACTGGGGCATTACTTTCAAGATTATGCGTAACACTGGTTACATGTGTACCTACTGACTGGGGCATTACTTTCAAGATTATGCGTAACACTGGTTACATGTGTACCTACTGACTGGGGCATTACTTTCAAGATTATGCGTTAACACTGGTTACATGTGTACCTACTGACTGGGGCATTACTTTCAAGATTATGCGTTAACACTGGTTACATGTGTACCTACTGACTGGGGCATTACTTTCAAGATTATGCGTTAACACTGGTTACATGTGTACCTACTGCCTGGGGCATTACTTTCAAGATTATGCGTTAACACTGGTTACATGTGTACCTACTGCCTGGGGCATTACTTTCAAGATTATGCGTTAACACTGGTAACATGTGTACCTACTGACTGGGGCATTACTTTCAAGATTATGCATTAACACTGGTTACATGTGTACCTACTGACTGGGGCATTACTTTCAAGATTATGCGTTAACACTGGTAACATGTGTACCTACTGACTGGGGCATTACTTTCAAGATTATGCGTAACACTGGTAACATGTGTACCTACTGCCTGGGGCATTACTTTCAAGATATCTTCAAACATGTTAACTAACTTGAGGAAAGATATTTTCTAAAATGAAAACTAACTAGGAAACAACTTAAAGATATCTTATAAAATTAAGAGTTAGTTGAAATCATCTTTCAAGATATCTTATACAATGAAGGCTTACTCAGAAACAACTTCCAAGATATTTTTATTTTTTTTATTGAAAGTGGTTCTCCAGTCAGTTGGTACACTGGTTACCAGTGACATGCCTTATTTGTTGTGGCAAGGCAATGCCCTAAAACTACTTGCAATATTATTTTTTTTAAATGTATCATAACTGGAAAACTTCATTCAAGATATATTTTTTAATTGTACTGGGCGAGTACCTAAATTGGAACAGTACCTGAATATGGAACACCCATTATAAAAGTGTTTTTTTTATCAAGATCAATTTATTTATGATTTTAATCAATAAAGACGCTTGCTTCAGATACAAGTTCCAAGGTACACATTCTCTGGTAAGTATTTCAAATACTGCGATCATTTAAAGTTTTTCATGTTCAAATGTCAATACATGGCATGTGGGGGAAAGACTTCATGCTTGCCACAATCACAGCATATTGGTACAGCCTGTATTTTACTGAAACCATCAAATTTTACTGACAAAAAATGACAATAAAAGACAAGCTAGAAATAACATAAATTATCAATTTACTTAAAAAAAAACATGGAGCAATAATTTTAAAAGAATACATAAAAATAAATAACAAATTAAAACTGTTCCATATTTAGGTACTCCGAGGACGAAAATGGCAGTCTTCAACATTGCGGTTAATAAAGCACTTTTTATTCAGATTGGTATATCTTGAAAAATGCCGTTGATATCAACCAATTGGTCTTGAATCCTAGTATGCTGGTGGAAAATTTTGTAGTTGTGGTGCAAGTCTAACTTAAAATATTTCAAAAATAGTGGCCAAAGTGTTCCGATTTAGGTACTCGCCCAGTAGACTTACTTGGAAAGTTTGAAACTACTTTCATGATATATTTTTAAATGTTTACCAACTAGGAAACTACTTACAAGATACATTTGTTTAATACAGACTAACTGGGACATAACTTATTTTAAGAGATTCTTTTTTAAATATAGAATAACTGGAATTACTGGTACTTTCAAAAGTAATTTTTAAACATAGACTAATGGCAAACCACTTTTAAGGTACCAATAAAATGTTGACAATCACAATGCAAATTTAAAAGTCAAAATTGCTTACCAAATACAGCACAAATGCCATATAGAGACAAACAACGACAGCTATGGCCAGGTAGATGGCCCAATGCTCGGGAAGACGTTGGATGAACACAGCCACGAAGAACAGGTTGATCCCTATGACAACCACAGTCAGCACGCTAGCTATAACCTTCATCACTCTGAAGACATGAAATTATGAAGACTGCTTTAGCATTGTAAACATTAATTATTCATGAATCAATGAGAAACCAATAACAGGATGAGAAATCGCGTGACATAAAGGGGCTCTCACATGGGTCACCACAGGTCACAACCGATGTAAACAAACAGTAAAGTGACATTAATTTCTAAATAACTATTTGACAGAAAAGATATGAAAATATATCTTAGCCTATTAAAGACTATGCTATTTACTGCTTCTACTAGTGTGAAATATTTTAGAATTAAATGCTTGTATTTTAATGATGCAATCATTGCCCAAAATTTCAGCGTTGCCTCGTTCTACAAAATTTTGTCAAGTTGAAATTCTGGCCAAGGATTGTTTCATTAACATACAAGCAAATCTAAAATATTTAACACGTATAGAATCTGACAATATCATAGACTTTAATAGGCTAAAATATGAGTTCATATTTTTTCTGTCAATTGTTTTTTTTAGAGATTATCATAACTTCAAAATATACATAGTCAAATATATATAGGGGAGATCATTCAATATGTAAAGGGGGACTACTCATATGCCATTAGCAAAGTCAGCAATTTCATGGAGTGAAGTAATAATATTAGGACTGGGAGCAAGGCAAACCCCAATTTTCATCACAAAATTAAACAAGTCATAAATGTAGATATAATGAAAATAAGGGGGATAAGTCAATAAACTAAGTGGGACTACTCACATGCCGTTCACAAAGTCGGCCATTATAGCGGGTGAACTGGTAAATGTTAGGACTGGCAGCAAAGCAAATGGAAGCTGAAGGCTCATCACAACATTTAGTAGGTCATTCATGACCGTGAGGTCCTTAAAAATTCATAGAAGGATTTTGTCAAGAATAATCATAATAAAACAGATACAATGATGATGTTGGTTGTTAAGGTGATGGTGATGGTAGTCAAGGTGTTGGTGCTGTTGATTATGATATAATGATGATAATATGAAGATGGGGACAACAACAATAATGAAATGATGGTGATGATGACGATAATGACAATAATGGTGGTGATGATGATGATGGTGGTGATGATGAAAGTGATGAATCTGATAGTTATGACGATGATATTGATGATGTTGCTGCTAATTAAGGAGGCTGATTAAAGCAACAGCTATGACTGATTTGTCAGCATTGACAGTGCGGGTAGATACAATTCAACCAAAATAACATGTTAAAACAACTTACAAGAAAATTCAGGCAAAGACGGAATTAACCAAACCACATAGAATATAAGTTTCTACCTGTATGCCTTCAAACACTGCCAGGAGAATTGTGGGAAAGATTGCAATAGATCTGGTCAGTAAAACTCTCTGCCAGCGCTTCCAATGTAGATCCAGAAAGCCCTGAAAGATAGTATAATGGTACAATTAATAATGATGTACAGTCAGAAAAGTAGTGGAAAGGATTGTTAGTCAGGGTTTAAAAGGAACAGGAGGCTGCAGAAAATAAAACAAAGTAATATTCGATTATCTTAAGGAATTAATTCTTTGAAGGCAGGAGGGTGCACATTCTGGTATCCATTAGAGCAGAAGGGTGCTTCCAATAACGGACAGGATACAACACCCTCCTATAACGCTCTAGCAAAAATCCTACAGCTACACATGCTGCCAATGTAGGTAGTTAACCCTGAAATGATGCATGCTGCCAAATAATGGCCATCTTGTCTTTAATGCTAACTATTGCTGATTATCAAAATGCCTTTGTACAATTCAGTCAATAGTGAGACCAGATAAGAAGACTATAACCGTATCATTCAGCATTTTCAGCTTGGACATTTTTTCCAATGTAATAAAAAAAACAGGCATGGTAGAACCAGCTGCCAGCAACCCTACAGCCCAGATATAAATGTTACCTGCCTCCATAAAAAACTGCCCAGTGTATGTGCCAGTCATTGTAGAGCTCTGTCCACCCGCCAGCTACCCTACAGCCCAGATGTACATGTTACCTGCCTCCATTAAAAACTGTCAAGTGTATGTGCCAGTCATGGTAGAGCTCTGTCCAGCTACCCTACAGTCCAGATATACATATTCCCTACCTCCATAAAAAAACTGCCCAGTGTATGTGCCAGTCATGGTAGAGCTCTGTCCAGCCGCCAGCTACCCTACAGCCCAGATATACATGTTACCTACCTCCATAACAAACTGTCCAGTGTATGTGCCAGTCATGGTAGAGCTCTGTCCAGCCGCCAGCTACCCTACAGTCCAGATATACATGTTACCTACCTCCATAACAAACTGCCCAGTGTATGTGCCAGTCATGGTAGAGCTCTGTCCAGCCGCCAGCTACCCTACAGTCCAGATGTACATGTTACCTACCTCCATAACAAACTGCCCAGTGTATGTGCCCGTCATGGCAGAGCTCTGTCCAGCTGCCAGCACCCCTACAGATAAAAGATATACATGTTACCTACCTCCATAACAAACTGCCCAGTGTATGTGCCAGTCATGGCAGTGCTTTATCCCAGCTACCCTACAGTCCAGATGCATATGTTACCTACCTCCATAACAAACTGTCCAATGTATGTGCCAGTCATGGTAGAGCTCTATTCATCTGCCAGCTACCCTACAGTCCAGATAGACATGTTACTTACCTCCATAACAAACTGCCCAGTGTATGTGCCAGTCATGGTAGAGCTCTGTCCAGCCACCAGCTACCCTACTGCCTGGATAGACATGTTACCTACCTCCATAACAAACTGCCCAGTGTATGTGCCAGTCATGGTAGAGCTCTGTTCAGCCACCAGCTACCCTACAGCCCAGATGTACATGTTACCTACCTCCATAACAAACTGTCCAGTGTATGTGCCAGTCATGGTAGAGCTCTGTCCAGCCGCCAGCTACCCTACTGCCTAGATAGACATGTTACCTACCTCCATAACAAACTGCCCAGTGTATGTGCCAGTCATGGTAGAGCTCTGTCCAGCCGCCAGCTACCCTACAGCCCAGATGTACATGTTACCTACCTCCATAACAAACTGTCCAGTGTATGTGCCAGTCATGGTAGAGCTCTGTCCAGCCGCCAGCACCCCTACAGCCCAGACATACATTGCAGCTAAGCCAAACTGACAACCGAGAAACACACCCTGTCAAACAAAACAAGCAATGTGATATTGCATGGTGGTAAAAATTTAGATTTTATTGTGATATGTATAAAAACATTGTCAGTTTGAAAAATAGAAATATTATATCACAATGACCACAAAAAATTTGGTTTTGCCATGGGTATAATAAACGCTTCAATTTATTAAATACAATAATGTATTCCCAGCTTAACAAAATTTGTTAAATAATAAATATTGTTTAACAAAATGAAAATGTCAGGCTTTACGAGCTAATATCTTCACTTGAACTTCCTGGGACCGGTGAAATTACCTCTGTGATCACAGCCAAGTGGGAATGCTTACATTCAGTATAAAGAAATCAGTCCTTTATATACAGTTTGAGCCAACAAGGAATTCGAGCCAAGAAAGTTCAAGCCAATGGGGTATGAACTTATTGTTATTATATATCCGATTTAAATAAAGATTCTTTTAAATTGTATATGGTAATAAATACTAACCCCTCTGAATATGTCCACTTCAACTTCTGTACTGTTTGTCTACAAAATAAAATCAAAAATTACATTGAAAAACACCTATACGAAAAACTCATGTTTCCTATTTTAAACTTCATATATAATTTAATTTACAACGAGTGTGAATGACAAGTTATTACAACATTATTTTAATCACGCTCGTTAGCACGATTTTATGTGAGAGTTAGGTCTTGTGTTGTGGGGGAAAACAGAGTACTCAGAGGAGACCCACTTGTCCGGCTTGGTGAACACAAACCCAACTCACATGCGCCCAGGCCGGGAATCGAACCTGGGAGGCCTCGGTGAGGAGCCAGTGTGCTAACCAGACAACATCTTCCTTAGCACTAATCTGTTTCTATAGCATTATATAACAGCTACTGCAACCACTACCAGCGTTATTGAAATCATACACTAGCCCATAAGTGCCAATGGATAATTTCAATTATGAGACCAGTTCCTGAAGTAACTGATTTTGAATTCAAAGACAACGTTCAACAACTAGCATGCATATAAGTGAAAAGTGTTGTACATTGTAATTTATCCACAAGCAACTTATTGCACAAGTTAAAAGCTCCACCTACTTGTTACCATTCAATTTCGTAACTTGTTTATAGTTAAATAAAACAAAGTTATTTATCTGCAAGCTATTTATTGTATGGCCAATTAGCTGGGCTTTCTTGTTACAATTAAATTTCATAACTTTATAGAGTCAAATAAAACATTAAAGAAATTTATCCGCAAGCTATTTATTGCACTGCTAATTAACTCCACCTACATGTTACCATTCAAATTTCAAGTTTTAAAGCTGCACTATCACAGATATAGCATTTTTACAACTTTTTTATTTTTTGTCTCGGAAAGAGCAAATTTTTGCGTAAATATCTGCAAACCAATGATATAAGATTGCTGACAAAAATGCATAAAACATCAATTTTGAACTTACACATAAAAATCTGTGATCTGATTTTTTGTCAGCAGTCTTATATAAGTGGTTCAAATGGATTTTCGCAAAAATTGGCTCGTTCCAAGACAAAAAATAAAAAAGTTGTCAAAACGTTCAATCTGTGATAGTGCAGCTACAAAGTCAAATAAAACATATCAATAAGTGTTCTTTTCACATAAATGTATGAATTTGGATAATTAAGATAAAAGTTTTCTACTCCGGTTACAGGAAAAAACTACATTATGCAACACTAAAGCAAAAATACATGGTGGCCAAAGAAAAAATTCTCATTACTGCTGCCTTTGTGTGACTTACATTGAAGATTTCTGCGTGAGGGTTATCGCTGGCTTTACAACTGTCATACTGAAAGAAAATTCAAATACAATTTGAAATGATTGTAAATTGTGAAGGGCAATTTATGTTATAACAATTTATTAGATTTTTAAGATCAAAGATTTTTTTTTTAATGTTTTCTGTTGCTACTTTGATATTTGGTAAAAGTCAAAAATTAATACCACAATCAATATCAATTTAAAATCAAACACTGGGCTGATTGTTTAGACTGGATGGTTTAAGTTAACAAAGTTATTAAAGGTATCATTGTTACCTTTTAAAAGTGATATGTTTGTTAAATGCTCATATAATCAAATAAAACAAACACAGCTGAAACAGTTGTCTCTAAATTTAGAAGTATGTCCATGTTACTTCCAGTGATTAAAGATTAATTTGAAACTTAACAATAATGACATTATCATAGGGCCAATTGTTGAAGTTAATAATGTTGTTAAACAGGCTTGGTAATAACCTGGATGTTGTCACGCAGAACTTTGCGATGACGCTTCGCGCCTCCCTATCCCAGTTCCTAGCTTCATTCAACATGATTGTTCAGGACTTTGTTTGAGTTAACAACATTGTTAACATCTTAATTGTTAACTTTCAAATCATTACTGCTCTTGAAGTGCGTAATGGATACACTTGTGATCTGCTGCATTTCTAACAAGATTTGAGACTTAATATACTGTTTCATCTGTAACTGGTTTTATTTTAATATGTGAGTACATCATCAAATAGTTCAAGTTTAAAGTAAGTTTATGTTTAAAAGTTAACAACGATGTCGTTAATCACGTTGGCAAATATTAAACCATCACGAAACAAACCAATTTATAATATCTCAAATGATAATCATTCACTTACAATCTCACTAGATGTTTTCCCATAGAATCCCTCCGCGAATATAGACACCACAAAAACGTTAATGAGAAAGGACACAAATAAAGCGATGGCCGCTTCTATGAAGAAATAAAAGTTTGCCTCCTTTACTGCGGACTTTTTACTTCGATCAACATCTCTGGACTGAAAAGGTAAGAAAAAAATATGAGATTCAATCGTGATTTCATGAATGAAATTTCTATTCTAAAAATAAACATGAGAAAATTCATTTCAGCTACATGGCTTAATGATGCATGTTTACTTCCAAATAAGCAGTACCACAATTAAAACAATTGTTTTAATTTACTGAAAAGGATGAATAAATAAAATAAATAAAAAAATGGTTTAACTGTGTGTCAAAGCTGAATCTGTAAGAAAAAACAAGAGATGTTTGTCAAACATTATGCCCCCCCTGAGCGCCATGTTGTCAGGATTATATGGACAATTGAATGAAATATGCATGGACCGAAATGACAGCTGATTTGTTGCCGTTAAGGCAGTTTTAAGATAATGACCATTAAAGTGTGAGGATAGAGTGTGTTATGACCATGACCTTTGACTCTATTAACTCAAAATCCAGAGTCATCAGCTGGTCACCAGAAACCTAAATGTCAAGTTTGAGGGCCATGGGTGCAGGCATTGTCAAGTTATCACTCAGACAACCTTTTATCATTCAAGGTCACTGTGACCTTGACGTTTGGCCCAATGACCGTAAAATCAATAGGGACCATCTTCTGGCCAGGCCCAACCTCCAAGTCAAGTTTAAGGGCCATGGGTGCAGGCATTGTCGAGTTATCACTCGGATAACCTTTTACTATTCCAGGTCACTGTGACCTTGACCTTTGGCCCAATGACCCCTAAAATCAATAGGGACCATCTTCTGGCCAGGCCCAACCTCCAAGTCAAGTTTGAGGGACATGGGTGCAGGCATTGTCTAGTTATCACTCTGACAACCTTTTACCATTCCAGGTCACTGTGACCTTGACCTTTGGCCAGATGACCCCCAAAACCATAGGGGTTATCTCCTGGTCAGGCCAATTCTCCAAGTCAAGTTTGAAGCCCATGGGTGCAGGCATTGTCGAGTTATCACTCGGACAACCTTTTACCATTCAAGGTACATGTGACCTTGGCCTTTGGTCCAATGACCCCCAAAACAATAGGGGTCATCTACTGGTCAGGCCCAACCTCCAAGTCAAGTTTGAGGGCCATGGGTGCAGGCATTGTCAAGTTATCACTTGGACAACCTTTTACCATTCAAGTTCACTGTGACCTTGACCTTTGGCCTGATGACCCCCCAAAACATAAGGGGTCATGTACTGGTCAGACCCAATCTCCAAGTCAAGTTTGAGGGCCATGGGTGCAGGCATTGTCAAGTTATCACACGGAAAACCTCTAACCATTCAAGGTGACTGTGACCTTGACCTTTGGCCAGATGACCCCAAAAAACAATAGGGGTCATGTACTGGACAGGCCCAATCTCCAAGTCAAGTTTGAGGGCCATGGGTGCAGGCATTGTCAAGTTATCACACGGAAAACCTCTAACCTTTCAAGGTGACTGTGACCTTGACCTTTGGCCAGATGACCCAAAAAAACAATAGGGGTCATGTACTTGTCAGGCCCAATCTCCAAGTCAAGTTTGGGGGCCATGGGTGCAGGCATTGTCAAGTTATCACACAGAAAACCTCTAACCACTCAAGGTGACTGTGACCTTGACCTTTGGCCCGATGACCCCCAAAAACAATAAGGGTCTTCTACTGGTCAGGCCCAACCTCCAATTCAATTATGAGGGCCATGGGTGCAGGCATTGTCGAGTTATCACTCGGACAACCTTTTACCATTCAAGGTCACTGTGACCTTGACCTTTGGCCCGATGACCCCCAAAAACATTAGGGGTCATCTACTGGTCAGGCCCAACCTCCAATTCAATTATGCGGGCCATGGGTGCAGGCATTGTTGAGTTATCACTCGGACAACCTTTTACCATACAAGGTCACTGTGACCTTGACCTTTGGCCCGATGATCCCCAAAAACAATAGGGGTCATCTACTGGTCAGGCCCAACCTCCAATTCAATGATGAGGGCCATGGGTGCAGGCATTGTTGAGTTATCACAAGGACAACCTTTTACCATTCAAGGTCACTGTGAACGTGACCTTTGATCCGACGAGCCCCAAAAACAATAGGGGTCAGCTACTGGTCAGGCACAACCTCCAAGTCAAGTTTGAGGGCCATGGGTGCAGGCATTGTCACGTTATCACTCGGACAACCTTTTATCATTCAAGGTCACTGTGACCTTGACCTTCGACCTGATGACCCCCAAAAACAATAGGGGTCATCTACTGCTCAGGCCCAATTTCCATGTCAAGTTTGAGGGCCATGGGTGCAGGCATTGTCGAGTTATCACTCGGACAAGCTTTAAAATTATTTTAACATTAAAGGTCACTGTGACCTTGACCTTTGGCCCGATGACCCCCAAAAACAATAAGGGTCTTCTACTGGTCAGGCCCAACCTCCAATTCAATTATGAGGGCCATGGGTGCAGGCATTGTCGAGTTATCACTCGGACAACCTTTTACCATTCAAGGTCACTGTGACCTTGACCTTTGGCCCGATGACCCCCAAAAACATTAGGGGTCATCTACTGGTCAGGCCCAACCTCCAATTCAATTATGCGGGCCATGGGTGCAGGCATTGTTGAGTTATCACTCGGACAACCTTTTACCATACAAGGTCACTGTGACCTTGACCTTTGGCCCGATGATCCCCAAAAACAATAGGGGTCATCTACTGGTCAGGCCCAACCTCCAATTCAATGATGAGGGCCATGGGTGCAGGCATTGTTGAGTTATCACAAGGACAACCTTTTACCATTCAAGGTCACTGTGAACGTGACCTTTGATCCGACGAGCCCCAAAAACAATAGGGGTCAGCTACTGGTCAGGCACAACCTCCAAGTCAAGTTTGAGGGCCATGGGTGCAGGCATTGTCACGTTATCACTCGGACAACCTTTTATCATTCAAGGTCACTGTGACCTTGACCTTCGACCTGATGACCCCCAAAAACAATAGGGGTCATCTACTGCTCAGGCCCAATTTCCATGTCAAGTTTGAGGGCCATGGGTGCAGGCATTGTCGAGTTATCACTCGGACAAGCTTTAAAATTATTTTAACATTAAAGGTCACTGTGACCTTGACCTTTGACCTGATGACCCCCAAAATCAATAGGGGTCATCTACTGGTCAGGCCCAACCTTCATGTGAAGTTTGATGACCATACGTCCAGGAATTGTTGAGTTATCACTCGGACAAGCTTTGGTCTACCGACGGACCGACCGACCGACCGACATCCCGACATGCCTGTGCAAAGCAATATACCCCTCTTCTTCGAAGGGGGGCATAATAAGATTGAAAATTAAGTGCACATTTCTTTTAACTTATCCTCAGATAATAGAGAGGGAGGAACCATGAGAAAAAAATAATGGTGGTGATCAAAACCTCTAACTTCTTAGAAGAGAATTAGACACCCAGTGGTCGAAATTAACACAAGCAAGGATGCACAAATTGTAAAAAAGGAGGAAACTAGGATGAAATGGGAGTATCCCTATCACACTATATACAAAAGACATTTCTTTGTATATATAAGATGTAAGGCAACAATTCTAATTCAAAGTTTTGTGGCTAAAAAAAGAGGAAATCAGCCTAAAAGAGGAAAAATGGCATCCCTGTGTGACAAGCCCGCAAGCCCTTCACTGGTAAAATGTTTTCCGGGCTGGCTCAAATTCTGATTTTTTATATAGCAGTACTTGTCAAAATTGTTGATTTCAAGCAATTGTATAAGAATTCTGGCTTGTTCATTCATAATTCTAATTTTGATGACTGGACTTGATACATACCTTGACTAGGGCAGAATGTAGGTAGAGATTATGTGGCATAATTATGGCCCCAATTACTCCTACAGCTTGTAGCAACTGTTTGGGGCCACAGTCTTTACAGTATGGGATGAACATTCCAGCAAGTACCTCAACCTGGTTAGGGGCCACTGTCACATACTGAAATATAAAACAGGTAGACTATGTATGGCCCCTATGGCTTTCAATATTGTAGCAATGGTCTGGGGACAAAATGTCTCCAATATAAAACATGTTAAATGAATTATGACCTAGTTCCTCTACAACTTGTAGTAAGTTATTATTACTAAGGGCCACAATACTGACAGTTGATAGAAACATTTCAGGGCATCAGCCTGATAAGGGACTATGCCAAATACTGAAATGTAACACAAGTAGACTATTTATGACCCCTATAAATCCAATAGTGCAGTGCAGCATATGTCTGGTGCCAAACTCTTGAAAGTAGGAGACAAAAATTCCAGCCAGTTAATCAACACCATAAGGGGTCCCTGTCAAATACTAAAATCTAAATCAATAATTGATTATTAGACCCTAGTTCCTCTGCAGCTTGCAGCAACTGTCTGGGCCGAAATTCCTGATAGAAGTGCCATACATTCCATCAAGTACATCACCCTGATAAGGGGTCACTATTACATACTGAAATATAAATAATGTAGATTGATTTATGTTCCTTAAAACTCGAACTGCTAGTAGCAAAGTGACCATAAACTTCACAGTTAGGAACAAACAGTTCAACAAGTACATCACACTGATTAGGGGCCACTTTTACATACTGAAATATAAAACTTGTTGATCGATTTATGTCCCCCAGAACTCATTATGCTAGTAGAGGTACGGATAATATCCCCCCCGGATGATTGCCCCCCCAGACATTAGCCCCTAGGACCATAGCCCTCCCGGAAGATAGCCCCCCCTCTTAGTGAAAAAACGGACGATATCCCCCCCAATATTAAAATGCATATTATAACCAGTTTATTTAAGCAAATTTGCAAAACAATAATTTTTATTATAAAATGAAACAACCCAAAGGCATAAATCAATGAAAAAAATATCATGAATAGTGAAAAATAAACGGAAAAAAGCATGTGATTTTACAATGAAACATTTATTATTTTAAAAGTTAAATTGTTTTCTCTGTTATTTGTTGACTAAGCACTTATTTAATAATCCTTGATCAGTAAGTTCTCACCTTTAATTATCATTCCAGTTGATAATTACTGATTGACCTAACACATTAATTGCATAATAGTATACTATTCACATGGTGGAAACATCAAAGTTGTTTGCCTAATTGAACGTCAAATAATACTTAAATAAAGGGTATTTATCATTTGTCTTATCAGGGTATGCACTGTTTGAACTGTTCGCTGAACACTTGATTCACAAGTCTGTATAGAGAACCAGAAAAGGACCACTAAATGGCATTTTTTTTAATGTTTTATGAGTTTATGAATATGCAAATTTAAAAGAGTGTATATATGTAAAGTCATTTATATATATGCAGGGGGGCTATTGTCTGGGGGGGCTATTGTCTGGGAGGGCTATCATCCGGGGGGATATGGTCCTAGGGGCTAATGTCTGGGGGGGGGGGGCAATCATCCGGGGGGATATCATCCTACACTCATGCTAGTAGCACTGACACCTTTGTCTGCGAACACAAACTTTACAGTAAGGGACAAACAGTTCAGCAAGAACATCAACCTCATTTGGGGCCACTTTTACATACTAAAATATAAAACATGTAGATTGATTTATGTCCCTTAAAACTTGCCCTGCTAGTAGCAATGACTCCATTTTTCTGCGGCCACAAACATTACAATTAGGGATGAACAGTAAACCAATACATCAACCTGATTTGGGGCCACTATTAGATACCTAAATATAAAACATGTTATTATATTTATGGCCCTTGTCTCCCAGCTGTTTAAAGCAATTATTTGGGTTCACAATTTTAAGTAAGGCGTAAAAAAAAATTGTTTGTTTCTGGTTTCTCGTCCTTCCCAATTTTTTGCCCCAACCTTAAACATTGTTTTGCCTTGAGAAATATATGTTTTTATTTGGTTGATTTTTTCTTAAAAAAGTGTTTTTGGCTTTAAGCAATATCAGAAATACTAATACTGAGTGTATAGGTGTTATTACGGATATAATTTATAGCTTTGGGTAACAGAAACATCTTAAGAATTAATTTGCCTAATAAAAAAAGTAAAAAAAATAAAAATGCCAACCTACATACACTATTTTTTGAGAGCACGAAACTGAAAAAAACAACATTTTTTTTTTTTACGCCTCAAGACAAAACAGCTAGTACACTCATTCAGTCTCCTAATTCCCGGTCCCTATGTATTGAAATAACTTCAGGCAAAGGATTGTGTTGCTGGCTAGAAACCAAGTTTAATTTGAAAGAAATGTGCAGAAAACATGGTATTGCTACCTTATGAGACGAAAGTAGATCGCAGTAATTCTTTTAGCATTCACCAATCATTAAATATTTTTGCGTTTTAAGCTATTAAATACATGGTTATGATATTGTTATCAATAATTAATATTTTCCATAAATGCATTATTTAGTAAGGTGTTGAAGGTTTATCACTCAAAATTTATGTTTATTATACACGTGTATGTATAAGAGTGTTACTTTATTAGGAGTAAAAAATTAAATCATTTTCAAATTTGGTCGGTTTATATGATATTTATTTAGCCTTTTAAAAGACTGGCTGTTTTTAAGACTATTTTTGGCGAAAAATTAAAGTTTTTGGTTCACATAGATTGACAGGTGTACAAAATAATATTCTTACCTCATACCCAAATGTGACAGCCATAATCAGTATAAGAGTAGCAAAGAATGCCTCCAGTTTACGCAGCCCGTATTTGTCCAACAGAAGGAATGTAAAAGTATCAGCAATAGTAATCAGTACTCCTGCCCACAACGGAATCCTGAAGCAACATGATATGAGTATACATTTTTATAAAACTTGGATTAAAGTGACATTCGTTTTAAAATCAATACATACACATGTAGACCAAACATAAATTTTGAGTAATAAGCCTTTAACCACTTACTAAATAATGCATTTATGGAAAAAAATCAATTACTGATAACAACTTATAACAATGTATTTCATAGCTGAAAATGCACAAATATTAACTGACTGGTGGGTCCTAAAAGATTTACAGTGATCAACTATCTTAAGGTAGCAGTGCTGTGATTTCTGTACCTTTCTTTCAAATTAAACACGGTATCCTTCATAAGAACCATTTTTGTTCCATGTTTATTCATCTTTTTCGGTCAATTAAAACAATTCTATCAATTGTGGTACATCTTATTTTGGAGTAAGAGTGCATCTTAAAGGATATGATGAGGAAGGAAAAAGTGATGCTGGATTATGCTGCAATGTACGGACAGAACAATATGATCATTGTCATTATATATCTACAAAGCTATGCAGGAGACATAAAAACATTGTGAGCATAAATAGTACATGACTGTCAATACTTAGTTGCCATTTCATATCCATTCACACCCCCACCCCCTAAGACCAAGATCCGGATGTTAATACAGAAAAAAAGAGTGCTTGTGTTCAAGTATCAATATTTTATTAAAGTTGAATGAAAGAGAAGAAACAGATGCCTTTTTGCATAGAGCTTAACATAATTTGACACTGTATTGCAATAAAAGTTTTTAGTGTAAAAATTGGAAAAATCATTGCCTGTGGAACTGCGTAAATTGGTTGTTTGTAGCCTTATTCCGTCTTGACCTCAGGGTCATGTATTTCTACTCAACTTTGTGAGACACACTGCATTGGTCAATCTTATGTTTTCTTGTGATTAAATGTTGTGTCTTGGATTGTTCTACAGCAGCCAGTTACTTGTTTTTCAATTGGGACTGTTTTAAAGTGAAGAGCCAGGTTAGTGTCTATATGAAACATACATTAAAAATAACTGTGGTCTTAGGCCAACTAAAGCAATATTTGTCTAGATGCAAGAATGTTAAAGTATCGGTAAGGGCAAATGATCCCTGGAAACAGACATGAATGTACGGTAGGTACTTACTTTCCATTTGAAAGGAGGTAGAATGCGATGGCTGTTCCAATAACCTCCTGCATATCTGAGCCTGAAATTACCATACCAGTAATACTTTGTAGAGGAAGTATAATATATAGTACAGAACACAACATGTATATTTTGCAAAATTTATCACTACATTTATATGATGAGATTTGTCCTGGGGGTAAATTTGCCCAAGAGAAGGCAAAATGAGCATATTAGTGCAAATATCCATGGGGTGAAATTTATTGCAAACTTAATGGAGTTAAATTTGCCTTTAAATAACTGTCTTCTTTCTAAAAAGTAAAGCACTTTTGAGATAGAAACTTTATAACATTATGCTAAAACTCAAGCACTCTTCAAAGTCAGTGAAATAATGCATGGTATATTTATAACCCACCTATGATAGCGATTTCAACCATGATCCAGAGCAGGATTCTCGGTACCCGCGGGTACCATCGACAACAAACTTCAGCCAGGTGCATGCCGGTGACAACGCCCAGACGTGCGGACAAACGCTGCATCAACAATCCCAGAATTGTGGCCACCAGTAGTAACCATAGCAACTGAAATATAAACCGTATAAAATTGAAATCAAACAAGAGCATCGCAGAGTGAACATCCATGCTTGTCTGACATTTTTAATTATAATTGAGTAATCAGGGCCTTTCTGTACATATCCCTATTGTTTCTGACAACATGTCTACTCAGTGTCATATGCATTTTTTTAATGTTTTTTTTCAGTTATGAACAAGATTAAAGTTGTTGCAGCTCCATGCAAAGAATGATACAAAGGTTATGACAATACCTCAATCTCTGGAAAAACAACGAGCTGAATGTTGAAATGGAGCAACTTAAAGCTGCACTCTCACAGATTGACTGTTCTGACACCTTTTTTATTTTTTATCTTGGAATGAGGCAATTTTTGCGTAAATGTCTGGAAACCAGTAATATAAAACTGCTAACAAAAGAGTACATTACAGTTTTCATATTTACGTTTAAAACTTGTTTTTTTATGGCTAAAAGCAGTACTTACGCTTAAAGAAAAATAAAATTTTCGGCAGTTTACCAAACAATTCAGATCCATTTTATTGTGAGTTATCTAATATGTCTGAATTGAAGGCGCTGATGCCAAAATGAGATGATTCTGAGACAAAAAAGGTCAAAACTGTTAATCTGTTAGAGTGTAGCATTAAGGTACATGTATGAGATCGAAAAAGGTTCTTTTAGCTTTTTTATTTAATTTCCCATCAGGAACCCAGGCGAATCTATCACTTTGGGCTGAACCATCCCAATCAGTAAATAAATGTTACTGACTAGTTTCCTTATGTTTCTTATTTTTCTTAAAAAAATCGTAAATTCTTAGTAGCTAAAAATAATTTTTTTGGACGCCACCTGGTTCTCAATGAGAACCCTGGGAAGCTTTTCCCTCTCAGTCCACAAATACAAGAACTGCACCACAAGCATGCTGAGATGTCCATGCTTATCTGATTGTTTCAATCTATCAAGGGTCATAAAAACAGTTGCCTGTTGTAGCTACACATTTGCACATTGCCACTGGTTGTGTATAATATCCATATTGGTAATATCAAATGTTAAAGTTTTTGCAGTCACACAAAGGATTAAACAGTACCTAGACTCTACTTTTTTTTGAAAAACAGATCAACAGATCAAATTAAATAACAATGCGAAAGATATTGCTACAACACACCTTACAAGTTATTAACAGTTGAAACTTACTTGAGGGAGTGAGAAGATAGATAAATTGTAACTTCAAAATTATCAGAAAATTTAAAAAAACATTTTGTGTCATTTCACATCTAGTTAGTCAGTATAATGATAAATAAAATCACTCTTAGTGAATGGCTTTAGAATCAAATAAAATAAAGCAGTGAAAAGTGCAATCTTTATGTAATTTGTCACATTTTTTCAGTGGAAAACATTTGTTTTAGTATAAATATTAGCAAAGATGGCCAAGCTAGGTTTAAATGATTGCTCAAGGACGCAGCCACTACTGCCAATAACGGCACCATGGTTGTTACAAAATATGGACTTCTTCAGTGAAAGACAGACAAACAAAAAACATATATAAACAGGTAATATAATTTGATAATATCAGGGTTTTTTTGTAAATTTTCCCAACAAATAACAAGCACATTTATGTCAAATTGTCAACAAAACAATTGAAAACAAATAAAATTTGTTAAATCGATACTGGCAAAAAGTTGTCGCCAATTGTCATCTTACAGCCATGCAGCGCCAACGATAACTCCAATACCACCACATATATGAGCCCCATAAGAGACCCTTTCTCTTTTAAATGGACATTAGTGCTGGTTTTTAACCAGGAAACGACTTGAATGGTTCATACTAGGTTATTAATGCCTTTAAAAAATCATGCTAATAGTATTAACTAGAAAACTAACTGACATGTTGTTGAGTCACACTGATTTTAATAATGTAAAATTGTGACATTCCAGAGGAAATATAACAATGTTGTGAATTTTATTCACTACTCTATTTGGATAAGTTCCTTTATTGGAGATGGCAGACTTACTTTTTATTAGTGTTATGTGAATTTCTCATGAAAAATCAAGTACCTTAAATTGTGCAAGAGCTCCAGATCTTAGATCTGACTCGATGTTTCCTGGGTCGAGGTATGCAATGCTCATCAGAAAACCGGGACCAGTGAACGCCCACAGAGTCCGAAAACTAAACCGCACCTGGTGGAGATGAATCAATGTTAATAAGAAGCCAGATACATTAAGGCAATAGAAGAATAAGAGCACAATGAGCGGTTTCCAATGCCAGCCTGTTTTTGTTGTGGGGTTTTTCATGAAAAGGAGGAAGCATTTCAACAATTATTAAAACAAGAGTTATAAGTCTTGCATGCTACACAAATGCAAATTTTTGCTGGCAACAAGTGTAAATGTATTGAGTTTTATGTTAACATTTTAAACTGTTTAAATTTTGGCTAGGATAAATTTGTTTGCACAACAAACCTACTGATGGTGACAAGGCTAAAATGCCAAATGCTATCACAAAACCTTATTGTTTTATTGGAAAGACAGAAGATTAAACAACTGTTAGATTCTCATTAAACCTACTCCTGTCTGAAAGGGTTATAAGTCTGAACTGAAACTGGGGAGTAACACAAAGTAAAAATGCTAATTTTGCAGCCAGTTTTAAAAGGATAACATCCTTTTCAACTTTGCAAGTAATTTGTGCACTTAAATGATAAAGTTCTCAGGAAAACAAATTTAAGATATCCAAATTGTAATTATGTAAATTTGAGATGCCTTTGTGACCCCATATTTTTTTGGCATCATTTGATTTATATGGCTAGAGAAAGAATAATCAATCAATATGGTGTTTGCATCTTTACATGCACTTTGCACATTTTAAATTGTAAACAGGACAAACCCCTTCCGAATGTGGAATGACTATCTTCTGGTCAAAGTATGTTGAAGCCTGGGTTGTCCGAGTGTTTACATCAGCAGAATGACCACTAAACTGACCATTAGGGTCAACAGGATTATGACCTCCATCTTCACGGACAGACTGATCTCCGTCATCATTCATTACTTGTGGTCTGGACTGTCCGCTTTCTTCCCCGTCTGGCTGAGATTCTGCCTCCATAGTTTAGACTGTGTTTCTTAAATGCCTTACATGAGGTAGCTCCTGCAAAACAAGTTAAACAGAAACATGTGTAATTTCAAAATGGACAGAATTTCATTTTTGGGGGGTATTTTTTATATTTAACATTTTGAACATGTTGGTGGTTGTCTTTGGAATATTTGAAATAAAGCAGGTCTCCCCAAAGTTTGAAGTTATTGATAATTGTGTACTTTAGTCAGGTAATTAGACAATCATTAATAATGAAGATTTAAGACAAAAGTTACAGTTGTAAATAGCAACAGTTTGCTACTACTAAGATGCTTTATGTACATGAAATTTTTCATTTCAATAATTACATATTTCAAATTATGCACTGATCTATATGTGTAGTATTTTTTTCATTTCAATAATTACTTATTTCAAATTATGCACTGATCTATATGTGTAGTATTTTTTTTCATTTCAATAATTACATATTTCAAATTATGCACTGATCTATATGTGTAGTATTTTTTTCATTTCAATAATTACTTATTTCAAATTATGCACTGATCTATATGTGTAGTTTTTTTCTTTCATTTCAATAATTACATATTTCAAATTATGCATTGACAGGGGCGTAGCTTCCTATAGGCCGTGTAGGCCGCGGCCTACACAATTTTCAGAAAAAATGCCAAATCTGCAATAAAAACTTAATTAATATATCAGAAACCAGGCATTTCAAATCTATCGTTTTCATTTTCACTAAAATACACATTCATACGGCATTAATGTTACGTATATAATTTGTCGAAATTTGCATACCAGTAGTCTGCGCTTTGACGCTGTTCATTACATAAAACATTTATTTAAGGTAAAACATACCAGTGCCGTAGCTGAGGCACACCAAGGCAGCTGCCTCTGTGTTTTGTTGGCATATAACAATTTCTATAGCTCTTTTCGACTTACTTCATTTGCCTCAATGTACACAAACCATCGACCAAAGATACTCCTGAATGCAGGAAATCGCTTTTTCAGTGTTTTTTTAGGTCTGGCTACGGCACTGCAAATTGATATCGTAACTCTCATTAATGTTTTTACAACAAGGAAATATACGCTAAAACGCACCCAAGACCACCTAGCTAAAACGAAATCCCGTGACCCCCCCCCTCCTCAGAAAGTGGCCTACACATATACTTTCGTCAAGCTACGCCCCTGATTGATCTATATGTGTAGTTTTCTTTCATTTCAATAATTACATATTTCAAATTATGCACTGATCTATATGTGTAGTATTTTTTTCATTTCAATAATTACATATTTCAAATTATCCACTGATCTATAATATATGTGTAGTATTTTTTTCATTTCAATAATTACATATTTCAAATTATGCACTGATCTATATGTGTAGTATTTTTTCATTTCAATAATTACTTATTTCAAATTATCCACTGATCTATAATATATGTGTAGTATTTCTTTCATTTCAATAATTACATATTTCAAATTATGCACTGATCTATATGTGTACTGTTATTCAACTTTGTACATTGTCATTTTAAATAGATCTTAAAGATTAAGATACATTTTAATGACTCCGATATTGCAAAATACATAGTGGTCACATTTACAATGGTAAACAAACTGGATGAACTGCAAATAAGCTGTACATTGACATAGATCTTAATGATTAAGATATATTTTAACATCCTCTGATAATTAAAACAAACATAGGCACAAGGTCATATGTTATGTATAGATAAGGTCAGTCTTCAATAAATAATATAACAACAACATTATTCAATAATTCTAATCCATCATTAAGTTTTAATACTAACCTTTCACACACGACTGATTTCGCATGTCAAGTGAAATATTTGTTACATTTGCCATATATATACAATCTATAGATGACAAATCACAATTATGCTAATAATAAAAAAAATTGATATATATATGATTTCAGTTTAATCTCTGACTTTCTGTCACACACAATAAGAACCTTACTTAAATATAAGTTGACATTTACAAATACACAACATTTGGAGCTTGGCCAAAAGAGCTACAATAGCCACAATAAGGCACATTTAGGGAACTTTTTTAACATTTGGATATTCATTTTGTTCCTTAAACGCCACAAGTCGACTGATTCATACCAATGTAAAATATATTTTTCAACTGTAACTCCACAATATTTAACACTGCATTGTTAAGTAAAAACACAAAAGTTACAAATAAAATATTTTTAGCCAATACCTTTCTCTTATTACACTTACTGTTTCATGAAACAAAAATTCAGATTGATCTGTCAACAGAGCATTGCCATTTTTACTACCTAGCAGGTGCCTGTTATCTTTCTGCTCAATAAACATAGCGCAGGGATCTGTCATTCTTGGCTAGGAAAACAACAAGTGGGATATGGACGCGCAGAGTCGCCAAAACAAAAATTGCCAAAGGCTCTGAAGGGGCTTTTTATACGGACTAGAGCTACAACAGAATAATCGTAAAAAAAACTTAATGTATTATTAAGAATAATTGTAAACAATAGAAAGAACAATTTTCTTGACATAATTATGATCAAATGACGTTTGAATAGATGTCAGTCGTCCATGATTTGATTAAATTTAACGACAAAATTCAAGCAAATATGCTACTGTACTGTATAAGTTTCAAAAGGCGGCATTATTTTTGGATATATATACACAACCTAAACACCAAAGCACAGACGAATTTACCTGCCAAAGAAATGATATATCCAATAAATCTTCATAAAAATCTACCTTGTTTGACAGGTTAAGGATGTTATGGATGTTATGTGACAAGTAAGTAATCGTGGCTAAAATATAAACAAGGGAGGTAACAGCTACATAGTTGATTAAGGTTAATTTTTACCATTTTAATTGTTTGCTGACAAAGAAAAAATTGTTACAAAAATTTCAGCTGTATAATGGCCGTTTGATATTATCTTAAAATCTTGCCAGGAATTAAGCACTTAGATAATATTATGGGCAATAGTCGTATAGTGCGAATAATCTTTACTTTATACACAGTATGCCAAAAACACGGTCTTTTTAAACGGAATAACTGTTTTGAGTTTCAAAACTTCCGTACATACATACGAGAATTTATAATACTGTTCGCACTGATACGATATAATGCTGTGATGATACAGTAGGGTGGTGTTATTTGCTTATGTTATTTATTTTATATATATGTAAATAATCTCTATAAATTTGTGCATATGGCCAGATATGTATCATGTTATTTGGTGGCGCACCCCGGGATCATCGATGTGACCAGTGCTAGAAAAAAATGATGGAAGACAAGTCACGCGCACTTTTCAGTGAAAATGCGATGTCCGTACGAACGCTTCCTCCAACACGTGCGTTTTGCTTAATTGTAGACAAAAGGCACCTTGAACGTCATTAGTTATTTGAAGGAATAACCGGTTTGTTTCTGGGAAATCATGTCGGACTTTGGAGCCCGATCTGACCTGATTACACATGCGGCAACTGAAAACGAGACTTTATGAAAATGTTGTGACAAATCCATTGTGTAATTCCCGAGATATGGATAAAGGGCCAACACGGGTGAGTGTATTAAGCACCAGTCAATTTTAACCACGCCCCCCCCCCCGGTCCCGGGGGGTATACCGGGGATAGCAGGAGAAATGGGTCGTGTGTTTTACCTTTCAGATGGCCCCGCAGTGCCGGGTGAATGCAGTGGTTTTGTCTTCGCTACAAATATAGCAGGGAATGGGCCTTACCCAGTGTCCCTTGGGTGCGGGGGCATTTGGCGGGGATTTTACCGGCGGTTTGTCCCCGCAGGGCGGGGATTTTACCCGGGCTTTGCTGGACCGAAAGTTACAACTGACTGGTACATTGTTAGTAGATCACGGGGAGACTCGGCGAATTCATTGTCCCGAAAATACTTTGGCCAAAACTAATAAAAAAATGTTTTTGACAGAAATATACATGGTGGTGGCCATTCTCAACATGTAGAAACCTTCAATAGTGTAATATCACTACAGACATGTATGTGTTGGAAGGAGGGGATGGTGGGGCGCAAGGACGGGTCCAGGGCATCGGGCACACACGGCATCCCCATGAAATTGTCCGAGTGATTTGTTTCGAGTCAAAAATATGCTTGTAAGCATACTACACCAGAATTCATCATTATAGACTGCAATCAAACTGACTGATATGAACTACTAGTATTTTCCTTGCTTGTGGGAAGGTCTGGTGGCCATTGTTAATGGTTTCATAAAGTGTACGTTAACCCTACCGCGACGCCATAACGTTTATGTTTAAATGCCATACGTGACTTTCGATAGAAGTGACTGTACTTTTTAGTCATAACTCAGCAATGAAAAAGTTCATAATCAGTATTATAGGAACCAACATTTAGTGGAATTACAACCAAAATTAACACTTAAAGTGCCACATGAAAGTAATCCGCTCCTGTAGATATTCGCCCCTAGGGTCCTGCTAAAAGCCGCTCAGAACTTTTAGGAGTTACTTTAAATCATGAATGCATTTAAATAATTTAAGTAAATATAAAGAAATTAAAAAGGACAAATTACAATTATTTATTACATAGATCTTGAATTTTTAGTTGAAGGACTAATTTAAGTACATTTTGACTCTAACTTTGAAATTCACTGTGTTGTGTTTCATCAGAGTGTAAACACCTCGGATGATTCCATTTTAGATTTATATGAGGCAGCATGTGTAAAAGCAAATATGTGTATCAGTTAATTAAGTTATGTATTAAGATGCACGTGTGTAGTATGAATTTGTTGAATAAACTGAAAGAAGTATTAATTTGCCATAAAACGTTAGTTCGACTTAAAACACGGAGAACAAAATAGTTCCTAAAATATACTAAGAGTTACTTAAAACTATTACTGATCGATTTAGCATAAATATCATATAAGACTTATAATTTAATTTTTATTTCAATCTTGAAATCTGTTAGAAAAACGTGTGAAAATAAAAACCGAATTACAACTGAGAACGCGTGCGCTGAGTTAGTAGTACCAAATTTTATTTAAACAAGACAGTTTATAAGAATAAATTATAAGCATTGGGAACAGAAATACTTTCACGAAGTAATAAATTATTATTGTTGCGGCTGCTGTTGCTGCTGCTGTTGCTGCTACTTCTTCTGCTAAGACTACTACTACTACTACTACTACTACTGCTGCTGCTGCTGCTGCTACTGCTGCTGCTACTGCTACTGCTACTGCTACTGCTACTACTACTACTACTACTACTACTAGTTGAAAGTTAATAAGCATAAAGAAATACTAAGAGCTACTCAGAACAACTATAGTTAAAGCTATATAACGCACGCTATTATGATAGCTACTAAGAACTAGTAAAAACTAGAATCACTTAAAACGAGATTATAAAAGTTACATGGAAAACTGCTAAGAACACTATTACAAGAGCTACTTAAACTATTAAAGACAATGTTACAAGACTTACTATAAACTACTGAGTACAATATTACAGGAGGGCTACTAAGAACTACAACAGCTGCTAGGAACTACATGCACGTAGAGCCACTAAGAAATATTACATGAGTTACTAAGGGTAGTGTTAAAAGCTTAAGAGCTACTCAGAACTACTAGCACTACTATATTTGACCAATTTTACCTTATCCACTATTGGCCAATTGCACCTTTAATATTTGCTTGGTAAAGTAAACCGGAAAAAATCTTGAACTATGGCTTTGTCAGTGCTTTTTGTCTAACCGTATTCAGTTCAGACTGTTTTTGAAATGAGTTATGGTGATGCCTTTATGATCAATATTCGATCTTTTCCTCTCTCTAACACACAAAACGTTTTTGAAATCTCTTATTGGTGATGTGAATGTTATCATGATTATCTACATCATCGTCGTCAGAAAGGATAAGATGAAGGAAGGATAAAAGAGGTAAGATTATACAGGAGGAAGAAGTGGGGGCTGAATAAGGGGATAAGTGAGGGGATAGAACATAGGGAAAATGATACAAGAAGGAGCGAAGGGACGATCAAAGATCAAAGTGAGAAGAGGGAATGAAGATAGAAGGGGGGGGGGGGGTAGAAGAGGGAAATAGGTAATGATATCAGAGGGAAGAAGGAAGGGAAAGGGGATTAAAGAGAAGGGGAGACGAAAGGGGTATAGGAGAGGAATGGAGAACAGAAGAGGGGAAAGTTGAAGAAAATATGGTAGGAATTAGAAATATGGAAGCATATAGAAGGGAGGATAGAACATGGAGAACTGAGGTGATAGAAAGAAGGAAGGATAAAAGACAGTGATAAGGGAGATGTGAAAGTAGAAGAGGGGAATAAAGAAGGTGACGAATGGAGAATGGAAGAGGGAAAAAAGAAAGGATGTAGGACGAAAACGAGATGATAGAGGAGGAGAGAAGACAAATGAGGGAAAGGAGACATGAGGAAAACAGGGGATTAGAAGGGGGGGAGCTGAAGGCAAGATGGAAGAGATAGGTAGGAAGAAAGATAGGGAGATGAAACAGAGTTAAGAGGTAGGGAGATGTTGAAAAGGGTAAAAAGGGTGGATGAAGAAGGACGATGAGTAAATGGAGGCGCAATTGAGAGAGATTAGAGACCATAAATGCTTGGAGTGTTAAAGGGAGGCGATTGAAAAGTTCTCGTAACATGCGCGACCACATACGCACGTACGATGGTGACTCTGAGAGTCAATGGTAAGAGAGAGGAGGAAACAGATCTCGTACCATGCACGACCACACGTACGAGTGGTGGCTCTAAGAGCCGGTTTCGAGAACCAGCACCGCTAGTTCTCGTACAAATTTGCCCTGGAAGATATGTCATAATATTGAATTTAGAGGTTTAAATGGCAGATTTCTATATCCTTTTCCGTGGAAATGTCATTTGTATAAATGTTTGCAGTGGTGAATAGGAAACGTACATGCTATAAAATCATATTTTTAGAACTTCATACTGGAGCGATAATTCTTCAAAATTGAGTTTTTTGGCCTATTTTAGCAATTAAGTAATATTTTTCTCCTTCCGGTTTTGTTTTCTTCATTCTATTTATAATATAAATAATCTTAATACATAATCTATAAATAAATGTATTATACTGACAGTGCTTTACTGTCGTGCGTTTAGCCATTACAATCAAAGGTGCGAAAATGTCAATGAATGAAGAAAGGTTCAATACTTTAAGTTGCACATCGTTAACTAGTACATATAAAACTGATGTTTCTACTACAAATTAAGTAAAGCTCTTGAAAAAGAGCGTTTGCTTTTTATTGAAATAGTCACAAAATATATATTTAACTCGACAACAGGATTGTGTTGTGTGTGGGAGTTTTTTTTTTTAAATCTGAGAAGATTTCTAAACTGTTTATCAGACAGTCATATTAGATTTAAACTAAGTTGTGTTCACTTTAAAACACTATCAACATCTTAATGGAGATGTTGGTTTATTATTAACTGCCACTATTTAAAGCGAAAAATGTTAAAAACAGTGAGGAAAATGAAAAAGTATTACTTTTCATAGTGTTTTTAACATCTCTTAGTAGTTAAAGGTTCTTAGTCATTTTTAGTAGTTCTTAATAGCTCTTAGTAGCTCTTATGGGATTTTAGCAGGACGAAGAGCTTACATGTATGTTGAACCCTGCACTGTACCGTTATAGACTGTCTATGAATTGGGTGTACATACATGTAGTAGTCGGAACGCAACTTGGGGGTGTGACGCGTGTTTTTCCAACCATATTGATCTGAAGTGTTCATTTGGTCAGACAATTTTAGGGCATCCGCTAATTGTTTAAATCTTCAAACTTAAAAATGGCACATCTTTAATAACACACAAAGTCTGCGTTATCTGCCCTTACCATTTCAATAAAACTCACTGCATTGGTTACCTGCCCTTACCATTTCATTATCGGGACGTACTATTGTTGTGTAGAGTACGCTGAGTACCAGACAATAACACAAAAACAAAATGTCAACATTGCTCGTGCTCCACATTTTCAAGTATTTTCTGTCGTATCTTTTATAAAACTGATGGATATGTCATATCTCAGAATCATATTCTAGGATATTATGTCATTTGAGCGTTCTCAATGATTAAGACAATGCTAAAGATACCGTGTTGATTTAAATTTGAATTTGACAGCGAGGTCGTGACATTTCGATTCAGAAATCATTGAATTTATTTGAAGTTGTGAAACCTTGTACTAAATTAGTATTTGCCTAAATAAAGGTCCATGTATAAGTCCGCTTCCAAAGTTAAACAAAATTGCATTGATTAGTCGGCGCCCAGAATAAGTCGGCGCCCAGAATATTTGATATTGTCCAAAATGTAGCTTGAACTTAGAGACCAGTTCATAATTGCAGAACAATGTTTTTGATAATTTTCCACGTTGCACGATAAAATGTGAAGTACAGTGTGTTTTTAAAAAAATATATACGTAAATTGATAACGAATTAAGTCTTAAATAATAACGGTCCTAAATATTTTTTTATTTTTTTTTATATTAATTTCAAATACCAACTTTTCCCCAAATAAATGAAGGTTTCACGGTACAATTTCCTGTATGATTCTCAATCTCCCACGCAGTAAACTCCCCCTGGCGAGCAGCGACAAAGGGAGTAAATTAATATTGAAAAACTATCATTAAGCTGATTTGTTTGTGTTGAAAATGTCATTAAATGTATAGTCTTGTTTTATTCCCGTTCAATTAACTCATTTATAGCAGTGTGTTCACAAAAACAAATACGATTGTTACAGCATCATCAGCGTTTTATAAATACCGACCCCATTATCGAAAAATATTGTTCTTCGAACATAAGCATACCTAACATGTTATCATTGAAGGAAATAACAATTTTATTTTTGTGATCTACATGCACGTTTTCTCCTATTTTTATCGCACCGACTTGATTTTTTATTTTTATTATGTTTATGTCAGTCGAGCGTGCGAGGCCGTATGAATTGTACTCTTGTTCGATTTTCAAAACGAGGCTACCTGTGAACACATTCGATTATCCTTTGTCATTTTCGTCGGAAGTAAACAGTTCAACTGTCCCTGATATTTTGAAGGAATACAAACTTTTATTTCAAGCTTTGTAAGAGTTAGATCGGCAAAACTTAGAGAAAAGGACGTGTTATTATAACATATTGTTTATGTTTTTTATTGTGATATTATTTTATATTTCGCTGGAAGCCTATACTTTTGAAAGGAATTTTCACCTGTGTTGAAAGTTTGTAAAGAGTTGCCGTTACTTTCGAGTGTTTGTTTATTTTTATAATTTTTAATATTTGTGTCACCACACAGTAAAATCTATATAATTTGGAGTGTTAGTTTCGCTTTTTGGTGCAGTGTTAGTATTTACTTGTGTGTTAACAAGTGATCTTTACTTTACTTGTAAAGACAATTAAACTGTTTAAATCATGCCAAATTTTGACTCAAATTTCCTTACAGTGGGATTTAAACCAGTTAAAATGGCACAGATGTGTGTTATATGGTGAGTCAAAATGTAGGTTATAATGCCAGAACGATGCCAATGAAAGTGACAGTGTGTTTTGACAAAGTGAAAGTTCTCGTTCCTTGCGGAGATGGGGAGTTACTTGTCCGAGAATTGATAGAAAAGGCGATTATACGATACAAAAAGGCGCAAGGAAAGGTAATTTATGAAATGCGTAACTTCAGTATGAATTTTAAAATGTCAAGTTGTCATCCAAGTGTCTGTTTAGTTATTTAATGATTTACATGGTTATGCTGCGGTTGCATGCATCTTGCTGCTTATTATTTCACTTCAGTCAGTCATTTTTTTAGTGATATTTACAGCTGTTTCCCTTGTGAAAAAATGTCCAGTTTCCTCAAAAATTGATAAAAAAAATTCCCAATTTGATACATGCTGAGTACTTTTATGAATAAAAAGCAATGAATTTCCTGAAAAATAAATAAAATCTTAACAAGACTAACTCTTTCACAGAATGTTTGCATAAAAAAGTGAAAACAGACATGTATATTTTCCATTGTATTATAAGCTATTTTGGCCTGATTTTTTTATTTATTCCAAAACGAATTCAAAGAAAGTATTATATCAAATTTGGAAAATGTCCTCAAAAATAACTTAATTAGGAATAAAAATGCCATGATTAACCTTTCAAAACTACAAATTCTGCATAACGTAACTAGTAGATTTTGTTTCAAACCCCCCAAGCCATGCTGTCACTGTTAAAATATTTGTTTGACTTGCTTAAATTCCAAATTTTATATAATTACAACACAATATACGGAATTCAATGAAGTTTTTTTTTTTCTGAAATGAAAAAGTTTATTTCTCTCAAACAGTTAAACTACAAGTTGTTCCACTATTTTTTAACTATTATGTTAGAATAATTTTCAACTTTAACTTGCAAACATAACAAATTATATAAAAAAAAGGTTTTTGTTACTGTTATTCTTGCACACCTTTTTTTTAAGGTCTGATAACATGCTGAAATAATATTATGACTGAGTCACCTTCTTAAATAACAAAAAATTAATAGGAATTTTCTTCCTACTGATAAGTATGATATTTGGCATCTGGAATGGATGATCAGAATGGGTGTAAATGTATGATATAATTATAAAATCATGCTCAGGCAACAATCTGGACATGTTTGACTCGGTAACAAACTACATGAATACATTGCATGACTATTCTTGTAGACACAGGGCTATGAAGTCTTCTGTTACTAAAATTCTTCTTGGAATTAAAATGCTAATAATTGTTGACCAAGAATTCAAGATTTATTAAGGTTCAAACACCAAGGTAAATTTTATACAATTTGAGTGTCATAAATAACAATAACAGGAAATTGAAAGTAAACTGTATCTCCTTCTATCTCTCTCTTCCCTATTTTGGTAAACATCGATTGATGTGGGCAGTTGTAAGAAGATCAAAAGTCAATAATTCAAGAGCAGTGAACAGCGATGGTCCTCGTTCAATGACCCATAACATCGGTCATCCATTCCAGCTAGTGTCTTTGTTTATTCTGTGGCCTATTTTAATGAGTCATTTGACGTGGGAGTCCTCCACATTGAAGTAAATTATAGGGTCCCCTCTATAATAGGGTGGAACACTAATGTACATGTATTATAAATAGGGATTGGGGTCTTTTGTCACAAATGAATCAGTCACCATTATCATGTACATGTACACTGTATGATCAGTATCACCATAATGCATTAGAACTTTTGTATCATTGACCCTTTATGCTTTGGCCATTTCCTTTGTAAAGAGCTAAGATTATCAAATACAGGATTTATAAACATATAACCACATGAATTCTATTGGAAAATGGTTTTAATCACTCAAAAAACTGGTTTTTACAGCTTTCAGTGAACAAAATATTGCCAGAAATTTTATTTACAGCCATTTGACAAGGCTATCTATCTGGTTATTTTGGAGTCGAATCTCCGCTTATTACCACATTAAAAAGTATGTTTTCTCCCATTTCTGTGTCAGATGTTTTCTCCCGACTGTCCCTTTTTATACAGAAACGGTTTGGGGTTCAATTTTTTAAAGAAATCTTTAAAAAGATTTTTTTAACCAAAATTGGAAAATATTATTTTCACTTTTGGGAAAAAAGTATGTTTTAAATTTAGCATTTGGAATCATGGGCTTAAATTTCATTCTAAATTCGTCAGAAAAAAACACACTGAGCCAACACATTCAGGGCATTCAATTGACCCGAGCTCCCAAGTTTCGACGCACAGAAATTGTAAATTATCGAAAATGATATACATTCAATTCAAGGCTTTCACCAACCGCAAAAAACTGACATGAAAACCAGACTTTAATGATTGTATCTTGATTTTATTGTAATGATAGATGGAACACCTTAATCAGTTTTATGCCAAATATAAACATGTGTATAATTGTATTTCAGTCATCAGATTACTGGGTGAGCGTGCACACGCTGCGGACAGTCAATGAAGACTCTATTCTTGATCCAGATGACACGCTCTGCGATGTTGTCGACGACCGAGAACAGGTGAGCTTTTGCACAGTATTTTGAGGGATAATGTTTATTTTATCATTATTCACATGAAGACTTAGTGCAAATTCATAATCATTGACATCATATTATGTGTTTTGTCCGCAGATTCCGCTGATCTCTAGAGACCAAAAGAATCGTGTTTTTTTTAAAGTATTAACTTAAATTGTAACTTCATCTTTTGTAAGTCTTGACACTCAAGTTTGCTTCAAAATTGAAGTCAGGAGAGCTCTTAAAAGGGCTTCTGAAAAGCCAGTCTTGCTTTTGCGACAGGGTGCTTTATCCCTTTTGACCCCTAATGAGGGCCTAAAGCGCCCTCGAAACCCATCTCTGAAACTTTTTTAGCCCTTGAGCTACCAGGTCAAAAAACATCCGTGATATTAATAATTAAGTGATAAGAAACTGGTTTGAGCTCAGTCATTATTCATGTTTGATTTCTTCAGAAACATATATTTCTCCACAGCTGGTTGCAGACTTCGAGGAACAAGGAGGTCCGCGGAGTCATCACAATGGTGGAGATGGACAGAGTGTAAGCTCAGCGGGAACTGCAAGCCCGGAGATCTTCTCTGCTGATTCTTTGGGCAATAAACTCTCAGCGGGAACTGCGAGCCCGGAGATTTTTGTGGGCACAAAACATGTGCACCAGCGTGGGCTTTCACTCGACAGCAACCATGACGTTATTGTCACTGATATTGATATCAACACAGGTAAATTATGCAATAAGGCCAGATATATATATATATTTTTTAATTTAGTTTCTCATCCCATTTTAAGAAAAAAATGTACATGCAGTATTTATACCCTCAAATTTTGATGCATTTGAAATTTGGCTAGATTTTCAACATTTTCTTACCTAGGCCATATTTTTGTCAAATGAAAAATGTTGTGGCTGGGGGAGGTTCAGTCTGGGTGTGATGGGATAATAATCTAAAAAACTTTTCTTCTTGCCTTGAAATGTAACCTGGAAGATGATGCTTGATATTTTGATGATAGTAATTGTTTACAGTTGTTTACAAAGATGGGCTCTCTGATTTCAGAATAAATGGGGAAGTTTATTTTTGGTACTTAAAAGGTCTTTATCGGCTTTTATACATTTGAAATTCTGTGGCTTTTAATGCTTGTATAGTAACAAATGATTTTCTAATAGCTTTAAATTCCAAAAATAAATAACACATGTAAAAATAGTACTATTATTTATGTTAGGAAGTCAAATCCATTCATTCACCTTAGATAATATTAACCCTAGACAAATATGATGGGTGGCTAGTATACCAATTAGGGCATGGAAAATTTGAAAGTGCATGGGAAATTTTCAACTCAGGGTGTTATATAGTCATTGAAATTATACTTTTGCATGAATAAGCCCAATTTCTGGTTCTTGTGCTCTGCATTTAAAAATGTTCAAACAGGTTCCAGAATTTGAGCAGACCTTGAAAGCACTGTTGAGGGCTTGCAGGCTTGTTCTTTGACCAATTGGCAAATTTCAGTCAATTTTCATCCAAGATTCTACTTTTAATGACTGAATACAGGGCTCTTTTTGCCAATCTCACAGGTCAGAATGTCTGACCCATTCCCAATGTCAATATGTAATTTTTTCCCAATTTCAAGATAAGAATATAGAAAACCAAATGAGATGAAATTGCTGTCACAAAAAGCCCAGCTTCTTGACTTGTAAACACCTTGCCAGTATTTAGCGTGGGCACACTTCATTCGAAAAAACACCTTGCCAGTATTTAGCGTGGGCACACTTCATTCGAACAATTGTTCATTTACAATTTATTAATGCATTTAACAGCACTTTTGGGTCACATTCGAGGTTCTGTACATTAATTTCACAGAAAAATGTTGCTCAAAATGATTTTGTTGAGGATTTTTATTCCCAATATTGCCAATAAATACTTGACTTGAAAAAAAGTTCTTTGTCCCTAATTGACAAAAAAAGGCCTGAAATTTTTCCCAAATCTGTCAATTTTATGTCCCAAAAATGGACAGAAAAAGCCCTGGAATATCTATACAGATACCAAAATATCCAAAATAAGGCTTCAGAAATATTATATTCCCTTACATGTACTTTGTATAACAGTATAAGTTTGGCACTTTCATGGCACTGAGTAAAAGCGACTTTCAATTAGTGTAATTGAATTGATCATGGCAATGTCTTTATAGCTTTATCTGGAGGTCTGGGGGCATGATGAAACTCTGGAACCGTCTGAACTTGTCCTGCAATTACATGTGTAAAAGCAATAATCAGGCCATAGCTATTTAATGGATTGTTTGACGTTTCTCTTCTCATTTGTATATGTGTGTAGGAAGGTAGGATATAGAGGATAATTGTTCGTTCCAATGTAAGATCGCAATATATCTCACTGAAGTGGGCAACAAAAACTATATTTCACGAGTGGCATAAAACACAAGTGAAATATCTACTTTCCGTGTTTACAATGCAAATTTTTTTGCAATCCTACACTGAAACAAACAATTTTTATTTTATGCTCGAATGGATATAAGATGACATTTTATTGTAGTTTTTCAGAAAAGCGTGCCAAATTGTATGCAAAAGGATCGTCAATTCGGAATGACGTTGAAATTGTGTTCAAGTCCTGTGGGTTGGGAGAGGGGCTGACACTTCTTTTGTTGGGATTTTTTTCTTTGATTATTTCTGCCATACATGTGTATATCCTGTAAATGAGAGTGACTTTAAAGAAATTCACAATCATTGTGAAAAAAATAAAAGATAAAACAATATATATTATGATGTTATATGTATGTATTTGTCCATTTAGGTTCGGGCTTGACAGTACGACGTGGGAGCGAGCCATCGTTACACGTGCTTGATGACGCTGACAACAATGCTTGCCGTGCTAGACCGCCTTCTAGCAAGAGCACGGGAAACTTGCTTCAGAAAAATAAGGTATGATGCACGGGCAATGAGTGGTTTAAACACAGCCACCAAATTGAGCATGGTTTAGGGTATGGGGTCTTTGGGGGGAGGGTTGAGTATCTTTAGGTTTCGAGTAGAACATTTCAATTAGCAGAAAAGAACCAGAGGTTGTTCAGGTTTTGATAAGTTGATATGTTCTTGATTTGGGTAATTTGATGTAAGTTTATAGGCAATAGAAGTATTAAAAAAAGTAGAGATAAAAAATAGTGGATTACTCAGAAAAAGGATGGTGCTTGTGAAGGCTACGACCAAAAATGAGTTCATAAAACAAAAGCTTGTACATATCTTTTTTTTTGTTCATGTATGTATGAAAATGTCATGGATATGGCAACACATAATTATAGTGTAGATGCAAGTTAACTTTAACATTTGTCACAGGTTAAATAATCAAGTACCGGTATAAAAAAGTATTGGATAAAGTTTTGAGTCATTTAACCTTTAGTAAGGTTTTCTGCAAGAAAAAATGTGAATCACCAAAAAGCACCAAATAGCACATATTGTTGAATTCTTATCAAGAAGGAAATTTTTTACCAAGCGCTGTAGGATTTAGTCATTTTTTTGCATGAATAAAATCATTAGCATTTCAGATTGAAACAAAGGGAATTTTGTAGTTTATGCAGATTTTGTGGGTGTAGATGATGAAAAGCAGAGATAAAATGTTGCTATGAATATGTACCATTTATATGATTATTTAAGTGTTATGAAACATGAACATTTTGAAAAAGTCTTGAAAATTTGAATTTAATAGTATAAAATTGCCTGTACCAGCCTGGAAAGGCTGATAAGGGGAGGGGGGATTTAGTGTGTTGGGGTTAAAAAACCAGTTGCAACTGGTTAGCTCAGTCGGTTTAGCACCTAAAGTTAGTTCTAGTGAGCTTCTATTTAAAATGTTCTGTTGTATATTTAATGAGTTCTAATCTAAAATTTATAACCAACATTAAAAAAAAATCCCTCCAAACAAAAGAGTTCTGTGGCTAAAAATCAATCAAAATGATCAGATCACTTTTATAATGTAGAATAATTCACTAGTTTAAAGTCATAAAGAAAAATATCAATCAACATTTGACTCAGTGTAACTGATTCAAACTTGCATTCATTTATATATGGAGAAATACAGTGTATTTAACTGATGGTGACCTCGTCATGGACATATTTTAATTGTCATTTAATGACCATAGGGAAAATAATTGAAATTAATGAGATTTTCACATTTCTCTCTGTCATGTCATTGCAAAGCAACTGGACATTTACATTTAAATCATCAATTTATAATTAGGCCACAATTAAAAAAATAGTTTGTTTTGTGTTTGCTGCGACATGAGAGGTTTTTAGCTCCTCTGGTTTTCTTATTTTATTTCTTTCATTTTTCATTGGTTGTAAGGAAGTACAAAAAAAACAAAACTACTTAGGTCTAAAAAATAATATATTTGGTTCGGGTTACCTGACCCTATCTACGAAATATGTGCCGACCCTAACATTTTTATAGTCAGTTGGTAACAAATTTTTTTTTTAAGAGTGTATTATGTTGTTTAAAATCTTAAAAGCTTTTTCAGAAGATTTCTTTAAAGCCATTCTCCAATGATGACAATAACTTTCTTACATAAAGCCTAATAAAAAAAAATAATATAATAAAATATAAAGCCTACCTGCCCAAAACTTTTGGCCCTTAATCTAACCATCACCCCAAACTGTTGATAAAAGAATGCCAAAAACAAACTATTTATTAATCGGTGCCTGATTATGCTCCTTGAATTAACGAGTGTACATGTGTAGTTGTTCTTTTGTGGAAATCCTTGTTGGAAAACCATAGCATTACATTATGCAGACATTCCTTGACAGCCAAATTAATTAATTATTAGATACTGGCGTGTTACAAATATTGTGAATATTCTACATTCCTACTGGAATGGGATGACATTTACACAAATCTTGTTTATATGGTTGTAAAGTGAGCGTGACCTTGATATTTAAGTACATGTAAGTGAATGCAGTTTACTGGGACATGCTAATTGAAATAAGTTATTTAATATCATTATTAAACTAGGCTAGAGATGTTTGTTTATATATTTATACATGTAAATTGTAAAAAATAAATCAATCCATTTTTTAAGATCCTGATATTTGTTAAATTAATTTTTATTTATCCTTCATTTATTTAACTAGATTTTATTGATGTTAAGGCCTTTTACAAAATTATGTAACAAACAAAGAATAATTTTTTTGACATCTTTAGACTATACAGAACAAATATAATATATGAAATGACGTAATACAGAGTTAAATAAAGTATTTCTACAGTTATATTCGCTGGTGAAAACTTAAACAGTATTCTTTATATTAAAGAGACACTCATATTTAAAATCAATAAATACACATGTATAACAAACGTTTATATTGAGTGATAAATCTTTAACTACTTACTAAATAATGCATTTATTGGAACTATTAATTACCGATAACAAGACTGTAACCGTGTATTTAATAGCTGAAAACATACTAATATTAAATGACTGGTGGGTCCTAAAAGATTTACAGTGATCACCTAACATAAAATTCTAAAAAGGTAGAAAGCCCATTCTATCCCCTTTCTTTTAATTTAAACACAATTTCCCTCATTTGTTTTTGATATTTATTAATCATTTTCAATTAAAACAATTATATTAATTGTGGTACATCTTATTTGGAGACCGAGTTGATGCTAATCTTTTAAAAAAAAGAGGATACAAATTTTGGTGCATAAGGTGCTACAGATTTATCTATTTACAATTGTATGATTTCTGATTGATCTTATTGTAAATATGATTTAACTGGTTCACATATCATTGTTACATGCATTATTCGTCTTGTTTAAACTTTTACATGAGAACATGCGAATAAGATTTAACTTACAACAGCTGTAAAATTAGCTTTCAAGGTCATTCATTTGTCATGTTGTTAATGATTTATAACACAACAGAGCACTATAAAATTAGCTTTAAATTAAAGGTAGTTTATAATACCATGGCTTTGTATGACCCGGAATAAATTACCAGTGCAATTTAAACATCCCTGTGAGATGCACACACCCAGCACAACTCTGAATAGATGGCCAGTGAAATTATCATCCCTGTTAGACACACACCTCCAGCAGGACCCTGAATAAATGGCCTGATAAATAATCATCCCTGTTAGACGCACACCTCCAGCAGGACCCTGAATAAATGGCCTGATAAATAATCATCCCTGTTAGATGCACGCCTCCAGCACAACCCTAAATAAATGGCCAGTGAAATAATCATTCCTGTTAAACGCACACCTCCAGCACGACCCTGAAAAAAAGGCCAGTGAAATAATCTTCCCTGTTTGATGCACCCCTCCAGCAGGACCCTGAATAAAAGGCCAGTGAAATTATTATCCCTGTTATAAGCACACCTCCAGCAGGACCCTGAATAAATGGCCTGATAAATAATCATCCCTGTTAGACGCACACCTCCAGCAGGACCCTGATTAAATGGCCTGATAAATAATCATCCCTGTTAGACGGGCATCTCCAGCAGGACCCTGAAAAAATGGCTAGTTAAAATAATCATCCCTGTTAGACGCACACCTCCAGCAGGACCCTGAAAGAATGGCCAGTTGAAATAATCAGGACCCTGTAAAAATGGCCAGTAAAATAATGATCTTTATTAGACGCACACCTCCAGCAGGACCCTGAAAAAAAATGGCCAGTTAAAATAATCAGGACCCTGAAAAAATGGCCAGTGAAATAGTCATACCTGTTAGACGCACACCTCCAGCACAACCCTGAATAAATGGCCTGTGATATTATCATCCCTGTTAGACGGGCATCTCCAGCAGGACCCTGAAAAAATGGCCAGTTAAAATAATCATCCCTGTTAGACGCACACCTCCAGCAGGACCCTGAAAGAATGGCCAGTTAAAATAATCAGGACCCTGTAAAAATGGCCAGTAAAATAATGATCTTTATTAGACGCACACCTCCAGCAGGACCCTGAAAAAAATGGCCAGCTAAAATAATCAGGACCCTGAAAAAATGGCCAGTGAAATAGTCACACCTGTTAGACGCACACCTCCAGCAGGACCCTGAAAATGGCCAGTAAAAATAATCATTTAACTTTTTAAACAATATATAAAAAACATGCACAACAATTTTTTTTTTGGTCTTGGAAAAGGGGTGATTTTGGTAAATCAGTCGGGTCACAGCAAACAAATAATTTTTCGAGATGTTTGAGCTAACTTAAATGGGCAAATTCAGAATAACTTTTCTTAAATTACACAGATTGAACTAGGTCAGGCAAGAAATTGTCATTGATGTGGGGAAGATGGTTTTATGATCAGTTTCAATTGATAGTAACATAGTTGTGGCGATAATAAAAGCATGCATTTTTGTAAACAAAATGATATCTACATATTTTATATTGCACTAAAATCTTTAGTCTGACAAGTCTGTGTTTTCCAATTAAGACAACATAATTTTCATATTTATTAATAAATAGGTTATTACGTACAGCAATACTTTTTTGAGTCCAATTTCAAGTTTTTGAAGGCTTGTTTAAGTTTATATTATGCACCAATCAATTGTAACCAAGCCCCCCTCCCCCAGTCAAACAAGGGGCTTTAAAACAGAAATTAAGTATTAAACATACCTATATATCATGCACCAGTCAATTGTCATGCCCCGGGATATCCTAGGCCCATTTCCCACTATTTTCGGTGTAAAAACAAAACCACCTCATTCACTTGGCACTGTGGGGCCACATCGTGGAAAGTAAAAAACACGGCCCATTTTCCACACTATACCCTAATAAACCCTGGACCTGGGGAGTGTGGGGGGGGGGAGGTGGCGGGTTACAATTGACTGGTGCATTGTATGTTTAATAATTTATTCTGTTTTAAAGCCCCTTGTTTGACTGGAAAATATATGATGTATTAATACTGTGGTGTTTGCTCTTTGAGGCTACTGATACTGTGCAGCAAGCTTTAGTTTCCACTTAATTGAATGAAATAATTTTAATGAAGTTTACGAATCAGCACAAAAAATAATACCCCCCACATACACCTTATAACTTTGTTTTTACCTGGAATACCGGTTGTGTATCATTCATTCATTTGATAGGTCTCAAGCCTTGTTGAGTCTGGCTGATAGATAAGCCATTTGGATTTTTTCGAGGGATAAAAGATATTTCCTGTGATTGAATAAACATATCAGCTGTTCACCTGGTTTTTGGAATTGGGTGATTGCTTATTTACTGTAGGTTAGTCATAGAAGTTTTTCCTTTGTGGAAATCTGCAAGAAGTTGTCTGCTTTGTTATGAATTCAACGTTGACATGAGCAGCAATATCATTTAGATCATCATCGTTATTGTCGTCATCATAAGCATCGTCATCAATGTTGTAATTATCAACATCATCATAATCATCGTCATCATCATCATCATCATCATCATCATCATCATCATCATCATCATCATCATCATCATCATCATCATCATCTAACATTTTAAAACATTATCTGTAGTGGCATTAGAATCAACAGTTTTCTTAATTAACATCATCATCATCATCATCATCATCAGCAGCAGCAGCAGCAGCAGCAGCAGTTAAACACAATAACTACAATACCAACAATTATTTGACTAACTAGTGTAATTGGTACAATTTCCAAAGTAATACACAAATAAAGGCAATCAACAATTAATTTAAGCCAGACAACAAATTGGTGTTACTGCAGAGACCATATTTCTTTGAAGTATGTCCTTTTTAGCTCTTTCCCGCAGTAATTAATAGAATGATCTTGATGGTTCAAAGGGCCCACATGAAAATGCCCCCGTAGAAAAAGTATTCTGCCCACCAGATTACTACAAATCTTAAAACATCTATTTAGACCACTCGCCTGTGCAGACAACTGACAATACAGGATTATTGAAGGGGGGGGGGGGGGGCTGTCAGGTATGGGTGGCGTTCTTAAGTAACACTGTTTTGAGCTAGTGACCTAGATTTGGGCTTGTATGTTTTAGGTACTTGTTTGCATATATGAATAAATGAAATTTGGGCTTGCATGTTGTGGTACCTTGCATTGAAATTCAGGCTTGTAATTTTTTAGTGCTTTGCATAAGAATATAGAATTCTGGCTTGTATGCTTTTAATACTTGTTTGCATAAGAATATAAAATTTGGGCTTGAAATCTGAGATTAATATCATTATTAAAGGAGACCTAAAAATATCCTGTCCAGCCAGTAAGCATTATTATGATATTCATGTAAAGAGCTGTTTGCGTTAATTTTGCATAAAGTCTTTGATTTGATATAATCAGTATATTACTACCATTCCTGTAATTCTGTTTGCATAAATGACCGAAATTGTTGTAATGTGTTAATCTTTGACATAAATGTTTATGGATTTTGTACAAATATTTTGCTTCACGGTGTTTGAGTAATTTATGATTGTATCGTTGTTTAAATATTGCCCAAATACGTTTATATTTGCATAAAAGCATAAGTGCGTGTATACATTTTCAAGTGTCTGTACATAAATATCGTAAAACATCGGTTCACCTGTTGCAAGCTATTCTTTGGACAAACAGGCATTTAAATTGGGCTGTTAAATTTTCTCAATGAATCTGAAACACTTGGATCTTTCAAGCTCCATTGACTCAATGTTAAGTGATTTATATCCGAATAATTGGTCAAATTAGGGCGTATTATCCAAAAAAAGAAAGCTAGTAATATAAAACTAATGTGGGTTTGTTTGGAAGATTGAATTACTTGTTAATATGCAAGGGTAAACCTCAGATCTGAAATTTAATCATAGACCTTTGACATTAAATTATAACATTGGTCTATAAATATATACAGGACACACACATACTGATATTTACGCTATTAAAATTGTATTTATTTAATTTATTTTACTGAAAATACCCTATTAAAAGTGTATTTATTTTCATTTTTTTTGCTGAAGAATTACAGACCATTTAACCATTGTTTATTTAATCTTTCACTTACAAAATTAATAAACAGGCCTTTTTCAGTTCGTGCACAATTTCAAATATCATAGCGTGGTAAAGTACATTTAAATCATACAATCTAAAGATCTGTGGTCGTGGCTTTGGTGGATTTTGAGAAAGAATAAACGTTTTTCAGTAACAGATGCTTATTTAACGAGATAATTTTTGCCAGGTAAAAAGATAACGCTTCGCAGCTTCCGATAGTAGTTATGACTGATGGATTATGCTATTTGATCGTCCATATTAAGCTCGTATGCTATTGTTAATGTTTGTTTAAATCTGAAGAAACGGTGTCCTATTACTTTTCCATTGAAATCATCTTCAAATTACTGTTCCATTGACATTCAGCATTTTTAGCTCACCTGATCAAAATCTGACTATTTTTGTGTGTGTAAGATTTAGATTTTTTTTATTTCCTTTGACAAGTATTATGACGTAAGATGTGTCCATAATTAGTAAACTATCATTTTTTTCACAGAGAAATGTTATTAATATGAACTGAGTTGATTTAGGGTAATATATTTATTTCTATAAATATGTTTTATATATGTAATATAGTTATAGTACTCTCAACCCGAGTGACTGAGATTATACTCCAGCGATTTAGCGCTATTTTATAATTTCAATTATGAGGGTTGCGGCTGACGTAACTGTTTGTACCATGTTGTTAAGAACAATGTTCAATAAATTGCATGTGGTATCAGTGAATAGCGTTGTAATTTATCCGTGCGGTAGTTATAGAACATTTTCACCCATCCTTATGCTTCTGTTCCAATATGGGAGTTATGCACCAGTCAATTGTAACCACGGCTCCCCCTGGTCTGGGAATAGCGGGGACTTTGACTTTCGGTCCAGCCAAGCCCGGGTAAAATCCCTGCCCTGGGGGGGGCGTGATTACAATTGACTGGTGCATTATAGTGTAGAAGAAAACAAAGCAAACATCCTGAAACATGTTACAACTATTATTATTTCGACAATTTGTTGTTCACCACATCATGCCAACAATCAATGATTTTCAGGCTGTTAAGGCCACAGGCCTACATACTTAGGTACTGCAATTGGAAATCAGGTATTGTTAGATCTACTTTTTGACATGACATGTTGTACAAATTCATGCGCCAGGTTTACAAAATGGGACATATGGTGTTATGCAGTTTAAAATAGTGCATATCAAAAGACCATTTTATTTTAAATACAATTATAAGATTGCAACGTTAATGTGAATTTGAAAGCAAGCTGAAGAATCTTAAATAAATCTTGGTGAAGAACTGAAAGGTATAATTAATTACAGATAATAACACTGAAAATTGAAATGTGTTGACTTAAAGACCCTGCCCTATTTACCAACTACAAATAGAAAAAACCCATCTTTAGCCAATTCCAGGTTTCATTTAATTAACTGTACACTAGCAATAAACTAGCAATAAACTTGCAAGATGAAAGCAGTATTCATATATCCTAGCACAATTATAGGCTTATCAGCTGCTGCTACATGTATAAAACTAGCTTATTGTATTTTAAATTGAACATCAGTTTGCAATGTACCTTTATAAGGTATTTGCTTCAAATTCTTGAAAGATTTAACAGGCTTAAAGTATCTTATTTTATTAAGCCAAACTGGTAACTTAAAGTTGATTTTTCAGTATCAAAATTAGTCAAAATCCTGTTTTGATTAAGTGACTTTAAGGTAAGATTGTGTGAGAATGTATGGCCTGTTCAATAAACTGGTGCTGGTTTATTGTTTGGGTGTTGTATTATTTTTTTTGTATAGTATAATGGGAGTAGAATGAATCATATAGTAATTAATTTGTCACATTAGTGCAAGAACTCAATATCTGCTTCTATTTCTTTAAAAATGATAAAGCTGAAACAGTCATTTCATTCAGTCAGTTTTCATCAGTCAGTTAAAGTCCTATTTCATTTGTAATGAAATTACTGTAGGTAGGAAAGTGAATTGAATGATTATATGGAAATTGTATTAGCAGTCGCGATAAAAGATGTTCGACTGATAAAATACTCAACGCATGAAATCAAAATGGTATTAAGGAGTTGCGATAAAATATCATAGACTGATAAAATACTTAACGTATGAACTCAAAATGTTATAAGGAGTGTAATGAAATATTTTTGACTGATAAAATACTCATGACATGAACATGACAAAATGAGAAATTGAACACACCAAATAAACAATTGAATCGAAATCCTTCCATACAAATTAGATGATAAAATTTGTAACCCAGATCGTTCCATTGAGTATTTCGATGGGCGATGGAATTACCCCGATATGGAGATGGATTGTAAAGCTAGAAAACAGATGGAATGGATAATGATAATTATATCTGTCTAATTATCTGGGTTCGGCCTTAGGCCTAAAAAAAAAATTGTTTGGTTAGGGTTGCATCCTTTTCAAAAATAGGTAGGGTATATATAGGTATAGGCTTTTTTTTTTTTTTTTATTAGGCTTTATATAAGAATGTCATTTTCATCATTGGAGAATGGTGTTAAAGTTATCTTATATATAAGCATTTAAGGTTTTAAACTTCATATCGAAAAGCAAAAAAAAAAAAATATTTTTTTTTTTTTTTTTTTTTAGTTTTTCATTTTTTTTTTCAAACTGACTATAAAAACGGTAGGGTCGGCGCCTATTCCGTAGGTAGGGTCGGGTTACCCGAACCAAATGTATTTTTTTTTAGGCCTTAGGAGATAGGATAACTTGGATGACAATAGTGGAAGTGAATCATGGCTCAAGTCATTGTCTGTTAGGTCTGAGTTTTTTTGTTGGTCTAGTTGAGGCTTGCTTCTGTGACCAGCTGGATGGTGTTGTGTAACCATGCATCATTTTTGTGTCATGATTTTGTTTGTTTCATTATCAGTGCCATGGATCTATATAGGACATGTGAGCTCTTAAAGGGACTTAGACACCAGATGGTTAAAAAATGGGCGGACACAGTATTTCCTCAAAACAAGCCTAGAATTGTCCATTCAAGCTAGTAGGAGGCCAATGATACATCATGTTATATGTTTAAAAAGAATAAATGCAACAATCATCTTGCTTTCTCATCTGTGTTTCCCCATTTAAATTATAGCTCATTTATGTTTTCTAGTTGAAATCATATATGTTTATGAGTACAGATAAAGATACTAATGCTATTTTTAAACTTACTTGGATTTACGTGGTAGTCAACCCCAGTAAATTTTGAATGATAAAAATGGGCAAAATCTGCAAAAGATGCAGTTACCATCGTAAGTGATGAGCTACATCAGTAAGTAAGATTCAATGTGTTGCACACAACGATTTCAAATTAATGTTAGCTGTTTTTTACCATTTTTTTTCTTCTTGCAACTGTATCTTCTGGTGTCAATTCCCTTTAAAGCTGCACTCTCACAGATTGACCGTGTTTCTAACTGTTTTATTTTTTGTCTTGGAATGAACCAATTTTTGCATACATATATGTTAACCAGTGATAAAAGACTGCTGACAAAAGAAAAGACAGTTTGCAGATTTTCGTATTTCCATTACAAAATTAATGTTTCTTGGCTTAAACCATAAATAACGGTTTAAGAAAAAATGCATAAAACATCAATTTTTTAACTTAAATATCAAAATCTGCGATCTGTTTTTTGTCAGCAGTCTTATATAACTGGTTTCGATGGATTTTTGCAAAATTTTGCTCGTTCCAAGACAAAAAATAAAAAAAGTTGTCAAAACGTTCAATATGTGAGAGTGCAGCTTTAAAGCTTTTGTCAGATAAGATGATTTTCATTTTAATTTGATATATTGCTTTATATTCGCTGTATTTACGTAGTTTGATAGCCTGATACGATTGCATTAACTGCTTAAACTTTGTATTTCATGATATCATTAGCAACTGAATTTAATTGTGCTGTTCACAAAATCTTTTGAAAATCACAGCCAAGCAAGAGTTAATAGCGTTTTGCATACATTCATTCGCATAGAAGGGTATTATAAGTTTGCATCAAATTTTCCAATTCGTATGGAAAGCATTATAATCAAATTGCCTTTATACCAAAAATAATATTTGATTTTTTATATAACAATTTTTTTTATCATTGGTGAGATCCATTAGGGTGAATATTATTAACACATATGATATTATGTACTTCCAAATAATTAAATTAAGGCCCCATTTCTCAATCAAGCTTAAAGATGCACTCTTACTCCCAAATAAGATTTACCACAATTAATAATATTGTTTTAATATTCCAAAAAGGATGAATAAATGTTGTAAACAATGGTTCTTATGAATTAAGAATACCGGGTTTAATTTGAAAGAAATGAGCATAAAACACAGTATTTCTACCTTATGAGACTATAGTAGACCACAGTGAATCTTTTAGCATTCACCAATCATTTAATATTATTGCGCTTTCTGCTATTAAATAACCGGTTACAATCTTGTTATCAGTAATTAATATTTTCCATAAATGCATAAATTAGTTAAGTTGTTCAAGGTTTATTAGTCAAAAGTGATGTTTATTATACATATGTATGTATTTATTTTGAATAAGAGTGTCACTTTAAGTTAAAGCACACTATTTATGATTTGGTATAAATTGTAATTCTGTTCTTGTAACAGTGTTTGGAGGCTTTTATAGGAAATTAAAAGTATTCGAGATAAATATGAAAAACTCCTTTTTTGTGAATTTAAATAATTATGTAAAATCATATTTAAGTAAGTAAATTTGGTAAATGAAATAAGAATAACTTAAAAAAATTTTTTTGAGAAATTTGGGGAGGACTGTAGTCAAATTTTCTGCCTTTCACCAACTAAGAGGCTTAAGGTCCCTGAGGGACCAGTGTTTCAATAAATATTGTTTAAACTGAGGGTTTAAAGATCATACATTTCCAGGGGTATCCTAGTTTTTTTGGGAAAACTAGCTGTGTTTCAATATAAATATCATGAAGACATGTATCACATAAGTTTTGCTTGGAACTTACCATAAACTTATCTACGTTTCAATTAAAATATAGGAAGGACATTTATCACATAGATTCTGCCCAGAAATTTACGGGTGTACCTGCATGGGGTTTACAACTTGGATATTTTATTGAAACAGCCCCCCAGACTGCCGGGTTTCTATCCTGGAAACAGACTGCATGATTCATGTTTTCATTCCAGAGGGAGTAAAAACCTGGAAGGGACCCAGACATGCACATTCATACAATATACCTGTACATGTATATTTTGTACCTGTAAAATGATTGTAAACCCAGATATTCACTAATTTACTCTAGAGCTGCAATATCATGGCTCATTTGGCCAAAAAAATAATGCCATCATCACCCCAGGCATGTCAGTTGGCTGTCAAGACTCTTTCTGCTTGCTAAAACAGACAACCAGTGTAGTTATTTAAGATTTTTTATAGGCCCTTTGGAAGCTTAGACTTTGTCTGATTTATAATTGATTTTTTTCATTGTTCTGTTTTACATGAGTTTACTAGCAATTGTTAAAGCTGTTACCTCTCACAGATTTACCGTTCTGACTACTTTTGAAAAAAATTTGTCTTGGAATGAGCCAATTGATGTTGCGTTAATATCTGAAAGCAATTGCTATAAGACTGCTGAAGAAGATGACAGATCGCAGTTTTTCATATTTCTGTTCAAACTCTTATGTTTTATGGATAAAAGCGTTACTAATGCTTTAAGAAAAATGCATAAAACATAAATTTTTGAACATAAATATGAAAACCTGTGATCTGATCTGTTGTCAGCAGTCTTGTATAATTGGTTTCATGACATTTTAATACGCAAAAATTGGCTCATTCTGAGGCAAACACCATGAAAAGACTGTGAGAGTGCAGCTTTAATGGGTCTATATGTGAAAAGGATTTAAATGACATTAAAAAAAGCAGATAGAATTAACTTGTGGGAGACACCATTATAGATAATATAGAGACTGTAAGTTAGAGAGTGAGGGACTACCAGAATATGACCTAAACTCATACTGCCTATAGTTTGACAGAATTCAGTTCAAGATGCTGAAGACAAGTGATATTATGTTTTGTGGTCTGCATACGCATAGTATAATCCAGTGTGTTGTAGGTTGTATTTCCCTCTTGAAAAAAGTATATATGAAACCCTACCCAGGTAAAAAACTGGTGTCAATGTCACTTTTCCATTGAAAACAAGATCGTTCTTTATTACTTTATAGTACAAGTTACAACATACCACTTTTTTAGCTCACCTGATCAAAATATGACTGATTTTTTGTGTGGAAGTTTTCGGAAAAAATGTTTTCTCTGATGAGTTTGGTATCATAAGTTGTGTCCATAAAAGTGAACTATCATTAAATGGTAGGGTCGGATAACCTGAACCAAATAAAGTTTTTTTTAGGTCCAGGGTATATTTTTTCAACCACCAGGATGACACCATATGTTTCACAGACTGTAGAGATAATTTGTTTCTTAATATTCCAAAAGAATTCAACATCATTTATTTCCCTAAGAATTAGTAGTTGAAGCATCTAAAACTGTCCAGGTCTTGAGAAGCTCACCAGAGCCCTGATAACAATGGAACATAAATCAGGTCCCCTGGTCAAACTTTATTGCCTTTGACCGCACTTGACCCCTTGGGTTTATCAGTCTGTGAAACATTTGGTAGGTTATTAAAGGACAAGGTCAGACAGGTAATGGTCCTCTCTGTAATTGGATTAATGTAAAGCTGACCTTTTATTTGGAGTTTGGAATCCCAGGGTGGTGTTCAATATACAACTGTTTATCATATGGTCATGCATCAATATTTGCACCTCAACTTCCTTTGCAATGGCCTTAATTGGCAATGGTAGATATCATCTGAGTGTAATTTATGATATTTTAAATGTATTATTGTCATTAGTGTTTCAATTTTACGTTTTAAAGGGATTTGAAATGATTGTTTTTTCCCATGTTAGTGTGACTTCTTTCAATAAACTGTTCTGGTTACATGCAGTCAGGTCGTTCTTAAATATACAGAATGGGTGATAAAGAATTACTGAAAGTTTTCTTAAATGAAATGATGTATTTTTTTAACAATTCTTGAATGAAATAATGAAGTGTGCTGATGTAAATATAAGTGATGAATTGCGTGGTTGATGTCATCATCAGGGATATGAATGCAGTTGGGCTGGTTAAAGTATGCGTGGAGTCCTCCAGCCCAACTGCGTTCATACCTGGATAATGACATCAATCTTGCAATTCATTCCTAAATGGACTTCATAATTTCACCATTGGTCCGTTATTAATAACACATAATCTGATTGCCTATGTCTTTCTTCAGAACAATATTGATTATCAGTCCTGGTTGAATATTTTGAGATCTGGAATGGCCGTGTGGTCATGAAAGGTTACTTCATTTTTCTGTGCTTTGTCGTGCAGTCATTCAAATTAGTCGTAAAGGTTACTAAGCCAGTAAATACTTACACTTAGCAGTGCTTGGCATTTAGTTTTTTTAACAAGCCCTGCTTTATAAAATGCAGAAATTGAGCAAGCCCGGAAAATGTTTAACACTCATTTGTGTAAATTTTGACTTCTAGTAATAATTGGCATTATAAGCTGCCTGACCAGCTACAGAGGTAAGCATATAATTATTTGCAAAGCCAGAATATTGTGCAATACTTGGAGTGAGTTAGCCAGTGGTCACTTTTGGTTCTGTGATGTATAACATAGCTGGTTGACCAGTTACAATAGCAAGCAATATTGGCCATCGATGACAAAAAAAACCCGCTTACTTAAAGTGAGTTAGCCAATGGCCATCTTTGGTTCTGCGATGTACAATATAGCTGGTTGACCAGTTACATAGTCCAACTTATAATGAGCCGCCCCAGAAATATGTGCCATTATACTTGGCATGAGTTTAGCCAGTGGTCATCTTTGGTTTCTTTGATGTACAACATAGCTGGTTGACCAGTTACAAAGGCTAGCATATAATGGGCCGCGCCAGAAAAAAAACTGTCATACTTGGCGTGAGTAAGCCAGTGGTCATCTTTGACTCTGTGATGTATAACATAGCTCATGTTAACCTGAGTTACAGAGGCTAGCATATATGTGCCATATGAGAAAAAAGCGCTATACTAAAGTGAGTTAGGTAATGGTCATCTTTGGTTCTGTGATATTCAAAATAGCTGGTTGATCAGTTACATAGGCAAGCATATAGTTATTGGCTGTGCCAGAAAAATGTGCCACACTTGGCGTGAGTTAGCCCGTGGTCACTTTTGATCTGTGATGTACAACATGGCTGGTTGACCAGTTACAGAAGCAAGCATATAATCAAGTAATATTAGCCATGTCAGAAAAATGTGCATTAATTAACTTGGCGTGAGTTAGCCAGTGGTCACTTTGGTTCTGTGATGTCCGACATAGCTGGTTGACCAGTTACAGAGATGTTCTTATCATAAATGGTCCTATGAACATTCAAGATGAGTTTGTTATCTTATATTAATTCATTATTCACAGTGGCATTTGGTGCACGCAGGCCATCTTGGTTTTAGAATATTCTTTCACTTAGATATTTTTGCCTTTATTTGTTTTCTACAGGGCACCAACAAGTACAAGTTTTGTAGCTTATAATACACTTGTTTTTGATGTCCATTTCATTATCTTTGGTCTTTTTTATGAATTGTTAACGTCATATTGCAAGTTTTTTTTGCAGTATATTATTCACACTGTGAGATTTCCAGAAGCACACTTAATACACCTTGTAATACGATATGCTTGTCAAAAATGCTATCTTATATGTTAATAAACATGGATAGGTATGTAAATAGAATGAAAAAACACCTGATGTTTAAAATATTTCACAGCCTTGACAGATAAAGTAATGAAAATAAACCACATGCATGAAATGATAGCTTTCAAGTTAGTACTATATATATTATGCTTAAAATCATACCATATTAGCAGTGTTTAGCCTGCATTGGTCATTTGAACAAGCTAGGTTATCTGTCTTATTTAAACATATTTGGTCCAAGGTCGTTTGGCCATGTTTGTTTGTCAAAAGTTGTGTGTCCCAGTTTATTGTCAAAGGTTCTTTGTCCAAGCTTGTTTGTCTAAGGTTGTTTGTCCAAGGTCATTTGTGCTTGTCTTCTAGGTTGTTTATCCATGGTCACTTTTCTAAGGTTGTTTAAGGTTGTTTGTCCATGGTTGTTTGTCCAAGGTTGTTTGTCCAAGGTTGTTTGTCCATGGTTGTTTTTCACATTTGTAAGTATAAGGATGTTAATGCAAACTTGTTTGTTCAAGGATGTGTGTCTATTATAAGGTTGTTTGTCCAAGTGTTGTCCAAGGTTGTTTGTCCAAGGTTGTCTGTCCAAGGTTATTTGTCTAAGGTCATTTGTCCAAGGTTCTTTGTCCAAGTTTGTTTGTCCAAGATCATTTTTCCAAGGTTGTATGTCAAAGGTTGTTGAAAGAGAATTGATAGCAACGTCAGAAAGAGTCATGCCTATGATTGTACAAGATGGTAAGGCAAACAATTGTGCCGAAAAAAAACCCATTAAAGAATTATTTTATACAAAAACTACTGAAAAAATCATTTTAATTAAGTCATATCAACACTTTACTAAAGCTTACAAGAATCCTTAAAGATGCTTATTTAAAATCACTTACAAGCTATAAAGACCTTTAAAATTGCTTATTGAAAAAAGCTTGCAAGACACCTTTAAAATTGCTTATTGGAAAAAGCTTGCAAGACACCTTTAAAATTGCTTATTGAAAAAAGCTTGCAAGACACCTTTAAAATTGCTTATTGAAAAAAGCTTGCAAGACACCGTTAAAATTGCTTATTGAAAAAAGCTTGCAAGACACCTTTAAAATTGCTTATTGAAAAAAGCTTGCAAGACACCTTTAAAATTGCTTATTGAAAAAAGCTTGCAAGACGCCCTTAAAATTGCTTATGGAAAATAGCCTGCCAGACACCTGTCAAATTACTTATGGAAAATAGCCTGCAAGACACCCTTAAAATTGCTTATGGAAAATAGCCTGCAAGATACCCTTAAAATTGCTTATGAAAAATAGCCTGCAAGACACACCCTTAAAATTGCTTAAATATGGAAAATAGCTTGCAAGACAGCCTTAAAATTGCTTATGGAAAATAGCTGGCTTAGGACACCTTTAAGTTTGCTTATGGAAAATAGCTTGCAAGAGGCCTTAAAATTGCTCATTGAAAAAAGCTTACATTATTTAACACCTTAAAAAAAATAGCTTACAAGATACCTTTTAAATTGCTCATTGAAAATTGCTTAGGTCACCATAAAATTGTTTATTGTAAACTTATTATTAGACACCGAAAAGAACATATACTGAAATGATTCCTATTTTGTCTTTTGTGTTAGTAAACAAACAAGCATAATAAATTTCTTTATAATCTTGAGTGAATTTATATCAGTGTTTGGTTAAGATGACCCTAATAGTTTTGTTAGTAAGTCGCTTAAAGGTGTAACACTGCGTTACAAAGATAGGTAACGATATTAATTACCGACATACTCAACTGTACACATTGATAGTATACGGAGTACAATAGAGTACAATATCTGATATGGTCATTAAATAGACTAGAAAAAATGAAGTGTTTATAGTGTTTCATTTATATATGTATATATATATATTGGGAGTTTATATTAAACATGAGTACAGCTGAATACAGTTCCTAATTCATGTAGATTGTGATGCCTGATATATTTGGTATTTTTTCATAGGAGGGCAAAGATTAATGTTTGAGTTATTAGCAGGGTATTTATAAACAGTTGATTAAGAGAATAGATCATCGTGCTCACCTAAGTTATTATCGGTAATTGAGGATTATAAGACATGGTAATGGATGTATTTAGTGGCTTTTAATCAGTACGGAATGCTGATTTTGGCTCCGATCAAGAAGTGGTTTTTCTTGGAAAAAAATACTGCGTAGATCTGGAATCTGGTGTGGATATATGTAGTAGTGTTTTTTCTCTGGTCTCTGGAGTAACTGAGATATATATGGTACAGTTGGATATTTATGCAATATAATTATGCGACTATAAATTGTTTTTGTTTTTTCTTGTGTTAATTTAAAGGGGGTAATTAAAAGCTCTTACATTTGACGCTTATAATTTTTGGGAAAATGTGTGTGTAGAAATCTTACCTGTTATGGGACATGAAAATTGCGCCGATAACCTATGAAACATTTGGGAATGTTACATAAAATTATTATAAGGACAAATATCATGTTTTCTATATGGGTGAAGCTGGGTTAACTAAACGCAAAACCTGCCAAAAACATCATATAAATGGTGACAACTTTTTATTATAAAACTTGGATCTGTACCAAATGTATACATTGCTAGATTTAAGCTTGTTTGTGTTTTTTATAAGGAAGTTGTATGTTTACTGAACGGTTTTCATTATTGATTATGAAACAAAATTGGATATAAGTGCTGTGATTAGTTAAGCTAACTATGAAGAAGTGACATGATCATTACAATTTGTATAAAATGTGTGTTTTATTAGTATTGTAATATTGGTACTTCATGTTTATATAGAGCTTTATTCTCATGAAACAGAAAAAGAATTTTGTTAGGATTTTTACTGACTGATTTCTAACTCTGATTTATTTTATCATACTAAGTTCAAAATATTTATTCAGGATTTGCTTATCTTCTATGAGCTTGAAAAATAGTACTGGTAATTCAGGATAATTTTGCCAATTTTACAAAAAAAAATGTTTTCAAAAATTCAAGAACATATGAAGTTCTGAATGAAATGATATTTGCATGTGTAACAAGAATTTAGTAGTGGGTCAAGGTTAAAGTATTTACTTTACAAAAATAAATCAACCTTTAACTTTTTTTAGTGGTCTACAATTTATTGTGTAAACTAACTACTAAATGAGCCAGCTATTATTTAAATCTATCGCTTTACCTGATTTCAATCAATATCGGCTGATTTACTGAAATAAAAATATCCGAATATTTGAGAAATACTGCCTTCTTATTTGACAAAAAAAAGTGTTGACCACTAATTTTAATTATCATATATTTTGAAATCCAGAATGAGAAAATTCGGGATTGATTTGCTCAGCTCATAGTTCTTTAATTAGGGATAAAATTTATAGCTGAAAAATTCCTGGAAAGAGGAAATTCTGGATGTTTACGGATCTCGAAAATGTTTTTATTGTTTATGTGTGTTGAAGTAAGATGAATGGAACAGAGATTGTAATATATACAATGAAGAGATATCTTGCCGATTGATGGATCATGGATGCCATTTTGGAGGTGATTTCAAGTTTATATAATGATGTGTTTAATGCAACAATTTTTTGAAGGCGCTGCCTTCTGATGTTCTGATGGCAAAAATTATGTTGTTTATATTTACCTTTTTTTTTTAGTAAGTAGAAGTTCTGAAGAATAAACTTTAAAGAGACTAAGACACCAGAATAATGATACCAACGCAAGAAAAAAGTGAAAATTATCAAAACCACATAAAATCCAGTTAATTTAAGAATACTAAATCTACACCGACTATCAACTGGAAAACCATTATGCGCTATTTATAAACGGGTACTTTTTAGCTCACAGCTTAGACAGCAACAAAATATTACTTTAATCATGTAAAATGATGTATTATCGGCCTTATACTAGCATGTATTGACAATTCTTGGCTTGTTTAGTGGATAAAATGTATATGCCAATTTTGGGACCATCTGGTGTCTAGTCCCTTTAATAAAAGACAGGGAATGTAAGACTGATAGAACATCAATTCTTCCAAACAAACCTCTTTTGGGGTGGAGGGGTTTGGGGCTGATTTTGTTAATGAAATCCGTTCTTTCTACCCATGTTTTTTTTCTTTAAAAGACAAGTTTGGATTTTACTTGTGGTATAAAAGAATATGTTTTAGCATTGAAAAATTAGGCTGCAATTGGGCCCTGAATTGATAATAAAAAGAAAAAACAAAACATGGTCATATAAATACATATATATATATGTACAAAATTTTATTCGGTTGACATTATTAGATTTCAATTAATTTGTTAATTTGCAGTAATTGGAGCAATACAAACTCAAAGAACTTTGCTTAACATTTATAAATTACATCAAATGTAAAATCCTGCACAAATAGTAATGCAGACAAACATTAAAACCCAGCACATTTCATTATTAATGAATTGCTTCTCTATTATTATTCTATACCATTTAATGGCCATTCAATTACTGTCTGAAGTTGTTTTCAATTTTAGACTGTTTCAGTGTTCAGTAATAATTTGTATTGACTTTTGGCGAATGTCAATAGAATATATTTGACATCTGATATTTGGCCTAGGGTTAATTCCTTTGCCATAATGTTCAAGTGATTATCAATTGATATCATTAACTTTGGGTTAAATTTTACTAGAATTCAATATTACATTACTGAACATAGAAATTGTACATGTACATGAAATGACAGTTCAGGAACTAGAAAATGATGTAAACCTTGAGTTTATAAGGGACTCCCTCATAGGAACATGATGTATACTTTGAATTTAAAGGACTTTCTCATAGGAAAATGATGTATACTTCGAATTTAAAGGACTCCCTCATAGGAACATGATGTATACTTTGAATTTAAAGGACTTCCTCATAGGAAAATGATGTATACCTTGAATTTAAAGGACTCCCTCATAGGAAAATGGTGCATACCTTGAATTTAATGGACTTCATCATAGGAAATGATGTATACTGTGAATTTAAAGGACTCCCTCATAGGAAAATGGTACATACCTTGAATTTTATGGACTTCATCATAGGAAATGATGTATACTGTGAATTTAAAGGACTCCCTCATAGGAAAATGGTACATACTTCAAATGTAAAGGACTCCCTCATAGGAAAATGGTACATACCTTGAATTTAAAGGACTCCCTCATAGGAAAATGGTGCATACCTTGAATTTAATGGACTTCATCATAGGAAAATGATGTATACTTTGAATTTAAAGGACTCCCTCATAGGAAAATATTGTGTAGTTTTTGAATTTATATTGAGTATTATAGAAGTATTGTCAGTGTCACAAGTCATGCATGAACCATTTTTTAGCTCTTCTACATGTTTTATTTTTGAAGAAAAAAAAAATCAAATTATAGTCATAGCCTTGTTTTCATTGACATCATCCTCGCAGTCTGCAAAAACTTAAACATTTGCCATGACTCAAAACCATTCAAGATAATCAAATGAATTCAGCGTACATGCCAGAGATAAAATGCACATTATATATTAATGTAGAGCAAGGTTCATAACATTGGCTTTGATAATCATTTAGTTGTATATTATATGCCCCTTTTTTTGATGAAAACAGAACACATTGGTGTTGGCACTGACTCTCCGTTGCACCCTTGTTATCCCAATCACATCTAAGACCTAAAAAAATACATCTGGTGCAGTCCCTAGTTACGAAATGGATGCTGACCATACCTTTTTTAAAGTCAGTTGATAAAAAATTTAAAAAATGTTATATAAGTATGTGTGTATAATAAGTAGTCAGTGGTTGAAATTAACACAAGCCTGCAAGCCCTGCGCTGGTTAAATGTCTTCCGGGCTTGCTCAAATACTGAATTTTATATAGCAGGGCTTGTTCACAAATTTGATGCCAAGCAATATAGTGTACGGTAAGATTCGGGCTTGTTCATTCAAAGGTCTGATTTCGATGACTGCTTTAGTTTAAAATCTTGAAAGCTTTATACTGTACAGGATTACTGAAACACCATTCTCCAATGATGACAATAAAGTTCTTACATAAAGACAAAAAAAAAAGCCTACCTTCCCTACCAGTTTCTGAAAAGGATGTAACCTTAACCAAACCATTTTTTTGGCCTTTACGTCAAACTTGACCACTTCAAAGAGATCTTTAATTTAGATTAAATGATCTCCTGCATCAAGTGCAAGCTTTAAGTAAATAATAGTTTTTATATACTTACAATTTGCAATGTACTCGCTTTCCTGGCAGAATATGACTTCTTTTAGTTGCTAATTGACAGTGATAATGTGAGGTGTTGGACCCTTCAACTTGCCTGTATGATAAAAAAGCTGCTGTTTTATGCTTAATTTCTTGATTTAACTTCCCATTTATAAAGCTAATCAGCCCTTTGATAGGAACGTCTAGACACCAATTAGATTAATTTATCAAACAAACAAGTTCTTTAGCAGTTATTGGCATCATTGAAGGATATATCTACCTTTCGGTATGCCAAATCCAAGTGACAAGATCTGTTGAAAGTTGTCGGAGTCCATTGAATCCAGAAAATGAGTCGAGATAAAGCATGATTGGGCATGTCTGACCCTTTCTTGTTTACTTAATATTAATATCATTGGGCAACAATTAATATAAATTATTCATTGAATAGTTTTTTTGGGCCTTCCCCGACTCAACTCACAAAAATGCCTACGATCGATAAGTATTTTTAGTGTCTCTTAATTTTTTTTAATTTATTTTTTTCATTACGATAGGTACGGAAGTTAAAACCATGCACAAAAACCTACCAACCCACCCACGGCTGAAAATGTGGTTAGGCCCAGTGATTTTTTTGGAAATATTTTTACCGCCTGTGCTTTGCAAATTGGGAAAAAAGTCCAGATTGGGAAAAATCAGATCAAAATAGCAAATATAATGGCAAAGATACAATTGCTTTCACCTTTTTATGCAAACTTTATGCTTTTTACTTTAGAAGGCAGTAAATTGCACCAAAAAAAATCACAGGATTAAAAAAATCACAGGATTTAAAACTTCTAAGGAAAAACATCATATCGGCTGCCATTTTGTTTTCAGTGACCCTACTGACATATTTATAAAACCACCTGCCCTAGTTTACTACTGTAGGTTACAGACAACCAATATTGTAAAAAAAATGTTTATGCTTGGGACATTAAGTTGGCCATGTCATGGAGACCCCTAAAATTGTACCTAGGAGCAAGTTTTTACTGGTAGAATACTGCACTGTTGAAAGACTCTCCCTGGTAGACATCATTCCTAAGATGTCTGATGAAACGCCCCTCCCCTGTATCTTAGAATTTAAATTGACAGTTCATTAAACCTTCTTGAACAAGTCTTCACCGAAGTTCATGATCTTACTAAGATTTTGCCATGTTCATGAACAAGTTTAAAGTACTGTTCATGAACTAAATTCCTTAAACTGTGATTAAGAATTGTTTTATGTCTGTTCACAAACTGCTCATCTGTGGCTAGAAAAGTAAAGGACTTCAAGAATATCATTTTGCAGGGTTACTATATATATATGGGAAAATGTTAATAATTTTGTTTCTTTCAGGATGAGGGTATATCTGGAAAGGACGAAGGACACCGTCCTGTTATCAAAGGTCAAGGTCAGAGAGAAAGAGAGAAAACACCGCCTTTTACAAGATTTGCTCGTGACTCATGGCGTCAGTCCCTAGGCAACCAACCGAATATGTTCCGATGGTTGGAGGCCCAGGAAAGACAGGAAGACAGAATAAAACAGGTTGGTTTGATTGGGCCTAAAAAAAAAATACATTTGGTTCGGGTTACCCGACCCTACCTACGGAATAGGCGCCGACCCTAACGTTTTTATAGTCAGTTTGAAAAAAAAAAATGAAAACCTAAAAAAAATAAAAAAAAATAAAAATTCTTTTTTTTTTTTGCTTTTCAATATGTAGAAACCTTAAATGCTTATACAGAAGATAACTTTAACACCATTCTCCAATGATGAAAATGACATTCTTATATAAAGCCTAATAAAAAAAAAAAATAAAAAAAAATAAAAAGCCTACCTACCCTACCTATTTTTGAAAAGGATGTAACCCTAACCAAACAATTTATTTTTTTAGGCCTTGGCATTGAAAGGGTGGTTTTGAAGCTGCACTCTCACAGATTGCCCATTTTGACAACTTTATTTTTTTTTGTCTTGGAATGAGCCAGTTTTGTAAAACAGTGCTGTAAGAAGGCTGTCTGAAGATTAGATTGCGGTTCATCATATTTAACGTCAAAAACTGATGTTTTGTGGCTTAATGTGTTACTATTAAGCTTTAAGGAAATTGAAGTTTTCAGCTGTTTTTTTTTTCGAACAATTGAGATCTGTTTTATTGCGAGTTATCTTATATGACTAAATTAAAGGCATTGGTGCCAAAATCCGCTGATTATTCTGAGATAAAAGCTAAAACCATGTTTTAACTGTCAATCTGTGAGAGTGTAGCTTTAAGGCAAAATTTCAGCCCCACTCTACCTTCTCAAATAGTATAATTTTAACCCAAACAACTAGACAATTTTCAAATGAAACCAGCCAAAAACACATCTGTGTAAAAGTATGCCATATATTATTCATACGTGCTATATATATTTTACACAATTTCAGGTTAAGTGTCAAGGTTCTTCTATCGCCAGTGCCAACAGTCTTGAACATGACTGTGCTGAACTCTTTGACTCTTGTCTTGGTAAAAATACATGTGATCTTTTTTACGTATTACAGACTGAGCGTCAAGGTCCTATTGGCAGTGCCACCAGTCCAGAACATGACAGCGCTAAACTCTCAACTCCGGCTGGTCCGGTGAAAAAGTAAAGTTTTTTTCACAGATTTATATTATTTTGATGTTACATAACTACAGTAAAACTGCTGTCGATCGAACAGGGGGTTGTTCAAGAATCAGCAACAGTCAACGTCGAAACTTGGTCCGTACCATTATTCCTTCTATTTTCATATAAAATATACGATGGATCAAAGCCAATAAAGGTCGAGGAGTCGAGCACCATTGCCCTTTCAAATACACAAATCATACTCAAAACCTTATGATAACCTCGAGGTCATAATTTCACACATTTTCCTGACAGCATATTCCAAATTATCTTTTATAAACAACTTTGTCAATTTAATAAAGCAAGAATAGTTTGTTTTTTTTACAATTAAAATATGAATATTTGATACTTATACAAAGCCATTCATTTCCTCACAGTGAGCAAATTTAATCTAGTGCAATATGGAGGGGCCATACAAATTTAAATGAGCTATGAACAGTATGTTATTTAGCAATGAACAGTATGTTTGTTAGCAATGATCAGTATGTTATTTAGCCATGAACAGCATGTTATTTAGCCATGAACAGTATGTATAATAGCAATGATAATGTATGATATTTAGCCATGAACAGTATGTTTATTAGCAACAAACAGTATGTTATTAAGCGATGAACATGTTTGTTTTTGGGCTAAGCTGTCAAATTTTTAGATTTAATTTATGAATCTTTATGTCATGATCTTTATTTCCAATAGGGAGGTTGGTATACTGATATGTCTGGACAATAATGGAACGCCTCTCGGAATACATGTGGTGCCGGATTTCAACGAGGCAGGCAGGTCAGTATTTCAGTTAGATTTAACTTGCAATTTTGAAAATAAGTTATTTTACAACATTATTAGCGTGTCTTATTTGAATGAAAATTGAGGTATTGTCATAGCCTATGTGTTGTTGTAGCATCTGCTATGTGCTAAAACTTTAACCCTGGTCATACCTCGAAAAATGTTAAAAACATTCAAATGAAACTTGGTACACATGTTGCTAGAAACAAAACTCACAAGCTAAGCAAGGCCCATAACTCTGGCTTTTATAGTTGCTTAGTTATGCCAAATGGCAACAGATTTATAAGCTTTGGCATTGCTTTACGTATATTTATGTAAATAAAAAGATAGGTCACGTCACATAAGGGAGATAAATTAGACACATAATGGAGATAAATTAGACACATAAGGGAGATAAATCAGACACATAAGGGAGATAAATCAGACACATAAGGGAGATAAATTAGACACATAATGGAGATAAATTAGACACATAAGGGAGATAAATTAGACACATAAGGGAAGATAAATTAGACACATAAGGGAGACAAATTAGACACATAAGGGAGATAAATTAGACACATAAGGGAGACAAATTAGACACATAAGGGAAGATAAATTAGACACATAGACACATAAGGGAGATAAATTAGACACATAAGGGAGATAAATTAGACACATAAGGGAGATAAATTAGACACATAAGGGAGATAAATTAGACACATAAGGGAGATAAATTAGACACATAAGGGAGATAAATTAGACACATAAGGGAGATAAATTAGAATCATGTGATGTTGCATAATTTTTTATATCATATTTATAAAATGACACAATAACTCATTGTTTGGTATGATATATATAGTATATAGCGAGTTTGATCTTATTCTGAGAGGGTGGGTGGCAACATAACTATGCTTAGGAAACCCACTTGTCCAGCTGGGTGCATATGAACCAAACTCATATGCAGCACTTTTATAGGGCTTAAATAATGAACCCTTTCCCATAGCAATTTATTTTTCTTACCATCTTGAAAAGATTGATTGTTATAATTAACTGTTTTAATACAAACTTAATTATAGTTTTTCCAAATTTTACCAAATTATAGGGTTTTAATATAAACATAATTCGGCTTGGAAATTATAAATTTAACATACCATACTTTTTTCCATATCGTCTTCTCAAAATAGCTGAGAAAAAAACTATGACTTGATTTAAGTCCTAGAAAAGTTATGAAAAAGTGGCTCTGTTGATTATTGGAATCTTTGTGTTACTTATATATTTTTTCACACAGTAAGTATTTATGTAATGAAAGAAAAATGGATCAATATGCAGATATTTATTATCAATAATTTTTTGTTAAAAACCCCCTGATGGCTTATATGTTCTCTTTACAGAGAGAGTGGTTTAATGGTCCAGGGTATCGAAACAGGCGGAAGAATTGAACAAGATGGCCGCCTCAAAGTTCACGATCGAATTATTGAAATTAACGGACATGATCTACATGATGTCACCTTCTCTAAGTATGATGTCAGAACTTAAAGTTTGAAATTCTTGATAGAGCTGAGGGCATTTTTTGAGTAAAGTCCCCTTTTTTGCATCCTTTTTTTGTCATGACAAAAGCGATTTCATTTGTAAGGCCAGAGTTTTTATATCTTTAGATTTACGGGAGCGCCGTACCTAAATATTGCAAAACCCAAATAAAAATAAAATTCATTTTCGTAGTTTTATTTTTATTTTTTCCGACGGACGTTGCTCCAAGGTTAAGAAAAAAATAAAATTAGTGTTCTATAACCCATATCTCAGAACCAACTGGTGTACCAATTGTCATTCATTATCGGTCTTGTTACTGCACAAACCACGTAAACCAGTCGGAAATACTAGGGGAAACAGAACAGGTACCCGTTACCATAACAACGTCCTGTCAAAAGTGAAAGTACTTTTTGTCATACCCCTTATTTCTCACAATTTCTGCAGCGATATAGAAATGTTTTACTACAAAAACGTTCTGATGTTTATGTTTCATTATTTAAATCAAACCGTGGTGAACTTAGAGCGTGTTTATTGTGATTTTTTTGTAGATTCAGTATGTTGCTCGCGTTTCGTAGAATGATTGCGAAACTTCCGGTCAAAATAAGAAGACAGAAATTCGTGGGTTGTATTGTCTATTAAAAGTCGTTGGCGCACGTCGTATATTAACAAGGATGAATTGGATTACAGCGCAAAAATGTATAGCTTCTGACAAACACAAACTGCAAAATGATATCGTGTTCATCATAGTCAAAATGGATATTTTTGTCTGAATTTGACTCTGGGGAGCATTGAACACACTGCTTCACGATCACATATTTGAAGTCTGAAGAGAAAAACACAAAGTATCGTGATATTCGTAGTTGTTAATTAGTTTAATAATGATTTAGAATTTCAATCGTTATAGAATACTGAAAATGATGTAATAATAACATAGTGTGTGTTTCCGATAAAACAGAAAAAATCTGAACATAAGATATCTGGCAGTCAATGCAAGAAGTCAAACTTATCCGTTGCTTATTGCCAATGGGCATAGCTGGAATTAGAAGGATATTTTTCAGGACTGATTCTAAAATCAGTTCTTAAACCTGGTTTTTTGAAATATATAACACTTGTAAAATTTATCTTAATACTCCTGAATTTTCTTTGGTGAAGTACATAAATGTATTTTTTGACTGTCTGTGTATCCGTAAGCCCTGTCAAACTTTGAAGTGAAGAGGAATTTCCATCAGGGATTCTACTTTTTTTGGTTATATTTTCTATATAAAAACCACATCACGGTAAATTGTCACGGTGCTATTTCGTTAAAGACAGAAAAACACATTTGACCTCCTTATTATACCGTGTCTGAAACTGTGTTCAATGTTTGATTACATCACAATGGAAAGGATATGCTTATATTGTGGGCAAAAGGTTAGAATTGGCCATTTAAACTTCTTTATTACACTGACATGTTTCATAAAATCCATGGGTTGATAATATATGCACCTCATATGCATAGATGCATTCGAACAAATATATACAATTAATTTCAATGAGCGCTTGAACTCACAGTGTTGAGGTCAATATTTTCAGTCATTAAAAGGATCTTTTAAGTATGCTTTTGAAACTTTGTGGTGATCTATCACCCTTTTTTCAGCCTATGAAATAGCTGACACAAGTAAGGTGTGTTTTGTCGTCATGATATAAGAAGATTTAAAAAATAAAAAAAAATCGGAGAAAAATCCGTTTTATTTTTATTTATTTCTCCTTTGGGACATTTTATGCATTTTATTTTTATTTTTATTTCCTCCTCCTTACCCAACTTTTTGAAAAATCTCCCGTAAATCTAGAGATAAAAAAACTCTGGCCTAAGAAGAAATATAAAATAAATAATGATGCATGAATATATAAATATATATCATGAATGATGTTGCCATGATAAAATGATGCATTATATATTTCTTTATATAAAAACTAGTGCGAACATCCAAGGTTGTTTTCGATGGAAAATGTCCAAGAAGTTCCGAATGACCTATATTGTGTCCCTTAAATTTTTGTATTATAGTCGCATATTAACAAAGGTGGAAACAACTCATGTTTGTGTCATTCAGAACTCCTCTGCCATTTCCTATCTAAAACAACCTCGGATGTATGCCGGTACATCAGTAGAAGTAGTTTGGAAAATTTTAAATAATATTATTAATTAAATGGAGTGTTTTAACGTGTATTTGTGTACCTAAGTTTAGATTGATTCCCAGTGCAATGTATTCTTGCAAACATGATTAAGATTTCCAAGAATTCAGCCATTAAGTTTAACTGCTAAATTAAATTATTACGTGATCTACTTGCAGGGTAGTTAAAGCTTGCAGGGTAGTTAAAGTTAAAGTGTTAAGTTATCTGACATTGTAAACCATCCATATAAATCAGAGGTTGTTTTCGATAGAAAATGGCCGATGAGTTCCAAATAATGCAAATATAAGTTGTTTCCTCTTTTTAAATACGTAGTTTTGAAAACATTATTATAACAACTCAGAAATATTGATTCCATAAAGCGATCGTACAATCTGTGTGTTGATTTTAAGATGGCCCCATTAATAGTTAAAATTGTATAAAGCAATTTCCTTTATTTCAGAGCTCAAGAGATATTTCGCAATGCAATGAAGACAGAGGAAGTGAAATTAAAAGTGGTCAAACATGCCGTTCCACCAATGCCTAAAAAGCTTCCCCCTGCAGTCTTACCCAAGCCTCGGGGTCATTCCCCCACAAAACCCAGCCCCCTAACTCTCGCCCCTCCATCTTATGACTTGTCATCACCTGATGCCAGTCCTGCAGATACTAGCACCCCATTGGACAAAAATTGGGAGCAGACTTCTCACAGCCAATCAAAATCATTGGTGTCTTCCAGTGCTAAAAATAGTGAACCAATGAAAACAAGTTTTCCTTTGAAAGCCCTCTCCCCAGTGGGTAATGGGGGTAAGAGGCCCCCGCCCCCTGCTCCACCCATGAGGCACCCCTCAACAACCTTGACCTCGGGTGGAGATAATGGGGAAAGTTTTAGTGAAAATGGTGTTGATGGCTCAGGTCCAAACCAATCAAATTCTGATGGATTAAAAAATGGTGGATTAAAATCAAACGGTGAACCAAGTTCAGAAAATAAAGTGAAAAGTGTGACTCCTACAGTAACTCCAACAGGAACTTTGACTAAAAATCGTGAAAAAATCATTGCTCCAACGAATACAAAGAAAATTGGTAAAAAGATTCTCATAGAGTTAGTGAAAGCAAAAGAAGGGTTAGGATTTAGTGTAACCACACGAGACAATCCGACAGGGGGGCCATCGCCAATCTATATTAAGAATATTTTACCCAAGGGTGCAGCTGTTTCGGACGGGAGGCTCAAAGCAGGAGACAGACTACTTGAGGTTAGAATATGTTTTTATTTCTTAATTTAAGCTCTGTTTTGAAGAAGAAAAAAACTCAAGCTATTGTGATAGCCTTGCATGGTATTGTATGCTGTCGTGTTAAGGGCAGCAGCGTTGTGGAAACATTTAACCTTTAAGCCATAGCTAAAAAATGTTATTCAAATGAAACTTGATACAAATATTGCCAGAAACCATTTGCACATGTATAACAAGGTGTATAACTATGGCTTTAATTATTATGGAATTATCTCCCTTGTTTGACTGAAAGTGAGAACAGAGGACAGTTGCCTTGGTTAGTGTTCGCTCTGCAGCACTCTTTTTTATCTCAGTTATCAAACTTTGGTGTCATTTTCAGTGTCAAGCAACACGTTTCAGATGACATGCAAAACACAAGGCAGGTGGTGTTGTTACACATGGCACTTTGAAGTACTGTCCAAATGCTTGTTTTAAAATGTATTGCTTAATCTCTGCTACTCGATTTCAGACCATTTCAGCATTTTAACAACAGGCAACACCCAAATCAATCGACAAGGTTGTGTCATTTTTGGCTCTTTAGTTGTGACAATGTGAAAACCCAAAGCAAGGCTGTGTCGCTGTCAGCAATGCGACTCTCAGTAGTTCTGTTGAGATTGTTGTTGCTAAACTATTCAGATTAATTTTCAGGTTTGCCATGTCAAGTTAAAGAGAAAACCCCCAAGCCAGGCTGTGTCGCTGTTACCCAATGCGACGCTCAGCAGTACTGTGTAGACCATTACCTCTAATCCATTTAAATTCACTTTCAGGTTAACCATGTTGAAATGACAGGCAAGAACCAAGGTGAAGCAGTGTCATTATTACGTAACACCTTGCTTGGCAGTACGGTAGAGATCGTTGTTTCACGTCAGGAGGACGAGGACGATGAGGAACAGGAAGAGGAACAAGACGAACGGTTCAAGATGCCGCGACCTCTGGTGGGTTTTGTTTGTGTAAACCAAATTTAATCACGATATATTTCATCATTTACCATTATCAGTCCTGGTTTCAGGATTTCAAAGTTAATCATAGTCAGAAAAAATATTTATCAAGAACATGATAAAATAAGAAGGATTTAAAGCTGCACTCTCGCAGACTGACAGGATTGATATTTTTGTTTTGTCTCAGAATCAGCTGATTTTGGCATCATTTTTTACAGATCAGTTATATTAGACAACTCACTAAAGAAAGAAACTCAGTTGTTTGGAAAACTGCCAAAAAATTTTTTTATGAAAGCATTTGAAACGCTTTTAGCCAATATTAAACATCAATTTTTGAACGTAAATATGAAAAACTGCGATCTGATCTTTTGTCAGTTGTCTTATGTCTCTGGTTTGCAGACATTTAAATGCGATAATTGATTCTTTCCAAAACAAAAAATAAAAAAAGGGTCAATTCTGTGAGAGAGCAGCTTTTAGATGCTGCAGGTACAAATAATTTTTGCACTTATTTCCTCAGATGAATCATATTGTAAAATCCAAAATATACGTCGTAACATGTCTTTTTCTCAAATAAAGTCTCCTCTTTGATTATTCTATTTCCTTAGCATTTTTGTCAGCAGAGCTTCATTTTTTCAATATGATATCTTGTGTATTTAGATATATACCTAAACTTACTGCTTGTATTCATCATAGATATATAATAGCTCTTTTGTTTTTTTCGTAGAAATAGTCACGGTATTGTGATATCCTTGGTGTTGACGCTGGTGTTACTGTGCAAAAACTTAAACCTTTGCGTCAACTCAAAACTATTTCAAGATATGATAAAAACTTGGTATACTTGTTTGCCAGAGACATCACATTCATGTTTAACTAGGCCCATGATTTTAGCTTTAATAAGTATTGAGGTTACCGTAATAATGCCCCTTGCTCGAATGAAAAAATAACAGACAAGGGAGTATGGTCACTTGGCAGATTGGTTATTTATTTTTTCATTTAAACTTTTTCCAATTGTCACTTTTGCTCCCTTTGTAATGCACTAAAAATAAGCAATATTTCTTAATTACATGACTGTATCCAGAGTTTATTTAATCAATTAATAATATTATTTAACATTCACGGATGATGATTTTCTGTACAAAAAAAATATGCTTCAATATTCGACAATGTCATGCTTTAATAGACATCTTTTAGGATTCGTTGAAGACTTGCTGTCCTATTGCCAATTCAATTCATTACTTAAAGTTATTGTGACATAAAAATTATGCAGCCTTGTGCCGGCCATCCTTAAAAAAATACTTGACTTACATTTTTTATTATCAAGCCTAAAAAAACACTTAAGGTTAACGGACCCTACTAAGAAATAGGCACCAACCCTTTCGTTTTTTAGCCTTTTTTAAAAAAAACCCCCAATAATTAATGGTTTTGTGTGTTTATATTATGTGCAGTTTAAAACCTGAAAATTACTTTAACGCCATTCCCAAATGATAACAATAATAAAAATAAATAAAAGCCTACTTACTGTACGTGTTTACAAGATGTAACCTAACCACACAATTAATTTTTTTGCCTCATGTAGACACATTTTGATTGGAAAAGTATGGCAGACACATTTTGGCTTGTGATATGTTTAATTAACTTGCCTCGCAGAAATATACTGTTTTCTTTTGTCAGTAATAATAATAAATATAAAGCAACATGATGAAATTATAAATAATTAGACATGCTTTTTAAAAGCTACTAACATTTAAGCATTTATAATAACCCAAAGATATAATGTTTGCTCTTGTTTTGCAATAGTGTTTTTTGTTGTCACTGGTGCTGTACGTCTTCATTAAATATGTAAAAAAAGTTGGCCATAACTTTTAAACAAATCTTAAGTTACTCAAACCAAACTTGGACCACATGTTGCCAGTGACTAATAATATCTGTCATGTGTTCCTGTTCTGGATAGAAAAATCCGACCCGAGGGCACCTGCATTGCTAGGTAACGAGGCTTGCCGAGTTTTCGGCTATGTAGCGTGCCCGAAGGTCGGATTTTTCTATCCGGAACAGACACACATGATAGATATTTTTTCTAGCATACATTAAATTACATTTTTTTTATAGAACTATACATAAAAAAGCGGAATTTTGTACATATCACCAAAACGCTCATGCGTGATGTTTACTGACGTCATGACGCGTAGTAATTTGTATTCACTGCATACGTCAATAAGTTCCTTCGCTTTCACGTCTTTTAAGGTTTATTTTGTTTTGTTTTTAAAAGTATATTTTTGATGTTTATGTTAATGGAACTCATCTATTTAAAATTCATAATTATGATTACATAGAGTGTATAATAAAAGAAATTGAAATTATTACGTCACAGCGCTTGACTCATCTGGCATGGGGGTGTGCCAGATGGAGTTTTCCAGCACGGCTGAATTCACCGGAAATGCCTATCCGGTGTGCTAGAAAATACCCATATGAGTAAGAAAACCCATAGCTCAGTCTTTAAGTAGTAGTTTGAAAATAATGTTACATCCTTATTTTATACAATATCTTCTTACTGACTTATATAATAACTTATTTTCACCAGGCTTGGGAACCAAATAAAGATAATCGACTCTTTTAATTTGATAAACTGAATCTTTTAACAGTGAAGCTATATGTTCTTATAGAAGAGCGATATGCGATTTCATTGGCTGAAAATGTAGGTTATAATCTACTTTAATATTGTGGAGTTATGCAAGTTGATGGTTTGAGAAAAACAGACCAGGGTTGACATACATATAACAGTGCTCCAGCCAGGATTTGAAAAGGGCAGGGTGGAGTTTTGAAAAGGGCAAGCTACATGAGTCGTGTAGGGGCGATTGGGGGTGGTTGTGGGAGGGGTCCACCCCTGTCACAAGGGTTTTTTTCGGGGGGGGGGGGGGGGGGGGGGGCGGGGAGGTCTCACCCTAGAATGTTTTGTTTTCATACTCATTTTAAATCATTTTCCATGATTTTCAGACTTGAACAAAATGGGTCTTTTTCTCAAAATTTAGAAGGGTGTGTTTTAATATCAAAATAAAAATTTGTCTTATTGTCTGTGGTATAGTGTGATTGTACTTGACTGGAGTCTTCTTTAGTGCAGTGTCACATATTTCTCCTAAAAATCATGTAAAATGAAGAAAAAAACAAAGACAGTTAAATATTTGAAGCAATCAAATAAATAAATACACAAAAAACAAATATGTAAGGGACGAATCTTAATTTGGTACGTTCAGGATTGGGTACGAATGTTACATTCAGCCTGGCTGTTATTTAATTGTCTTTGGTAAAATAATGTTTAATATGCTCATGTTTTAGAATAAAATGACAATAAAAATCACTGCCCTTTCTTAAAAAGTCACTAATAAAACATAAAACACTGATAAAATAACTCCTAAATTCGGTCTGACAAAATGGCGGTTTCGGCGAATTTTGACAAGATCGTGGACATGATAGGTAAACACCAGATAAAGCATCAAAATATTTTGTGGGTTACAAAGAAATTTTTATCATCAATATTTTACAAATAAACTTTCAAAACATTTACTGAATAAGTGATGTATTTGATTGTGTTAGCGCCACTTTTCCTGTGTTCATAAATCGGCAGTGACCGTCTGCTTCAAATCAACACTGTTTAAAATGGCGAGTCTCGTCTGTACAATACAATAAACAATTATTTAAAAATATTTAATTGTGCTTGACAACATTTCTCACCATCCCCTCACATTTTCTATCGCATTTTACGAACTTTCATCATTGAATAAATGAGTTCTCAATGTATATTCTGATTGGCTGGTATTCAATAGCTCCGCCTCCTGCCGATGTTCCCTATTTGGCTTTTCCTAATTATCGGATTAAAAGATGACCGGTTATGAAAACACATGTCGTCTGCTCACTACACAAATACACAATTAGCTGTCATATGACTTGGACAAGGCACATGGGAAGATGAAAGGGCAGTACGGCATATTTTAAGCAGTCGGCAATGGGGCAGCATGGTGACACCTAGCGGGAACACTATTATCATAAATATTACGTAATTTGTCTCAATTATGACAGCGGCTGCCGATCTTTAATAATGATTTCAATAGTAAAAAGGGCACTAACGGGATAATTAGCGCTAATAGAGCATTTGTGAAAAGGGCACTACTCAAAAAGGGGCAGGGCGGTAAGAAAAGGGGCACGGGCGCTGCGCCATTGAAAAACGGGCTAGCTGGAGCACTGCATATATATATGCATGTTGTATGATTTTGCTTTTAACTTTCTCTTTCTTATTGATGTTCATGTGTGACTTTGTCTAGTTTTTTATTGTCTTAATTTTGAATAATTGTGTTTCTTTTCACTTGTGTTGTAGATTGTTTAATTATTTGTGTTAAATTGTATTCAAAGCTTCTATGTGATGTAAAATAACCTAGTATGGTCTTGGTTTTGAATTATATTCATATTTATTTGTGTTGTAGATTGATTTTTTTCCCCAAAAAATGTCCTCAAAGGCTTTTTGTCATTAAAAACTTGTCTTCTTTTGATTTTTTTTTCTAAATATTCAAAATTGATATAAATGTAGTCATGAACGTGCAATAATTATGTTGTTTATTAAGTACCGTAAGTATCAAAACTGATTCATAACGTTAATTTTCTGTGTTTTTGTTTACATTTTTGAAATGTTACTTGATAAAAATTTATCATGGCTATAAGAATAAATTATATTTTTCAAACTTTTAACATCTCAAAGCCTTTGATTACATTCACAATTGACTGGTCTCCAGCTGTCAATTAATTAAATCAATCAATCAGTTAATCAATCAATCAAACAATCAGTCACTTGACTAAATAAAAGAAGCATTTAATATTTTGTTATCAGTCAATAGCTTAACTGAAAAACCTCGCCATACCTCATCTAATGGTAATGGCGAGAAATGACTTTTGTTGGTGACTGGTCAATTTGCTGTGCTGTGCTTGCTTAATATTTACTTATTTATAGGATCCATCTTATCATCAATCAGATGACAAACAACATTACGATCAATAATTTTAGTTACATATTATCTTAAAGTCACAGATTAAGTGAAAAGTTTCACTTTCATATTCAAATAAGCTTTGGCTTCTGACATCGTCGGATACCCCCGATACACACTATGATATGCTTCGTTGTGTACCGTAGGCAATTTGGCTAGGAAAATCTCGTAATCATAAATAATTAATGAGGCAGTTTTATTGGTTCAGCAAAGTACCAGATGCTTTACGCTTAAAAAAGTATTTTTCCGTTTGCCAGGGCTGAAACGGGTGCGCCATTCTCAGTACAATAATATTTGGCAGTAGTCAAGACCACAAGGCCACAGAGGCTACTGACATTTTTAAGTTATTGAATAATATTTTAGTGTAACATGCGAATTCATTAGAAGAAGTGTTGTCTATCCTGCCTCATGCATATTCATTAAAACAAGATATTGCCAGTCAAATGTCCACACGGTATGTTTGAAGTGTAACGTAATAAAGTAGCCTGGTTGCTGACGATGCTGTTCTGACAATAAGTTTTGAAATGTTATCATCACTACTCCGGTTGCTGATTGAAATAAGCTGTCGTCTGATATGTTCTTTGATAAGATGGCTCCTAATTGTTATCTTTCGTTGTGTTGTGCTCTTTGTGTGTGTGTGGTGCTTGCACATGTTTTGTTTTTCTGTCGCTTTCAGCACGACTCTAACCTCAGTGACCTTGACCAACATTTGCATGACCTTGACCTTCAGTCTCATCACGATGGTGATGACCTTTTCCAGCCTCCAGAAAAAAGTGGCAACGAAGACACCGAAGCAGTTGCAAAAAATAAGGAGCTGCTTGAATTCAACATCCCGCTTAATGATACGGGCTCTGCAGGGCTGGGTGTCAGCGTGAAGGGGAAGACGTTAACGACGGAGGAAGGGACGCGTGATCTTGGCATCTTTGTAAAGGCTGTTATAAATGGAGGAGCTGCCTCCAAGGTATTATGAAATATGTTTGACAATTCTAATTTTATTTAAGGACTATCCATTATTATTATGGCTGTCAGCCCTATGGAGTGCGTCAGTTTTGTGTGGTTGTGTGATATAGTGCATAGATGGGATGTAACCTTGTTTATTATTTAGGGGTGTAAGTTTATTTATACTCGCACTCAGCAAGACCCATTCGGCGAGAGAACTGATAAGACTATTAGTCATATTAGGTTTTTGGAGCATAGTGCACAGACAGAATGTACTTTATACCAATCATACTAATGCTATATATGTACACATTAAATCATTTCTTGAAAATCTTAAGGCGGAATGGTCTGGAGGTTAAGTGTCTATCTCTCACCAAAGAGGTTTAGGGTTGATTACCACAATGTTTTTTTGTGGTTGAGGAGTTAGGAATGGACTCAAAAGTGATTTGTATCAACTTACAGCTGTCATAAAAATCTAGCTCACATAAATAAGTATGTACTAAGCTGATCTGATTTTTTTCCAGGATGGCCGTCTGCAGGTCAACGACCAGCTACTTCAAGTCAATGCCTTTCCTCTTTTGGATCGTTCCAACACAGAAGCTATGGATCTTCTTAGAAACGCCATGCAGCTCGATGGGGCTATCCCAGGGACCATCAATATCCGGGTTGCTAGGAGGGTGGGGGCTCCCTCCCCTTCCCCCTTTACGTCTCCTGGAGGCGAAGAAGTGGAATGGGGGGTTTCCTCTGGGAAAGAATTGAATAACAATGATTCATTGGACAATGGTGATCATGTGACTGATTTTGGGAGGAGATCTCCAAGTAAAGCAGCCAATGGGGACTTATTTAGCAATTTTAAAACACCCAATCATTTTCTGGATAGGGTAATGCAGGGAAATGGCTTACGGAATGAATCGTACACAAGAGCTACGCATGACAGCTATGTGGAAGAACCGGAACCAGTGGTGAAAAGAAATTTGATTGATTTATCCAAACAGGTACCCACATAGCGTATGGGCGGTTTTTCTACACAAGATTAAGGGTGGTAAAAATACACTTAAAGGGACTAGACACCAGATGATGGCATTGCAAGAAAAAAATTACATTGATATCGTTGTGTGCAACGCATTTAATCTTTCTGACTGTATCATTGCAGTTTTTGCGTATTTTTCCAATTGAAAAAATGCTGGGTTTGTCTAAAATGTAAATACTAGTCAATTTAAAAATAGCATCTGTATATGTATCTATACTTATCATGTGACTTTCACATGCTTAATATACACACTATAAACTTGGAAACCATTGTGCGCTTTTTTTTAAGAGAAGGGAAAAAGCAGCTGAGACAGCAATGTACTATAATTCTTTTAATCATGTAAAATGATGTACCATCAGTCTCATACTAGTTCATATTGACAATTCTGAGCTTGTTTTGAGGAAATACAGTATTTGTCATTTTTTGGACCATCTGGTGTCTAGTCCCTTTAATGTGATGGAAGGGGAAAAGACCTTAAGGCCAAAGAAAAATAATGATATGGTTACTGTTACATGAAAAAAACAAGCTAGGGAAAAACTTTTAATTTTGGACAATTATTTTATTGCGTACAAACTATGTATAGCATATTATTGTACATACATGTACATCCATTTTTTGACATTAATGTATTAAGGAAAGTTGCACAATACCAGTAAATTGTATCAATTTGTACAAATGATATTGCCTCATGGTTTAAATCTCCAATAGTAATAAATTAATATATTTAATGAAATAATTGATTGGTCGGGTTACCCTAACCGCAACACTGTTATTATTTGGCCTGAGTCAAATTTAAGAAGTTTTTTCTTCTCCCCTTTCATTCTTTGAATTTGGATATGGGAAAGAGTTTGTGTTGCACCGCATTGCGGCTTTTAATGCATTTTATTACACGTGGTACAGATTCACAGAGCTTTTCACACCAAAAACATTCTTGTTTAAGGTTAACGTATTAATGTTTGATTGTACATTATTCCTGAAATTTTTCAACCATTGGTCAAATATAGTGGAAATTTTTTAGTTTAGTGTCAGATAGCAAAAAATATATTTTACCGAGTCAGCATCAAAAGTTATATCGCACGAGTGGCAAAGTCATGATATATTTACTTTTGGTGTTTGCGAGGTGCAATATATTGCAATCTTACAATGAAACAAACACTTTTTCTTTTAATGCTTATATTTTATATTAGTGTTTACAATTAATTGATTTTTAATTGGAAAATTGCTCCGAATTTTAGCCGAATGACATCATACAGGAAGTGATGTCATTTGTTTTTCTTCTGAACACAGTGTGTGATTGTGGTTCTAATTTTAAACAGGCAAAAATAAGATGTCATTATTTTGACATCTCGAGTGTCACATTTTTGAGATATTTTAAACTTGACCTGGCTGTTTTCATGTAAATTTTCGGGAAGAATGTATAAAATCACTTAATTATGCATAATTATATAATCAGAAAAAAAGAAATAACATTAAGCTTACTCAATGTAAATAAGCTTCATTGTACTTTGCACGTGCATAATCATGTGTATAACAACTTAAGGTTACATAACACTAATTTTTGCTTAATTTATCCTCAGCGTCCCCGCCCGCATTCGACGTTGGGTATCGAACGTAGTTCTCCAACAAGTTCCGCTAGTTCAGAGGAAGGGAATCCCGAACCTGCATGGCTAAAGGGGCCGGACTGGACTCGACATCCCTCACAGACCTCGGACGACAGCGGACTGTATGTGACAACGATTTTAAATTAGTACCTGTAGCCTTTATATTACAGGCTGAACAAGATAAGGGACTCGCTTATGTTTTTTAACCCAAAATGAATTTTCCCGGTAATAGTTAAAAAAAGTAGTTTGGTTGGAGTGTGGTGCAAACCCATACTGGTAAATTCAAGAAAAATAAGAAGATAGATGCTTTAATTAACCACTAAGCCACCAGGACTACAAAAGTGATGGATATTTTTACCTTTAAACAATACATTGCAAGATGCAAGAAAAAAGTTCATTTTACAAAAACCTGAGCGAGTTCCTTTCAGGACAGAAGAGTGGAAAAAAATGTATCATGTTATTTATTGTAAAAGAGGGCATTTCTAAGTGTTTAAAGTAGCGGAAACTGTCAAAGGCTTTGGACGATGTTCTAAAACATCAGTTTGTATGAAACTAGACTTAAAAAATAAAATAACATTGAGTGGTAGCACTAGCTTTGAATTTATTAAAAAAAAGTAATGGTTTCAAATCTCAGTGTGAATGGGAAAAAATGGGGTTGGAAATTTTGAACTTGCAAAAGTGACAATATGAAATAAAATGAAACATGAAAAATAAGAACATGACAGATTTAGAAAGATCTACAATGATTTAAGATGTTGCTTTTTAGTACACCAGTTGCGGATGGGTTTTCCCGAGATGGATTCGGTCGACAGAGTATGTCGGAAAAGCGAAAAGGTCACATGGACCCTCGAAGTTCAGAGATTTACCAGAAAGTGCGCGGCCTTAAGGATTTAAATAAAGGTATGGAATAGCTGATGAAAGTATAGATCAATAAAAGAATATTTTGCTTAAGAAGCGCTATATTTTTTTTATTCAATTATTAAAGCGTAGGGCTTAAATTAATGACACACATGTTGGGGGCAATAATTAAGACACATATGGTATTTATAGCTGGAAAATAAAGAAAACTAGAGCTTCTATATTATGGTTTCACCAAGCACATATTGTTGTTAGAACAGTAGCTCACAAGTCCACTTATATATCAGATGCTTTTTTTACTCAAGTTGGCACAATAATTGAAACAGTCATTTTAGTGAAATAAATTTTGATCTTGCTCAGAAATCAAAGAAAAATTGTTGCATTATCCGTGTTGTCAATAAGAAGCAGACTGTCAGCCAAAGTTGACGTTTCAAATGGAAATTGGGCCGTTTCAGATTTCAAAAAATTAAAATCAATCTGTGAATTACAGTAAGGGCTATTCCAGTAAAACATGTAACCCACGGGGGGAAGGCAATTATTTAAATAGTATATAGGTGGGTGTCTTTTTTTGCTTATTTGGACCCGACAAGGGTAAATTTGCTTCTGTAGGGGGGTGGCATAATTTAAAAGTGCCTTCCCCCCTCCGGGTTATATATTTGAATGGAATAGCCCTAAGTAGTTGCTGGTCAATTACTTAACAATTTGAGATGGTTCAGCTGAAACTTTTTAATAATGCTAAAAATGTATATGAAATATATAAAAAAAATGAAATTGTTTAAATGTTGTTGTGATATCGCTTAATGTTTTATGTCATTTAGTTTTTATGATATTTCGACAAATTTTAGTTTTTGCATAGTGATCGCTGCTATACTTTTTAAGAAACAGCATAAATGCACATATTTAATTTACAAGACCATTGGAAATACTGAATTTGATATTTTAACTGAAATGAAAGACCATTCTCATTATTTCACTATATTTAAGCAGGAAAGAAATTAAAAAGATAAACTCACCGTGATTTTGCAGGGCTTAAAGGGCTGCATCAGAAAGGAGCATCATTTGATGCGGGTATGCGAGAGATTGATAGAACGTGGCTATATTATTTACTCTAGTATACTCAACCACACTGTATTGTACGCATTCTTAGCTCCTCTGTATTTGTAAGAAAACAAAACGAGTTACTATAATAGCCTTGGTTTCATTGTCATCGGCGACGGGGGGCACCATTGTCGGGGTGACAAAAAATATTATTTTGGCCAGTGGATACAAAAATATGCAAGGCATTTAAATGAAACTTGGTACATATGAAGGCAAGAGACAACATATTCATGTCAAGCAATACCCTAAACTCTGGCTTTTATAATTATTAAATTTTCCTTCTTTATGACGATTTAAAAAATCAGAGGAGCGTTAATATTCGCCTGGGGTGCTCTTGTTTGATTTATACACAGAGAATGTATGGAATGATTTTGAAATAATAGACATTCGTTATGGGGTTGTCATGTCAACGAGGGTATCATTCGATCAAATTTTCGAATCCTGAAATCAGTATTGTAATGAAATAAATTTTAACACAAATATTCGGCGGGCAATTTCACTTTTTGCTTTATCTAGATTTTCAACTTAAAACTTGAATTCCAATTTTCATCACAGGCTATGTGTTAAAGCTGCACTCTCACAGATTTACTGTTTTTAAATTTTTTTTTTTTATCTTGGAAAGAGCAATTTTTTGCGAAAATATCTTCAAACCAATGATATAAGATTGCTGACAAAAAAACAGATTGTAGATTCTCATATTTCCGTTCGAAAATTAACATTTTATGGCCTAAATTGTTACTAACGGTTTAAGAAAAATGCATAAATCATCAATTTTTTAACTGTAATATAAAAATCTGCGATCTAATTTTTGTCAGCAGTCTTATTTAACTGGTTTCCATGGATGTTCGCAGAAATTGGCTCGTTCAAAGACAAAAAATAAAAAAGTTGTCAAAACGTTCAATCTGTGAGAGTGCAGCTTTAAATTGGAGTTTGCGATCATATGATATTTTTCTCATATGCTCGTTGATATGATGGCCATTATAGTCTTTATAAGAGCATTGATTTGAGGGTTGAAAGCGAAAAGGCTCTAAAGTGAAATTAATGTAAAAAGCAGATAGGATCTTTTCGCTTTGAATCCTCTATTTATAAGAAAGAAACTTGATAGATTTTTACTTGCCAAGTTGAGTTACCAGCTGCAGGTTAATCAAATAATACTGTTAACTTATACTTGGCAAGTTTCAATGCAAGTTCATACATATTATGTGGGTTTGATCCTCATATTGAGTCACACATATTGGTATGAGGCCAAAGGAAAAAGCTATTTTTAGATTCTTATCCCATCCCCACCGTGCCCAAAAATCAGGCTGGTCAAGAAATTGTCTAAATGGCGCAAGGAGCCATATTGTACCATAATTTTCTCTCTGTTTTTTTTTATGAAAAATACGGTAATAATTCTATTAATTGTGCCAGCTTTAAATAGAATCATACCTGAGTTCAAAGTCGGAATATAGAAAACTCATTGTTTTGTTTTTTTAAATGGGCTGTGGATGTTTAAAGGAAGCAATGTCTTATCATGATTTTGCCCAAAAAATTGGGGGGGGGGGGGGGGCAGGGAATGCGATTATTAGAGGATGAGCATTTATTACAATAATTACGGTACTCCCAATGGATACTCTTAATATTGTGTGGAGAGTGGATGAGAATCTAAATAAAGATATTCTTTGGTCTTTTTTTTCCAGCATGTTTGCATATTTCATTACACAGCGAGGTTTTTAATACACAATGTGACATTTTTCATGAATGATTTTCGGAGTGTTTTTTAAAGTCTTGCCTTTGTGTGTTGTTAATTCATCTACTACTGAAATAAAAAGAGTTTGTTAAGCTGGTGTCAAATGGTTACTTAGTAGGTAGCTGTTATGATCTCTGATTTTCAATTCTGTACGTCATTGCATGATTATTTGTATGGGGGATTTTGTCCTTCCCTCTGTCAGATGTAATATTAAATGGGCCAATTTATCAATGTGTGAATGACAAATATCAAGGATTTCAGTCAAATTTAAGATCAGTGTTACATATTTTATTAAACGCTGATGTTTGATTTTGATTTGAGAATGGGCTAAAATTTCAAATCAGTAAAAAATCATAATGTTTGAAACTGTGAAATATCATCATTTTTATTTCACTGATTAACCGATATAAATCATCGGAAAACATATTATAATAAAGATTAGTATAAGCACTACACAGAAACATTGATTAAAAAATGTGATCTAGGATAAGATGGTTGATAGGAAGGGGGGGGGGGGGGGGGGCACAGGTAACAATTTACAGGCTGTCCAGCGACCCTAAAATTCCTAAAAAAATTCAGTTTTGCTAAAATTCCTAATTAAACTCAAACTTCAAAGGGAATTCCTAAAAAAGCTTCAATTCCTAATTTTTTCATTTTTCTTGTCTAATTGCCTTAACAGTTTTGAAAAAAACACTAATACACTCACTTTTTCATGTTTAATGTGTCTTTAACATAAAATAACAGCTGAGACAATGGAACCCTGGTGTACCGGTATGTCATTCCTGTACTTATAGTATGTGAGTCTATTTCTTGTTAAATTTGCAGAGGTAAGTCCATTATGATATCTACAACCATCATAATTCCTAATTTTAGCCCTAAAATTTCTTTTTTTTATCCCTAAAATTAGCCCTTATTTCTTGCCAAAAAGTGCTGGACAGCCTGAACTTACCAATCCATGCATCGTAAGATCACTCTTTCAAATGAATAATTCTGAGCAATTGTAATTTCAAAACTAAAAACTTAATAGGTCAGTTTATTGAATTTTGCGAGTAAAATTTTCCATTTGATTTTCGACACTCGAAAAATATTTTAAACTGAAATTCTTGATCTGACAACATTTTGTCGTACGCTCGTTTATAAGGTGACCTCGGTACAGTGTATAACACAGTTTGTTTGTTCCTTACACAGAGGAGACTTATATAGCTGTCTGTGTAGTTCAGAGGTCAAAATCTTTTCACACGCAAGGTGCGGTAATGCTTGAATGATCCCGTGATAACGTGTGTGGAGTTTACGTGACTTTCAGTTAGACTAACATAAACATTTTGTGCCATTTCCTTTTTTTCTTCAACAATGTGTGATCGACTTATTCATAGTTGCTTTTGCTAAATGTTTGTGTTTTGTTTCAGTACAATAGTTCAAAGGCTGAATGAATTCTGAATCATATGATAGAATTTTAATTTATTTATACATATATACTGTAAAAGCAATCATTGGGGTTAATGTTTTTTTGTTGAAATGGCTTGATATAGCTGTTTAGATATTGAAATTATAGGTGTTTTTTTTTTAGAAAGATTAGTCGGAAATATTTCCTGACTGAAATTTTATTATCCGATTAGACAGAAATGATATCCAATCCAGTCTGTTGTCAGATATTATTTGCTATTATAAGTTTGCGACTTAAGTTTTTTGTGAAACCATGCCCTGGTCATTGTTGAGGTTAAAAAATCAGGCTAAGTTGCGTTTTAATCATGGTTGGATAACCCCAAAACACTACTGCGCTAGGCTTCGTTCACAGTGTACTGTGTGCAATTTGGCTAGAAAAATATCATAATCATGATTAATTAAGGAGGCAGCTTCACTTGTTCCACAATAAATCAATGTGGAAATATGCACAGACACGGAAAAAATATTCTGGCGATAGCTGGAATCGAACCCACCATTCACTACAAGTTTTGTAACTGCTTTGTAGACCACTCGCCCATGGAGACAACTGACAATACAGGGTTATTAAAGTGTAATTAATTGAAACATGCAATTTCATTGGAAGAGTTGTCTTCTCCTGCAGTATGCATATTCATTAAAACGTGATTTTGTCTGTCAATAAGGGAATGATGTACCATGGTTGCTGAAGATGTGTTTTACTATGAAATGTATTAAGTCTCCAGTATTATGATTCAGTTTTCACCTCAGCCAGTAAGAATTGAAACCTAGCATGATTGTTTTAACCTGATCAAAGTATGTTGAAATGTTTATGTTCATGAACACTTTAGAATATCATCAACAAGTTTCATGATCATTTGCGAACTTAATGAAAAATTGCATAATTTCATGAACATCAATGTTTATGAATATTGTATAATCTCATGAACATCATAGTTTCATCAAACTTTGTAAAGTCTCATGAACATCATAGTTTCATCAAACTTTGTAAAGTCTCATGAACATCATAGTTTTATCAAACTTTGTAAAGTCTCATGAGCATCATAGTTTCATTAAACTTTGTAAAATCTCATAACATCATAGTTTCATGAAACATTGTAAAATCTCATAAACATCATCTCATAACTTTCATGAATACTTTTAACTGTGTTTAACGTTATGAACATCATAAAATCTCATTAACAATATGATAGGAGTCTCATGAACATTGTGTAGTCTCATAAACATTACAGCAGCTTATTAACTTAAACAGATCTCATTAACATGCTAATGAAATGAACAACTTGCCTGCTACCAGGCCTTCAAAGCTCCATTCAGAAGTCTGGGAGTTACCGACGTCTAGTGCGCGCGGGTTCTGTCGAATCACTTCTCAGCCGATCCAACAGCAATATTAACACCCCCCGCCATGCTGTGCATGAAAAGTTTGCGTCTTGTACGTATTTTCGATCAGGCGATGGATTAGCAAGTAGTTACGCAAGTAGATGAGTTGCTTGAGTTTTGTTTTCAAAGCAATCAAGCAGAAATAGGTATCGTCGTACATTTTTAAAACTGTCAGTTTTATGCATTGCAAGAGGTTTGAAAAAAAAAGTAAAAAAGAAATGGAAATTATCTGTAAAGTATCTAATATGGCCTTTCAAAACATCTCATCCTTATTGAAACCAACAATTTTTTGTTGTCACAGGAAATGACATCATGTTTTCTGCTGATGTCATAAAAATTATTGACTATACGATGAACCTATTTCTGTTTGTGACGGTTTAAGTGTTGTGCTAACAGCTAATGTTACTATTAGATGTAGGGGTTTGTATTTTGCTCTTTTTTCGGCAATAAGAGGTTGTCATTGTTGTTGTGCTAATTCTCACTCAATTTGGATCATTTTTCTTGGTTTTTGGATGTTGGGTTTTGTTAACATATTCAAATATAGCTTAAAGCTGCACTCTTACAGATGGAACAAATTGAGAATTTGTTTAGTTTTTAAATAAGCAAATTGTTGCGTTAATGTTTGAGAATAAGTAACTGATGACAAAGGATCAGATCGCAGTTTTTCATATTTACGTTTAAAAATGTTTTATGCCTAAGTACTCATTTTTCTTTAAGCCTTAGTAATAACTGTGATCTGTTATCTTGTCACCAACCACATACCTCTGGTTGCCAGATATTCATGCAAAGGTTGGTTTATTCCAAGACAAAAAATAAAAAAGTTTTTAAAAACTGTCAATCTGTGAAAACGTAGCTTTAACTAGTTGTTTTTTGTACTGATTCTTTACAATTTTAAACATTTTTAGTCTTTCTATGCTATTTCATCATCAAAATCACATTTTCTTATTGTTTTTGAAGAAACAATAGCTTTGAAAGATATTAGCATTTTTGTTTTGTTTTGTGTTATTCGTGTGTCATATCTTCTAGTGTTCGGACCTTGCTCGAGTTTGCTTAAACAATTATAATTATTTATTATAAAATATCACACTCATGTCATCATAGTTTTGCCATTTTATTGCCTTACGTAGAATCCTTTTTGAAATATCATCATCAGCTTTTTCATGAAATATAGTTCATCGCTTCAAACAGGCCAATCAGAGTCACATATTTTGTGCACTCTATTCTGTTTATTGGTGTATGTGATTGAGTCAATTCACATAATTATTGGCTGTGATGTCATACTGAATGACATTATTACCTGACTTTCAATGATAAGCTATAAATCTATACAAACATGTATATAGATATATATATATATATATATATAAATAAAATATTATAAGTGCTGGTTCAAGAATCTATATAATCCAATAAAAAAGTAACATCACATGGGTATTCTTTTCTTTAATAAGCCGACCAGTTTCACTGGTATATATATATATATAAATAACCTTTAATACATGTATTTTAATTTACAATTAAACATGAGTTAATTGATGCATGACTAGAACATACATGAGTTTCTGCATAATAGTCTTTATTTGGAACTCAATATTTATGGGTTTTTCCAGTATGTCTTCTAAATGCCATAACAAAGCAATCTATAAATAATACTGTTTAAGTTAATGATGTTTGCTAAGTAAGCCTCATTCTGAGATAAACATGAATGTTCATTAGGAAATATCAAAAAGAACCTTAAATTATTATTTTTAGTGAGCTGTTGAAAAGAATTATTGATATCATTATTTTTAATGAGTGATATTATATATAACTTACATATTAAAAAGAAAGAAAACAAACTTAAATTGCTTGGCACACAATGGACTCACAGGAAACCCCCAAATTTAGGGACTTCTGTGAAATCCCAAAATTAAGTGAGATTTTTAGAAAACCCAAAATTAAGGGAGTTTCGGGAAACCCCAACATATGGGTGTTCGGTAAAACCCCAAAATGAAGCAGTTCCTGTAAAACCAAACTTATAGGGTTTTCGGAAAACCCCAAAATATAGGAATTCCAGTAAAATCAAACACAAAGGTGGTCCGCGAAAGCTCAGAATATTTGAGTTCTGGGAAAACCCAGAATATAGGAGTTCCAAATAAAATCTATTGCAATAGTTTGGTTAATGTTAAAATGCATGTGGTGAGTGGAATTTATTATTGCATAAATGTACAATAAATATTATTCATACAGTCATAGTCACAATTATATAGTTATTTAATTAAAGTAAATGTCTTTGTATAAAGTATTATTTGATGATTTAAAAATTGCTATTAAACTGTTTGCGTCTAAGATCTTATACATGTTTGATGTAGCTAAATTTAGATTTCAGGAAATTTAAGTATTATAATTATCTAAGCTTAAGTTTAACCTCATATCTATAATTGTTTTAGTTTTATATCAGAAAAATGTAAAAAGTGTGAAATAAAAACAATTTACTCAACTATTTGAGGTGAATTGTAAAATAAAATAAAATGACATTTCAGTAAAATTCTTGTTATTATTAAAAATAAGTTTTTTTTTGTAACTTTGTAACTTTAAAATTATAAATGCTGACAACCATCATTTTTTTTTTAGTTTTTGTTAAATAACACTTTTTTGATGTTGAAAATATTTTCACATTGTTTTATTTATTCCAGCAAACATAAGGGGACCAGGACCACCCTCGAACCTTAAAAGATTTAGCTCCCTTGAAAACCTGTCCACAATGCCTGCGGAAAATGATGCCAGCATTAGCGCAAGCTTTGAAGATGAAGACGATGATGATACAAATGCGCTTCCACGTATGGCACGACGTCGCGGAGGGAACGAAAGTTTTCGTGCAGCGGTCGATCGCTCGTATGATCCAGTTCCGAGGTTGGACATGGATCCAGGTTTGTAGTTAGAAGTTTTTTGGGTTTTGTTTAAGGAAATGGTTTTAGTAATAGCCAAAGGTTATTAGTATGCTTCAACCAAAGAAATGGAATTTGAGAGTCTGATGACACTCAGCCATTTGTTTTGTAATTGCATACTTTAAACTTTTTAACCAATTTAGTGTTTTACATTATATTTTGTCTACTGTTCAAATCAACCTTATTAAAATCAATGAATGCTGAGTTACCAAAATTTATGTTTTGTAGAATCGACAAAATTAGGCTGCCATCCAATTGGACAAAATTCAATTTTGAATATAAAGTTATTAAAGTTTTTAATGCTTCTATAGCTTGCTACCATTTTGAAAGAGTTTTCTACTTATATTTGCATTTTTCTATTGTGTTAAAACACAAAATTTGGGGGAAAAAGCCTTGTTAATTTGATAATATATTTAAGCAGTATTCCAAAGCTAAGATCTTCGGGTATTTCAGATATTTACAAGTCTTTTAAGCATTCATAAACTTATTTAACAAGGAATTCAATTTTGCAAGTATCACTCCTGAACAATATATACTTGAAGTTCAAGCAGGATGGAAAAAACAACTATTCTTACATATTTTTTTATCATCGAAATAGCAGAAAGTACGGAAGATACTGGTTCGTCACGTCATTTACGGCGAACTCGTTCGGGTAATATAGAACGTACATCATACTCGATTGTACAACAGCATGACATATGCAAGTCGCTTGATTATGTTTTCCGTCTGTCCGAAGGTAGTCCCTAGTTCTAAGTTCTGTTTTAGTTTAGTTCTGTTCTGTTTATAAGTTCTGCTAAAGCATGAGTTGTTTGATTTTCAGTTTGGAATGCGATTATGAGAGTTAACATAAGGCTGGTTGTCATTCATCCATTTCGTTGACCAATTAAAGGGACTAGACACCAAATGGTCCCTAAATCAGTAAATACAGTATTATGTCCCCAAAACAAGCCAAGAATTATCAATATTTGCTGGTATGAGGCAGATAATACATCACTTTACATGATTAAAAGAATATTGTGTCACTGTCTCATCGGATTATAACTGTTTAAAAACAGGTATTTACCTGGTAGACAAACGTAGTAATTTTCAAATTGGAAAAATACGCAAAAATGCAAAAAAAACCATTTGTTGTTAGCAATGTGATACCTCAGTAATTCAGATTCAAGGCGTTGCTCACAACGATATCAATTCTATGTAAGTTTTTGACAATTTACTTTTTTTCCTACAATTGTTTCATCTGGTGTCTGGTCCCTTTAAGGGATGATATTTAGTTAACCAATAGAACACATGGTCATATTATCAAATGAATTATTTTGAACACCTCTCGTCACAATAAACCTTGGAAATGACAAGGCAGAGAAATATTCAAATTTTCATTATGTAAATTGTCTTTCGATACTAAAAATACATGTAATTTTAAAGGCCAGAGAAATGGGCCCAGTACCAAGATGCTTATGTCAAAAGGTCAAGGTCAAGGTCAAGTATTATTCAGGGAAATATGTCAATATAACATTACATATGGTAGTATCTGGGCTGTAACTTTCTCATGCATGGGATAAATTTAAAATGAGAAAGAATAAATGTTTACCACATGGAGATGATTTGCCACTCAAGACCCAGATTCTTACCTCAAATGTCAAGGTCACTATTATAGGTTATTCGGTAAAATTATAAATATTACATAATTATGTTAGTATCTGGGCTGTAACTTTCTCATGCATGAGACGAATTTAAAACGAAAAGGAATAAATTTTCATCACATGGAGATATTTTGCCACGCCAGACCTTGATTCTTACCACAAGTGTCAAGGTCACACTTAAAGGTTATTTGGTGAAATTATGAATATAACATTACACATGGTTGTGTCAGAACTGTTACCATTTCACCCATGGAACATGTTTTAAAAAACGAGGCATAGACGATCACCACATGCATTTAATGAATCGTCTCAGGCAAGATCATGATCCTTGCTTCAAAAATCAAGGTTGCACTTATTGGTTTCATGCACTTGTGGTGCGTATTTCAGTTACAAGCCACAGCTCTTCTTTAAATCTGAATGTTAAACTGAAAATTTACTGGTCCTAAGCCTAACTTTGTCCATGATATTCTGAGTCTCAGAAATACTTTTTTGGTAATTTCCAAACTCTGCTGAAGCTGTAGAGCTTTAAAACCAAGGTTACAAGACTTAGTATATTTATATAATTGCATGTCATTTCATTTTAAGTTTAGTTTAATCAGATTAATTATGGTGTCTTTATTAAATGCTTTTGATATTGTAAAATACGTCCATTATAATGTACAAGAACATAAATTATTTATTCTATTATATTATAATATTAATTCAGCAAAAACTATTTTTAGATGAGAAAACAAACATGTAAAATATCATGGTTATATTATTTTGAAGTAATTTCCTATAATAGAAGTTATTTTATTTGTCCGTATAGATGTACAAGGAATATTGAGGGGTTTTTTTAAAATAGGGGAAGGTCACAATTATGATTGCCTGGTGTCATTCTTGGTGACAGCAGGATGGTTTAAAAACTTAAATCCTTGCAATATCAAAAACATCTTTTAAGATATTCACACGAAACTTAGTTCACATGTTGCCAGTGACAGGACATACATGTGTGGCAATGCTAATAACTCTGGGTTCAATAATTGTTGAGTTATGCCCCTTTTCGACAGATAAAATCACAACAAACTTCTGTGGGGGCCCTTGTTTTTGGTCTTTGGACTGAAATAATGTTTCACCTGGCTGGAATCTTTGGGGAACTGTCAGATATTTTCTTAAACATTGTATTGGCTGCCTAAGTGTGATATTGTAGGTTACACAACACCAATACTGTTATTTAAACATTAAACTGTTGGTGTCTTAAACTGATGCATGCGATGCTGTGAATCGAATATGAACATTATATTTATTGCTGTAATTCATTAAAAAGAAATCAACCATACATAAAACTTCCAAACAGAACAGCCTATTGCTCCAAACTGTATAGGTGAAAGGGAGACAACTTATATATAATTGTTATTTAACTTTCAAGGGAGATAATACAACTATAATCCTGATGTTTACTACTGTTCCTGTTATGTTCGGGCATCACATATACTGGATATTGGGAGCACAGATAACTAACACTACAGCTCTGTTGAAAGACCTTATTCAGAACTTGTACCTATTGTGGGTAGTTCTGTGTAAATTATAATTGTATGCAATATCTGGTGAATATAATGATTTAAATTCCTTCAGATTGGATTTATTTTAATGGCAAAGTTTCCTGTGTTCTTTTGTTTAAGATATTTAAGAAGCTATAGGTGGTTTAAAAACAGACAAAATTTATAATTTTTCAAGAGCAATACCCCCGAAAACTTGGTATTCATTTCATTGGTAATATTTTGTAAAGGGTATGAAATTTGCATTAATTTGTTTATATGACCCACCTGGCACATGGAGGAATCCTTTAAAAATTGAATAACAACTAACAACTGTTTTTGAATCTTTGATTTCAGTTATTAACATCAGTTCTGGACTTCTGTTGCAGAATAAAACATATGGACATTCTTGAAATGAGAAATAATTTGATTTTCATATGTGTTTTGTTGAACATTTTAATGCTATACTCAACATTCATTAGCATAAGCAGATCGTTATAATAGTTATCGATGAATTTGTTGAACATTTGAAAACAATTTTTAACATAAAATGACTGCAACAGTATAATAGAGACATATTAATATATCATCATAATATTATTTTGTGTCCATCCTTATAGACACTCTTATCCTTATAGATGCACAGTTATTCTCTTCCTGACTATATTTCAAATTCAAGGATTTTGATAATGTATAGTCTGATCAAAACATCAATGGGTAGCCATTTTGTTACAATGCACCTGCTGACTTCATAACTTCAAGCCTGTACCCTAATGTACTATTGTAAGGTTACACACCACCAATTTTCAGTGTCATATTTTTATAAGAATTTTTAGTGCTAGAGAGTGTGAAAGGGGCTTCTATAAGGATAGATATGGTGTATATCAAGTACTTTAACACTGGCTATACTGTATTATTGGTAAACTGAGAAATATTGTTGTTGAGTTTAGTGACCCCCCAAATTGTCTCATACATTTTGTGTATTTTAACCACCATTGGTAACTTAACAGTTTGGTATCATTTGAATTTGTTTTTAAAAAAGGAAAAAAAGCATAATATGATATTCACCATGCTCACCTCCCATGTGTACTAAAAACCTACCCCACCCACCTTTCCAGTTGAGGAGGAGGGTAGTGATGGGGCGGACCCTATTGTGCCCACTGGAAGGTCAGAGGTAGCTGAGGAAGGCGAGGGGAAAAAGAAGGGCAAGAAAAATAAGGACAACCGAAAATCAGGGGGACTGCTGAAAGGATTTTTCAAGTAAGTGTTTAACATCTAGGCCTTAATTACAGTAGGCCAAGGAAAAAGTTTGTTTCTATTATTTTCTGATCCTTATTTATTTTACGTAACATTTTTATTGCATCTATTTTTAGCGAGTGTGCGTTTAAATGTTGGAAGTTCAAGGTAAAATGTTGACAAATTGTCATAGTGTTGAAGTCATTGTTGTAGTTTGATGCTGAGACATGCAAAATCTTAAACCTGTGGTCATCATTTAAAAGCATTTTAAGATATTCTGTTGCAGGGGCTTTTAAGTTTAGGACTAATCCAGAGCTTTTATTTTCAGACTACAGTACAATTGTATAAGATTGTTTTTTGCCCTTACATTTCCATGAAAAGTACCTTGACATAAATATAAATGATTTTGGAAATAATTTCAAAGTGATCTAAGACCTAAGCCCTTTACAATGCTTCAATTATGAATGATCTCTCATACCCAAACAGACGGCCAGTTATTTTTTTTAGGATGTCATAGCAATGATTCAAATATTCAACAAGACCTAATTCTCTGGTTTACGTAATTGTCAAGTCATAAACCCTAAGCTAGATGGAGAAAAACAAACAATTTGATTATAAAAAATTCAGATTTGTATGGTACTCTTGTCATGAGAGACTGGTGTCCTATTCTTTGACCAATCCTGGTTCTCTTATCTTGGGAAACTGGTGACAAAACCTTATTAGGCCACGAGTGAATGAAATTTAGCCCTGAGTAAATCATCATGTTAATCTCAATCTGTTTTTGTGGTGTAATGGTTAGAATCCATAAAGGTCAAATTATGAAACATGTCATGATTATCATTTAAGAAGTGAACTGAGTAATCAGAAACAGAAATGCGTTGAAACAAATCTTAATTATGAATATAGATAAGTTTGATGTTATTTTCAGGTTTGGGGGTCACAAGGGCAGAAAGACTCCGGTAGAGGAGGTGAACAAAGGACCACGTCAAGAGACTCCTCGACCCCCAGAGCCCCACAACATGGGTCACTCAGCCCCTGTGATTATGGGGCGCAACCGCATGGAGGGGGAGTCACATGACCACTTCAGACATGTGGAGGCGGAGCAAGAGAAATGGAGGCAGGCGCAGATGGAGCATGACAGGTTAGAATGTTTAACTTTCCTTGGTGGACTTAAATTTAAACAATATAAATTTGGTCCAATTACATTCTTTGTTGGACTAAAAATTGTTTGAGTGAAATTAAAAATTCAATCTGTTAACTGAGCAGTGAACACATAGACCACAAACTACTTTCACAATCGAAAGATTTACAAGATTAATTGAGTTATAAGTTTGCCACCTCTTATCCCAGAGATCATGGGTTTGAGCCAAAACAGAGGGCTCTGTCTCTGATAGCCTCTTAAAATGGACACATGTAGTGGTCTCCATCAAGAAAATGGCCCAGAGAATAATTATAATCAACTTATTTGCAATGACCCTAAAATAAATGAAAATTGAATAAAAAAAATAAGTTAATGTATCTCTTCTTCAGAGCTCAAGACCAGTATCGCCGCCTTCAAGATGTTGGGCGCCAGGCGTACAGCCCATTCCCATATAACATGCCTCCCCCTGAATCGCACAACATGGGCTTATCAGCACCTGTCACATCAGATCTTCACAGAGGTAGTGTGGCATTAAGGGATTTTTATTGGTCCTTTTTATAGCATTTTTTGGCTATGTTTTTTATTTATAAAGTAAATATTTTTCCAAATTTTTGTACAAAGAATTTTAGAGGACGATTTGAGAGAAAAAGTCCAATTTTGCCAAAAAATCTAAAATAAGACCTTTTTGCTTATTCATTAAACAAAATTCAATGAAATTAATTGATTATTTATCAATATATGAGTAAATATAATCAGTATATGAGTAAATATATTATATGTCACTTTTATATGTGCATCTTAAGTTAACTGTATTATTTAAGTATTTTTCTTAATGCTCTACCAGAGCTTCCACTAAAGTGAGACCCTTATTCAAAATCAAAACATACACATTTATAAAAAAACCCATCAATTTTGAGTGATACACCTTTTACTTCTTTCTTAATAATGAATTTATCGAAAATATTAATTACTACCATTGTAACAAAATTGCAATCATATATTTAATTCCTGAAAACGCAAAAATATTAAATGATTGGTGAGTGCTAAAAGATTTACAGTTACTGTGATCTACTATAGTGTCATAAGGTAGAAATACTGTGTTTTCTGCACTTTTCTTTCAAACTAAACTAGGTATCCTTCATAAAAAAACATTGTTTTCGACATTTAGTAAGACTGCTTTTTTAAACGTTTGAAACTGGAAGTATGGTATGAACTTTTTAACTAACATCAGTATTAAAAGTTTTGCACTGAAATGTTGAGGTTTAAGTCTCTCGAACAATTTGTTCCACTATTTTTTAATATTATGTTAAAAATTAAAAATAACAAAAACATCTATTATCTTGCTAACTTCACAATTTTATGAAATAATAATTCATGACCAATAATTGAAATTGACACCATAAAAATAACATTGACACCAGGTTTTGATATTTTGAACTTCTAGGCCTTCATCTTTGGAAGTTAAATGGAAGAAAATATAGAAGTTTTTGTACTTCCAAGGCATCAACTTTGGAAGTTTTAGCCCATTTCTATGGAGTAATATACTTTCAAACTTCCTTTAACAGAAGCACTAAATTACATACAAAAAATTTCAGTGTACCTGGTATAGATTATCTTCCAAAAATAATAAAACAAAGCCTCGCACTTATTCTTAGTGTTAATTTTATTGTTGCCTGCAAAGCATGGCTGACATGACAGCATTACTTTATTAATAAGTGGTATAGTTGTTGTAAAACTTACGTTTCTGATGAATTTCCTTTTAAACAACTTGGTGGCGAGTCTTCAAACTTGGTATGCACATTAGTCATGGTGACAGAAGATGACTTCACTGATTTTGGTCCATAAGTTAAAAGGCTCTCCCATCCTGTGATACATTTCATTCCCAGAATTCTAGTTTAATTTCATGGGCTCCTTTATTTACGAGGTTTACACATATTCACTTTAAGTTCTTGCAATTGTTTTTCTAGCATAATTCATATCATACAGCTTAAAGCTATATTAACTACCAAGATAAGTAAGTTCAAAAAAAAAAAACACAATTTTTTTTGTACAATTTTTAACGAGGTTTTCACATATTCACTTAATTCTTGCAATCGTTTTTCGAGCATAATTCATATCATACAGCTTAAAGCTATTATAACTACCAAGCTTAGTATGTTGAAAAAAAACAACAACACAACATTTAAGGTTTTACATAGATGGTCCACTTTGCACAAAAGATGACAGTGTCTCTTACTCAATAAAATAAAACCAACAATATTATACTCTGTATATAAATTGTAGATGATACACCACTTTCCCGTGCGGAGAAGATTCAACAGCTACGTGCAGATCACCAACGTCGACACATGGAACGACACGGGCAATATCCGCACGAGGATCAAGAGGAGGAATATGAAAGAATCATTCAGGAACAAGAAAAACAGGTATGCATGGGAAAATTGGAGTGATTTGGGAAAATGGGGTTAACTTGTAAATTGGGAAATTATTGGGGTTAGACATGGCGACTTACACGAGAATAGGAAGAAGACATATGAAAGAATAATTCAGGAACAAAAAAAGCAGGTTTGCATGGGTAAATTGGGGTTAGTTGAAGGGATGTGATTTTTGCAGGTCCTATGGCTATCTTTACTGATTGAAAAAGTGAACTGGTTGCTTTAGGATCTAACTTTATTTGATGTTAGTATTGACCTCCTCAGGGCTTCTAGAAACATTCTACTGCACGTTGCTTTACCCCCTTCACCCCACATCAGGGACCTATAAAGTTTCCTACAAACCCATCGCTGAAATGGTTTCAGCCCTTCAGCTGCTGAGCCAATCACATCCCAGGGTTGGGAAAATGGGGTTAACTAGTAAATTGGAAAATGATAAATAATTGGGGTTATTGGGACTAACCAGGTATGGTTGAATGGCTGGAAATAAAGAAAGACACAAGAAAAACATGGGTGTTAAGAAAATCTGGCATTAAAAAATGGGATGATTTGGATGATTTAAGTTATTTAGGGTGATTACAGATCAGTTGAAATTGGAAACTGGGTATAAGAACGTTTGGTTAATTGATACTGAACATTGGTTGATAGAAAATAGGATAATTGAGACAGGAAACTGGGTATAAGAACGTTTGGTTAATTGATACTGAACATTGGTTGATAGAAAATAGGTTAATTGAGAAAGGAAACTGGGTATAAGAACGTTTGGTTAATTGATATTGAACATTGGTTGATAGAAAATAGGTTAATTGAGAAAGGAAACTGGGTATAAGAACGTTTGGTTAATTGATATTGAAAATTGGTAAATAGAAAATAGGTTAATTGAGACTGGAAACTGGGTATAAGAGCGTTTGGTTAATTGATATTGAAAACTGGTTAATAGGAAATAGGTTAATTGAGATTGGAAACTTGGTATAAGAAAATTTGGTATTGAAAACTGGGTAAAATAGGTTAATTGAGATCGGAAATTGGGTATAAGAAAGTTGGGTTTATTGAGATTGGAAACTGGTTTTAAGAAAGTTGGGTTAATTGAGATAGGAAACTGGTTATAAGTTTGGTTAATTGAGATTGGAAAATGGACAAAAGAAAGTTGGGTTAATTAAAATAAGAACCTTAGTATAAAAAAGTCGGGATTGATTGAGATTATATTAGGTTACTGGGGTTCCATCGAAAAAATGCAAAAGGGGCATGAAAGAAGAGGTCATTGGTGGGTTAACCTCTTAAACAATTCACAACCCTGCACTTTTCCCCCAACACATTATGCGGAAGCAGCTATCTTAAACCTTCTTTACATTTCTGATGGAAGTTAATTTATATTTATATGCTGTTCTATGGTTATATAAAATTGTCTTTTTAAAGTTGAGGTATTGTTATATCTTTGGTGTCGTCATTGTAGGTGTCGATGTGAAGTTGTTGTAGGTGTTGTTGTTGCTGTGTGAAAAGTAGTAATATTTGGTATAGCCCCAAAAGCGTTTGAAGATGTTTGCATGAAACTTTGATCACATGTTGCAGGAGATGATACGCACATGTGTAGCAAGGTCCCTAACTCTGACTTGAATAATTATTGGGTTATGCCCCTTTTGACTTAAAACAAAATGATGAGTGTTAGTGTTTGCTTCTCAACGCTCATTTTTTTTCTTAAAGCTGCACTCTCACAGATTGAACGTTTTGACAACTTTTTATGCCCCCTTTTGAAAAAAGTGGGGTATATTTTATTTTTTGTCTTAAAACGAGCCATTTTTTGCGAAAAAATTGATGTTTTATGCACTTTTCTTAAACCGTTAGTAACGGTTTAAGTCATAAAACATTAATTTTCAAGTCATAAAACATTAATTTTCGAACAGAAATATGCAAATCTGCGCTATGATCTTTTGTCAGTAATCTTTTATCATTGGTTTGCATATACTTACGCAAAAATTTGCGAAAACGGTAAATCTGTGAGAGCTTTAATATGAGAATACGCATAAAGTTCCATTTTGAGTGATGTGTTTTGTGTTTAATATATATGATAACATAATCTTTTTTTATAGTTAGTCAGCTTTTCATATCATGGTTGGCTTAAAATATTTAAAGTCTTCTTTGTATTATAAATGCATGGCATAGCACTGTGAATATTTGTTATATACATGAATGTGGCATTGAATGTTATGTAGCAACATGCATGAGACTGTATGTTTTTCATGTATCTAGTCTAAATACTGCATGGGGTATATAGCGAATATTATGGTAGAACACTTTTCTAACGTCCCATATCATGTCGAGTTCAGTGTGTAAATGCGTGTCCGTCAAGCCCACATAGCAGTCGAAACAGATGCAAATAGCGGATTTTATGATAGAATTCTTTTTCTAACGTCCCGTATTATGTCGAGTTCAGAGTGTATATGCGTTGGGGCAAGCCTGGATAGCTGTGGACACAGGTGTACGTTTACGTACCAAGCAAGACATGATACGGGTCAAGACATAAGTGAACATGGGCCCTGGAGTTATGATCACGTAGGGCCTAATGTCTAAATTCAGTCTTAAATTCAGACGCATAACTAGGGTCAATTTAGGATTACGCAGATCGATGACGGACAGCAAAATAACCCCTTTAACGCCTACCCCCCTTCGGTTTTTATTTCAAATTTGCAGTTTTTGGTATGGCAAAAACTTTGATCTGTCAAAATTGCATTATGCAACTGTGTATTTGTGTACAGTCAGCTATTGTTCCCGAAAATGGCACATACCGCAAATCTTTGTTTCATTTCAATTATCATTTTAGTTGAGATTGGATGATGAGATTTGCTGAATTCTATAACTATTCAAAATATATACAATTATTTAAATTTATTTAATAAAAGGTTATAAAGGTGATTCTTTGTAATTTATTAAAATTGCTTCATAGAGTATGAGTTTGGATTTGGCCTTGCGACTGTTTGTTATTATGGCCCTAGGTAGCCACATCTGCTAGACTGAGTATAAGAAGTGCATGTTTCGCAACCTGTCCAATATTATACACTACAGGCCTTATCTTATCAACGATATTTTCGTACGATTGCTTTTTCAAATTGATATTTCGGAATAGTAATAATATCAATTTCAAAATTAATAATTGCATTTGTCTGTTTAAACACAGTTTATTACCTTTTTCAAAGAAAAGTTTCAATATAATTATTTTATTAAACCCTCGCGCGTTTATTAGAATCGAACCAGAGTTCAAAGTAGGGGATGGGGGTTAAATCGGGACAATTGCTTTTATCCTAGATGAAAATCGCTCATCATTATAATATTTAAATGTTAAGACAAAAAAAGTGAAGTAAGATCGTATATATAGCAGGAAATCAGGAAACTCATTGTTAGATAGGTATGCTTTTTTTAAAAGTACAACAACGGGGGGTGGGCATTTAAAGAAGGCAATGTTTTTGCACGATTTTGCCAAAAATATGTTCAATTTTAGGCTGTAACTTGGGTGGGCGATTATTAGAGGATGGGCGATTAATAGAATAATTGCGGCAATTAAATTTTGTAACACTTTTATTTAACTAAAATTCTTACACGCTCGTTGATAAGATGGCCACCGTACCCTCCTGTATACCATGCTTATTCTGGTTCCTGTATTCTATGCTTTTCTAACCCTACAGCCTGCGTCAACACGGTCACAATCTAGTGACGAATATTTCTTTTACCAGAAATTTGGGCACAGTGCAATTCCCAGTCAAAACGAGCCCCCCGGTCAGAGGTCCCGACCTTCAAGTAGGAACCAGGCGGAAAGGTTAGCGTCATAATGACAAGGATATGACAAGAGTTGTCATTCAATACGGAATTTTCTAGATTTGAAACAAAAAACACGAGCTTTGAAAGTTTTTATCGATTTTAGATATTAAATCGAGTTTAATAAATTTCGTATTGAAAGTCAATGAGTGTGATATTCTATTTTTATTGTGAATATTAATTTTCTTATTTAAAGCGCTAACTACATAAAACATTGCTATTTTTATGGAATGCACTTTTAAAAGCAGGTAATTTATGAAGTCTCATCAGAAGTTGTTACATTAGTTTTATATCAAAAGAATATATGACGTTATTTCATGATGGCATCGTTTTATGATATAGAATTAATTTATACCACTGTAGATTGTAATAATTTGCAACGGTTAAGTTTAGCAATTTTCCAGAATTGATATGCTGCATATTTAAAAGCAGTAAAGTACCAATCCAGGGGTGAAAGCAAAAAGGTTCTATCTGCTTCTTTATTTAATGTCACTTACAACCTTTTTGCATTCACACTTCGCAATGTTCATTGCTTAAATTATGGCATTGCGATTTTTTAGATATTTCAGCATAAATAAAAAAATAAAAAAAAGACTTTGGAAAAAAAAAAAATGCAGTTATATTGTTTGATTGTGAAGACCATTATCAGCTGTTATAAACCGCTTTGGCCCCAGTTTTTCATTTAAGCTGACTATTCTTGTTTTGGTATATTATGTGTAATATTTACATTTTTGAGAGTTTTTGGACTTAAAAAGGAAATTATCTGAAGGATAATCACAGTAAACTATTTTTTTATTAATTTACTAAAATCAAGATTAAGAAAGAAAATTGGCTTAAAGATGCACTCTTATTCCCAAATAAGATTTACCACAATTAATGATATTGTTTTAAAATTCCAAAAAGGATGAACTCATGTCGAAAACAATGGTTCTTATGAAGGATACTGAGTTTAATTTGAAAGATATTAGCATAAAACACAGTATTTTACCTTATGAGACTATTGTAGACTGCAGTAAATCTTTTAGCATTTACCAATCATTTGATATTTTTGCATTTTCTGTTATTAAATACAGTTACAATTTTGTTAACAGTAATTAATATTATCCATAAATGCATAATTATTAAGTAATTTAAGGTTTATATCAGTCAAATTTGATGTTTATTATACATGTGTATTAGTACTGATTTTGAATAAGAGTGTCACTTTAATGAAATGAACAGCTTGTACACTTTTAAAAAAGCTAAATAAGGCTTTGTTGGCTTGAGTCTGATAATTAGCTGTGGTTCTTCTTGTTGAGAGGCCTCTGTTGGGATTCTAATCCACGACATCTTGGGTGAGAGGCAAACACATACTTTTAGACCAATCTAAGCTGGTCATATAGTTTCTTTGTAATCTTTCTTTCCAAGAATTATATGTAAGCATTGCCATAACCTCAGTGTCATAACTGTTGTATTTCTGTCTGCAGCAACTGTGCCTGATCTAAAATCATGGCTTTTAACTCGGAAGTGTTTCCAAATACTATCATGAAACTTGGTACATGTGTTTATTTGTAATCTAAGGCCACTATTTGGGAAAGATAATCAAATACAGTATGATGTTAAAAGCTTTATTTTCTGTGTTTTAACTGTACTGCTATAAATCTACTTCACCACTGCATTAAATTGATTCTGACTTTTTAATGTGCTATTTTGTTTTATAGAAGTAAACACTATTCATAAGTTTACTTTCCTTTTTAACCAGGTATTTTACCTAGTGAAACCTGATTATTAGATTGATGTATGTTGTTTGGTGAGTAGGCAGGAGGGCGAGCGAACGGTGTGAAACTCGCTTTAATATGAAAACTTAGGGTTAGGGTTGACCTATTGTGACCAAACTTGTTTTCTTAAGTGTTTTACTTTACTTTAAAAGTTCTTTAATTTGGATTATTTTTGTTTCAGACCAAATAGCCGATTGGGCAGTGCTGAAACCAATCATCATGGAAACTATCAGGAATACCGTGACCTTGGGGGTCAATCTTCAGCGAGACATGTTAGTGACTCAAATGTTGCTAAATATAGCAACTTTTATCGACCCCCTTCACGAGGAACGAGTACATCATCTATGGACCCAAACTTGTATCATCATCCACCACCAAACAATCAGTTTTATGCAAATAATTTTGGGAGCAATAGAGGTCCAACCCCTTCTTATGACAGACCCCCTCCCCCTCAACCCCAGGGGCCACAAAGGGGACCAACCCCTGTTCATGATCCTGATCATAGAACAGCGCACTTTCGAAACAATGCAGGAAATTATCAAGTGATTCAACGAGGAACACCTACAAACTTCAGTTCTGGCGATCGTCAGAATTATTCTGAGGATTCGGACATGAGGCACGGCAACGGAAATGTGGTTCATTCAAATAATTACGCTCATAGACACGAAGCGAGGGTGCACCCTATGGCCCCTGGTAACTTCAGCAACGCAGGGATGGCTTACAGGGAACCTGTGTTTACATCAGTTGCCGGGAAACGGCCGGTGAAATCATTGACTCAACAGCCGAACTCTGCCAAGGTCTGACTATAGACCACAGTGTTAGGTCCAATCTTTACATTTGCCAATCCTTGCTTATCTCAGTTTAAGATATCATCGGTACTCATTTATGCCCCGGACCAGCACTGAATTAATCTATGCACTAGTACTTGATTATGCTCTGCACCAGTTCTCAATTACGCTCATCACCAGGCCTCAATATCACGAAAATACTTAAGTCAAATTTCAATCTCAATCTGAACTCAATTTTTACATAAAAGCATCGTATGATTCAAAATGTTACATATTTTTTAAAAATATTCTCATTGAATGTGTTGATAAAAATATTTTTTCAATTATTCAAAGAAAACTAATTCAAGAGCAAAAACTGTACTTGAGTAATTGTTGAAAAACAATGAACTGTACTTAAATACATTTTTGGCTGAAGAAATTTTTTCCCTTCGAATCCTGACCAAAGGTTTTAATCAACATATTCTATGATAGAATTATGCGCTTTTAAAAAGTGTAAAAAGTTTTTTTTACTAAAAACATAATTATTTTTAACAATTTTTGATGTTATCTGGTAAGATGAGTTAAGACCAAGGTTGAGATTAGTCTTAAGTATTTTCGTGATTAGGGCCGGGACTCAATTTTGCCATGCACAACAACTCGATTATACTCTGCATGGGTACTTAATTGCCCTCTACATCAGTTCTTGATTACCCTCTGCTGTGCACTTTTTCGTGTACCCTTGGAAATTTAATGGATTTTTTTTTGTTTTCTCCACAGCCAATTGATTTAGCAATAAATGTTTTTGAATTATTTTATTTTGAATTGAACAGTGTTTCAGGAGCATTCAATTTTAGATTATTGAACTAAGCGAGTGTCTACAATTGTGCTTACAAATTTGCACGATGCGCTATGCAGTGCATGATTTAACAGTGCTGACCATAATTTCCATATTGGTTGTAACTGGTCAACACAAAGCAACAGGGACATAGCTCGGTATAGAAATACATGGAGTTCAGGGATGTGATTTGGCAGATTTCTGCAGATCTAATAAGTCAAAGGATCAAAAAAAATATTAAATAAATATGTTTATTTAAAAACAAAGTTAACTGGATGCTTTTGGATGATCCTGTAGTTGTTTCTAGTATCGACACTGTAGTCTGCTTCAAATTTAGAATCAGGAAGTCCCTGAACAGTGCTTCTCAAAAGTGTACGTTTTTCTTTTGCGGCAAGGTGCTCCACCCGCTTTGACCCCATTAGATGCCTAAAGGGTCCCCAAAATACAACGTCGAAATGGTTTAAGCTCTTAAGCTGCCAGGTAAATCACATCCCTGGAGTTACGCCATCTAAAAAAAACCAATATTTATCTTTGATTTTTGATATTGTACTCTTTGATAAATACTATGCAAATAATCAGAAAAGTATTTGGATATTAGATAAGAAACATGGGTTAATTTCTTTAACTGTCTTTAATATAAAGGCCATAAGCTGCACTCTCGAAGATTTACCATTTTGACACTTTTTTATTTTTGTCTTGGAATTGGCCAATTGTTTTGTCTGAGATCCAATGATATAAGACTGCTGACAAAAGATCAGATCACAGTTTTCATATTTACATTCGAAAATCTATGTTTTATGGCTAAAAACGTTACTAAGAATAATGAAGTTTTCGACATAAAACATCATTTTTTTAATGTAAATTAGAAAAGTGCCATCTGATCTTTTGTCAGCAGTCTTTTATTAACGGTGTTCAGACATTCACGCAAAAATTAGTGTATTCCAAGACAAAGAAAAAGAAAGAGTGCAGCTTCAAAATTAAAAAAATTAAAATATATATTTATCTCAACAACTTAGGTTTAGATATAAGGTGATTATTTTTTAACTAATATTGCTAATCAGCGCGATACTCTTCAAAATAAAAGAAATTTCAAAGAAACGAAAAAGGTTGGATAACCTGAATCTCGTTTTTAATGAGATAAGCAGCAATATCGATCTTAAGGTCGTTTGAGAAATTGACCTATAAATTAAAGTATTAAACTGATAAAACTTTTTTTATAGAAAGTGTACTTCTAGTATTCTGTAATATTTTTTTTGTATAAATTTGTTCGTGTAAAAAAAATCAGTATGTACAAATGTATGTGAAATATTTGAACTTAAGTTTTTCTAGTTATGAAGTCAGAATTCAATGGTAGTCTTAATTGGATCTTATTATGAGGTAGCTAATCGGATTACTTGTATAAATAATGGACACATACTGTACCAATTAATAAAGTCAATGGTATAGAATAATCAGATTGACTTAAAGGGGCTATACTCCGTATGATGAAATAGCGAAAAAAAAGAGAAGAAAATTGTCGAAAACTGACATAAACTTGGTATCGATGTGTACAATGCATTGAAACTAATACTAACTGAAGTACCACATAGTTTACAAATAATTTATTTTTCGCAGTTTTTTTCGTATTTTTCCATTAAAAAAGATTACTACCGGGTAGGTTTGTCTACCTAGTAGAATTCATTCCTTATACCTGATTGGCTAGTCGATGTTATCACATTTTGGTGTTTTTTTACAATTATGATATCAAAGAGTAAAACATTTTATTAAATAATTGTCCTGAGATTCCTTACAGAAAAAACTTTTTGGTACCAATCTGGTGTATATAACCAAAATAACATGTCAAACATATTCAAAAGAATCATATTGTCACACATCCATGTCCACTGATTGAATCTTTGCCAAACTTGGTCACATTGTTTATGGGCATAATAATTGGGCTACGTTATTCACTTCAAATAATGGCCCTTGAATTTTTATATATTGAAAAAGAGGGTGCTTCAAGCAAGTGACATATACAATTCCCGAAATTCTATCAAATAGTTATGTGTGTGACTCCGATTTCTTATTTCATTATATCTTCTACGACAATGTGCAATAGATGTTGTGTTATTATTGTTTTGAAATAAGAGTGTTTATTCTATGAACATATCATTATATGGTTGTCATCATTACTGTTTGCCTTTATGCATAATGTGATTGCTTATACTTGTGTTTACGTCACTTTTACTTAAGGCGTCCAATTTACAAAAGATTTTCGATTTATCGTGTCATTGGCCGTAATGTATAATTTCAATGACTGGCGACCCCATTAAATTTTGGTATCTCTTGAAAGGGTACATCGTCCCCCGATACACACTATGCTATGCTTTGTTGTGTACCATGGGCAATTTGGCTAGAAAAATCTCGTAATCATGAATAGTTAATGAGGCAGTTTCATTGGTTCGGCAAAGTACCTGATGCTTTATGGTTAAAAAATATTCTCGAGACTGCCGGAGTTGAACCTGGTCTGTCCGCCTTTTCAGTACAATAATATTTGGCAGTAGTCAAGACCACATGGCCACGGAGGCCACTGATATTGTAAAGTTCTTAAACAATATTTTAGTGTAACATGAGAAATCATTGTGGTTGCCGATGATGCTGATAAATATAATGTAACATAAATTACCCATTTTACTATACAGATAAATTTAATGCAGTTTGTATTTGATTTTTATTATAATAACTGAAATTGGAAGAGAAATGACTGATTTTCGATCTTGCAGGGTTAAAACAGCATGTTTGTCAAGACATATTTTTATCAGTTCTTTCCTACACGTAAAATTATATCATAATTTGTTGGGTTAAAGCCATAAGGAACTAAAACCTTCTATATTTTAATGTCTCTTGGTATCTTCTGGCACTAACCCCACAAATTATTATACCGAAATAATACAGGGACGACAGGCATTGAAATTTCACATTATTGCAGGGCCTAAAAAAAAAATACATTTGGTTCGGGTTACCAGACCCTACCTACGGAATAGGCCCAGTCACTGAAATTAGGCTTTTGGATGAACACGCCAGAATTCTTTTATTAGTGTTGAGCATCAATTTCTTTTTTTAACAAGCCCCGAGTAATATGTACAATTTAGAATTTGAGGGAGCATGGAAAGTCTTGTTGGTAGTCATGTGCTAATTTTGTCCACTGTATTGTACACCAGGCTCCAATATCACGAAAATACTCGAGTCAAATCTCAATCTCAGTCTTATCTCTTTTTATCCAATTACAGCATCATAGGATTCAAAATTGTAAATGTTTTACCATTTTTCAAATCACATTCTCTCATTCATTATGATGATTAAAAAATGGGGGGGGGGGGGGGGGGGGGTTATAGAGGAAAAAAAGATTGAGAGCAAAAATTGTACTCGAGTCCAATTTATTATTTTTGAGTTTTACTCAAGAACATTTTGTGCTGTAGAATTTATTTTTTTTAGAATATTGAACAATAATGTTAATCAACATAATATATGTGAGAATGTGCTTTTAAAAGTAGTAAAACATTAGTAATTTTTAATAATGTCATACTGTAATGTGGAGAAATGAGTTAAGATTGAGATTTGACTTAAGTATTTTCGTGATATTGGGGCGTGAGATACTTGAATTTGCCTTATCAAGATAACGGAAGAGTACATTATAATGATTGGGCTTAACACTGTAGTATGGTCTGTTTTACAGGAAAAAAAATGATTGTGGTAGTTACTTTGCCTTGGTATCATTGTCGGTGTGGGCGTTGGTTTTGTTGAAATGATATTAATATTTCTTACTGATTGCCCTGTGTCGGAGATAAGTGTATAAAAATGGTGTACATGTTTTTATTGTAATAAAGAGAAAGCTGTTTGCACAGTAGCTATTTATTCCGGTATTTTAAGGATATTTCTATAAATATATGTGTACAAATATGGTTAGTGATATTTTTTATCTTTTCTTAATTCAGAGGCATATCAATTTTATTATTGTGTGTTTCACAAACTGTAGAAGCAAGGTTGATGGGGATTATTTTTTTTCATATAAATGTTATGAAAATTGGCTGAACTTTGTTGGACCTGATCCCACCCTATATAGTAAAAGTTTTGTTAAATGCAAAGGTTTTAATAATAATAAAAAAGCTAGAAAGTTTATTTTGATAGTGAATTTCTAATTTTTAATCCAGCTTCCATTTTCATGGCATACTTGAAAAAATCAAAAAGATAATCTTGAAAATGGTTAAACCATAATTAGGATATTTGAAAATTTGGTGCATTATTATTATTTAAAAAAAATTATATTTTTAAACTTTCCTTGTCAATTTGACTTTAATTATCCAAAACAAATTTTGCTCAAAACTCTGAATTTAAATCATTTTACAAAATAATCCTAAGGTGTTAGATTTTCTAATTCCTTCATTGTCTTTCCGAATTATTGAATAATAAAAGAGAAATTTCGAAAAAATAATCCTTTGTTCTACATGATGTGAAATGCACAATGCTGTCAAGAATATACTTAGTGTATGTGGCTGATTTTTTGTCTGCCAAATATATTAAATTGAAATGCTGCATCATGCTATGTTAAGATCATATATCAAACAAAACATATTGAAATGAATTATTATTAATTTCAGTCATAGTTTACATATATAGAGGGGGCTCCACACTATAAAAATATTGATCTACAAAAAATCAATAAATCTAATGAATTATGAATGATATTGTCTGAAATGAAATGGACATTTTAGTTTACTTTTAATGAATTTTGTTTAAAAAGAGCATGTCAATAGAAATTAGGCATTCATTATTTATACAACCGAGACAAAATGAATTAAAAAGTGATTGCTGTTAAGCTGTCTGGTGACAGTTTTTAAGACAAACAGTATTGAAAAAGAATGTTCATTTTTTTGTGCAATTTATTTGGTTGTGTTTTTTTTTATTTATGATTTCTTTAAATGGACTCTCCCACTCCCCCCCTCGTGAAATACAGTCGAACATCTTTCTTTTTTCAATCCTGTATGTTATGTGAAGCTCTCCCCCTCGTGAAATATAGTCAAACATCTTTCTTTTTTCAATCCTGTATGTTATGTGAAGCTCTCCCCCTCGTGAAATACAGTCAAACATCTTTCTTTTTTCAATCCTGTATGTTATGTGAACAAATCTCTTTTAACAAAGTGAGTAACTCATATTTGGAAGTTTAATTATGAGTTTTTCTGTTCTTTTATTATTTAAATATGACAGAATGATACTCCAGTTTTTATTTGGATGCTTTTGGTCTTGAATTAACTTATTTCCCCCTTTATCTTCATATATATCCAGATACTTTTGGGTGTTATTTGTTCATTGTCATAATTAATAATCAACAATAACAATTTGAACACATTTTGAAAATATGGGTTGCAAACATGAAATCCTAGAGAGGGACTTTTCCAGAACCAGAACAATTATATTGCCAAGGAATTCCTAAAACAATATCAGTTTGTAATGGGTACATTGACTGATTTTTTTTAGGACATCTGGAATAAGTTAAGGCTGTATTCAAACATCAGCTAGTTCTAAAAATAAATTATTGAAAAAAAATGTTTCAGAAAAAACATGTATTTTTCTTTCCAACACAATCAGTATGCCACATATCTTTTATAAACTCCATCTAAATTATTTTAAATCTGTACACTGTTTTGCATGTACATATACTATTGAAGTTATGTTTTGAAAAGTCTACTGTAGATGGGTTTAATTTTGTGTTATAGTGTTATATTCTCTCTAAAACTAAAATTTTCCATCAATTCACAAACTCACAACTTAACTAAAAGTATACTTGTAAATCTATTTTGATAACAAAAGCAATTTATATTATCATAATGTGTTGCAAGTACCAAAATTTGTAAATAAATTCACAACTGAAAATAAAATGTGAAAAAAGGACCTCGCAAATTTAAATTCTTCTACAGTAGCTTAGATAGTGAAATTTTACTGATTCTTAGAGAACAAAGTTGTTATAATATTTAGCTTGTCCAGCCAGTTTTCATGTTGAAAATAGTATTAATGCCTGGTTATAGAAGAAATGAAATTCAGATTGTTACTTGTATATTTCATGACTTCTTTAAGCACATATATTTTATATTTTTGTATAGCCATTCATTATATTTTAAGATTAAAACAGAGAATTCATTGGGTATAGTTTTTCTTCTCTCATTGAATTCATGTTGTTGTCATTGTTATCCTGCCATATTGCTAACGACATGTAATGTTAATGGAACAATTGTTCATTGGCAGATCAAAAAACAATTTGCAACTATATGTTAGTTGACAATATGTTCATTGGCAACTACATGTTATTTGACATAATATTCATTGGAAGACTGAATTCTCATTGACAACAACATGTTATCTGACAAAAAGTTAACTGGCAGATAAAAAAACAATTTACAACTACATAATAGTTGACAAACAGTTCATTGATGAAACAACAATCTACCACTACATTGTAGTTGACAAAATGCTCATTGTCAGATAAAATAACCATTTACGACTACATGGTATTTGACAAAATGTTCATTGGCAGATAAAATAAACATTTACGACTACACGGTAGTTGACAAAATGTTCATTGGCAGATAAAATAACCATTTACGACTACACGGTAGTTGACAAAATGTTCATTGACAGGTACAACATGGTTGTACATTGGCTGACAAAATTATAATTGACAACTCCATGTCAGTTGATAAAATATTCATTGGCTGACCAGAGAATCATTGTTTACTGTCAGTTGACAAAATGGGTATTGGCTGACAACATTAGCATTGGCAGTTGTGTGTAAGTGGAGACAAGATGTATTGGCTGACACCATAGGCATTGGCAGTTGTGTGTAAGTGGATACAAGATGTATTGGCTGACAACATTAGCATTGGCAGTTGTGTGTAAGTGGATAAAATGGGTATTGGCTGACAACATTAGCATTGGCAGTTGTGTGTAAGTGGAGACAAGATGTATTGGCTGACACCATAAGCATTGGCAGTTGTGTGTAAGTGGATACAAGATGTATTGGCTGACAACATTAGCATTGGCAGTTGTGTGTAAGTGGATAAAATATATATTGGCTGACAACATTAGCATTGGCAGTTGTGTGTAAGTGGATAAAATATATATTGGCTGACAACATTAGCATTGGCAGTTGTGTGTAAGTGGATAAAATATATATTGGCTGACAACATAAGCATTGGCAGTTGTGTGTAAGTGGATAAAATATATATTGGCTGACAACATTAGCATTGGCAGTTGTGTGTAAGTGGATAAAATATATATTGTCAGGCAGCATTAGCATTGGCAGTTGTGTGTAAATGGATAAAATATATATTGGCTGACAACATAAGCATTGGCAGTTGTGTGTAAGTGGATAAAATATATATTGGCTGACAACATTAGCATTGGCAGTTGTGTGTAAGTGGATAAAATATATATTGGCTGACAACATTAGCATTGGCAGTTGTGTGTAAGTGGATAAAATATATATTGGCTGACAACATTAGCATTGGCAGTTGTGTGTAAGTGGATAAAATATATATTGTCAGGCAGCATTAGCATTGGCAGTTGTGTGTAAGTGGATAAAATATATATTGGCTGACAACATAAGCATTGGCAGTTGTGTGTAAGTGGATAAAATATATATTGGCTGACAACATAAGCATTGGCAGTTGTGTGTAAGTGGATAAAATATATGTTAGTGGACAAAATGTTCATTGTCAGACCAAATCCTCATTGACAATTACATATGTTAGTGGACAAAATGTTCACTGTCAGACCAAATCCTCATTGACAATTACATGTAAGTGGACAAAATTTTCATTGTCATACCAAATCCTCATTGACAATTACATGTTAGTGGACAAAATGTTCACTGTCAGAACAAATCCTCATTGACAATTACATATGTTAGTGGACAAAATGTTCACTGTCAGACCAAATCCTCATTGACAACTACATGTTAGTGAACAAAATGTTCACTGTCAGACCAAACTCACACTATAAGTATAAAAGGGCAATAACTCTTGAAGAAAAAATCATACACAAAATAATGTTTCTTTTTACACAGTACTTCTCCTCAACACTGTCAATATATGTATAAAGTTTGAAGTCAATAACTTAGAGACATATTCGTTTTTAATAGCAAGTGTTTTTATGGACAATTGTAAAAAAAAAAATGAAGGACAATAACTCTTAACAATCCATACACAAAATAATGTTTCTTATGCACATCACTTCTTTCAATACAGTCAATACGTTAATGAAGTTTGAGGTCAATACCTCAAAAACATGGAGTTATGGAGAGAAGCAGATTGTCCCAGTAAAAAAATAAATATAAAAATAAAACACAATCTGTTGTTGTTTTTTTGCATATCACTTCTCCTCAACACTGCCACTGTGTGTATGAAGATTGAAGTCAGTACCTCAAAAACGTATGGAGTTATGACACTTAAGTATAAAATTGTAGAATATGTGTATGATGTTTGAATTCAATATTTAAAAAGCATATGGGGTGGTTGTGAAAAGTTGTATTGTCCCGGTAAAAAATAATCAAGGACAATAGCTCTAAAACTACCATACAAAAAAGCATTACTTTGCACAGCACTTTTCCTCAACACTGTCAAAGTTAACTTGTTTGATGTCACAGGACGGACCAAGGGACAGACGGGACGAGGTGATTCCGATACAGCTACCACCAAAAATAAGTGCATGGGGTATAATAATCATTGAAAACTACATAAATGTTATTGTTAGTGTACAAAATGATAAACATTGGCATGCCAAAATATAATGAAGAACTATCCCTAAATGATAGCATGTTCATTGGTAGACTTAACAATTGTTAACAATCACATCAACGGTTTGTTTATGAACAAACCATGTAATCATTTACAACTTCTTAAAATTGTACAAACTGAGCATTGGCTGAATCGTTGAAAATGCATGTTTAAGAAAAAAATGTTTATTGTCAATCCAAGTAATAATAGTTGACTACATGTTCTTGCTGTCTATTTAAAACATAATTATGGACTATCCATATTAGGCTCGGCAAATTGAGAGATTGATCCCTGCTAGCTGAAGGAACATAATACACTTGGTTAATTATTTAAAGCTACCCACAGTTCAGAAACAAGCACGTGAATAAAGCACTCTACCTTAAATGTTTATTCCAGAAAACGGTAAGAGTTTTCAGTTTTGACACGTGACACGTGACGTGGGGTCGAAGTCGACATTCAGGTATTCTACCACTATATCCTTGAAAGCGATCATCTATATTTTGAGTGTTACCAACAACGGCGCATGGTATTTACGTGTTTCCCCTTCATTTTTATCTTAATATTGCTTGTATGTTTGTCAATAATGCATTATCATGGTGATGTGTTCCCCGCGGTGTAGAAAAGACGGGGAGGGGCACATATTGGGACATCAGGTGATTCCAACGAGGCGGGAATTCGACAGGCCAGGTGCGACTGCCATCATGGAAACAGATTAAGCCGTTATTTTACTCTCAATGAATTGACTTGAATACATCCAACCCCAGGCGTCTTTGAAGACCACAATTTTCATTAGCGTTAATAACGCGATTGAAAAATAATTACGGATGTGGTGTTGCTTGATTGGTTGAGTGACATTATCAATGGTTATCAACGTATCATTAAAAGGTCAAAATATTCACCATTTCGGGAAAGTTCTGGTGGCCGTGTGGACAAGCAAGCTGTTATAAAAAATATTGACCGGCGTGGGTTCGCCTGAACCCGTTCAAACCAAAATACCTTTTTTATGCTATAACTATTTTTTTCTGCAATTTCGATATCATAGAGTAAAATAATGATTAAATAAGTGTTTCAGATGCATTATCGGGAAAACTAATTTAATTTATTTATTATGCGAGTCACTTTAAGGTGAGGTGGATTAGCTGCAAGGATTTTAACGCACAATTAATTTACTTGTCGCAACAAAATGCTTTGTGAATTATCTCATAAATTTTCAGACACACATGCACTATCTGATATTATAAGATCTTATTGCCGTAATGGTAAAAAGAAAACAACCACATCCAAAAAGATCCACATTAACGTTTATGAAGTTTTGAAAAAAAATAATATTAAATAGTATTTACTGTGTCATTAGCCTATGAACCAGGTCCGGGAAATTGCATACGAACTTGGACCAATAACATACTCCAGATACGGATTACAAGATTCCTGCCACCGTTTTTCCTCAAGACGTTTTGGCAATTTTGTGAACGAGGTTTTCCTTGATTGTAACGCCGTTAGGTGGCACTGCAAGAAAAATGAAAATGGCAAAAATCGAGTCTGAGGACTCAATAATAAGACGTAACAGACCAGGAACCAAATCACAGGTAAATTAATATGACACTCCACATACTGCTACCATTTTACAGGATGTTACTCTCAAAACAATCTTAGAAAAGTAATGTCATCAGTTTTCGCGACCAAGAAGAACTGTCAAAAATTGACAATTGTAGAAAAATACGTTTTCTTTGTATGTCAATATCTTAATGACTGACGTTTATAAAAATGATAACATTCAGGCATGGTGTAGCTGGCCTGATGAAAGTTTTGAAGAAATGGACAGCACGCTTGCAGTGCAACAATTTATACAGCAACTGATTGCTCGTGATGCATCTCGAGTTGATGAAATACTCACTCCACCTGAAGGCCAAGATGAAGGTGTCTGGAAATACGAGCACCTTAGGTTTGTATCATCATAAAGCTTAACACTCCAACGTAATATATTTTCAGTCAGATTTTTAATGTCTTTTTGAGACTGGTAATATGCCATGGGGGCTTGCTCATAACGATGCAAGCCTTACGGGCCTGTGGATTTTGCTAAGAATAAAATTCTGATTGTGTTCATTTTCTTATCCTTTCAGTTTTTTTTTATGTTTCGTCAGTCTCCATCTTACTGTCAATAATACAAAATGAGGCTAAGTACTTCATATTTAGAATGTCTCGAAGGTTTTGATAGTTAAATTTGTTGACTTACATTGTGTTGTCGATGTATTCAATCAAGAACAATGACACGTTTCTATTTTTAATTTGCATGTTAATAAGAAATTGAAATGATACTGCTTGATGTTAACCCATTTCATTCGGGATACACCTTTTGGTGTAGTTACCCTTTACATGCGGGATACACCAAAAGGTGTAGTTTTTGACGTACTGAACTTTCACTTTATTTACTTTCGTTTTGACTGTATTGTTTCTGGTTTATACGTTTTCTGGTATGACCGGATGTTATGCGCATATAGATGCGCAGAAAATTTTAATGAAGAAATAATTTTAAAACTCAGAAATCAAGTTAAATTTAAGCGTTTTATTGCGATTTTGATGCAAATTTTGGTTGAAATGGATGGGACTTTCAACCTCAGTGATGATAGTGATATTGGGGTGGTTATAATGACGAAGTTTATGTGAATTTGTTTGATACAAACAGAAGCCATTAAAACATCGATAGAAATCAGAAACTATGAAATTTGCATTATTTGGTGGAGTTTTTTTGACGATCTTGAGGAGTTCTATAATGATTGAATGACAAAGAGGATCACCCCAAGGTTTCCAAGTGGGAATACAAAGAATGGTGGTCATAAAGAACAATATGACCCAAGAAACCCAGGCTATCGCACTACTGTCATTTATCAATAAAACTGTTATGGGGGCAAGACTTTTGGACCTTACTGGTCGAGGATTCAAACTGCTATGCCAACCAACATCGCGATGAACATCCACCAGCCCGATTTGCTCCGAAGTGGACTTGGGATGATATGAACGAACGAACGAAAGTTTATCCAATGAAAGGCCTCCAGCCCATAATACATGTTACAATGCAAATCAAATATAACAAAATGCATATATGTAACTAAATAAGAGTTGTGTCTCTTGGTTAACAAGTTAAGTGTTATCTATAGCTAACATGAGTTTATGAATGTAAAGAGCAATGGATTTAATATGGGTAACATTTTCCGATGCCATCATATTATAGAAATGAAAAATGTCAGTATTTCCACGATACCAAAAGAACAAATAATTTTCCCGGATGTCATTAAATCTTGAACACTTAAAAAACACATGATATTCATCTTCAATAACAAGTATGTCTTTATCCAATAAACAATAAGTACAAAAGCGATCATTTCTATCAATACAAAAAAATCGACCAATTTCAATATGAAGTTTATGACTAGATGTTCTAAATCTTGCCAATGATTTTCGTACAGGAAACGGTAAACTGATATTAAGGTATCTTTCAACATTCAATAAAGACTTAAAGCATTTATAAGTATCACAACGTGAGGAATTATTTACATCACCAAGCCATGTTTGTCTACAACAATCAGCAATTCTTATTTTAAAATGACACATAAATATATTTATATCTCCCACATCCTGGGCAATCCAAGCATACCCAAAGCCATATGTAAACAATATTTCTTTTATATAAGTTGCCCAAGTACGCCTACCTAAACTATCCAGATTTTTTATCATAATATATGAATTTCTAGGGAATCTATTTTCAGGCATTTGTAATACTTTGCACCAATATTTTACACATTTCGAGACATAAATAGTGAACATTGGTAATCTACCACATTCACCTAAAGCCACACAGTTATTTACAGAACTCTTAACTCCGAGAAAATATTTACAAAAGAAAAGCTGTACTTTTTCAATCTCATTACATTCCTTGAATCCCCAAATTTCTGAGCCAAATGTCAGTATCGGGGAGACCATTGTATCAAAAAGTTTAAAAAATTCATTATGATTAAACGTACCAAATGACAACTGATAGTTTTTAATTGAAAAAATTCTTTGCCTGAGCTGCTAATTTGGATTTCGCTGCAGACCAAGATAATGTTGGAGTAAACAATAAACCCATATATTTGTACATCGATGTAATTCTGACGATGTTACCATTAAGTGTCCAATTTTCATACTGGCGTAATGGGCCTCCGTTTCTAAATACAATAATTTCAGTTTTTTTCAGATTAATCTGCATCCCATATTCATTACAAAAGTTGGAGATAGCGTTTAATTGTCGTTGAAGGTTTATGGCAGTATCAGCACAATTTGCCACATCATCTGCGTACAGTAAACAGTGTATATCAGGAATATTGTCCGTGATAAAAACACCCTGGTTACAACTATCTTTAAGATATTGACATAGATCATTGATAAAAAGATTAAATAAAATTGGAGAATATAAATCTCCCTGCCTTGTCCCAATATTACACTTAAAACCCTCAGTAGCATAAACTTTTTTTGTATTTACCTCATCATTTGTTATGACGTCATCAAAAAGACCACCAGAATTATCTAATTTTATATGAGCTTTGAGTTTAGAATACATCGACAGTATTACGTTTATGAGTTTACCTTTTATTCCTTTGTTTATCATATTAGTAAAAAGTTTGTAATGACCCAAGGAATCAAAGGCCTTTTGAAAATCAACATACAACACGTAAAATCTGCCGCCTGGTTTTGACAAATATTTTTGTATTAGGCATTGTAATGTAAACAAATTATCAACAACAGAATAACCTGCCCTAAATCCAGCTTGCGATTCATCTAAAACATTGTATTGCTCTGACCATTCTGTGATTCTTTCTGTAACAATACTTGAAAATATCTTATATATAACATTAATTAAAGAAATACCACGATAGTTGGCTGGGTCATTTTTAGCACCAGACTTATAGATAGGTGTAATTAGACTAGTACTCCAACTGTCCGGAAATTCACCCGATGAAAGGATTTTATTAAATATTATATTCAATATAGGCGTTATCAATGTAATGGTATTTTTATAGAATTCAGCGCCTATGCCATCAATACCATGTGCCTTTCCAGCTTTTAATTTCCTTATACTTTTCTCGATTTCCTCATTTGTGATAGGTGCGTTTAATATATTTTCAATTCCGGTATGTTCAGCCGTATTAGAAATATCCAAGCCAGCAACAGACACTTGATTGTCTTTAAAAAGTAAAGATTTAAAATATTCAACCCACTCATTAGGCTTAATTGAGCTCACTGCCTCAGGCTGTTTATATGTACATCGCTTTAATGTTGACCAAAATAACTTTGGGTTTCTACTGTTATCTATTAACATCTGACGTGCATGCTTTTGATATTCTAATTGTTTCTTTCTACATACGTTCCTAAAGGATGACCGTGCTTCTTTATACATATTAAAATCAAAATCATCATTAGTATGCCTAAAATGGCGCAATAAAACTGTTTTAGTATGTTTCAACTGGATGCAAGTTCGGTCCCACCATTTTGGTTGATCAGACTTATTTAGCAATATCCTTTTCTTACACTGCATTACACCCGCCGCTCGTTTATAAATATCCAGTAGCATAGAAATAGCACTATCTATATTAATTTCGACTAAATCTGAAATTGAACGACTGTGTAAATCAATCATAGAACAAAAATTAGATAGAAACTTATCTGCCATGCGTTCACTCCATTTAAAACTATCAAACGTTTGTATATTAGGTTCGCGGTCCCCTTGTATATCATTAGTACCGTTATTGCTCTGCCTAGGAATAGAGAGTTGAGTTACAATAGGAAAGTGATCAGAGCTATCTATATCATCAACATTAAAGTAGCTTATGTAATGAAACAACTCTGATGAAGCTATATGATAATCTACTACACTTCGACCCCCATTAGCACAACATGTGATATTCCCCTCTATATCATTATGTAGTCTACCATTTATAATATGTACATCCAAAGTGCAACATAATTCAGTTAATGCTTTACCAAAGGCATTGTATCGTTCAGAATCCTTATTGTGTCTATGCATACTAAAGTTATCCGAGTTATAATCTACCTCTGCATTATATACATAATTTAGATTGTCATTTGGTATATAATCTAAAAGATTTTTGGTTCGAGCATTAAAATCACCAGCCATATATATGAGACAATTGTTATATGTACTCTTAATCATTGAAATATTATTCTCTATCAGAAAAATGCCGTTACTGTCATCTTGGTATATAGTGGAACCTTCTGGGGATACATATGCTACATAAAGTATAATATCATGTGCAAAATCATACAAAGATGACTTAATGTAAAGTACAACACAATTTACATAATCTTGACATATGCGGCTTATAAATCCTGATTGAATAAATTCACATTTTACAAAAACACTTACACCGCCGCTATTTCTAATTGCATTTGCAGGTTTCTTTCTAATATATCCGAAATGTTTATATGATGATAAAAATGAATCAAATTCGCTTTCGTTATCACCCCAAGTTTCCACTACGCCGAATATATCAAACTGTTGCATATAACGTTTAATCTCTTGATCATTGTAGTATTTGCGTAGACCAGCTACATTCCACGTGGCAATATCAAGTTTATAAACAAGGTCACATGTATTCACGCCTCGGCCGCTTCCTTAGTCGATCCTCGGAGTGTCTTCGGTTTCAGTCGGAGTGTCATCATCGTCCAATGGAATTTCATCCCGTTGAGCTCGTCTATTGTCGTCCCGCTCCTCGCGATCACGTGCTCGTCTTTGGCGCCATTTTGTTCCCGGCTTACCGCGTGCTGGTCCAATTTCATAAATAGATTGATCTCGATCATTGTAACCGTAAATAGTGTCCTCGATTACCAACTTGTCATAGTTCATTGAGGCATAATTGCCTTCGCTCGGATATTAACCGTTTGCCTAATTCTCTGCGGATGGCTCTTGTTCTCTCAGTAAAATCCTCGTGAACGATATATGACGTGTTACGTAAAAAACGCTTTGCTTTATTCAGAATTTCATCTCTATCCTTGAACTTTGTAAATTTTACAATGATAGTGCATTTATCGGCACTAGCATTCGATTTCATACGATGTGCCCGCTCTATGTCAACATTTTCGAGATGTGGCAAATTTAAGTCATTTTTGATGAATGAGCGCACCTTATTTTCTGTTACATTCCATGGTTCATTGATTTTACCTTGTATACCATTGAATTTTAAGTTGTTGCGCTTCATTTGAGCTTCACAATTGTCTGTCTTGGATTTGAGAAAATCAATCTCTTTCCATAGGGATGCATTTTCTGATTTTAATTGATCATTTTCGATTTTCAAGTCCGCAACTGTAGTATGAATGTCATCAATTTTGGTATTTAAAGACAAAAAATCATCTCTGATGTCCTTTTTGAAGTCTCTCAAGTAGGCTAATACCTCAGCATTACTATTGTCATTACTGACACTTACACTATCCTTCCGAGCACCCGCGCGCTGTGTTTTGGGCCTGGCACCCTGATCCTGATTCATGGGGGGTAAATTAGCAACCTGGGCAAAAGAAAGCTTCTGTTGTCGGGTGGTTCTCTTAGGGGTGGGGTTCTCCAACAATTGCTCTGATCCAGGGCCGGGATTTCGCTCCACATCGCCGCACGTCGTCACGAGTAAAGCACACGCTAATATCACTATTCTAAGAGTTAACTTTGCATTGTCCACATTCACTTTTATTCCAAAAATCCGACATTTAAATTTCCCTGGCATAAAGAATGAACCGATTCTAACACGGTAGGTCATTAAATCCACTCCCATTGTCGAAATACTTAATATTTATCAAATATTTACACAGGTAAAAAATACTGCCGCCATTTTACAAGGGACGCAACTCGTTATAACTGTTATAACTTTTTATAGATTTAAAATATTTTCATAATTCTTTCTTCATTTTAAAGATAGATTAATTTAGAAACTTTCATACATGGATTATGTGACATTTGAAAAAAAATATGTGTGATTTTTTTGCTTTCAATTTGTGCATATTTATTTTTTTTTATTTTTTTTCATCATCACCTGGTTAACTTGCAAAAAATAATTTATTTAAAATCATTTGCTAATGAAACTTACATAAACATGTGCATATTTTTATTTCCTTTCCAAATATGTAATCTTCATTGGGTCTTGTACCAATAATAAAGAAGTTATTAGTGTTTATACAACACAATGGTCATATAAAGTCAGATGGCTTATCAGTTATTGGAAAATGCCCAGATATTCAAGGTATTATATCTTAACTGGGTCTCAGAATGAAATGGGTTAAGGGACTATTTATGCCCTTTGAAGGGTACACTTACCAGACTCATTACCAATGCAATGAAGTTTATATTTTTCTCAATCACCACAAAAAATATCACAATAAAAATAACATTTTAGTCATATTTCTGTTTAACCTTGACACCCTGAAAAATATGGACACATTGACTTGTATTACTAATATAAATCAATCGTAATTTTCCTAAATTTTACCAGTTGAACTGGTCGGTGTATAAAACACATGTAGCCTTTTCCCAAATAGCCGGATAAAAATCTTAATTGTTTTCCTTGTTGATATAATTAGCAATTTTAATGCGTCTCAAGGTTTAATATTATCATGTTCATTTCCATTTGGGCTTGTTCAAAGATACTAGTACCAAATTCGAATTCCTAATTTCAATTACTGTACTGTGAGAAAAGTTCATATATAATTCGTGGATTGTTTTTGAAATTGCATGTTTATGTGTTATTTCAGACAATTCTGCATGGAACTCAATGGCATTGCAGTTAAACTTCAGACAGAATGTAACCCTGAGACCTGCACACAAATGACAGCCACAGAACAGTGGATCTTCCTCTGTGCAGCACACAAAACACCAAAGGAGGTCTGGTACAGTTTTGTTCATGTGACCTGCTCAAAGCTTATGTTTGTTTAAAATTGCTATAAGTTTGTGACATCCTATTTTTTACTTTCTTTGTTTATAACCAGCATTTTTTGGTGTAAAATGATTGTACAACTCACTTCCAAAGGCATGCTGGATTTTTCATGTACTACCAACCATACTTTCATACATTTTGCAAAAAAAGGGTTGCCTCGGCATGGTTTCATCAAAGTAAATCATGAATGTATATTCCACGCTGCATCTTGCTGCGATGCAACTTACCGTGATATGCAGGTATTTTATCTTTAGCTTGTCATCATTAAACAGACTGTGTCTCGATTCGATTATCGCTACATACCGCTGCAAAAAATGGAAAGGAAAGACCAGTCTACAAAAATACATAGTAACAAGTACTTGCCTGTGCGCATAAGGCTAATCTACGTGATCAATTTATGCTTGATTATCGGAAAATGAAAGTAGAATTTACGTTAAAGTTTGAGTACCACCTCAAATATTTTCAAAGTCCATTGACATCTGGCTTTGAAACTTTGCACACTTGTTTACCATCATGCCCCCAACCTGTACACAGGAGAAGGTAACTCTATTAAGCATTTTGACAGAATTATGCCCCTTTTTCGACTTAGAATTTTCGTTAAAGTTTGCGTACCACCTCAAATATTTTCCAACTCAATTTATGTAAATATTTCAGCACATCATGTATTGCATTGAAATCTAATCTAACAGTGATTCATGCATGTTTCGCCAAAACTTTTCAATCCATACACCAAAAAGCGGCAGAATAGTCGAGTGCGCTGTTTCTGTGACAGTTCTTGTTTCAATTTCGGCTGCCCTTTTGCGAGTGTGCGAGTGCTAAATTCAAACCCTGATTTATAGGACGGGAACAAAGAAATAACCTTCAGAAAATTTAAAACAGCTACCCTAATAAACACTTTGCAACACTGTGTTAGAATCGACACAGGGCAAATTATAGCAATGAACGGGGTGTGTGACATGCTTATATAGCAGGGTTTAGTGAAAAATAAATTGAACAGTTAATATGTGTGGTAGGAAAAAATTGCTGTGAATAGAAAATCCGCAATATGAAGGTGTGGTTGGTAGTATACATTATTTAGCAGTTTTAAAATCATGACATGCTTAAATGTTAAATTATATTTAACAATTTAAGGTTACATTAAAAAATGATAATGATAGGTTTATGTCTTGTGTAAACAACAACTTAAGAATTGATTATCCAATCATGATAAAAGTTTGTGACAGTGTTTTTTGCAATATATCTTGATTTAGTTTTATCAATGGATAAATCAGGTCAAATTTTTTTGGAGTCTTGCCCCTTTTATGTTAAAAACTTATTATTAACTTAAGTATTTATTATCCAATCATGATGAAACTTAGTTTCATTGTTTATAGGCATGTCTTGGTCAAGTTTGATCATAGGGTTAAACACATCAGGTACAGCAGTTTTATGCCCCAAAACTGTTAAAAAAATTTGGGTATTAAAGTTGTTCATGACTGTCGAATCGCCTCAGTAACTCAATTTACTACTAAGTTTGCTATAACCGATGCTCAAAACAGAGATCACATCCAATTTTGTGTAATTATAGTTTTTTCTAGCAAATTTTCCCAATAAGGCCTAATAAAAATGCATTTGGTTTGGGTTACCCGACTCTACCTACGAAATCGGCGCTGACCCTACTGTTTTTATAGTCATTTGGTGATTTTTATTTAATTTTTTTTAGTCTGAAGAATTATGGAATCTTTAAACCTTTAAATGATGATGACAATGACATTCTTATATCAAAAAGAAGAAGAAATAATTAAAAGAAAAGCCCACATACCCTACCTGTGTTTGAAAAGGATATAACGCTAACCAAACAATTTTCTTTTTGCCTAACACCATGTGTGTACATGTGTAATACAGTACCAAGTACTTGTTTTCAAAATTTGTGTTAATTTTATTTTTCAGTGTCCTGCTATAGACTATACCAGGCATACCTTAGATGGGGCTGCTTGTCTCCTTAATAGCAATAAATACTTCCCCAGCAGGTAAGGGCTTTTCCAGTTAAATATATAACCACTTTGGGGGGAACAATTATTTAAATAGTTTATAGGTGGGTGTCTATTTTTGTTTATTTGGATCCCAATAGGGCAAAATTACTCAACCATCCATCCTACTTAATTAACCAAGTTAGATAACTCTAGTTTGCATTTAATGCAAATAATTGCCCTTTATTATTCAACTTAGAAATTCTGGTTAAGGTTTTGCGTGCAAGCACACATTGGTTAATATCTCAGCAACTACTTGAGGTATTGCATTGAGACTCGATACAATGGTACTCAACCATCCAACCTACTTAATTAACCAAGTAAGATAACTCTTATTTTCATTAAATGCAAATAATTGCCCTTTATTGTTCGACTTAGAAATTCTGGTTAAGGTTTTGCGTGTAAGCACACATTGGTTAATATCTCAGCAACTGCTTGAAGTATTGCATTGAGACTTTATAAAATGGTACTCAACCATCCAACCTACTATAATAATCAAGTTAGATAACTCTAGTTTGCATTTAATGCAAAATAATTGCCCTTTATTATTCGACTTAGAAATTCTTGTTTAGGTTTTGCATGTAACCACATTTAAGTCAATATCTCAGCAACTACTGGATGTATTGCATTGAGACTTTATAAAATGGTACTCAACCATCCAATCTACTTAAATAACAAAGTAAGATAACTCTAGTTTGCATTAAATTCAAATAATGGCCCCTTTTTTATTCGACATAGAAATTCTTGTTAAGGTTTTGCATGTAACCACTTTTAAGTCAATACCTCAGCAACTACTGGATGTATTGCATTGAAACTTTGCACACAGGCTCCCAACCATTTAACCTTCTTATTTAATCAAGTTAGATAACTCTATCTCTCATATTATATAATTTTTGCCCCTTTATTATGCGACTTAGAAATTCTGGTTAAGGTGTTGCATGTTAGCACACACAGGATATTATCTCAGCAATTACTTGATGTATTGCATTGAGACTTTATACAATGGTATTCAACCACCCAACCTAATTGAATAACCAAGTTAGATAACTGTATTTTGCAAATAATGGGCCTTTATTATTACACTTAAAAATTCTGGTTAAACTTTTGCATGTAACCACATTTATGTTAATATCTCAGCACATCATGTATTGCATTGGAATCTAATCTAACAGTGATCCATGCATGTTTCGCCAAAACTTTTCAATCCTTACACTGAAAAGCGGCGGAATAGTCGAGCGCGCTGTCTCTGTGACAGCTCTTGTTGTTATTCAAAACTAATAAGGACATAAAAAGAAATTTAAGCAAGGGTTGGGATGGAAATTCAAAATTGTTGCAAATTGAGGGATTGTGTTAAAAGATGATTCAAAATAGTCTGCTAATGAAGAACACACCTGCAGAAAATGAACGGGTCTCTTTTACCTTTGCAAGAATCATGGAGAAAATTTCGCTTACATGTATACCTCTTTTTTATGTATTTTTTTTAATATTTATCTACATGTACCATATTTACGCTTTCAGGGTGAGCATTAAGGAATCTTCTGTAGCCAAGCTGGGATCTGTTTGCAGAAGGGTGTACAGAATATTCTCACATGCCTACTTCCACCACAGAGCTCTCTTTGATGAATATGAGGTATTGTTCCTGGTTTTACATGTAAACGGGGGTTTAGAAAAAAGTCATAGCCCTCAAAACAGTCATGGAAATGAGTCATTTGGACAAACAAGCTCAAATTCATATTCTACTTCTTGGCATTACATTTTAGAACAAGCCCTGCTGTACAAAACCTAGAATTTAATCAAGCCCGTAAACCATTTTACCAGTGCAGGGCTTGCGGTCTTGTGCTAGTTTTGACTACTGGCTTAAGTGTGTTGTCGACATTGTGCAAAATTTTTAACATTGGCCGTAACTCTAAAACTGACCAAGATCTTGGTCTTGGTTCCCATGCATTTACGTGTACGCAAAAATTGGCTCATTCCAAGACAAAAATAAACAAAATTGTCAGAGTGTTCAATCTGTGAGAGCGCAGCTTTAAAGTGACACTTGTATTTAAAATCAGTACATACACATGTATAACAAAAATCAAATTTTGAGTGAGAAAACCGTTAATTACTTACTAAATCATGCATTTATGGAAGATAATAATTACTAATAAAAAGATTGTATTTAATAGCTGAAAAAGCAAAAATATTAAATGACTTCTGGGTCCTAAAAGATTTACACCAATCATCTCTTGTCTCATAAGGTAGAATACCATATTTTTTGCTTCTTTATTTCAAATTAAACACGGTATCCTTCATAAGAACCACTGTTTTCGATATTTATTCATTCTTTTCGGTAAATTTAAGTAATTGTATTGATTGTGGTTCTGATTGGTACAGTCAGAGTGCATCTTTGACAGAAATATGAAATTTAATATTTTACAACAGTAGACTGTAGAATTTAAAACCACCTAAATGGTGAATATTGAACTGGATGTTTATTCATTAAGTTAACGAAGTTTGTGTTAAAATTGTTGTAAAGCTTTAAGTTTACTGGCCATTTTGTAGACATTTTGGAACAGCTGTATGTGTATTGATTGGGAACATTTATGGCTAAAGAAAAAATTCTTGTGATAAAGTGAGGAAAGAAATTTGAAGTAATAACTTATCGTTATTTGGAATTTTGTATGATTAACAAATTTTCTTGAATCTGTATAAATATGCGATTGGCAACACCTTTATTTCCCAATTTTGTGTTCTTCATAAAACTGGCAATAGTTAAATTCACTTAAATGTGTTCGAAAAAAGAAGATATGACACTTATTTAAGATAATTTAAACTAATGACTTAGACTACGCTTTGATCATAATTGAAATGCGCTATTTATGTATGCATAATATGAAATATTATATGGGACAATCTGATCTAGTATAAAATTTGGTATTTCTTTTTATTTTCAGAATGAAACGAGCCTGTGCAAACGATTTACAGTTTTTGTGACCAAATATGAATTGATGTCAAAAGACAATCTTATCGTGCCAATTCTCGAGGACCAGCAATCTTTGCAGACTGAGAGTGAAGCTTGATGAACATATTATCTCCCTTTTGGGAAACATATTTTTAACTCAGTTGCTCCCCTTTGTTTGAGAAATGCAAATTTATAGTTTTCAATTTTGCAAATTTTAAGCGAAGAAACCTCTGACCTCCCTTTGAATGTTATGAGGATGATATGATAGTATATGATTTGTACATATATAGATATAGTCATTCTTACCTTTTCATTATATATTTATTCATTACAGATATACCGTTCATAAAAATAGTTAAAGAAACAACCCTTAATCTCAAAAGGAACCTTGCTGCAGTATATACCGTAGTTTGTTGTTCACAATTAATGCATTCTTTTGAGTTTACTTTCACAGAACCTGGCCGGCCTCCTTTAAATGAGGCTGGCCTCTTTTTCTTGACTGTTGTGCTACTTGACAACTCGTGAAGAAGTCCAATGGCATTCATCCGTGTTACACAACCACTGTCTGGGCTCGTAACATTTCATCTTCAGCGTGTTCAATTGGTGAGAATAAATTTCCCTTAAAAGCCTTTTAAAAAAAATATAGCTGGAAGGGGGGTGCAGTGCTCCAGCCAGGATTTGAAAAGGGCAGGGGCACTTTTGATGCGTATTGAATGAGCCTTATTGGGGCACTTGCAAGGGCCAATCTATACAGTTATCCATATTGTGTATGTGTTGTAGCTACTTTCAAAACAAATAGTTTTATACTAATAACTAATACCTGAGCCGTTATCTTTACTTAAGTGTCAAAATTATGTATACTTATTATTTTCATACTAATTTCCTAAAATTGACTAGACAATATGTCCAATACATTTCAAATAAAGTTCATAATCATCAAAGGCTGTTCTGTCAGACAAAATGGCAGCAGGGTGCCAGAGAAGTGTAGCAGGGTGCCAGAAAAGGGCAACTAGGTGCTCCCCCCCAGTTATTTAGGCCTAACTGGAGCACTGCAATGTAAACTACAGGGACAAGCCAAGTAGTCGAATTTTCAAAATTAAGTCCTGTTTAGATGCAAACAGCAATTGCCCAAACGACAATTAACTAGAGACACAAACATGTTATTTAAATTTATCTATAATCGGTCTCGTCCAATCAATATCTTTAGAACCCTTTGCCCAATCATTCACAAATTTGTTCAGAATGTGTTTGGGAATATTATCTTGGACATGTTTGTTAACCAGCCATATCGCTTTAGTCACTCAAGAGTTATTGCCCTTTAGTTATAGAAATTACCTAAAATCAGTCTTGTCCAATCAATAACTTCAGAAGCCTTTGTCCAATCAACAGCAAATTTGGTTATAATGTGTATAGGCAGAATATGTTGTCTTTAGAGTCTTCAAACTTTGTATGCTCCTTGGTCAAGTTCAGTAGAGGACCCCTATGGGTTTTGGGGTCAGTAGGTCAAAGGTCAATGTGAAGGTGACCTTTGGTGCTTCCAAAAGGCAACATATCTGATTTGAGGAAATCTAGTGGAAACCTAGCTACCTATTCAAAATAAAAAGGCTGATCCATTAGTAATCCTTTTAAGAAAATAAAATTATAATAAATAACATCTTAAGTAGCTTGAAAAAGTGCATTCTTTCATTTTGATCACACTTCATATATTTATAAAAGAAGTTGGTTGCTAACAGATGCATTCGCTCAGCCTGAGAAATCCTAAAAAACATGTAATCACTGTATATTTAAATTTTAATGCATTTCATATGTGTACTGTACTGTGCATGTACACTATTTATGTAAAAATCTGTCATTTGTACTACATGTGCTATCATATATAGATTATTAAATTATTACAAGGACATGTTATTTTGGTTTAAATATGATTTTCCAGCATAACTGGGTTCGTGCAATAAAAAAGTGCTCCTGATATAAATGCAATATTTAGTCATGATCATTATGCCACTAATATACGTTTTTAGCTTGACTATTCGAAGAATAAGGAGGGCTTTACTACAAGTTTGAAGGCAAGTTGGGATTTTCACTTATAAGTCCAATACCCTTAATTCAACTGACTTAATACTTTACACAGTTGTTCAGTTCCATCACATAATGAGGTAAGATAACTCCATATCATATTTTATACAAATTATGGCCGCTGATTGACTATGGAACTTAGATTAAAGTTTAAGGGCAGGTTAGGATATTTATTAATAACATCTTTATCCTTCATTCAATTGACTTAATACTTCACACAGTTGTTCGGGACCATTACACAATGAAGTTACTTAACCCCATATTATCCTTAATACAAGTTATGGCCCCTGATTGACTAAGGAACTAAGGTTAAAGTTTTAGGGAAAGTTGGGATTTTAATAAAAAACAAACTCTTCTATACCCTTCATTCAATCAACTTCACAGAAATATTGACGACCATCTTACAACAAGGTTACATAACTCAATTTTAACCTTTAATACAAATTATGGCCCTTGATTGGCTTTTTTTATTTCATTTTGTTTTTGTGTCGCCTGACTAGGCAACTTATAAGGGTTACTTTTGTCGGCGGTGGCGGTTGTGTCCCGTTTCACTTGTCTGAGGCATATCTCGTCAACTATTAGTGGTATCAACTAGAAATTTCATATGTAAATAGATCTCATTGAGGGCAAGTGCAGTGCACAAGAACCGTTACTCTATATATATGTTAAGAGTAATTGCCTTTTTTTAAAATTCAAGCTTAAATTTTGTCAGAGGCATATATCATCAACTACAAGAGGTATCAACCTGAAACTAAATAGGTAGAAAGATCTCATTGATGGCAAGTGCAGAGCACAAGAACTGTTACTCTTGCTTCCATATTTCAGAGTTATTGCCCTTTGTTCATTTTCATGCTTTAAGTTTTGTCCGGGGCATATCTTGTATAATATAAGAGTTATCAGCTTGAAACTTCATATTTTGATAGATCTCTTGGAGGGCAAGTGCAGTGCACAATAACTGTAACTCTTGCTTTCTTAGTTTTAGAGTAATTGCTTTTTGTTAATTTTCATGCTTTAAGTATTGCCCAGGGCACATCGTAAAGAATATAAGAGATATCAACTTGAAACTAGATAGATCTCATTGAGGGCAAGTGCAGTGCAAACGAACCGTAACTCTTGCATCTATATGTTTATCGAGTTATTGCCCTTTGTTAATTTTCGTTGTTAATTTTTGTCCGGCTTACTGTCGTTACCTTCAGTTCAAATGCCACCTACTCTTGAAAGTTAAATGGCAACATCACTGTCTATAAATGAATAAAATGCCAATCTAACAGCTATAATGTCGACAAACAATAATTCGTCAGGCGACACATCCGACTCGCGGAGTTCTAGTTTTTCTTTTGACAGGCACATTTCACTTGATGGTCGGGTACGAATCAATAAACATGTACATGTAACTCCATTTTGAATCTTAGTAATCGAATCCATTCCTCATGTTGTTGAGTTATGCACCAGTCAATTGTAACCACGGTCACCCAGGTCCGGGGAATAGTTTCATGCTGGTTACCCCCCCCACACACACACACACACCACCACCACCAAATACCCCCGCACCAAAGGGAGCCTAGGTAAGACCCATCCCCAGCTATTTTTGGCGCGAAGACAATACCACCGCATTCACCCGGCACTGCGGGGCCACCTGGAAGGTAAAAATCACGGCCCACTTTCCCGGCTATCCCCGGTATATCCCCGGACCTAAGGGCCGTGGTTACAATTGACTGGTGCATAGGGACTGAACAAACAACGTAACGTCCACCACAAATTGTTTTATAACAACAGAAACAATTCAGCATAAAAAACCTACACGGATTGAAAGTAGCCAATGGTCTGAGATGGTATTACAGTTAAACTGCGGTCATCCGAACATGCGGTCGTTCGAAAACCCGCGGTCATTCGAGGTCGAAGCTTTGTCCCGACCATTATTCCTTCTATTTTCATATACACATGTACAATATACTGACACCGGATCGAAACCTAATAAGTCGAGCACCATTGCTGGTCCCAAATACACAAATCATGCGCAAAACCTTATATGATGACCGCGAGGTCATTATTTCAGACAGTTTCCCGAAAGCATGTTCCAAATAAACCAACAATAGTTGGCAGGTGTTAACATTTTTGTAAGTTGTAAAAACTTGAAATGGTGTGAAAAGCCGATTTTCACCGTTAACGTTTGACAGCTTATGCTTGATTAGTGCATTTGAGAAGATAATTGTGAAAAGTTTATGACAAGAATTTAATCATATTCTTATGTTTGTTAAGAAGTTGGTTTTTCGTTAACGAACCAGTCAATTATACCCCCCAGGTCCGGGGGAATAGCGGGGACTTTGACTTTCGGGCCTGCCAAGCCCGGGCAAAATCCCCGTCCTTCGGGGTCGAACTGATGGTAAAACCCACGCCAAATGCCTCCGCACCCCAGGGACCCTAGGTAAGGCCCATTGCCCGCTTTATTTTGCGCGAAGACAAAACCACCACATTCACCGTCACTGCGGGGCCATCTGGAAGGTAAAAACACGGCCCATTTTCCCGGCTATACCCGGGGGGGGGGGGCGTGGTTACAATTGACTGGTGCATAACATTTTCACATTAAGTATACGAAAACCTTTGAACATATGAGCGATTTCTACAACGCAATACATAATCGGTGCCGAAGTAAACTTACGACTTCAAACTAAGTTTTGAAAATACATCGTAAGACATTTCGTAACAGACCAAAATGGAACTTTTAGCCGTTTGAAACATTGGATCACTCGAGGTTTTAGGTCCATCACCGGCGTCCTCGAGTAATCGCAGTTTTACTGTACTATACTTTGATTCACGGTCATGTGCTAAAAACACACGTGACACTTTTAAAGAAACCTGGATATTTACTACTCACACATATATAAAACAAAATGTTTTTATAAGCTAAATTTAGATGAAAAATATGATATACCTTGTTTCAAAACTGAAGCATTGCTTTTTGTTTCGTCGATCTGGTGTCATATTGCACGTATAGTGTGCAGTGCGAGTATCAAATTGCGTGGATGGATAAGCCATGCGTAGAACGCTTATTAGGAACATTCAAGTACAAAAGAGAAGTCATGCATGCACTTGTTGTGTGTCCCGCTGACAGCGTGAGGTTTGCCAGTCATCCGAATGCCAAATGGGTTCTAAATGACCAGGGCTTGCGCACTTATCCTCCTCATTCTGTGATAAAATGGGATAATAGTGCATCTAGCCACAAAGAGAGGCAGTGGTGTCATCTGGCGATTGCATTCGATCTGGAATCACTTCCAGGCCAAGCTTTGGTGCTCCCACAGATGCAATATGGACTCAACTGGTCTCAAGTCTCGCTGTCTGATATTGACTTGTGTAGGCCCCTTGTGTAGACTTGCAAAGCATACGCGTTATGCCACATTTCTTGTACTACGATAGTGTAACGGATGGTAGTTTGCGATAAGAGAACTAATCAGACAATGGACACTTCTGGGACATGCCTAGTAGACAAACATTTAACAAACACATTTTGAAAGGTACAAATAACTTTTATGTTTTGTTATTATTCTAAAAATATTCCAGATAAATGTAAAAATAGTTTTAACAGTTCTTGTAAAAGTATATCACAAGGCTTATTTATGATAATATTTTTCATCATACTGTGCACATCATACACTGACTTTCTGTGCATTTCGTAACTGTACACAGCTACATGGAAAGGAATTAGTATAAGCAATTACATTGCTTGTTTTCCAATCCATTTCAACTTACTTTTGTTGTACTGTTATTTTTGTAAGTATGAAATGAATAAATATGTTTAAACTAAAGACAAGTTTAGCTAAGATAGTGAACTTTGTTGGTAACGCACCCGCACCTGCCTATTAAAGTGACTCGCTCATGTTTTAGCTTTCCCGGTAATGCATCTGAAAACACTTAACATATTTTATTATTTAACTCTATGATATCGAAAGTACAGAAAGAAATACAGTTACAGCATAAAAAAGTATTTTGGTTTTAGTGGGGTTCGAACCCACGCCGGTAAAGTCAAGAAAAAACGGCCACCGGGACTTCAACAAAAGTGGTGGATATGTTGACCTGTTAAGGATACTTTGATAACATCACGTGATCATGTCAATCAACCAATCACGCAACACCACAGCTGTAATTAATTTTCAATCGCGTTATAAACGCTAATATAATTGTGGTCTTCAAAGACGATATTTGAGCAAATATCAACATTTGCTGAAGGTTTCCAGCTTTTGGTATTTTGCTTTAACACTCCTACTGATTTGCCACACTTTATTTCGTTATTAAAAAAGTGCATTTTACAAACCATGAGCGATTCACTTTAAACCGGCGGTCAATGGCTGCAGCCCCACAACAGGCGCTTTTTTGAGAACTATCATTTGAGTTATTCTGTCTTCAAAACTGTATCAACGATGACCAAAATATAACTATATTTAAATGAAGATTTAAGAATTCCATATAAGTGTAAGTAATTTGTATGTAAGCATATCCACATATGTGAATTGCACATGACCATAAGGAGACAAGCTTACCTGGTCGGTAAATATCAAAAATATCAAAATCTGACCTAGTTATTGATACCTTTTTATAGCATTGAATCAACAAGTAGAAGTGTTACAATTATCGGACAGTTATTTTTAAAATGGCGTTTTCTTAGGTTATTAAAGAACCGGTGTGTATATGCACAGTTTCTTTATTTTTCTAGTATACATTATAATTATTAAGAATATTTGGTTATCTTCAATTTCGAATTTTTCAACTAAAAGTTTTGGTTTTGTCTTATTTATATATCTTCATTTTATTTATCCATGTTCCCTTTCATTTTATTTTGTTTTCTATTGATTAATAAGCAAAAATAACGAGAACCACCTGGGAAATAATCCCCAGTGTTTCATGTGGCTATTAAAACTATCAATTTTTGTTTCTAAGGTTTCACAATGTATTTTGTATTCATATAAATCGATATTCAGCCTTGAATTGAAAATGCCTGTTTTTTTAGAATTTAACATTCTGTGATACGTTTTTATGATATTGAGAGAATACTATATACAATCAAGTACTATCTAATATTAACAATTAATTTACTGTTTTATTTAATACCTCCTCCCTCCCTTTCCTCCTCCTCGTCCTCCTCCTCATTCTCCTCCTGCTCTACAACATCCACTTCATCATCATAATCATGCAGATTGCTTATGAAATTGAAAATATTTACAACAAGGACTAGTTGTATTGTATTTTTTTAATTGTAATACTTTATATATAGGATGTATCACGAGTCGCCATATAATATACAATTTTATTCAGAGTGTTCAGGAAATGTGTTAGTAAGAGAGCCTTGAGAGAGCATATTAACATTTTCCTTGACAAGTTGAATACAATTTGTGTATTTTATATTAGAGTGTCAGATTCTTTTTTTCACATGATTTTCCAGTAAAATACAGCAAACTACGTGACGGCTATGTTAAACCGGAAAAGAGATATAACATGTGATTATAAATATCGAATGTTTTGTTATTGATTGACAGTAAAATAATATGTATTGTATGTTTGTGTACGTGTATTTAAATTTTGTAAATAGAAAAAGTAACCTTATATTCGTTGTATCTTGTTTGAATAAAAAAAACCCGCTCCATTAAACAAATTTCCGCATTGGTTCCTAGCGGGACAAATCGCCTACGGCACACCCGATAGCCGACGATGTACCGAATGATGCACCGTCGTCACCACACCATTGCATGTAGGGTCGAACCCCGTTGGCTCGAAATCCCAGGAACCGGCGAAAATACCTCGAGCCTCGGACAATTCGAGCCAAGCGGGATTGTTTACCTTAAGTACAAAGAATTCGGTCCTTTACATCTAGTTCGAGCAAACTAGAAATTCCAGCCAAGCGAGTTTGAGCCAACGGGGTTCGACTGTATACAATGTAAACTATGTAAATTATCGATGGTATCTCTCCAACGGCTGGTGAATAGATACACAATTATGAACAACTGATAAAGAGTTCTGTCATCTGATTCGTTAAAGGATACACATATCGATATCAAATCTGAAATAATTTGTACACTTACCTTCTGTCTAAAATTTAGTAATGGTTTGAGATTGTTAGTATGTACTTACAAAATTAAATGGTTTGATGTCATGCTACGGTTTTAAGTTGTCTACATTGTCTTAATAAACATAAACTACCCGGTAACTGCGCCAGCCACTGTTTATATTTACCGTTTCACTTGACTAAAATCAATAAGGGCTGACTGCTAGCGTTCTCATAAATATATAACCTGTTTTTAGATGCATACTTATTCGATATACACATACAAAAGTGAAAACACCTTCCAAAAGTTATCAATGTAACTTTACTTATTCCATCATTTTGCTACAAAACTGTTGAACAGAATGTGTAATTTCTAATATATTTAAAAGGTGAAAATCAGATCGCAAGCGCTGTAAAATAACGCTTACAAATAAAACAAATGAATGGTTCATGAAAGATGATATTTATTATTCAAATAATGAGTTTTCTCTCAAGTGAACATTTGAATATCTCAGCGTTACTACTCAAATATCTTATTAATAGAGAACTACGTGAACGGTTAAAATAAGTCGCTATAAAAACATCACCAAGGTCGCGATTTCAGAGGATAGCGCAACCGACGTGCACCACCACCAGGTATCATTTTGAATGGCAATCAAATGGACAAACATTAATGCAACACACATACACAACTATATTTCACTAAAAGACAGCCTTTAACAAACGGACTGGTATCCACTCCGACCTAAGTTCATTTTTCGGTGTTATGGATTTGAAGGGTACTCTGGGTACACATACAAAAAGTGCGACCCCTTTAAATTCAAATAATGTCATATCCCAGAAGCGCCACTGAAGATTAAAACTGACTTCCATATCAGCAAAAATATCTTCGGAACAGACAGATTTAAACAATTAGCAATTTAGTTTTGTACATTCATTTTTGGTTACACATTTTTTGTCTGAAAAAACCCCTGTTTTTTAACTTATTATAAACCATATTCTATGGTTATTTGGTAAATTCTTCCTTAATTTGTAATATCAAGGAAGAATAATATCAAGGAAGATATCAAACAGCTAAAAGCTATTGGGTAACATGTGATCGTGCGGTAAGAAATTCGATGTAAACATTTCTTATACGTAATAGATACAGTACGATTTTTTTTTCAAATCTGTCCTCTTACATACGTAATAAGCCATTTCGCTAGGACGAACACCAATTTCGTCCGAGGCAAAGCCGAGGATAAAATGGGTGTTCGTCCTAGCGAAACGTCTGTAAGAGCACACTTTTGAAGAAAAAATGAGTAACTGTATCTGACATATACGACAATAAGTGTATTGCATATATTAGTGAGCAAAAAATGCATTAATAAATAACTAAATACAGATTTATAAATAGATACACAGAAATATTTTACCGAAAGATGAACATTAGATTATTATCATGGCCTTTCTAAATACAATATACCGGCTAGTGGGATTACTCGAAATTCTCGTGCACGGTTCGCTTACAACCATAAGAACACACTTTTTCACTAGCCCTGCTGGGGGAATAGTCGTATAATAAAAAGTGTCTTCGCCTCGGACAAAACTGGTCTTCGTCCTAGCCAAACGGCTTCTTACGTCTGTAAGAGGACACTTTTGAAGAAAAACTCGTTCTGTATCTATAACTCATTCGGAACTCCTCGGCAATTTTTCTCGAAAATAACCTCGGATGTATGCCGGTCAGAAGAAGTAGTTCGCAAATTTTGAATATTATCGTACGAGGTCTCTTTCTTCGGCGTCGAATTCACAAGCTCCTCTTATATTTCCTTGTTCTCCACTAGAGAATCAATAGCCTCTTGAACTTTTCGCGAAGCCTTTGTCCTCCTCGGTCGAGCGCCATTTTCTGATGCCGCCATTTTTTTACTCAAATACTGGCCGGGACGAAATTAAACTGAACAATGACCAGATCGGAGCGACTATGGGTCACTGCGCATAAAAGTAGTTCCCTTAATTATAACATTTTAGGCTAAAATGTGGTAAATTAAATGTAGCATTTTAGCTTGTATTTATTGATCTCGGTTTAAAATTGTTGCCAGTGAAGTGTATTATGGCAATTAAGCGTTAAAGTGCAAATCTAAAAGCCTATACTAACAAAGTTTTCAAGTCCATATCAGAGCCTTTAAAAATTGTAAAGACAAACCAATAGTGGAAGCATGAGGGATGGAGTGGTGGTTTGGCGGGGGAGGGGTACATTTTTAGGCTTTGATAACTGTTTGTGGCGTATTCTGGAGCTATCTATACACAATAACTTTTGATTCATTTCAAGACCCTTAATACAAGTACTTAAAAATACAATTTACTTCCCCCCATGTATTAAATAAACAATAACAATCTTTAACACTGTTTATATTTCTCCTAGTGGTCGTCGCAATGAGTAGTATAATAATTGGTATTTCGCGGCCATTTTGTTTGGTGGTTTTGTCGGTGGTTCCATTGTTTACGCATGCGCAAGTTTGAAATTGACTTTCGCGGCCATTTTGTTTGGTGGTGCGGTGGTTCTGTCGGTGGTTCCATTGTTTACGCATGCGTACGTATATGTTTTGGCGGACAATTTTCAAAGTTTAACTCAACCAACATTGAGCGGGAAGACAATGGTATCGATTTCGCGCGTTAGCGGTCATATTTGGCGATTTTCCGCTTTTAGCGGTTATGTTTAACCATTGTTTAAAATCCAAGACAAAGGGTCATTGTTTAACTGGGTCTCCATTGATTATCAGTATTAATCTTTTTGCGATTGAAGTTGGCAGCCATTGTTTTACCGGCTAATATGAGTTATAATTTGACACCATATGACTCAAACAGGAGAATGTTTGATTCCTTTTGGGATGAGAATGGTAATATGTTACCCTGGAACGATAGTGAAGCTCGTTGTATATATTTGTGAGTTAAGGAGAGTCATCAGAAAATGGTAACTCTTTTAAGACAAACTAACAATTTTCAAACCATAGTTGATCAGTACAATAGCCATCAAGAGATTGAAGAATATCCGGATAGATGTAAATTCATTCCCTTTTTAACCGCATATACAGGACTTAAAGACGAGCCCATAGTACGAGAATAATCAACGTCCAAGACATTATTATTTTTTTTGGATTGTCAATAGTGGTATATAACAAACCGAACAAATTGGATATTGTAAGTCTGTGCTTTAACAGTTGTCTAAAGTGTTTAAAAAATACAAAAAATGGCTCAAGCTCAGATACGTTTTTCTAACGAGTTGCAGACATATTTGAGAGGTTTTGGTTTTGAAAATGTCTCTTGGTCACCAATAAGAAGGGAAATTACATGCACACTTGGTGACAAATTTGTCATAGTTGTGAAAGAGAGACAGCGACGCATTAAAATGATATTTAAAAAGGGTCACCAAAGTTTTCAATTACCATTTGATATTTTTGAAACTCTCTGTGATATGAAGGAAAGTGTTCAGTTATTGGCTTCATTCTTACACGGACAGTCGAAATGACAACTTCAAAACTATTAGAGTTTGAATATAGTTCTCCAAGCATGCTATTCTTTCAAGACAGACTTAAAACGTTCGACATGTGGCCACCTCAAATAGAACCAAACAAGTTCCAATTATCTTCAGCAGGATTTTATTATACTGGCAGAAATGACACAGTAGAGTGTTTTTCTTGCGGTTTGCGATTACATCAGTGGCAGAAAGGAGACGAGTCGTTGTTAGAACATAAAACACATTCTCCAAGTTGTTTATTTTTGAACATAATTGGACATCATAAAAACGACATTTCATGGCAGCATAAGGACACCCGATCTTCGTCCTCCAATGACTCATCCCGAGCACCATGGACGTGGACCGAACCTCTGGCGGGTTTTCAATATGGCGATATCCCCGAATGATCTGAAAATTCAAATTTGAATTTTTCCGTTACCATATGTAACTATAAAAGACATACAACACAGCACAAACATTCAGTGTTTCATCGACATTTGGTGTGATCATATCGCAGCAGAAAAACTTAACATGGATTGCAGTGAACTATCTCAAGATATTTATGAAAATGAACATTGTGACTCCAAAACGAATGTTATGGACACTACAGAGATTTATACTCCAGTTTCTACAAGTGTCGCGCTAATGAATTCATACTTTGACTTTGTATATGCGAAGGCACTGTGTGAGGTTATGGGTATGGTGACTAAACAACTTTGCTATGGTTGCCAGATGGATCTCCCATCTCAAAAAGATCACGATTGTATCATGGATACAGACCCTGATGATGATGAGTATAAAATAGAACGTTACTTTAGTGACATGCTAAACGCAGTTAATGAAAAAAATATACTACAAAGTTGGGAAGAAATTGTGCGCATTTCAAACATTTCCTCTGAAATGATTGATTTACACAAACATTTGCTAGAGAGCAATGACTATCTGCAGATAATGAAAACCGAGCGGTGGTGTGAAAAAATGAAAAGAATGGTGTTGACAATCAATCGCATTGAAGATCGACTGTTTCGTCCATCACGTTGAGCAAAAGAATATTTACAACACAACAAAATGGACATATTATGCAATGTTGTATGTGTTTTACTGCATTTTTCTTCAAAAAAAGAATTCATGAGAAATTAAGAACTCTGGCATTGTGTGGCGTAAAATGATTTGTTATATTTATTACTTCACGAATTTCCTTTTTGCATGTTTCAAATAAATATTTAATTCACTTTATGTACATGTATGTCATTGTATGTATATGCTTGTATGATCATATGCTGACTTATTTTATACATGTTTAGTTTCAAATAAATGTATTTATATCTATACATGTTTTCATTTCCTTGCTTTAGTTTAATTAACAACCCATGTGTCCCATAATATAAACTACTAACAACGATGATCATGTTTAATCATGGATAAAACGCAGAAGGAACATATCCTATCACAATATTATTTCGATTCTAAAAACGCAGGCAGCTTTTTGGGTGCAAAAAAGTTACACAGGATATTAAACCAAAACTATCCAAGAGTATTTACTACTTATTTCATACAGAAATGGCTCAACAATCAAGATTCGTATGCCATTCAACGTCAGGCGAGACATACATATAAAAGACCACGTGTTGAAGTGGCGGGTATGAACGATCAGGGTGATATGGATTTAATGGCAGTTGATAACATTGCTAAATACAATGATGGAGTTAAATACCTACTCATTGTTATAGATATATTTTCACGTTTTCTATCCGTTCGACCCTTAGTTAATAAAAAATCTAACACGGCATTGTTAGCAATCAAGGATATTCTTAGTGTTCATAACTTTAAAAAGTTAAGAACGGACCGAGGTTTTGAATTTATCAATCGTGAATTAAAAGCGTTTATGCAAAAGAAGAGAGTTTACTTGTTTAATACACAAAGCACCGCTAAAGCAAACTATGCAGAGCGAGTCATTCGTACCCTTCGTGGTATGATATTTAGAATGTTAAGATATCAGCGAAATTATAGATATATAGATCACCTTCAAGATATTGTAAATAGTTACAATAATTCCCCTCATCGGAGTTTGGATGGATTAGCACCAAGTGATGTTACAAAGAAAAACGAGACACAACTTTGGAGTAAAATGTATCTAAAACCTAAAAAATTCCCCAAAACGCCTCCTCGCTTTAAATATAAAATTGGTGATTTGGTTAGATTAAGTTACACGAAACATCCCTTTAGAAGAGCTTATCAACAACAATATACTACAGAAGTTTTTAAAATAAAGAGCAAGATTTTCAAACAAGGTTTTCCATTGTATAAGATCATAGACTTGAATAAAGAACCAATATCAGGTTATGTGAATCAAAATGAAATAATTCCTGTTGATAAAGATGCAGACAGTCTTTGGTATGTTGATAAAGTTTTAAAAAAGAGAAAAGTCAAAGGGAAATTAGAGTATTTTGTTCGATGGGAAGGATTTCCAAAATCATTTGATAGCTGGATTGATGCAGATCAAGTTCAAGAACAATAATAATGGAACGATATGTGTTTGTGAGAGACAGTGAAAGTAATCACATCTTCACCGAGAACAAACCCTATAACTTCAAAGTGCAGTTAAAATTACCTCTATCTTTAAATGGTTACTGGAAGGTTGCTTTGTGTGAAATAAGTATAAAAACTGATCCTAAAGCAAGAAGAAAAACTGTAGATAATACCTTATTTATTTACTCAAACGTTTGCAAAGAAAGCGTTGTTGACGGAGGTGAACGTCCCTTATTGAGAAGAATAGAGAAAAACGAAGAAAATGGTTGGAATTATGTGTTAGAATCTCCTTTTTATTTACCCTTAAACCGATCAGAATTCCAAGAGATTGATTTCAGTATAAAAACTGTGAAAAACGAGTATGCTTCATTCGTAAGTTCACCAGTGCATCTCACACTTCATTTTAAGCGATATCCATTTTACCCCAAATATGAATCAATCTAAGTTGTATGTACCGAACCCACAAATGTGGATAGACTATTTCAAAAATAACAAATCTCAAGTTGGGAGGGGATTTGCCATTCCACACAAGTCGAAGATGGGAAGTAATGGTATGACAATCAGCACAGTTTCCCCATCGGAACAGACAGTAAACCAGGCGAAAAGTGAGCTGAAACGAGATGGTTTAAATACTTCAGAAATGTCAACCCTTGTTCATAAATTATCCAAACCTTCAGAAGTAACACATCGTGTAAACAGCGCGAGAAAAAAACAGTTCAGAAACAGGAGTAAACAAACTAAACCGAAAAAAGGACAGAAGTCTACAAGAAAAAATAAACAAACTGAAAATAAACCTGTAAAAAACAATCAAAAATCAAGAAAAGGTGTAAAAGCAAGCAAAAAAGTGGACAATAAATGGAAAATTGATAAGAAAGCGAGAAATAATTCGAAGAAATCTATAACGACGTGGGATATATTTGGTTCATAAAATGTCTTATTTCACAAAAGACGGATTTTCTGAAGGTGTTCCGAATGAATTACTACTATTTGACTTACCTCCTACACAAGTTGCGGTGAATGATGTCCATTATCAAGAGATTCGTCCAATATCCCAAGTGTCGGATGATACTCCCATTGAGTTTCAAATCAGTGGTCAGAATTCGATGGACTATCTCGATCTGAAAGATACACAGTTATGTGTGAAACTAAAAGTAACTAATCCAGATGGATCTAACTTAAAATCGGGTGAGAAGGTGGGACCTGTGAATTTGTTCTTGCAGGCATTATTTTCAATTATAGAAGTGACTCTACAAAACAAGGCGGTTATATCATCTAATTACAATCCATATATAGCCATGTTTAATACTTTACTATGTAATGGAAAAGATGCTTCATTTTCTCAATTGTCTTCTCAACTATTCATAAAAGATGACAATGATCACCCAGAAGACTGTGATCCTAGTGGAGCAAACAATGGATTGTTTTTACGGGCAAAATATATAACAGAATCAAAAACTTTAGAGTTGCAAGGGCCTATATATCACAGTTTATTTACTATTAAACGGTACCTGTTAAACCAAGTGGATGTTAATGTGAAGTTGTATCGTAGTTCTCCAGCATTCTGTCTAAGTTCTGGCGAGACATCCCCAAGCTATAAAGTAAACATTACAGTTATCTTTTAGTAAAAAAAGTTAGAGTCAATCCAGCTCTCATTGTTGCTCACTCTGAGATGTTAAAGATCAACACAGCAAAGTATCCATTTGATAGACTTGAATGTCGGTTACAAACCATTGCTGCAGGAAGTACGGTGTTTACGTGGGATAACTTATTTCAAGGACAAAAACCAAATACAATTGTCGTAGCCTTTGTTAGATCAGCAGCAATTTCGGGAGATTATAAATCAAATCCATTTCATTTCCTAAACTGTGACATTAGGAGTATTTGCCTTTATGCTGATGGGGTTCCAGTGTGGGGTAATCCACTAAAAACAAATTTTAATAATTTAAATGGAGAAAGTTTTATGAGAGTATACGCAAATATGTTTCTAACAAATGGAATGTGGAATAAAGATGCTGGACTTGATATAAACAGAGAAGACTTTGCACGCACATCCTGTATTTTTACATTTCAATTAGAGCCAAAGTTTTCTGATGAAGCATTTCTATCTCTAATAAAAACAGGAAATGTGCGATTAGAGGTTCAATTTGGAACGGCTTTATCTACCGCAACAAGCTGTATTGTGTATAATAGTTCTCCTGGATTTTTTCAAATTAACGCTCAGAGAGACATAATAACAGAATGAATACATCACAGCTTCAGTGTTGTATAGACTGTGATCCAATGTTGCAAAAAACAATTTTGGGGGTGTTTGCGGCTGATCAACTACCAAACGACTTGGTATTTCCATGTGGTTTTATTGCCAATACAGAAAATCATTTCATGGAAGGAAGACATTGGTGTACATTTTACTTCCCAAATTCAACCACTATCGAATATTTTGACAGTTATGGGAAACCAATTGACTATTTTAACACTTATTTTCTGAAATATGCTTCTTATTTTTCAACTGTTATCACAAATTCGAGACAGCTACAAAGTAATTACAGTGATGTTTGTGGGATGTATTGTTTGTTTTTCTTACTACAACGAACAAATGGTGTATCTTTTTATGACATTGTACATAGTTTTTTCAATGATTATGACTGTAATGATTTACTTGTATATAACTTCGTTAGAAATATGTTTCCATATTGTTCGCAAAATGGTTGTTTCAAAAACCAAACATGTAGATCACTAATAAAGTAGTGTATTTAAATGGTTTTTGTTTGTATTCTATTTATTGTGTTCTCTGTTATCAAGAAGTGTAGATCATGTTGGATGCATTAATTAAATTTGAATGCCCTGCCACTTGTATTGTGGCAGGAACAAGTGGAAGTGGAAAGTCAACCTTTCTATTTGAGTTGTTTAAAAATGCAAACTCTATGTTTACCATGATTCCGAAAAAGATTATATATTGTTATTCTACCTATCAATCCTTATTTGATGATATGAAAGAACATGTGGAAAATATTGAATTTTTTGAAGGTTTACCAACTAAAGACGATATGGACATGTGGACTATGGAAACTGACTTCAAAATATTAGTGATTGATGATTTAGCACAAAAAGCTTCACAAAGTGTAGATATTGTCAACTTATTCACCATTTATAGTCATCACCATAATTTTTCAGTCTTTTTCGTAGTGCAAAATTTATTTACAGGAGGAAAATATTTTCGAACTATTAGTCTAAACAGTCATTATTTTGTGTTGTTTAACAATCAGAGAGATAAATTACAAATTCAAGCATTAGCCAAACAAATGTTTCCCGGTGAAACGCATTATTTTATGGATGCCTATAGAAAAGCCACAAACAAGAAATATAGTTACCTTCTGGTGGATGTAAGTCCACATTCTAACCCGTTATATAAACTTCGTACAGACATCTTTCCACATCAAAGCCCCATTGTATTTCTACCTGAAAAGGAGAAAAATGGAAGATAAACTACAGAAGGAGAGACATTTTTTAAAATTTATGATCAACACCAATGAAAAACAACAAAAAATGTTGATAAAAAACTTAACAAAATCTCAATTGGCTGCACTTATAGAGGTGATTTACAATGCTATCAGGGGAAATCTTGTCATTCCAGAAAAGGATAAAAAGAACTTGAAACGATATAGACATGTCATACGTAAAGTAATATCCAAAAGACTCTCTCAAAAAAGGAGGAAAGCCATTCTGTTAAAATATTTCAAACAGTTTTTAGCGTTAATTAAACCCAGTGAATCATGGCTCAAGAATTAGTGTTAATTCCTAAATCAAAGTGTGAATACTTACTCTCTAAATGTGATGGAAGTTTACAAAACAGTCAACCTTCTAAAAACAATAACATGGTATTACAACAAAATGGTAAGAATTCACAGAAAAGGTTGACTCAAAATGGCAGGAAGTTACAGAAAAAATCAATTCAAAATGACGGAAATTTACAGAAAAGACTAGTCGTGAAACGTTTAAACAAGTTTTTTGAAAAACCTAAAAAAAATAAGAAAAAAAATGAGAATCTCAAAGAAATAAAGTCAAAACAAAACAAAAGGGGAAAAACAAAGATAATTAACAAATTGAAATGGATTCCCTATAGTATTTGAAATTCAAATGTTTAAAATTCAAATGTTTGGCGAACTTTTTTACCGCCAAATTCACATTTTGGTGGAATATTTTCCCACCAAAACATTTGACAAACTAGTTCATTTACTATTGAGTTTCCGAGTTAGTAACATTCTTTAAGTTTTTACAGAAGGAAGAAATTGATACTTTTGAACCTGAAAAAATACCAGAGGATGGATCTAAGGGGTATATTCTAGAAGTAGATCTAGAATATCCAAAACATTTACATGACAGTCATAACGACTACCCATTAGCTCCGGAACGTAAATTCACACCCAATGAAAAATTATCTCCTTATGCTCAACATGTGTTGAAACATTTACACAACAGTGAGGAACTTCAACCCAGAGCAAAGGTGGAAAAATTACTCACCACTTTAGAAAACAAACAGAATTATGTACTTCACTATCGCAACCTGCAACTGTATCTCCAACTCGGTCTAAAATTGAAAAAATACATAAAGTATTAGAGTTCCAACAAGAGGCTTTCATGAAACCCTACGTTGAGTTCAACACCAAAATGCGACAACAAGCCAAGACTGCTTACGAGAAGAACTTCTTCAAACTCATGAACAACTCGGTCTTCGGTAAGGTTGTTGTTGTTGTTTTTTTGTTTTTTTGGGGGGTTCGTGTTAATTTATAACATTGTTATCATTTTTGTATGATCTGCCCGTATGTAATTTATACAATTTATTTATTGTCACTTCCATACCACTAATACTTATCTACAAAAACAACTGTTCAATAATTGTCAGGCGTAGTTTCACTTTTTGGTATTTCATTCATCTTCAATCAGACGCTTACAAGTGCTCATGTACAATTAGGAACCTAAAGTAAAACTGACCAAAACTAACTACCGGCAAGTAAAAAGTGTATTTTTCGGTCCCATTTTCATATCCCTCATCCAAAACACAGGTATCTAAGATAACGACGGATACCATCATAAAAACATATATTGAGCAGTTCAGAGTAAAGATTAACATGATGAAAAGTTACTTACCAAAAATTTTGTTTACTTTCAGGAAAAACCATGGAAAATCTTCGGAAGCATCGGTCCGTAGAACTTGTTCATACAGAAAAACGACTACAGAAGGTGTCACCCAAACCCACTTATAAGATGCACCGGATTTTTTCTGAAGACCTTGTTGGTGTTGAATTAAGTCACAAAAAAATTAAATTAAATAAACCAATTTTTGTTGGAATGAGTATCCTTGATTTGTCAAAATATACCATGTACGATTTTTATTATAATCATTTGAAAAATGTGTATGGTAGCAACGTTGAGCTAGAATTAACGGACACAGATTCATTTTTAGTATCATGTACAACACCGGACATTTTCCAAGATATGTTGGCCTATTCACATTTGTTTGACACTTCAGATTTCCCTAAAGATCATTTTTTATATAGTGACTTCAACAAAAAAGTAATGGGAAAAATGAAAAGTGAAACAAATGAGAAATGTATTAGTGAATATTGCGGTTTGCGATCGAAAATGTATGCATTTAAGTGTGATGATATAGACGAGAAAAGAGCAAAAGGGATATCAAAAGCGGTTGTTAAAAAATCATTGACTCTTAATGATTATAAACATGTATTATTTAATAATTCTCAAATGCACTCAACAATGCATTCATTAAGTCATAACCATAAAATTTATCTGGAAACAATCAGCAAAGTAGGATTATCTAGTTTTGATGACAAAAGATTTTTATTAGAAGATGGAATTAAATCATATGCTTATGGACATTATAAGATACAAGAGATATAATTTCTATGTTTTATACCAAATTACATCTAATTTCATGTAATTTCATGTGATGTTATCTACTGCTCTACTGTTGAAATGTAACCTAAAATAAATAAAAAAAATAAATAAAAATGTATGATCTTTGTTAAACAAATTGTTTGAATTCAATTATAATCAACTTTATTTGTATTTGCATTGTATTGTATTTATAAGAAAATAAATATTAAAATCTTGTCTGATATTTTATTTATTGATACAACATACCGGAATGGTATAAAATAGCTCGTCAGACATGTCCTCAACTTATAAATCTCAATTTGGTCTTGTTAAATTTTAAAATATTGTATTAATGGAATGAAATAGTTATACACAAAAATAAATAATAAAAAACATTCACGTTTTCATTACAATAAGATCGAACACATTTTAACATTTCTGTAGGGTTGATTTAATGAAATGTAAACGATACATCATACCTTTAAGGTATGAGGTTATTTGATAAAGAAATTGTGTGAATCCTTTACCGATTTAATAAAAATAGTGAAACTCAAAAGAAGCTAAGAGAGGACAAAACTGTTATATCTTCAAAACCTACTTTTGGTGGTCAAAATAAAAGATTATTTAGTAAGTTGTTTGAAAAACTTTCATGTCATTGTAAGGTTCAACGGAGGTGTTCATAATGATAAACAGAGTCCAGTGAATCGAGCGCTGGCATTTGACAATGGTTTAATAAGTGATTTATTGTGATAGCTCACCACAGTGGAAGAGCTTTAGTCACCCTGAATGATAAACTAGATATATGATAACGACAATCTCGTCTTTTGAGCCATCAGCAGTTCATTTAACTGTCTTCACTTTAAAGTTATTACAATGGGTACGTCGGAGAGTAATTGAGTGGCTATTAGATATGGTGTTGTTGTACGAATTGACACTAAACGGTCAGGTTTTAGTCATTCAATTTCTTGAAATCACTTTCGATCACGCGATGGCTGGGTTCTGATGAACTTTTGTTTGTCAATGACCTGTGATCTTACATATAAAAGAATCCGTTTGATCACATATAAAGATGGTGGAGGTTATGATAAGTCCATCGTCTGATGAGGGAAAACAATACCATTGAATAGATCCTAGGTCGATGACCCTATGTTAGAAACGTTGGATGAGTTGTCCTTTGACATACAATACACTGATGTGGTTAGTGTGACAATGCTATTGTTTATATCCCTTCTATTGAAATGAATACTGTTAATCAATGGAGACCCAGTTAAACAATGACCCTTTGTCTTGGATTTCAAACAATGGTTAAATATGGCCGCTAACGCGGGAAACCGCCACAGATGGCCGCGAGAGTCAATTTCAAACGCACATCCAATTAAAAGACACATGCTAAATTTATAAGTTTAATGATGTATATTAATGTGTGATCAGTTCGTCCTCCACCTTCTTGTCTGTCTGGAGCGTACATCTGACAGGATCCAATTGTCCTATCCACCTAATGTACAGTAGCAATACTGAATTTTATCACCACACTTGCTAAAATGTATAACAATGTTGTTAAATTAGATGAGTTTGACTTGTAATTGCTGAAAGTATAGCTTTCATATCAAATATCTGCTGTATGTTTTAAATTAGAGTATGTCTTGCTATACCTATTTCAGGGACTAGAATTTGTCATTAATGCCATCGCGGATAAAATCATTTGCAAGTGAATAATTGCTTTTTTTTCTAGAACGGGCATAAGTACAATTTTCAATGTTCGTTGAATGCACAAGACTATAGGTACTCACATTACAATAACATAGTTGTTAAATGTTTTTCTCAAGAAGCAAATATTACCTGGAACAATTTGAACACCTGCTGAAGGAAAGTCATTTCCCCCTTTCTCCTCTTTAGCCAATATATCATTCGTCATAAATCTGTCAAAACCAGGGTACAAAATCAAGTACTAGTAATACGAAGGTTATTAAGGTACCTCTTTGTAAATTATTGGATCAACCAATCATGATTACAAGTAAACATTTAATATAAAGTATATAATACTGCAAAAGTTTCATGAAATCAAACCTGTGAAAAAGATGATGTTATAAATCTGTTTAATATCAATATGTACAGGATTGCTTGGTGACAGTTAATTAAACTATATACAATAACAATGATTAATTACAAACTAGTTTAATAACATACAAAACAAAATATCGCATGGGGCTTTCTGATTCTAACCAAAGATTAAAACAACACAGTAATGACTAATATTGATCTCAAAAAGAGATTTTTAAAGAGGAAAATTATCATTATCTTCTCACACAAAGGAGTGTGTAATAAATCGAGCGTTGGACAACGGTTTAATTAGTGACCTTCTGTGATAGATCACCTCATTGTACTAGATTTAGTTAGCCTGGATGATAAACTAAATGTATGATAACGATAATAGTGACAGTCCCGTCTTTTGGACTTTCAACACATCATTTAACCGACTTTTCACTTTAATGGTATTACAATGCGTCAATGACATGTGCTTTTTCACCTTAAATAATCAGAAGTTTGATCACTTAAAAAGATAGAGGGGGTTATAATTAGTACATCGTGTGATAAGGGGACAACAATTAAAGGCAATACTATTAAACAAATGATGCGTTAATCATTGTTAGAAACTTTGGAGCGTTGTCCTTTGGCATACATAACCCTGATCTGATAAAGACGATAGTGCTATCTTCGTGTCGTACCATAAACTACATTGAAATGAATACTCTCAATCAAACAATGCACCCGTCAACATTCCGCGGACCTGCCTGTGATGGGACCCGCCAGAGTCGTCAAAGATGACCGCGAGTATCCTTCTTTTACCCTATAACCTAGTGATAACTATGGGTTTTTTCCTTTGTAAAAATGGAAAACATTATTATTTTTTTGAACAGAGACATTATAAATCTTTGTGGTAATGAAAAAACTGTATCTGCTGATGAACAAGGACAACAAACGTCTTTTCAAAGTTTTAAAATGAACATTTTGAAACCTTTGTCTTAAACTTTCTTCCAAAACATTCGTGTATGAATCGTTATTCTTTGAAATAAAGAAATCATATAAAATCATTAAAGGGAAAAAAACGTTGTAATTTTCCTAACTAGTGAGATCAAATTTTGTTTATTACTTGTAAAAGGGATTGAAAAAAAACTTTTGAAAAATTTGATGATTGTAGAAAACAATAGTTGTTATCATAACCTCTCAACTGTTAGGTCAGCTCAATATAACCTTTATCAATATTTTATGTAAAATGATCATGAGCCCCTTTTAAAAGGTATCAAGTACAATCATTATAACAATCGTGACCATTTCTATGATAAATGTTATTGTTAACATGTTAAGATTGTTCTCCCTATCGCTCCTTTTGGGAGTTGAATTGATATATAAAAATATTGTATTGATGGTGATAACGGAACTCATCTTGGCTAATGTTATGTTAACGGAAAAATGAGTATGGTTTTGCAAGGTGAAAAGTTCATATCACCGTTCATTAAATTTGAATGTCTTTCACTGTTAACAATGACCCTTTGTCTTGGATTTTAAACAATGGTTAAACATAACCGCTAAAAGCGGGAAATCGCCAAATATGACCGCTAACGCGCGAAATCGCTAAATATGGCCGCGAAAGTCAATTTCAAACTTGCGCATGCGTAAACAATGGAACCACCGACAGAACCACCGCACCACCAAACAAAATGGCCGCGAAAGTCAATTCCAAACTTGCGCATGCGTAAACAATGAAACCACCGACAAAACCACCAAACCACCAAACAAAATGGCCGCGAAATACCAATTATTATACTACTGCAATGATAATATGTTTGCCTTGAGACGTTGCTTCCGCTGCCGTCGCCGAAATGCGTGCGCTCGTGGACTTTGTTACTGCTCCGATCATTGAAATGTGTAAGCCCTCCAGCGCTGTAACCGCTCCCGTCGCCGAAATGCGTGCGCTCGTGGACTTTGTTACTGCTCCGATCGCCGAAATGTGTAAGCCCGCCAGCGCTGTAACCGCTCCCGTTGACGAAATACGTGAAGCCTTACCCTTGGTTACTGCCCCATCGCCGAAATGTGTATGCCTGTCGACGTTGTAAACGAAGTTGATTGCCGTCGATTCTACCGCTCCCGTGGTTTTGCATGCTGTCGCCGCAACTAAAACTTTCGTCTCTGTCATTTAACATTACAGTTTCTGTCGTCCATGTCGTCACTAATAAATGTTAGAGAATTTAGTTTGTACTGGTCGTTTGACTACTTATATCCTCAATAATTTGTTTTTATAATATCGCATTTTTAAATTAGTGCGTGCTTGGTGAATGCTAAATGACATTGTTAAATCGTACGTCGACAGTCCGAATGAGAGATCAATGTCGGATGACATTATAATGCTGACAATGAGCTCAGATAAATGCAGTGCTGCAAACTATTAATATCATATGAAAACTCGACGAAGAATAAAGTGAAGACCTTCCCCGCAAGGAAACTCGACTTATTTGCATCGATCTCAAAATGGCTTAAGCGGACCTAAAATTCGCAATAACGCACATGTGAGAGTTTGAATGAATGTTTTCAGTTTAATTCACGCGATATTGTTTACAGAAACGCTCGAAGAAAACCGAAGATCATCGTATGGAGAATGGAGTTGTGCCATCGCCTGGGCATTTGACATTGTAAATGAGCATTCGACACACAGACTATGTTCACTCGCGTCATTTTCATTAATAGAGGAACACAAAAGTTTGAAGTTTGAGGCAAATCCAAAATAAGTATGAGATAAAACATATCAAAGGTCCCTTATTCTCCTTAATGTACCTTCAATTGTAAACACGCCCCCAGGTCCGGGGAATAGCGGGGACTTTGACTTTCGGTCCGGCCAAGCCCGGGTAAAATCCCCGACCATTGGGGAACAAACTGCTGGTAAAATCTCCGCCAAATGCCCCCGCACCCCAGGGACCCTAGGTAAGACGCGAAGACAAAACCACCGCATTGACCCGACACTACGGGGCAACATAGAAGGTAAAAATACGGTCCATTTCCCCAGCTATCCCCGGTATACAACCCCCCCCCCCACCGGGGGCTGGGGTGGTGGTTGTGATTATAATTGAATGGTGCTTAAACTACTCAGCAAAAGTTCTACCTTCGCGATCATCTGCTCATGATTCCTGGCTATCTGTGAAAGTTTTAAGCGAATCCCACAAAAACGGGTCGACTCAAAATGTATTTTTCTCCATATTCTTTATAAAGAAGAAATTTAACTGACAAATGGCCATAATTCTGGTCAAAATGGACAAAATCCTTCCTCTACGGTCATCAGTATTATAATACTGAAACATGTTTGAAGCCTGAACTTCCTTTAAAACATGAAAACAATGAAAATCGGATAAAACGTATGATCATTGATTTCTCTAAAACGGTTCAATATCTATACGCACGGTGTTTGCAAAAGTGTTTTTTCGTCCAATCTCTTCACGGCAGTTGTTCATTTACTTTGTATTATTTCTCGTAAATTTCCGATTTAGGGTCTTGAAGACATTCTTATTATGTATGTATGTATATACAAATACAATGTCTTCACCATCTCTGAATGATCCTGCCAGCGATGTTAAAATGCTGAAAGATCCTTGGTTTGGAGAAAACATATTGCAAATTGTTCAAAGGTTTAAATTGACACAGCTGAAAAGCCTTCCTTTGCAGTAATCTGCTGTGACATGATGCTATAACGTTAAAAGCGTTAAACGAATCATTGGATAGGTGTAAGAGGAGTTCGACAATGTACTCAATGTAAGAAAACATAACAAAGGGACATACCACTGGTCGAAATGGATTATACTTTTTCCTGTCTTAATGCCTTATCATCTGTACAAGTTTGAAGCAAATCGAACAGGACACAGTACAAATTCCTTCCACTACGGTCATCTGCATACAATGATGGTCATATGTGAGTGTTTGAAGGAAATCTTTAGAATGATGTATGAGGAATTCAACAACAATATTGTTTAACTGTATTCTATTACAGAGAAAAGTAATTAAAAGCCATAATTCTGGTCAAAATATGACACAGCAAAAACCTTTCGGACGGTATCTGTACATTATGTCTGACTACCTTTGGACGTTTGAAGCAAATCCATAATAAAGTGTTTTTGGGGTTTGACACTTGCATTGGATTTAAACTATCCACTCTCTCTAAGAAAAACGAACAAAGAGCCATAATTCTGGTCGAAAAGGACTAACCACATATTTTTTTCCTGTATGGTTATCAGTACATGCTGCCTGATCACCGCTTTAATCGAAACCTCCACGGAGTGCACACATCAAGCACTGTTTTTGTCTAAAAACGGTTAGAATAGTAATTTTAATTCCAAATGATGAAAAACGCTGTGCCATACAAACTAGTTTAATCACCCAGAAGACTCGTGTTCCAATGAACTCGTGTTTCAATTTCCTTTGCATTGCTATGTTTTTTGTGCAAGTTCAAAAAAGTCCACCCTCGCTTTTTCAATCTTATGTTTAATGACCAGTTTAATGATTTTTGTTTTCATATTGCATTGCTACAGCTAATTGGTCCAATATATAAAGAAATTGTTATACTTGTTTAAGCTATGTTCATGATAGAAACAATATTATCTACCCTGAAATTGTGCTCACATTGTATTGAAATTGCAGATGGTAGGCATAATAGAATAACACAATAGTACAAGTGTATGGTTGAGCCTGAATACCGCACTTTGCTTTGCTGTCCGTTTAACCCTGCTATGTTTGCATTATAACATTTCCATCTCAGGAAATACGCCGAATCAATTTGTATCGATAATGTCATTTAAAAATAAAACAATTTATGACGTTTTTTTAAAGGTGGTGGTGGCGAGTGCCCTAATATCAAACAGATATTTTTAACACTCAAGCCGTCCATAAATCATATATTTGCAAACCATGCAAAATATTGGTTTAAACTCTCTAACGGCTGTTGAATAAATAAACAAACAACTAATTATAATGAGTTCTGTTATCTGATACAAATCTAAATAAAAGCTGAATAATTTGAGCACTTATACCTGCTGTCGGAAATTTAGTAATGGTTTAAGATTGTTAGTATGTACTTAAATAAAAATAGCTTGATGCCAATTTACGTTTTAAGTGGTCTACATTTTTGTGTAAACAACCCACTACCTGGGCCAGCCACTGTTTTATATCTTCCGCTTCGCCTGATTAAAATCAATAACGACTGACTGGTGACTCATTGAAATAAATGTATTGGAAAACTTGAGAAAGACAGCACTCTCATTTGGAAAACTGCTTATATCGCCATTTGTTTGAATACAATTTCAGCGTTTAATTAAGCAACGTACATACATATGTCAGGGTGTTTAACTTAAAGATGCACTCCCAAATAAGATTTACCACAAATTATAATATTGTTTTGATATTAAAAAAGGATGAATAAATGTCGAAAACAATGACTCTTATGGAGGATCCCGAGTTTAATTTAAAAGAAATGTGCAGAAAACACTGTATTATCTACCTTATGAGACTATTTTAGACGACAGTGATTATTTAAGCATTCACAAATCATTTAATATTTCTGCGCTTTCTGCTATTACAAAATTACATTCTTGTTATCAGTAATTGATATTTTCCATAAATGCATTATTTAGTAAGTAGTTAAAAGGTTTATCAGTCAAAATTGATGTTTGTTATACATGTGTATGTATTGATTTTGAATAATAGTGTCACTTTAGCAGTTGTGTTCTCATTAAATACTCACTGTTTTTAGATGCATACTGATTGTTTATGCATTTACGACAGTACAAACACCTTCCAAAAGTCACTAATGAACCTTGAGCTATTCAGTTATTTCGCTCCAAAACTGTTAAATAGAGTGTGATTTGTTTTCCAATAGATATACAATGTAAACATCAATGCACAAACAATACAACAAATCAAGCCTTCATGAAATTTGATAATTACTTTTCAAATAATGAATTTTTATTCGAGTGAACATTTGAATATCTAAGCTTGGCAATCTCAGACGAGGCTACAGACTAGCACAATAGAACAAATGGCTTTGTGTGCTCGTTTCTACGATATTGGGCAATGCTTCTCGAGAGAAGAATTCTTGGGTTTTGCGGCGTAACAACAGGAGAGGCTCTTATAGATAAGTTCCTGAAGAATCTGACTGAAAAGGGCATTGTGATACAAAGCATGAGGACAGGGGTATGGTGGCGCGGCGAATATGAGTGGGAAGCACCGTGGTGTGCAGTCTCGTGTAAGACAAATAGTCCCAGATGCGTTCTATACTCACTGCAAGGCACATAACCGAAACCTATTTGTATTGTTCACGCCTGCAAACAATCACTAGTTCTAAAATGTTAATGACGCAATACAGACGATAGCATTTGCCTTTGATTATTTAGCAAAGGGACTGGCAGCTTTCAACGCAAAATTAACGTTAAGCTTGCGAGAGGGAAATAGAGACGAAGGAAACTAGAAACGTTGTGTGACACGGTGGGCATCTCGAGCAGATGCTCTATACACATTCAATTTTTGCTTCTTAACTGCATGCACAACACTGACGAGCAGACAATCTGGAAAACAGTAATTTTCCGGGGGAGTTATTAAGTACGCATCACAAACCTCCTTGCTATGCCCCTGACAAATGTTTTATAACCAATTAAAAATATCATAAAATCGTCCATAAGCAGCAGGCAATACTCACGATTAATACATATGTTACTAAACATGTATATAATAACACAATCGTACATGGATTCCGCGATTATTTACATGACTCAGCGATTATGAGTTTTGCGGCCCGGGCCGATTATCGATTTTGCGGCCCGTAGAACGTTCGCACGTTAATTCAATTTTTGTCTTGAAATCAAATTTGGTGATTATGAAATGATTTCGTAACTAAATTATCACAATTTATTGATCTGCTTGAACAGATTAATTATTAAAATCCTAAAGGGAGGCAAACGCGAGCGCAGTTAGGAAACTATGCTAGTGTTTCATAACCAGTGTGGACTATTAGGGCGGAATTTTGTTTATTCATCGTTGACATTCTAGAAACAAAACAAAGGAAGCGGCAAAATTGAATTAACTTGAAAATTAACTTGAAAAACAACCACAAACAGTGAATTATTTGAATCTAGAAAAAATATTAAATCTAGAATGCTTAGTCCAAGTTGAGATTGAGATCATAGATGTCAACGCAGTGCATCGACTCTATACACTATATGGATATGCACGATACATCGTGACAGTACATACACTGGTGTTATATTCTATAGCAGTATATACTGTGCACTATATTCTGCTTCAACACCTCTGTTCTCTATTCAATGTATGCAGCCAGAGATTTACTTGAACTCCTCTGTTATCTTCTATATACATTGTGGAAGCGTTCACTATACTCTATTCATTCTAAGAGGTGTTGAAGCAGTGCTTCAACACCTCTGTTCTCTATGCAATATATACAGCCAGAGATTTTGAAGATTTACTTCAACTCCTCTCTTATTGTCTATATACATTGTGGAAGCGTGCGCTATGCTCTATTCATTCTAAGAGGTGTTGAAGCAGCGCTTCAACACCTCTGTTCTCTATGCAGTGTTTATAGCCAGAGATTTTGAAGATTTACTTCAACTTCTCTGTTATAGACTATATACATTGTGGTAGCGTGCGCTATACTCTATTCATTCTCAGAGGTGTTGAAGCAGTGCTTCAACACCTCTGTTCTCTAGGCAATGTATCGACCAGAGATTTTGAAACATTACATCAATTTCTCTGTTATTGTCTATATACATTGTGGGGGCGTGCACTATTCTATATCTGTAAATTTGAACATCTGTTATAGTCTACATTGTGGTAGCGTGCACTATACTATATTATACTCATTCTCAGAGGTGTTGAAGCAGTGCTTTAACACCTCTGTTCTCAATTCCATGTATACAAACGGCGATTTTTGAACAAAAAATGGGGGAAAATGCACAAAAATATTTTTTATGAATTTATGTCATATCAGGCAACATATTTAATATACTTAAATCATAGAAGAACGATTACATGACGCAAAAAATGATTTTTGGGGTAAAATGTTGGAAAAATTAAATGAAAATGACAATGTATGGATTTTGCAAATAACTCTGCCTTATTTTGCAATAAAATAACCAGAACTACTGCAGCTAATATATATCATTTAACAGTATTATATATAAAAATATACAAACAGTTTTTTTAAAAATATGATTTTCGGGGTAATATGTATGAAAAATTAAATGGAAATGAGAATTTCTGGAATTTGCCAATAACTTTTTCAAATATTGCAATATAATGACCAGAATTACTGTATTTCATAAATATTATCGTACAGTTTAATATATCAAAAGTAAAGAAACTATGTAATTTTCAGAGGCGGTAATCACGTGGTATATTGTTTCGATACCAAGCATTAAAACACTTTAGGTTTGTTATACTGTATTATAGTATCCATTGAATACCGTAAAATTTCTGGTCATTGTATTGCAAAATTTGTTCAAATAATTGGCGAATTTCAGAAATTCTCATTTTTATTTAATTTTTCAAACATTTTCCCCAAGATTCACATTTCACAAAATCAGAGGCGGTAATCACGAGGTATATTGTTTTGATACCAAGCATTAAAAAATGGCAGCGCCCAGTGAGACGGTATGTATTTTTGTTTAGTTTCTCTCAATAATTAAACAATTAAATTTCGTAACATCGACCATGTTCCAGCGCCCAATTTTCCCCTTTATTTTAATAGACAGTTCTGTAGTTTATTTGGAATGCGTGTCACAAATTTTCAATCGAGGCGAAATGTGCTTCTGAAATCTTAGAACCAAGCATGAACTGTCATTTATTTTTAAATGTTGTCCTTAATATAGGCAATTTCGTTTACAGGGCTATTTAAAAACATTGCATGAACACCTATCGGTATTGTTTCCACAGCAACGTACGTATGTTTCCGAAATAATGTTACAATCATTTTTAGAACCAAGTACTTACGAAATATTGTTCGAACCAAGCACTACAAAAAATCTTGAGTTAGGGTTTCTGTGCACTGCACTTCTGCTAAATGAGATCTATCTGTATATATTTGAGATTTGAAATCAACACCTCAAAGACTTTTCAAGTTCTGCTGCAGACAAAAACTCAATATGAAATATAACAATGGGTTATTACAAGAACTGTAAACAGAGTTATTGTCCCTTAACACACTGCACTTCTCCTCAATAGGGATCTATCTGTATATGAAGTTTGAAGTTAATACCTGGGGGATTTATGCTCAAGATTACATGCCGTGCACACGCATGCACACTCACACACACAATTACACAATTTCTGTCTCCACTTTGCCTTTTGTCAATGGATAATCAATAGATTAGTCCTCATCATCAGGTTCTTAAACAAACATGATGAACATAATCATAGCATGCATAAAACATTTAACAGTTGTATCAAATCTGGAATAAAATTTGTACCTAGATGAATTTGTAACAGGTGGCGATCAGTCATCACTTTCCTGTTTCTCATTGTGTCATTCCTGTCTCTCATTGTGTCTTATTGGGTTTAGTACAACTCTGGCCTGGTCCACAACTGCAACAACTGAAAAACAACTGAACAATTGGCAAAAGAGAACTTATACCTAATGTACATAATATACTGCTACTAAAAATGACTCATACTGTCAAAACAGTTTTGTTTCCATGAAAAACTACAGCTATCACCTATTGTAATAAGAGGTTTCACTGAAACTGCCAAGCACAAAATAAACATAAGAAAATAATCCTTATTATACCAAAAACAGAATAGTGTTTTGTTAAATTAAAGTAAAAAATGAAAAAAGTTTTGAAGAGAAGTAAAAAATAAAAAAAAATATAAAAATAATAATCAAAGGTTTACAACTCTTTGACTACCATACACAATTTAATGATTCATATGCACATGTGCATGAAGTTTGAAGTTAATACCTCAAAAACATAGAAAAGTGAAAGAAAAATAATCAAAGACCAATAACTCTAAAATACCATAAACAAAAATGTTTTTTGCACAGCACTTCTCCTCAAAATAATTAATATGTGGCATTTGGAATTATGGGTAAAAGAAGACTTGTCCAAATGAACCCTAACCATCAAGTATAATAGCAGAGACAAATCATATGTCTTTATATTTAATATGTCAATGTAGCATCTAAATGTTAATTGCTGATTATGATTAGAATCTCAAATAGTGGGCTGGGTGAGAAACTTTTGTCAAAAATTGTTGAATGTACATAAAACTATGGAACCAAGTTCTGTAGATCAATTCTAATTTGAACAGAATAATTATGTTAATTCTTATTTCTTGGCTTAACTCATATTTATATTGTTATACATATAATTAATCCAAAGAGAACTTACCATTCACTGACAAGATTTCCTCATTATACACAGGAGTATCTTCATACTTTTAGAATCTCTCCATTTTTCTTCTCCATGGGAACTGCAATGCATAACACATAAGAAAGGAAATCAAACAATTGCATTTTTCAAAACAATTTGTAGAGAAAAATAAAACATGACTTCAGACACATGCAGAATTATTTGCATTTATTTTAAGCAAGTTACAAGAGTAACTTTACCCTATGCCATCTGAGTAAAATCTGCATGCAACAAACATGTGCATGCAAAATTGCATGGATTTTCATTTATTTGCTTAACAGTTTCAATTAAACCTAACAACCGGACCAAATACTTGAAATATCTTATACTTGAATACATTATGTTATACTAGTAAATGACATTGAGTACATGTAAATATGTGTTAAAAATCTACCTTTCAAATCCAATGCTTTCTTTGCATCAAAACGTTTGTCTGTTTGCCCTTAAATTGGTCCCTCAAGAGTATCTGGTCTGAAATAAATATAAAATTCACCTACTTTTAAGCTAAAATTAGCTATAATACTAACTTGGCTGATCTTAGGAAAAATGAGTCTTAAAGCTGCACACTCACAGATTGACTGTTTTAACATTATTATTATCTCAGAGGATCAATGCCTTAAATTTCCTAATAATAAGACATAAATCACAATAAAACAAATGTCATGTATTGAGAAATCTGCTTATTATTTCATTTTTCTGAAAGTCATCGTAAAATTTAAGTCACGGAACAACATTTATGAATGAAAATAATTTTTAAATATTTATTTTTTGAGCAGTTTTAAATCATGGTTCGCAGACATATGCACTAACATTGCATGGTTCATTCCAGATGAAAAAAAAAGTTGTCAGAATGGTAAATCTGTGAAAATGCAGCTTTAATAACAATCCCCAACAGTTGTCGAAGACAAGTCTTCCTCCCAAAGACTTGTTTAAAAGGGGCTGTAGTCCGTTTAATGAAATAGCGAAAAAAAAAGAAGAAAATTGACGAAAACTGACATAAACTTGGTATCTATGTGTACAATGCATTAAAACTTACTAACTGAAGTACCACATAATTTACAATAAAAAAAATCGTCAATATATTACAAGTTAGGTATATAGATTAAATATTCCAACTGTTTAGGATGGGGTTTAGGATAAGCCTCCATAGCACAGCGGATACAAAACTGGACTGCAATTTTGGCGACACCGGTTCCAACCCATTCTCCGACTTGATTTTTTTTTTACATTTTGGTATTTTATACCATTTATGATATCAAAGAGTAAAAGATTTTATTGAATAATTGTCCTGAGATTCATAACAGAATTTTTTTATTTTTTTTTTGGGGGGGGGGGGTTCCCACCCCCTTTCTGGATCCGTTAGTGTGGGTTACTCCCATAAAATGAACTCGATTTAATTTGGCAGGTTGTAGAAGTTTTCAGGCGATTTCATTTTTTTTTTGAGGGGGGGGGGGGGGGGTCGGGGGTCGCACCCCCTTTCTGGATCCGCTAGTGTGGGTTACTCCCATAAAGTGAACTCAATTCAATTTGGTGCAAAGCTGTAATAAAAATTGGTGTATTCAATTAAATTCATATTACTAATTAATGTAAACAAACCATTTGCAACTATCCCTGAATAACCTCTAAATGATAGTGATTATTTTCATTTGCATGATAACTAAGAAAATATAAAATAACACTTGAGTGTCCTGTATGGTATCCCGATATAGTCAATACTTACAACTTACATGTGCAGGAATCAGGAAGGAGTTCCATTCTACCAACTTAATACCATTCTTATTTGTCGTCTTCTTAACCGGATGCTTGAATTTTTGTAAACAAACCCCATGAACCTTGTTGTGCCTGTATCGAAGAAAATAAAGGCCAGTCCAAAACATTGCGTCATTTAGTATATAGCACGTGCGAGAGTGGTTCAAACGGGTTCAAGACATCGAATTTGACCGACACTGAACAGAGGTATATGGCTATTTTCTTTGAAAATATAAAACTTTCTAGTTCAAAAGGTAATTGAATTTATGTAGATACGTAAATGATTGACAGTTTAACGAGAATATTTTATTGGCATAACGAAGTACTCCTTAAAGCTGCACTCTCACATATTTTGACAACATTGTTTTATTTATTTTTTATTTTTGTCTTGGAATGAGCCAGTTTCTGTGTAAATATATGCAAATAAGTGATATAAGCCTGCTGACAAAAGATCAGATCTCAGATTTACATATTCCGTTAAAAAAATGTTTTATGCCTAAAAGTGCTACTAACAGTTGGAAGAAAAATGCATAAAACATTTTCTTAAAGCTACACTCTCACAGATTGAACATTTTGGCAACTTTTTTATGTTTTGTCTTGGAATGTACTAATTTTTGCGAAAATCCATGGAAACCAGATATATAAGACTGCTGACAAAAATTAGATCGCAGATTTTTATAGATCCCCAACTTACAAAATACCGGTGGTTACCTTTACCGGTGTAATCGGAAAAGTCTGAATTCCTAGGTCATGAAGAGCACTTCCGGCATTCTTTGTTTACAATATCTCTTCGTGTATCTCAATATGAAACTTTCAATAAATATTTAGTTCCTTAGGGTGCTACTTGACTAAACTTCTGACATTTTAATGTTGAATAAAGATGCCAATATTGAACTCCAGAAATGGTGGTGGGATCCTTTGATAGGGCTAAAATAACATTGTTTTGGTAAAAATGGGGAAAATATAAGCATAATTTATTTATTGTTAACCTTTTTCCATACTTATTTATCTAACTAACTTATCTACATTCTCATGGCAATGTTTTTTTTTAATATGCACTTTATTTCTGCAAGGTAATTTATAATTCTATACCCAGACCTGCCAACATTGCTGACATAATAATTTTAGCTTACCGTACTAACTGGAAGTGTAATGCAGTTGCTACATTTCCCATGATTCCACCGTAATTTGGTAACTAAAAAATCCAAGATGGCGGCCACGGTCGGTTAACAAAAGACAACTAAAAATCAATAATTGAGTTCTCTGGTATACAAAACTTATTGTTATTGATGGCAAAATGATTTTTCATAAATATGAGTGAAATTTAAAGAAGCTTGCATGTAACCTGGCCAAAATTCCATTGGATAGTTGCTTATTACACCGGTAATTGGTATATCCAGGATATATACAAGTTCAAAAATTGATGTTTTGTTATTTTTTCTAAAACGTTTATTAACGGTTTTAGCCATAAAACATTAATTTTCTAACGGAAATATGAAAATCTATGATCTGATTTTTTGTAAGCAATCCTTTATCATTGGTTTGCAGATATTTATACAAAAATTGCTCTTTCCAAGACAAGAAAAAACAAAAACATTGGTATATCTGTGAGAGTGAAGCTTTAACTTAAATATGCAATCCGATATTTTTAAGCAGTCTTGTGTCACTGGTTTTCTTGCATTTTTGCATTAATTGGCTTGTATAAAACTAAAAATAAAACAGTTGTCAAAACATTTAATCTGTTAGAGTGCAATTTTTATTTAAATATACTTGCCTCAATCATTGCCGCTGACAGATCATCCGATGACAGCACCAACATCCAACAATGCAGCGATATTTTTAAAGTCTCTTTCACCTCATTCTGTATCCTAATATTTTAATTTATTTAAGATAGTTGCTTATCAAGATGTTGAATGCATATTTTACAGCCTTTTAGGCTTTAGAGTGTATTCTATGTCATTTTCAGACAGAAAATATCTTGATCGAAGCTATGTTCAACTTTACAATGTAAAGTTACTGTAGATGTAGATCGTGTCGATGAGAACCAGCCGTTCAGTTAGCTCAGTTGGTTACAGCGCCATGCCAACGCCATGGTAGTGTTCCAGCAGTTCGTTGTTTTTGGTTCAAGTGTGTGGGGCACTTCTCCTCCCAGGTTTACTGAAATGGTGGCAGCGGTAAATGGCAGGAGTGCCTCCGTCAGCTTTAAACTAATATATATAAAGGATTAATGGAGAGGAGTGGAGTGTATTGTGTGTCACTGTCAGTGTGTAAGAACCAGCTGCTCGGTTACAGTCTGATCATCAAGTTTATGGTTATTGAGATTGTGGAAATACTTGTACCATAAGTCCTGGTTTTTAAGTTTATTGTTTAAAGTTCCATTTTCTCGTTGTTTGGACCTTAAAGCTGCACTCTCACAGATTGAACGTTTTGACAAATATTTTGTCTTGGAATGAGGCAATTTTTGCGAAAATCCATGGGAACCAGTTATTTAAGACAGCTGACAAAAAATAGATAGCAGATTTTTATATTTAAGTTTAAAAAGTAATGTTTTATGCATTTTTCTTAAACCATTAGTAACGGTTTAAGCCATAAAATATTATTTTTTGAACGGAAATATGGAAATCTACGATCTGATTTTTTTTGCATCAATCAAAATTCATATATTATTGGTTTTCAGATATTTATGCAAAAATTTGCTCCTTCCAACACAAGAAACAAAAAGTTGTAAAAATGGTATATCTGTGAGAGTGCAGCTTTAAATTTTTATGATTTAATGACAACTGCCTTGAAATAGATACCTAATTTAAGCAAAATGCCAATGTTTATAAATTTCTATTATATTTTACTGTGAAATGTAAATATATACATATAATTGTTTGTGTTAGTTTTAATTTGTTTGATTTATCATTAACCTAATTATATATTATTTCATTTTGTTTGTATTAACCCAATATTATGTCATATAATATATCTATGAGTACATAATACCAAGGTAAACACATGTATACAAATCACTTAGTATTATGTATAGATAGTTTTTATTTCCATGTAACTCATTTGCCTACATACATTTTTAGTAAAATGTGGTCCATTACAGATAAAACCCAGATGTAAACATGGCCTGGATTTCCATATTATGCTGCCCAGAATAAAAGAGATGCAGTCCAGATAAAAACATTGTACGGCTCAATAATTTTCACCAAACTTGGTAAAAAAACTTTGTCATATTATGAGAAATACATGTTGTTTTGATATTTATGTTCATTCACATATGCAATTCACCAAGCAACACAAGACTTAATTTCCACTTGACACATTTCTAGTTTATTTGGCTTGTACATAAACATCACTTTTTCATAAGAGAATAAATCTCATGTAGACATTTAGATTGCTCTAGAAATAATTGCTAAGATGTTTTGCATTTGAATCATGTTTAAAGGATACCCAACATTATTTGCAGTTATTGTGTTCATGATTGTGTTGTATTCTTCCTTTTTAAGATGCATCAGATGAAGTCTTTGACTACCTAGAAGGAGATTTTGTAAGCTAGTACTGGACTTGGAGACAGTCACTTGGAAATGATGATTGTGCAACAGAAGTTAAACATATGCAATACATCATATGGTAATTTCTTTTCACCTCAATGAATATTTAAGTGACCTACCCACAAAAAAGTGATTCTTAAATAATTCCAATTTCCACTTTGATTTTGTAATCCGGTATTCTTCATTACTACTTCCGGTATCTGAAAATAACATTATAATATTCATAAATAATATCATAAGACCATGAGAATATTCAGTAGTTTATATATGTAATCAATTTGTTTTTGTGTATGTGGTGTTTATATGTTGGAGTTTGTAGTTCATTGTCAGTGATTTTTTATGGTTGTTTGAAACAAGTTATTACAACAATATAATAATCACCTTTTGGCACGATGTTGAGCAAGGTTTGGCCTTGTTGAGGAAATCGTAGACCTTGTTGTACCCTTAAGGTACCCACTTGTCTGACTTAGTGACTACAATCCAAACTCACAATGTCTTCCTTAACAATCACTTCATAAGCAACCAAGGACATCCTTATCAAATACTTCATTTACAGCAGCCAATGACTTCCATAAAAAATGACTTCCTAAACAATCCATGGCTTCTTTATCAACCAATGATTGCCTTAGCAACTACCTTCATCCATAGCAACAAATGAATTCCCATTCAACCAATGACTTCCTTAGCATCCACCAACGTATCCATTAACTACCTTTATAGGCACCAATGCCTTATTTAGCAACCACTTTTTTCCTGAGCAACAGCCAACATCCATAGCAACCAATTACTTCCTTAGTAATCATTGACTTCCATAGCAACTTTCAGGTTCATTACCATAACATCCATTGACCATGGGAACAACCAGCTTACCATACTTCTCATTTCTGTTAACAAAGAGCAGCCTTCTTTGAGGAGTCCTTATCAACCATCAAATAACACAGCAATCACAAACCTGCTAAGCAAATAGCAACACCCTTCATAACCAGTTGTTACCACTGACTCGTTGGTCATTTTAATCAGTTGATCAATTAAGGGCCATGCTGGCCCTTTTGTTTTGAATGTACATTTCCTTAGCTTATTCATTTAATTCAGCAAATGTATAAACATAGTGTACAATTCTGGATACTTTCAAGTTTTGTCAATAATATATATTAGTCAATAATATATATTATCAATGTTTTAATTTTCAAACAGGTGACCAGACCGGGAGGAAACTAGGGAAATGGTTATCCACCAACAGCCCAAGTGCTTGGTTGATAAGAGGAGCCACAGCATTAAATATTACTGCACAAAGTGGTGTGCTTTGCTAACACCTATGATTGTGATTTGATAAAAAAGCAATGAATGAACGCTCATTATTCATAACTGTAAAACATTGATGTTAAAAGTTGTCAATTTTCAACATATATGGTATTTGAGATCCTGATCTATAGTTGTGTGCAATGGATTATCAAAGAAAAACAAAAGAGTGGGCAACAAAATACATTGCATAATGCACCAGTAAATTGTAACCACACCCCCGCCCCCAGGTCCGGGGAATAACAGGGACTTTTGACTTTCGGTCCAGCCTAACCCAGGTTAAATTCCCTGAACTGATGCTAAAATCCCTGCTAAATTCCCCTGCACCCAACAGACCCTAGGTAAGACAAAACCACCGCATTCACACCCAGTATACCCCTTGACGGAGGTGGTGGTGGTTACAATTGACATGTGCATCACCCACTACCCATTTACACCAGTAATTTATATTTATATTTGATAGACATGCCTCTTGTCAAAGTTTTTGAAGGGTATGAATGTCAGAACTACCTGCCTATGGCCTTTCAAGATTTTATAACATTGTTAAACTAAAGAAATTATTATTTAATTTATACTAGATCTTTGTTAAGAGTGACCCCTTTGATAATTCTGGAGAAAAACTATTAGGACTAGGTTCTATATTTGTCCATAATTTGTCATATGACATGTAAGCAGGAGTTCATTCCTTCAAAGAATTGTGAATCTTATATAATCGTGTATTTGACATGTTATGAATTTCAATTGATTAAATCTAAAAGGATGTTAAAGCTGCACTGTCACTGATTAAGAGTTTTCGCTTTTGCTTTGAAAAAAATAATTAAAATAGGCTGTTTTTTGCATGAATGCCTTCAGTCCAGTCATATAAGATAGCTCTCAATTAAACAGAACTCATTTGTCTGAAAAACTGCCAAAAATTTCATTTCTCCTCAAGCATTATTAACCATTTAACATAGATTTTCAAATGGTAATAGGGAAAACTGTGATTATGTATGCAGTCTCATATAACTGTAATCAGACATGTGCACAAAAGTTTTTCATTCCAAGTTAAAAATAATAAAAAATCGTATATCTGTGAGAGTGCAGCATTAACAATGAAAACAATTATTGAAAATGGCATTTCCAACTGTGTATAGTAATGCTACAGCAATTTACCTTCTACTAGCACATTGAATTACAAGTTCTGCTTTTTCAAAGAAAACGGGCGTATTTCCAGCAATATTTTTGTTGTACCTTTTTTTTATAAGAGACATTGGCAAATTTTGTTTATAGATTGTGTTATAAGGAAAATTACTACATATGTGTATGTTTTATAGACAGTACTCCAATTCTCTTAAATATTATGTTTGTTTCATTTAAGGCTTTTGTGTGTTTTAAGGCTGTTTCAGACCATTCCTGATATCGTTTTTTTATATGAACACGGCAATCATAATTGCATACCTCTGCAAAAGAATAATAAACATTCACGGAAATTTAACAATGACGGAATTTTTCAAATTTTTACTCAACATAAGAAGAGACTTTTGTATTTTGGCCCAGATGATGTTATTATATTGTTGATTAACATAAGCTTACAAGCAAATTAACAGGCAGAATAGATAAAGAAAAGATGAGCATGTAGTCTTGTTTTGCATAAAGAAGTAAGGGGCTTAGCTAGCCCTTTATATGCGGATTCAAAATTGCTAAGTGGGTCTCGGGGCATGCCCCCTCAGAATATTTTGAAAATTATGGTGCATTCTGGGCGTTCTAAGATGCTTTATTTTGTAATGGAAAATAAAAATGACAGTAGGATCATGTAGTCAAGTACGCATACCGCAACTTTGGCTGATTTTTATCAGAATCATGTGGATTCATCCGCGTACTAGTGTTATATGCAGCTTCACGCCTGGTAGCTCAGACAGACATTTTTAGGCTTGTGTAGACGTTTGCAAGGCAAGGCTTGGCAAACCAAAGTGTCTGTCTCATTATATTGGTTACAAAGTGCTTTTGCATGTTGTTTGCAATTGTGCATTTTGCGCGACTGGTAAGTATCTGCAATATAAAAACATAAAATTCATTGACACCTAGGTGACCAAATTTCAAAACAATTCATTTCATTTGTCAAACATTGTGCCCAAAAGCACATTTCACATAAGTATGTAGTTTCTATACTTAAGGTCTATTATACTGTAATATAAAATATATTTAAAAACAGTAATTCGGGTAATTTTATTGCGAAATTTGACAAAGTTATTGGCAAAATGCAGAAATTTTCATATTTTTTTTTCTAACAAATTTACCTAAAAATCATTTTTACAAAATACATAGATTTTGTATTTCAAGTATCTTATAATGTTGTATAATATCTGTTTTTAATAGTTATTTTGGTAATGCTATTGCAAAATTTGGCAGAGTTGATGCTAAGTCCAGAAATTCTCATTTTCATTTAACTTTTAAAACATTTTGCCCAAATTATATTTTGTACAATGTGATTGTATTATACTTATAGTATATTAAATGTGGTGTCTGATATAACACAAAACCAAAAAAAAAATCTATGCATTTTTCTCCTATTTTTCATTTTCACTGGACAAAGAATAAATAGAGGTGTTGAGGTGTTGAAACTGTGCTTCAACACCTCTCTATTCAAATAGAGAATAGTGCAAGTCACCACAATGTATATAGACTATATCAGAGGTTCAAATCTACAGATAGAGAATAGTCCACGCTTCCGCAATGTATATAGACTATAACAGAGGAGTTGAAGTAAAGTTTCAAAATCTCTGGCTGCATACATTGCATATATAGAGAGAACACTCAACAGAGGTGTTGAAGCACTGCTTCAACACCTCTGAGAATGAATAGAGTATAGTGCACGATTCCACAATGAATATAGACTACAACAGAGGAGTTGAATTAAATCTTCAAAATCTCTGGCTGTATACATTGCATAGAGAACAGAGGTGTTGAAGCAGTGCTTCCACACCTCTGACAATGAATAGAGTATAGTGCACGCTTCCACAATGTATATAGACTATAACAGAGAAGTTGAAGTAAATCTTCAAAATCTCTGGCTGTATACATTGCATAGAGAACAGAGGTGTTGAAGCACTGCTTCAACACCTCTGAGAATGAATAGAGTATAGTGCACGCTTCCAAAATGTATATAGACTATAACAGAGGAGTTGAAGTAAATCTTCAAAATCTCTGGCTGTATACATTGTATAGAGAACAGGGGTGTTGAAGCACTGCTTCAACACCTCTTAGAATGAATAGAGCATATATTGTGCACAGTATATACTGGTATAGAATATGACGCCAGTATACGTACTGTCACGGTGTATCGTGCATATCCATATAGTGTATAGAGTCGATGCACTGCGTTGACATCTAAGATCTCAATATCAACTTGGACTAAGCATTCTAGATTTAATATTTTTTTCTAGATTAAAATTACTCACTGTTCGTGACTGTACATACATGTTGACAACCACTGCACATACATGCCTGGTCATTATCATTCAACGGCGGATACGCTGTATATTAACTATCTAATTATTAAATAACTAGTAATTTGAAACTACATATTAACTGGTTGTAAGATACAACATACCCTTTATAAAAGATTTGTATAAATATATTCACTGAGGAATAGTACTAATCGATAATCGATTTTAGCTTGAAAAAAGATAAGCGGAACTTTGAGACGTATTAAGCCCAAGGAATACTAATGGCAAACACTTATAAGAGCTGGATATATGGCGTGGCTATTACCGGGAGCGAGAAAATACTTCCAAAAAAGATTTATCAGCCGAATATTCGCAGTTTTAGGGAAGGCTTGCCTTTTTCAAAAATAGCCAAAGTATTTCTCAACAAAGCAGAACAAGATGTTATCGATCAGGAAAATGGCTTTAAAATATATGGGAATGAAAAGAAATACGATTCTCATAATAGCATTGATATACAATCTCGATTTTCCTGGTGGTCAATGGATGTGGACGAAAACGTTTTGAATATCATTAAGAATCGGAATCCTCAACATCCCGGTGAAAAACCTGCTGAAATATATCATAAGCCTTTCTCAAATAAGTCGCGATATGGAACCAATAGGCTAACGTTGGACTTCGATTATGTTATTTCAAAATATAACATGTGTGCTGGAAGGAATTCAGAAACGCGCGTTTTAGGAACATTCAAGTACAAAAGAGAAGTCATGCATGCACTTGTTGTATGTCCTGTTGACTACGAGAAGTTTGCCAAATATCCACTCGTGGGAATCGACGAGGATTGGCTAAAAAATTCCAATGGCGTGTGCACGTATTTTCCTCATTCTGTGATTCAATATGCACATCAAGCACATTCAGACAAAGTAAGGGAGTGGTGTCATCTGGCGTTTGCATTTTGCCTGGATCCACTTACAGATAAAGCCTTGGTGCTCCCACAGGTTCGAAATAAATCAAACTGGTCTCAATGCAAGCAGTCTAAGGTTGTCGTTCACTCATACCTTAACATGCATAACACAGAGTAAAGACACACACCTTGTATATACGAAAGCGCAAGGGAACTTGGAGAAAATTTACTCATGAAAGTGCAGCTCTAATTATAATCACTCTTTAAAGCGTCATTCTTCTCTGCTTATTTGTTTAGATTATAAAACAGTTTAGCTTCAATTAAAGAAATATTTTTAATAAGGATATTTGTGAATCAGAAAAAGGTAGTAGCTTTCGTTTGAAAAAAATCTAGGTTCATTATAGTTTTTTGATCGCAAGGTTATTTCAGAACCATAAAAGGAAGTAATTTTCGTCGTTGTGAAAATCATAAACATTTAGGTTAAGTTTGGTTCTATTGATTCCGACTATTCAGATTGCAATTTATAGATTAGGGATTAAATTTTGCAATAAGAGACAAGCTTAGAAGACAAACATTTAACTCACGCAATTTAGAGTCACAAGTCTAAGGTCTAAGGCAAAACAAATGTTTGTTTACACTAACCCGACTGACCCTTATTTTCCTCCCGACCCTACACTTTTTTTGCCGCAGATTGGATGTTTTTCCCTACTATCCTTAAAATAATTAATTGATGAGATAACATCTTAAAATTTGGCCATTTTATATCTAAAACTTTGTACAATAGCGATAAACCCTAATATAGGTCGGTAACTGACCGTTCCAAGGTGGTACCTAACAATCCCTGATAAACATACCTAGTTTTGTTTTATATAGTATGTATGCACTGTGCTGTTTGTGGAGTTCCATGTTTCTTGTTTGTGAATTTTTGTTTTTGTGTTTTATGTCTTTGGCATTTACCCAGTGTCATTAAACCGGGTTTATGTTTAAACTTTTTGCTACTGAGCTTGTTTCTGTAGTTTTTCACATAATTATTGATACAGAAATCCGTGTTCTAAAAAAGTTATACCCTTTTATTTAAAAGATGTAAGTTGAAACAAAGAACGTTTTTTGGCCTTACACACAATTAATCTGAACTGCTGGTAACGTATCTACTTAATAAACCTGCATTCGGTTGTTCGAGCCAAACATCAAACGCTTTCTTGTGTAGGTTTAATTATATAATATGAAACCAAATTGTATTTTATGACCTGTTTGGTTCAACGCTGAGACAATGAAAATTGAATTCTACAGCTTTTTGGTGAAAGTAAACATATACGAGCAGGTTTCGTGCAGGTTCATCCGGTAATTTCACATAAACACATTGTTTTATAAGTACATATATTTAAGGTATTCCAATGCTTTTTTGAGTTATTATCGCCTTTAAAATGTACCAACGATGAAAAAACTACAACTAGATTGAAATTATTTTGCCTATGAATACCATATAAGGCCAAACCATGGTTTGGTTAGGGTTACATTCTTTTCATAAACAGGTAGGGTAGGAACGTTATTGTCAACATTGGGGAATGGTGTTTGAAGTAATCTTCTGTATAGAGTTAAAGGTTTTAAACTAAATATTAAAACACACACAAGGTTTTTTTTTATTGATTTTTAGCTCACCTGAACAAAAAGTGATCAAGGTGAGCTATTGTGATCGGTCTATGTCCGGCGTATGTCGTCCGTCGTCTGTCGTCCGTCGTCCGTCGTCCAGCGTCAACAATTGCTTATAAATGTCATATTCTCCTGAGCCACTTGGACAATCTTAATGAAACTTTATAGGAATGATCCTTGGTTGGTGTTCTTTCAAAATTGTTCAAAGAAATGAATTCCATGCAGAACTCTGGTTGCCATGGCAACCTAAAGGAAAAACTACAAAACTTTTCTTGACAAAAACCATGATGCCTAGAGCTAAGATATTTCGTATGTAACATTGTCTAGCAGTTGTCTACCATGTTTGTTCAAATTATGCCCCTGGTCACTATAAATACGTTTTGTTTAAATCTTAAAAGGTATGTAAAGTTTACCATTGAAGCAAGGGGAGCAAATATTGCTATATGGTCTCCCTTTCTGTTGAAGAGTTCATTGTCTTTTTTTAGTTTTTTTTTCTATTTTAGTAACAAAGGATTATATTTTATATTTTATTATTTTTTCAAATTAGTCACTTCTAAGGTAGCAATTTATCTTTTTATAGGCTAAAAGGTTATGAATTATTATATCTCATTATTTTATAGAAGAATTTCATTTTTACCCACTTTTCCATTGAACAAATGTAGACAATTGTAATTTACAATCTGATCTTTTAAGTGGTTAGTGAATACACCTTATATAAACAAGACTTTAACTTCAAGCCATGTGTTGTTGGATGGATAATGAGACATTGTTACATCATAGTTTATAGCAGTTACATATTTTATTGGATGATGCACTGTCAGTCGTTCCTGTGTCTTACACTATTGCATGTGAAAATCAAATTATGCCTCTGGGGTCAAAACTCGCTATGTCATAAAGTTTCCTGTTGACTTATCGAAATCTCGTCTGACACCGCTAGTCTCAGACCTGTAATAATTTGCTACGAGCATAATATAGTGGTCCTCCACCAACATGTGCAAATTACGCCCCTTGGGTCAAATTTTTGACGTACTGTTTTATTTTTGAAAGATTCCGCTAGTAAACGTTATAATTATTTATTACTAATATTTTGTTATCTTTGTAATTTCGAATACTTCAAAGCTAGTTTTTGTTCGCCTAATTTATATACATATGTATCTTCATTTCATTCATTGATTCCTCTCTATTTCAATTTGTTTTCAATTTAATATAATCAAACTTACCGAGGACCTCATTGAACAAAAGTTGTAGAAATTCCATAGGCCTTGGTATTCACATACTTAACTTAACAAAAATATTCAGTTTCTAGTTTTCAGTCCAATTTCTTATGAAATATTTTGTATGCGTATACATTTATTATCTTGTTAAACTAGCCTTCTGTGATAAGTTTTTTGTGATATCGAGAGTATAATATATTGCCAAGTAGATTGTAGATATTATTTTTAATATTAGGAATTAATCTACTATTTATGCATTACCATGCGTATATTGATTGTGTGCGAGTGTTTAAATAAATATTGTTTAATCTATCAGTCGTTATCAGACTTTTACATCAAACAATTCGGAACCCTTCGGCCATTTTCTATCGAAAACAACCTCGGATGTATAAGGACGGTTTACAATGTCAGAAATCTGTACACTTTAACTACGCTGCAAGTAGTTCGAGTAGTAATTTCAATTTAGCACATAAACTTAATGAGTTAACTCTTGGGAATCTTAATTATGTTTGCAATTAAAATCTTCACTTGCAATCAATTTAAACTTAGATATAAAATACAAGCTAAAACACTACAATTAATTAAAAATATCATTCAAATTAAACAAATTCTTTTACTCATGTATCGGCATACATTCGATGTTGTTTTCGATAGAAAATGGCCGAGGAGAGTGGAATATACAAGGAAAAAAGATGGAGAATGAGGCATATGATTATAATTATATAATGTATACAAGGAACACCGGCATAAAAATTATCTAAACAAAGACATATTTTTTTACAGAATAAAGACAATCTTAACAAAGTTAATTTATTTTAACTATTCATAAGCTGATCAAATTTTAAAGTGTTAGGATTATTGTAATAAGAAGTTTCAATATTTTTTCTATCTGAATTGAACAATGCACATTGGAAGTTACAGTGAAATTTATCACTTATTACATCTTGGTTAACATTGCATAAATTGCATGTTCTACTATTACTTTCTTTATTCACAAATCTTCCTATTTCAATAGTCAGTTTATGATAAGAACATCATCGTCGCTAAGGTATTGTTCAACATCATCACAGGCTGTTTGTAAACCATAATACTGAGTCGCCATAAAATCACTGAAATCATTCAAAAATAATGACAACAGCACAGGAGACAAGTTTCACCTTGACGGACACCGGACTGATTAGTTAAAAATTCAGACAATTTGTTATTTGCTTAGACTTAGCTTATCATGCGTATTGTAAAGATTTTTAAAGTATTTGCCATCAATATTATAACTAAACAACTTTTGCCAAAGAGCAATTATATTAATAGAGTCGAACGCTTTGCGGTAGTCAATAAAAGAACAAAACAAATTTCTTGCCTTTAGCTAAGTACAAATCAATAAGCATTTTAAAGAGAAAATATGATCGGCAGTGATATAGTCATTTCAAACGCCGGCTTGTTCCTCACATAAAATGTTATAATTTCAAGAAATGCATTCAGACGTGCATTCAATAATGATGTAAACAATTTACCGAAACAACTCAAAATAGTATTACATCTATAATTATCAGGGCCCTTAATATCACCTTTATTTTTGTACAAGGGCAATATAATGCCTTTACTCCATATATCAGGAAAAATACACGAGTCGAGAATTACATTTGAAAGCTTACAAAACTATGGCAACATAAATTCATGAAGATATTGGTTTAACACATGCAAAAAAAGAACAGCATCTATTTAAAACGTCGTTTACCATTGGTTAAAAACTGAATGACGCCGAGCTTGTCCAATCAGAGTGCAGAAATGGAATAAACAAGTGGGTCATCACGTCGTGAATCAATAGTCAATCATAGTCAAAAAGGCCCCGGTTATATATATGCATAATAAATTATGCGTCATAAATGCTATCTCGGAAAGCAATATTTCGCTTTGAGTTTAAACTTTAAACAAAGATAACTTTACTATTTCACACAATTTTAACTGAAACATAGCGCAGTCTATGCCCCTTTTACCAGAGTTTGAAAAGTTTAATTTTTGTAAACACTTCAACAAACCTTTTCGCCAAACAGATGGCTAATATCACAACATTATATTGGAAAAAGCTATGTCGAAGTGTTTGAAGAAACTAATCGTTTTATCAAACTCCGGTAACAAAACGAAGGCGGGGCTCTTTAAGCGGCATTGACTGCTCTTTGTTTCAAATCAAATCGTGAAGAAAATAAAACAAACAAACTAAGTTTTAAATCATAATTCGAAGCTAAATGTTGCCTTCTGAAGTAGCATTTATGACGTGAATTATCAGGTGGTATACACACACTGAGTTAGTATATCCAGCATGCTAAGCCACATACCATCTAGCTTTGAAACCTTTTCAGATAGAAGGCAGCTTTCTATGGTACTGCCATGCTAAATATTTTTTATCACACGTTGAAACATAGAAATATAGGCAGACAAAACAACATTTAAGACTGATTTTAGAAGTATCTGTTCTTTTAGGTGCCTTTTCCCAGAGAACGGCTGACAAGCTATCACATCTTTGTAATTATATGCACAGTCATTTACAAAACGTGCTCATAACCGATTAAGAAAGCCTCAACAACAAACTGAAAACGAATAAAAAGATTACTACATGAAATAGTCTAGCTTACTACCTGATAACTCACGATCAAATAATGTTACATGAGAGATAATACTTGATTTTACGAAAATAAAGTAACTGTATTCAATAGTTTGTGACATATATTAACAGCTAATATGTTTAAATCAACGGACTATCCACAATCCTCGGCCGACGAAACGACTCCACTTCTTATTCACCGCAATGACATCAGCAATTCTGACTCGCATTCGAAAAATGATGACGTCATTCAACCGGTTGGTGAAATTAATGATCGTTGTGGAAATAGCAAAACGCGTGACATTGTGACTCACGTGGCGATTGTGTTCCTTTTCTGTCTGTTGGCTCTTCTTGTTGTTGCGTTATTAATTGCCATGGCTTACAACACAAACGGCGTTGTGACGTCATCGTTGGATCGAGAATGGCCCTACTTATTAGTCGATGGGTAATTCATTTTGATTTCATGCAGTCAGTTGATTTTGATTTTTTAGTGATAACTTATTATGCGTTTCAGTTAACTACATAGTTCTATATCAGACCCTTTTCAAAATTGTTTATAGTGTATTCTCCTATTTAAAAAATGAGCTTGTTGTGGAAGACTGTGATAAAAAAATTCAAGCATATTTATTGAAATAGGTTTCTCCATATAATTAGTCGATGATTAATCATTTTGATTGTATGCAGTCATTTGATTTTATAGCGAAACCGTCGCTAAATTCAGCATGTACGGGTATTTCATTTTGCTATTCATAAAAAAATGAATTGTCGTTATACTCAACCATGGCTTTCGAATAGAATAGCTACGTTTCAGGGATTTGATGCGTTTGTGTGTTACACGTGTTGGATGCGTTTTAGGAATTTTGCATGGCTATGGTATATTTATATAGGTCACAGTAATGTGGTTGTGGTATAAAAAGGCCATAATTGAGGAATTGAGGCCACGCAGAATTGATGACTAGTACTCACAGAACGCGTATTATCCGATGGCAAGGGCAAATCAACTTTTTAATCCCACGATTGGTCAACTTCGTGGTGTAAATTGGCCGCGTTTTAGGGACTGGCTACCGTTGTCGTATACATTGGTCACGTCTTAGGGAAGGGCCACGATTTAAAGGATCGGCCACGGTTATGGTTTAAATTGGCCAAGTTTGAGAGAAGGGCCGTGTTTGAGGGATTGACCTCGGTTGTGGTATATTAAATTGACCATGACTGTGGAATAGTTTGGCCATAGTTAAGCGTTAAGCCACGGTTTTGCTATAAATTGGCCACCGAGTGAAATGTTTAAGCACGGTTCTTGAATAAATTGGCCATGGTTTCGCGATAGGCCAAGGTTGTCATATAGATTGGACGCGTTTTGGGTGTTACTTGGCAGTGTTAACGAGATTGCCTAACGGCAGAGGTATCAGCTGACCGCGTTTGAAGAATTTGGTACGGTTGTGGTATATTTCATTGGTCACGTTTGTGGTAGAAACTTTAGCCACGGATGAAGTATATATTTTCCAAAGTATAATGTTTAGCCATGGTTGTTGTATAAATTGGCCACGATTTAGGAATTGGCAACGGTTGTGGTGTAAAACGACCGCGGTTCAGGAATTGGGCACTGTTACTGTTTAAATTGACCGGGTTCAAGAAATTGGCCACGGTTTGAGGAAATTGACCATGATTGAAGAATTTGTTATCAATTTGTCGCCGCGGTTTGAGGGATTCACCAATAATATGATATAGATTGGCCACGTTTAAGGGGTTGGTCACGGTTGTTGGATGAATTTTCGTCGTCTGAGGGTATGGCCACGTTCGTTGGATAAATTGGCCGCGTTTAAGGGGTTGGCCACGGTCGACGGAAAAATTGGACGCGTTTAAGGGGTTGGCCAGTGTCGTTGGATAAATTGGCCGCGTTTAAGGGGTTGGCCACGGTTGTTAGATAAATTGGCCGCGTTTAAGGGGTTGGCCACGGTTGTTGGATAAATTGGCAACGTTTAAGGGGTTGGCCACGGTTGTTGGATAAATTGGTCGCGTTGAAGGGGTTGGCCACGGTTGTTGGATTTATTGGCCACGTTTAAGGAGTTGGCAAAGGTTGTTGGGTAAATTGGCCGCGTTTAAGGGGTTGGCCACGGTTGTTGGATAATTTGGCAACGTTTAAGGGGTTGGCCACGGTTGTTGGATAATTTGGCAACGTTTAAGGGGTTGGCCACGGTTGTTGGATAATTTGGCAAGGTTTAAGGGGTTGGGCACGGTTGTTGGATAATTTGGCAACGTTTAAGGGGTTGGGCACGGTTGTTGGATAATTTGGCAAGGTTTAAGGGGTTGGCCACGGTTGTTGGATAATTTGGCAACGTTTAAGGGGTTGGGCACGGTTGTTGGATAATTTGGCAAGGTTTAAGGGGTTGGGCACGGTTGTTGGATAATTTGGCAACGTTTAAGGGGTTGGGCACGGTTGTTGGATAATTTGGCAACGTTTAAGGGGTTGGCCACGGTTGTTGGATAAAAATTTGCTGCGTTTGCGTAACTGATCAAGGCTGTGGGATAATTTGGTTATGATTGAGAGATCGGTCATGGTTATAAGACTAGCCACATTATCATGGAGTGCATGTTTAGTTCTGTGATCATATTGCTTCTGCATCAAGGACAATGTTATCTTACAATATTTACACCTCAACTTCCATTCCTTAATTGAACTGCCTTTCGGCATATGCGATTATTATCCGATAAACGCAACATCTTCAGATATGCTCGTGTCGAATCATTGCTTATTTATATACATGTGAATTGAAAATTGTTTATCTTGTTATTGTTTTCATTGTGTCAGCAGGCCACGAAATAATTATATCAACATGTTGGAAAGTGTTAATTTATGATTTGTTAAAATATTATTGTCATAAGCGTTTTAATTTTACGTTGAAAATCAGCGTGATCTAGTGTCCGTCATCAAAAGTGACGTCATTTTAAACCGTAGGTGAGATTGACGTCCAGAAAATTTAAGGTATGAAGTTAGAAATATTTTCTGGTGCACATGAGTAAATTCGACTCGACAAACGGAAGGAATAGTGAGGCTTGCAGACATCGGTATAATTTTCATTCTACATCTGACCTCATTATGACGTCAGGTACAAGCTGGAAGCAATACGAACGAAGAGCATTGTAAAAAATACGTTTGTAGAACCATAGGTTGTAGAATCAGTCGGGTGAAGTGAGGTGAAAGGACAACAAATTACAACCCCTTGAAGTGAAAATGAATTGCCAAATACGCAAGGGAGGTTATAAAGGAAAACACCGGAAAACCCGATTACCACAGGCCCCCTTTATAATAGAAAGCTCATAGCAAACCAGGAAAGAGCATCACTGGACATTTGGAACAGCTCTTATCTTAATGTACGTGAAGTTAGCGGCCTAGCGGCCTAGCGGCGTGAAGTTAGCGGCCTAGCGGCGTGAAGTTAGCGGCCTGGCGGCCTAGCGTCGTGAAGTTGGCGGCCTAGCGGCCTAGCGGCCTGGCGGCCTAAATATTGTTTCTATTTCCAAGCAATTGTTAATGCGTTTTTTTTAAAACAATGATAAATCAAAGTTTTTTATTCACATAGTTACATAGCGGCCTTAAATTGTTTTCTATTCAGAACATTTTTCTTTACCTTTTATTCTAAAACAATTTTAAATTAACTGTTTTATGTACAAATTATCACTCTGAAGCGTTTTTCAACTTTTTTTCAAAAAAGTCGATCAAGCACTTCAGCAGCCTAACTGTTTTTATTTATTATTATTTTGAATTATCATTGTTTTAAAAAAAACGTATTAACAATTGCTTGGAAATAGAGATAAAAATTGGGCCGCCAGGCCGCTAGGCCGCCAACTTCACGCCGCTAGGCCACCTGGCCGCTAGGCCGCTAACTTCACGCCGCTAGGTCGCTAGGCCGCTAACTTCACGCCGCTGGGCCGCTAGGCCGCTAATTTCATCTTATAGGGTTTTAACAATAGTCCATCGTAGCGGCGCCCATATTGAAAACGTGTTGTACGTGTTTTCAACTGTCAAGGGTTATAGTTAATATTTTCGGGAAGAAAAGTAGTGACATTATACCGGTCCTGAAAATTAATTTTTAAGTTTTTCCAAAGCCCTATTAAGACACGAATCACAATAATTCAGTACAATTTAGCGTTATCTGATAATTGAATTAATTGCCGCCACCCTAACAATAACGTATATCTTTATTTACGAGGTTTATCCCGAAAATTACCGGAGATGACCGGAGATGGCCGAGTTGTAACTATTTATCAAATGAGTCATATAACCATCAAAACATCGATGAAAGAACGAAAGCAATAGATATGTCCAAAAAAACACTCGAGATAGAATCAAAGTTTCATATTGATGGTCAGCAAATAAGTGGGGAAAAGAAGTAAATTAACAAAAGCTCTCAAGGTCGCCAAAGCGTATGCCTTTACGACGGCATATATTAATGCATATATAGAGAGAAGAATAAATGAAATTCATTAAACATTTTCGTTAGATAAAGAAAGATGTAGGTGACTGCTTAAAGTTTTTTATGCATACGCACGCAGCCATGAAAAGACCAGTACATGATAGCGCATAACAGTTTAAAGTATTTTATTCAAAGACATGATAAAGTATACATTTTCAGATTTCCCTCAGTTGTCATTTTTGCCAAACAAATAAATGCGTCCTATTGTATAAGGCTAAAAAAAACTTGAATTTGTCAAAGCCCATGGTAAGTGGGTCAACTAGCTTAAAATCTATTTAAGATCGAACTCCATACAAAGATGCAGACGCGTGTCGTTGAAGGGGTGGCGGCTTGTTCGCCATATTAATTGTTGCCGCCACGCTCGCCTTAGCGCTCGGTGCCTCAAACGGTGGTCAGACAGGAAATGGGAGCCATGAGGTTGATCTTCCGGTAGTGGGCTGTTCATACGCGACTTCTAACCTGGATAAGGCAGAATGTGTTTTTGACGTTGGCGTCAAAAACATTTGCACGCGTACTTAGGTGGAGTTTCGGACTATATTTTACCGGCCTGGAAAAATCTGTCTTACCCATTCCGGGTAAAACGACTCACGTGCATCTACGAAACATTTCATAAATATATTTTAATGGAAAGTAATACATAATAATAAATAGAACGATTTAGAAGAGCAGTATTAGAAAAATGTACATTAACAAAAATTTTGATAAAAAATTAAAACGTTTTAACACCGGCGTCAATCGAAAACTATTTAAAGTCAGCTTTAAATTACTGCGCGTCATGATGTTGGTGTCTGAATTGACATCTTTGCACGCGTCATTTGTTGAATATCTTTCAACAACGCACACACATCTTAAAATTTGCATTAAGATTTTAATTTTCTGTCAACAAGAAAAAGAATCGGAGCGGATGGTAACATTTGACACTCGGTCACGCTGTGTGGCCGATAAATAACATAAAAAACGTGTCGTATATGTAACATCTTCACCACTTGTCGAATTACCTGAATCAAATGTCGTAAAACAACGTTTCATTTATGTCACATCTACACCATATGTCGCATATCCAGAATCAAATGTCGTAAAACAACGTGTCACTTATGTCACACCTACACCATATGTCGGATAACCTGAATCAAATGCCGTAAAGCTCTGTGTCGTTTTTGTCACAACCAAACCAAATGCCGAATAGCCCGAATCAAATGTCGTACAACAACATGTAGTTTAAGTCACACCTACACCAAATGTCGGATTATTAGAATCAAATGCCGTAAAGCTATGTGTCGTTTATGTCATACCTACACCAAATGTCGAATAACCTGAATCAAATGTCGTAAAACAACGTGTCATTTATGTCACACCTACATTAAATGTCGAATAACCCAAATCAAATGTCATAAAACAACGTGTCATTTATGCCACACCTACATTAAATGTCGAATAACCCAAATCAAATGTCATAAAACAACGTGTCATTTATGTCACACCTACACCAAATGTCGTAAACCAACGTGTCATTTATGTCACACCAACATAATATGTCGGATAACCTGAATCAAATGCCGTAAAACAACGTGTCATTTATGTCAGACCTACACCAAATGATGAATAGCCCGAATCAAATGTCGTAAAACAACGTTTCATTTATGTCACACCTACACAATATGTCGCATAGCCAGAATAAAATGTCGTAAAACAACGTGTCATTAATGTCACACCTACACCATCTGTCGCATAGCCAGAATGAAATGTCGTAAAACAACATGTCATTAATGTCACAACTACACCATATGTCGCATAGCCAGAATGAAATGTCGTTAAACAACGTGTCATTTATGTCACACCTACACCAAATGTTGAATAGCCCGAATCACATGTCGTAAAACAACGTGTCTTTTATGTCGCAACCAAACCAAATGTCGAATCGCCCGAATCAAATGTCGTAAAACAACGTGTCATTTATGTCACACCTACACCAAATGTTGAATAGCCCGAATCAAATGTCGTAAAACAACGTGTCATATATGTCACACCTACACCACATGTTGAATCGCCCGAATCAAATGTCGTAAAACAACGTGTCATATATGTCACACCTACACCACATGTTGAATCGCCCGAATCAAATGTCGTAAAACAACGTGTCATTTATGTCACACCTACACCAAATGTTGAATAGCCCGAATCACATGTCGTAAAACAACGTGTCATATATATCACATCTACACCAAATGTCGCATAGCCAGAATCAAATGTCGTAAAAAAAGATTGTCGTATTGGTCGCACTCATAACTTTCAACACTCGCCAATACAGTGGAGACAGACATAACCAACGATTACGCGCCAGTAGGCTGACAAAATAACTCGAGAAAGATCGAGTTACGTTCTTAGTAACCCCGAGTGTTCAAAAGTTTAATTCCACCCATATATGTTCTTACATATTGTTCAATACTGTTTTTCAGACACAACGATCTAGCATGGTCGTACCGAAAGTGGGCGAATAACTCTGTGTACACGGTCGACCTGAAATCAGTGATATGGAACACAACAGAAGCACACACTGATATACCGCGGCTGAGGAAGGGTCAACTTGGCGCTCAGGTATGAATCTTATAGTAGAACGCTGGACAACAGTTTGATACGGCCCACATACGTATTGTTAGGCGGGGCTGGCGCTCAGGTATGTACCTTCAAGTAGAACGCTGGACAACAGTTTTATACGGCCCACATACGTATTGTTAGGCGGGGCTGGCGCTCAGGTATGTACCTTCAAGTAGAACGCTGGACAACAGTTTTATACGGCCCACATACGTATTGTTAGGCGGGGCTGGCGCTCAGGTATGGATCTTAAAGTAGAACGCTGGACAACAGTTTTATACGACCCACATACGTATTGTTAGGCGGGGCTGGCGCTCAGGTATGGATCTTAAAGTAGAACGCTGGACAACAGTTTGATACGGACCACATACGTATTGTTAGGCGGGGCTGGCGCTCAGGTATGGATCTTAAAGTAGAACACTTACCGACAGTTTTATACGGCCCACATACGTATCGTTAGGCGGGGCTGGCGCTCAGGTATGGATCTTAAAGTAGAACGCTTGCCGACAGTTTTATACGACCCACATACGTATTGTTAGGCGGGGCTGGCGCTCAGGTATGGATCTTAAAGTAGAACGCTGGACAACAGTTTTATACGGCCCACATACGTATTGTTAGGCGGGGCTGGCGCTCAGGTATGTATCTTAAAGTAGAACGCTGGACAACAGTTTTATACGGCCCACATACGTATTGTTAGGCGGGGCTGGCGCTCAGGTATGGATCTTAAAGTAGAACGCTTGCCGACAGTTTTATACGGCCCACATACGTATTGTTAGGCGGGGCTGGCGCTCAGGTATAGATCTTAAAGTAAAACGCTGGACAACAGTTTGATACGGATTTGGATTATGTTTTGTTTTTAAAATTAAAGTGAATCATTAGTCGGAAGGCTGTCATGGAACTCAACGAACGCTTACACAGGTATATCGAGAGGATTGGGGCAAATTTTCCATGAGGGTATGTTTGCCCAGGGGACAATTTACAGAATATTTCAACACAAAAACGCCCGTAGAAATAGCGGTGGTATTATTATTTACTTTAAAGAACATCTAGTTAATGGGCATAGAAGATGAATATTACCTCATATGTGTAGAATAGGCCAATTTCAATTATAACTCCACCCCAACTGTCCTGTTTGTTATTGTCACTTGTTTGTCCATGTGATTCTCATGTTTATGTAAATGAGTGTATGAGGTTATGTATGAAAGTGGTCAAACGGGTATATTTATATTTAACTAACAGTTTCATTGGCTCTCCTTTTTTTATCCCACCGCCCTTACTAATCTTCTAGGTTTCTCTAATCATTCCCAACCTTAACGCACAACTGCAAAGTTGTCCGTATATAGTTAATACATTCAGTTTCAACATAACTGTCTGACTCTTATTTAAATGATTGTATCGTTTCACAACCTGGTGAGTTATTATATATAATTACATAGATTACTATTAGTCGTTCGTTTGTATTAATTAATATCTAAATAATAATTAAACCCGTTTTGTATTTGCTTCTATTTTGTTCAAACACATGGACGTGGCCATTGTATTGTACCTTGTATAATGTATTTTAAACATTTGCTTATTGTATTATATTATATTTACGTATATATTATATTTATAGGTTTTTTCTACATACTGGTTTTTTCTACATACTGGTAATAAATAGTAGAACCCTGAGAAGTGTTGAGTTTACCACCACCTTCTACATATGTATCTGTCCATGTTATCGTCAGTTACGTAAAACTTATATAAAACGATTCTACTATCCATCTGTATTCAAATTCCATCAATTATTGGTATCATCTGATAAAAAAAGGAAGTTATAAATGTTTGTAAATACATAAAAGAAGCAATTGTTATACGCAACTATCTTATAAATAATATAACTTAATATAGTAGTTATGAAACTTTCCCTCCCTGCCAAAGTTAACATAATAATTATTTTGTATTCAATGTACATACACTTTTTGCCTTCATTACATTCTATTTTATAATATTGTTTTTGAGATTAGATACGTGACATGTTTATATATATACGTAACTATATGTATTACGACGATGTACTCTTGTATAAGTCGAATAAGCTGTCTGGTCTGTTCTCTTCCGTTTAATCTCAAGACGTTTTCAGTGTGTGTATACCACGTGATAAATAGCGTCATAAATGTTATGTCGTAAGGCAATATTTTGATTTAAAAAAAGACTTTGAACAAAGCTAACTTCACTTTTTCTTCACCATTTTAAATGAAACATAGCGCAGTCTACGCCGCTTACGCAGCCCCACCTTCGGTCTTTAACCAGAATTTGATTGCGAGTTTAGTTTCTTAAAACACTTCGACAAACCTTTTCACAATACGGCCGTCTGACGGAGCACTGTCAAAATATTATTTTGGATACAGGTTTGTCGAAGTGTTTGATGAAACTAATGACCTCATTAAACTTCGGAAATAGAACAAATTCGGGGCTCTTTAAGCGGCATAGACTGCCCTTTGTTTCATTTAAAATGGTGTTGTTAATGAAACGTTATCTTTGATTTAAGTCTTCATTTTAAGCAAATTCTTGCCTTCCGACGTAGCATATATAACGTAATTTATCACGTGGTATATACACACTGGTTTTTGGGGAAGCCGACATGAGTGGGATGAATATCGACGTTAAGATATCAACAACAGTGCATGTATATCACGTGATAAATTACGTCATAAAAAGTACCTCGGAAGGCAATATTATGCTTTGAATGAAGACAAAACAAAGATAACGTTACTATCTCTTCACCATTTTAAATCAAACATAACACAATCTAGTCTATGCTGCTTAAAGAGCCCCGTCTTCGATCTTTTACCGGAGTTTGATTGAGAGTTTTGTTTCTTAACACACTTTGACAAACCTTTAGTTTTGAAACCTTTTGTTTTAAGTCTTCGTTTTAAGCAAAATGTTGCCTTCCAACGTAGCATATAATTATGACGTAATTTATCTCGTGGTATACACTGTTCAATGTGGATCGGAAATATTTAATTTGTAACTAAAACAGTGATAATAATTGTTTTCAGTTCTGGGCTTGTTATGTCGTCTGCAAATCCAGCTACAAGGACTCGGTTCTTCTGTCCCTCGAGCAACTTGACGTCATCAAGAAGTTTGTCACGCGCTACTCTGATACATTTGAATGGGTGACTACATCAAAAGGTGACGTCATTTCATGTTTCGCTTTTTTGTTATTAAAGTGGTCCGAACACAAATTCCATGTTGGTAAACATTTTGTTTCAAAGTTGTTTATTTGATGCGCCACAGTTGAAAAAAACAACATTTATTTGTGCAAGTATTTTTTAGGTTTTTATTGGTCTACACTAAGTAAAGTCCATATAAACAGCCGCTTCAGAGTCTTTGACGATTTCTATTTCTGGCGATTCTATGCGTCCATATCCCACTTGTTGTTTTCCTGGCCAAGAATGACAGATTCCAGCGCTAAGTATATTGAGCGGAAAGATAACGGCCAGCTGCTAGATAGTTCCAAAATAGCGATGCTTCGTTGACAGAAGTCGATCATGGCTGGTATTCAATATTGATCTTATCCTTATCCTTAGACATGCCTCAGTGATTCCATTCTGCCAATTGGTCAGGCCAATAAAAACAATCAGTTTCTATACTCAAATTTTAGTTCAATCTAAGTTGCACATTAGTGTACCAAGAGAAAGTATTGGCTTAAACACTGTTAAAATAATTGAAGTGTAACTTTTGTGTTTTTATGTTACAATGCAGTGTTAAATATTGTGGAGTAACAGTTGAAGAATTAATATTACATTGGTGTGAATCAGTCGACTTGTTGCGTTAAGGGAATATCTAAATGTTACAAAAAGTTACCTCAACGCACATTATTGTGGCTACACTAAGTAACGGTTAAAGCATGTTAGTTTTTACTTACAAAAATAGATGTTTGATGCGACGACGTCCCATTTGTTTTGTTCAAGTACATACTTTACTTTTGAATTGTTCTCATAATTTTGTGTACTCACTAACTGGGCCAGCCACTGTCTATATCGACATATTCACCTGATTTAGACCAAAAACGGCTGACAGCTGAAGTAAATTTTTTGGAAATTGCTTTCGCATTGGACAAATTATTATGTTGATAACTAAATTGTGTTGACTATGCAATAATCTGGTCAGCCACTATTTATATATACCGCTTCACTTGATTTAAAACAAAAAAGTGCTGACTGCTGATTCACTGAAATAAATGAATTTGAAACTTGAGAAATAATGCATCTTCATTGGACAAAATATTATACTATCAACTAAATTGTGTTTATTATCCCATAAACGGGCCAGCCACTATTTATATCTACCGCTTCATCTGATTTAAATAAATAGCGGCTGAATGTTGAATTACTGAAATAAATGTATCGGAAAACTTGAGAAATACTGCCTTCTCATTGGACCTCATATAGTGTTGACCACTAAATTCCGTGTACCGGCCCAGTCTCCGTTTAAACATACCTGATTAAAATCAATAAAGGCTGACTGCTGATTTACACAAATAAAGGTAGGGCAGATTCAAAAATACTGCCATTCCCTAAAACAGATTATTTTTTCATCCGTTACCACTAATTCAACTTATTTTTCTTGATAGCAAGACATATGCTATTTGATGGCCAATTTAATTTAGAAGGGCACAGTAAATCTTATTGACTTTTTCTTTTTTTTTTTTCTTTTTGGAATTGCCAGTTCATGACAACCCGTTTATTTTATTTATTTTATAAAACGAACATTACATACAATATATATAAGTATATATATCGAAGTGTAACAATATCATTAAACAATTGAGGTAAATATTAAACATTTTGAAAATACCTTAACATTATATTGTAATTTTATTAACAAAATCGTTTAAAAAGCGTTTAGAAATGCTTTTATTGTTCAAGTGAGTTTGAAGAACTTTCAAATCATTATATAAATGGTACATAATATTTATCGGTTTGGATCTCCTTTCACAAATAAAGTAGGTCTTATAGATGCAATAGGCAATCTGACTTAAAAACAATGTTTACAATATTATACTCTTTTTGGTTGATTTTGTAACCTATTACTATATATCTTAAATTCTTAATTTCTTTCTGTATTCCGCATCTTTTAAAGATATCATGTATAGCATTCCAGAAAGTTGTCAAAAATGGACATTTAATAAAGAAGTGTTCGTAGTCTTCTACTTCATTACAATAAATACATAAAGGGCAATCCTTCAATTTCCAAGTAAATAAATTTAAATTCGTTGCTACAAGATTATGCAATAACTTTATTTTAAATTGTTTTACTTTATTATCCACAATGGACTTATGAACAATATAGTACCAAGAGTTCCAGCAAATATGCTCTTGCAACCGCCGATCCCAATAACCATGAATGTAAGGCTTTTCATAAAATTGCTTTATATATATTTGATATATTTGCTTATTCGTCATATCTGTAAAAGGTTTATTTTGGATACTTATTAGTAATTTTGGATTGACGTTTGTTTTTGTAGATATATCCGATGTAAGAGTTTCTTTCCAAGTGTTAGAAATTGCTTGTTTTAAAATATTTACTTCTGCAATCCAATTTTGTTTATTTTTTAGCTTATCAAGAATACAATTAGCGTCTAAGTTGCCCGAATTCGAAAGAATATCGTTTATGTATAGTATGTTGGAATCAATCCAATTCTTAAATAGAAGACTTTTATTTTTTATTTTTATGAGTTTATTACCCCATATTATTTCTTTTCTAATATTGAAGTAACTTTTGGGTGTTTTCGTTTGATTAACTGGAAGTTGCTTAAACTGAATCCATATTAATAACAAATGCTTATAGAACAGTGTGATTTTGTTTGTTTTAATAGGTAAAGACTTAATGGAGTCTAAATTCATATGAAAAATAAGAAAATTCTTTCCAAATTGGTCTAATATTACTGATGGTATAATTTTCCAATTTGCATCAACTGTATTAGTCAGATTAATCACCCATTTTAATGTCATTGTTTTAGAATAATATTCAAAATCTGGCATCTCTAAACCACCTTCAAGTCTGTTTCCCATAACTGTTTTACGCTTGATTTTATCTATTTTTCCACTCCAAAGAAATTCAAAAACCATGGAGTTTATAGTCTTTATAATTGAATCAGACGTTACTATATTTTGAGCAAGATATACAAGTTTTGGAAAAAGTAAAGATTTTATAACAGTTATTTTGCCAAAGACAGTTAGATTTCTTTTACTCCAATTATTTATCAATTGTTTACATTTATCTATTTTTTCATTCCAGCTTAAATTTATACATTCATGTTTATCATTTCCAAAATATACTCCAAGTGATTTAACGTATCTTGACGTAAACTTTATGTTATTCATAATATTACTTATATTATTTTTTGATTTGCCAATCCAAAGGCCTTGGGTTTTTTCCCTATTTAGTTTCAGTCCAGAATAATTTCCAAACTGATCGATTATATCAAGAACAATTGGTATTTCACTGTGATTTTTTAAAAAGACAGTTGTGTCATCAGCGAGTTGAGTAACTTTAAGATGTTTCCCTTGAATTTTTATACCTTCATAATTTTCACATTTTCTTAACTGTGTTGATAAGACTTCAGCTACTATAATAAAAAGCAACGCAGAAAGAGGACAACCTTGCCGTACACCACGTTGTAGTCTAAATGAGTTTGTGATCCATCCGTTGTTTGCAATTTTTGATGTTATGTTACAATACAGAGTTTTCACCCAATTAAGAAAGGAGGGTTTAAATCCATATTTATTCAAAATTTCGAACAGGAAAGGCCACTCGAATGTATCAAAAGCTTTTTTAAAATCTAAAAATAGCATAGCACCGTCTAAATCAGTTAAATCCGTATAATCAATTATATCATCTATTTGCCTAATGTTAAAACATATATTTCTATTTTTTATGTATCCTTGTTGGTCTTGACTTATGATGCTTGGTAAAACGGATTGAAGTCGTTTTGCTAATACCTTTGCTGCTAACTTATAATCAATATTTAAGAGAGAAATAGGTCGCCAGTTTTCAAGATTTTCTGGGTCTCCTTTTTTATATAATAGCGAAAATACACTTTGTTTTTGAGTAAAAGATAATTCACCTTTTTCATAACTCTCATTTAAGGCTGAAATAACTAGGTCTCCAATTAAATGCCAAAACGTTTGATAAAACTCTACCGTAAGACCATCGAGTCCAGGACTTTTGTTAAGTTTCATATCATTAAGTGCTCTTGTAGCTTCTTCATAAGAAATTTCTCCCTCACAATTATCGGCTAATTTTGAATCCAATGTTAAATCTAATTCGATATCATTTAAATACTGGTTATAATGTTCGTCGTTTTTAAAGTTTGATGTGTATAAATTCTTATAAAATTCGACTTCTGCATTGAGTATATCTTGAGTTATAAGTATTCTGGCCCCATCAATCTTGAGTGAATTAATGACTTTCTTACTTTGACGTGATTTTTCAAGATTTAAGAAATATTTTGAATTACTTTCTCCTTTTTCAATAAAATCTACCTTTGACCGTATCTGTGCGCCTATGGATTTATTTTTATATATTTCTTTTATTTCTCCTTCAATTAAAATAATACGTGCGGAAATTTCAACATCTGGGTGATTGTCATTCGATTCATATAATATTTTAAGTTCTTTTTCTAATTCATTCAGACGGTTATGGCTAGTTCGCGATTGTTGTTTCGAAAATTCAACTGTTCGATTTCTAATTTCTATTTTACAAATTTCCCATTTTATCTGTGGTTTAATATCTTGTTGAATGATGGTATCTAAAGAAATGCCGATAATAGTTTTGTACTCATTATTTTGAAGGAGAGAATTATTAAATTTCCAATACCCAGGACCTCGTTTATTAGGTATTTTGATTTTCATTGAGATAGCCATATGATCCGTTGTTTTTATGATGGCAGGTCTTATATCTGTGGAATATATTTGGGGTACAAAGTTATGCTCAATTAGCCAGAAATCTATTCTACTTTTCTCAATATCATTTTTACGCCTCCAAGTAAATTGTTGTTTCTCTGGATTAAGTAATCTCCAAATATCACACAATTTATGCGTTTTGATTAGATTCGATAGGTTTTTAACTGTATTGATCTCGGTCTTTTGTGACTTGCTTATTCGATCGCTAATTGTTAATGTGTCATTATAATCACCCCCAATAATCTTAATACCTGAACTATTTTCATATATGATATTTGATAATTTGGTATAAAAGTCATTTCTTTCTTTTTTACCATTTGGTGCATATAAGTTCACTAATGTGTATGTATTATCAAATATGTCTAAATTGAGTAAAGTATATCTGCCTTGTATATCGCTTACGTAGTTCAAAATATTTATTTGAAGTTCATTTTTTATCAATATTGAACAACCCTTACTATTCGATTCACCATAACTATTTATAAGAGTCCACCCAATGAATTCATTTTTAATTATTTTGTCGATATTATCAGTAAAATGTGTTTCTTGTAGAAAGGCTATATCTGCTTTTTGGTTCTTTAACCATTGAATTAAACGGGCGCGTTTACTACTATCCCTTAAACCTTGAACGTTAAGAGATATAAAATGAATGATTCTTTGTCTGTGTTGCATTATATAAGGATATTCCTAAATATAGATGATTTAAGAGAGAGAAAAAAGAAATCGTTGTTTGACAGATTTCTAAACTGAAAAAAGGAAGTAATATGATGGAAGCCCGAAGTACATTCGTATCGTAAACAAATGCGAAAGGATAAGAAGTGCAAAAAGGCACCATACAAACAATTATTTCTAATACACAACAGAAACAAACAATACTTCAAAAAGCGAAGTAGAATTAGTATGTATAGAAATATTGCATTTAGACATCTATCAAAAAACCATCTTGTCAATGGACGAATACGTAGAACACGCTGAAACGTGTATTGTTGTACAAATATAATTATTTCAATAATAATGATACAACAATTAATGCTTGTGAATGCGCCATGCGCCACATTAGTGTATGCTATCGTTTGAAAAATTTCAATTAAGCGTATAGCAACGAACAAGTAAGCGTACAATATAATAATAATGCCCTTATCTAACAAAGTATAGACGTATAAACATTCATTGCTGTATACTAATGTGGAGGGGATTATTCGCCTCAATAAACAATCGCCACAGTTAACAGACATAGACAGTCACGTAGTATTAGTTACATGTTATACAGTGGTTTAAGTATTGAACCGTATATGTATATATATATATATATATGTAGTACAAAGGCCTTTGTAAACGTACAAGGGTTTAAATGATAAATAGCCACAACAGGCGTGTTTTTAAATACATGTGAAGTGCAATTATCAAAATAATCAGAACCAAACAAACGTACATTAAATCGTAATCTAGCGCTAAGTGTCCGTAGAACTGACCAGGGGTTGACATAATATTGATAGTATAAAGATAGTAAACTATTTCTTTTTTTTCTGTTTTTTTTTGTTTCCTTGTGAGTAACTGTTCTGTCATGAAGATCTTCAGCTGGCGTGGGAGGTGATCGCTCTGCCGCGCATGAGGTTTTACCTTTGTTTGGTGTGACGTATTTGTCAATGGACTGCTGGCTAGTTTTAAATATATCACGGTCCGGTTTCCTCGAGGTTAGAATTGGAGTAGACGACCCAGAAACTGAAATTTTGCTTCTATTTTTAGGAGCGGGGGTTTCCGACTGTGAAGGCAGAATTGGCTGTGAATCTTGACTGTCCGGGGAATCAGACTCGACGCTTGAGTCAGACTCCTCGCCATTTGACACATCTGCACAATTACAGTCTGATTTCTTGTGCCCTGTCTGCTTACAGTATAAGCATACCCAGTCATTAGGACACTCGTTAAAACCGTGCCCTTCTTGTAAGCATTTTGTACATTTGAGTACTTTCGGCCGCACATTCTGTCCAAAATGAAAAATCCGGCCTGAAAATTGACCAAATTGCATGAATTTGGGTAAAGGTGCTTTTAATGTAGACTCTTTTACAATAAAGATTCGGTCACCGGTTTCACAATTAGTGAGCTTTCCACTGATGCGGAGTTTCTCGCGATAGTGCGAAATGACAGTGAGATTTTGTAGAGTGAGCGTTCGCTCAATTATCCCATCTTCAACAGATAGGGGGATGTTTTGGACCCGAACCCTAACTGTTCGTTCACCATCGAACCGGTTAGGATTTGTAGGAAGGACCGTCAACTTCTTGCCTCGAAGTATTACCCCCTCAGCCATCAATTGCACTTTATCCTGGACATTGTCTAGGTAAACACGCCACATTCCACGAATGCGTTGAAGACCAGTTATATGAGTGTGTTCAATTGTCTTACTAATTGCTTCATAAAGCTCTACATGCCTAACAAATTCCTCCTTACTGGGGGTTCGTTTCCCAAACAATTCCACTTCGCGAATAAACACAAGTGGTATATTCAACTGTTGTCCGGACATGCTGTCCGAACTTGCGTTGCCCTCGCTATTGATTGTGTCCGCTATAACTGTGTTATTGTCCGCCATTATGTCAAACTGACCACTCGTAACTAGGTCAAGTCAAAATGTAGATAAGACAGTACCTTGTCTCGGTATACCTATGTAATCCGATAATCCTTTCAATCAACAAAAGTATTCACTTTATATTTACACACAAGATAACAACCTTTGTCGTCCAAATAATACTTTAAATCAACGATATTTTCTAGACCGTCAGAGCACAGCCATAGCATATGCCGCTTACATCTTATTAAATCTTATTGACTTTTCTTCATTGTTGAGAGTAGTATATTTACTCTCCTTAAATAAAAACCTTCAGGGATATCACAGAGCAATGAGATGAATAGTTCAAATAAACCTTTAGGCCACAACAAATTGATGTTTCGTTTCGCGGAATACCGCTCCTATTTTAAAGCTGCACTCTCACAGATTTACCATTTTTATAACTTTTCTATTTTTTGTCTTGGAAAGAACAAATGTTTGCGAAAATATCTGCAAACCAATGATAAAAGATTGCCGACATTAACTCAGATCGTATATTTTTATATTTCCGTTCTAAAATTAATGTTTCATGGCAGTAACGGTTTAAGAAAAATGCATAAAACATCAATTTTTGAACTTAAATATAAAAGTCTACGTGTGTGTGTGTTTTTGTGAAGGGAAGTAACCGATGCGTGGTGTTTTTTGTGAAGGGAAGTAACCGATGCGCGGTGTTTTATACTGTATATCGAAGAAACATTGTGGCTCGAATTTTGGAAATTTAATCTTATTTTTGACAATAAATGTGTTTTGACCATGCTGGAAGTCATTGTTCATCGTCCCATGCACTACAGGATCATTAATTGGATCAATAATTATGCAATAAAACATGTGTATCTGATACTGGTAGCTATAATATTGGGTTATTAGTGATTCTTTTTGAATGGAAATCGGAATGATGAACAATGACTTAATTAAGAATTATTTGATTCAAGTCAAAATACAGGTGACCAGAATTTTACCTTATGACGTCGCTGCTGAAGAAGACAGCTTAACTTAACAGGAACATGGTTCATTGTTCGGTCCAAATTGATGTATCAAAGTCATTTTTGATCAAATTCTGACAAAACAACAGTTTCGACAAATGTCTTTTCACAAATAAAGATATTAACACTGGTGTAGATAGACCAAAAAATAGGTAAGCCTTATATAAGTTTATCACCTTTATTTCTGTTTTTTACAGCATATTCTGGGATTATAAAAACATCTCATTGACCATAAAAGTACTCTGAACATACCCTTGTACTTTTCTTTTCGATAAGCACATGCTATTGCATTTACTGTTATAATCAAAACGAAATTAAGTCAAAAAATTAAATGTATATGGAGTCTGATGTTTGATGATCCAAGCGTAAAAGATCATTTTTTAAATAAATATTAGGTATTCGGACATTTAGTGGCTCAGTTCAAGATCGCATTCATTTTGGTTTAAGGACAATTTTATTGAACAATCTTTCTTATTTATATTGATTATCATAAGACATTTTTTAGCTCTTCGCTCGCTTGGGGTTTTATGAAAACTGACAAAATTGTATTTTTTTTTCGCCCGTTCGCTCCAATATTTTTTTGCCAAAAATCCGAGGAACAAAACATTAATTTGGTGTGGCCTTATCGATATCTTAGGTTGTCCAAAGTAAAGCGAAAACTTAAATACTGTGCAATTTTATACGATTTGTTGTCGGAGTAGCATGTATTAAGCACAAGGAATAATAATGGCATCTTATGATAATGGCTGGATAGATGGCGAGGCACATAAAGGGGACGAGAAAATTCGACCAAAACAGATTTATTGGCCCAGTGGCAATTTTAAGGAAGGCTTGCCTTTCTCAAAAATAGTCAAAGTATGTTCCGAAGAAGCAAAAGAAAAGATACTCAATCAGGAAAATGGCTGTAAAATATATGGAAATGAAAAGAAATACGATTCTCATAATAGCAATGATATAAAATGTCGATTTTCATGGTGGTCCATGGATGTGGACGAACAAGTTATTAAAATCATCGAGAATCGGGATCCTCAAGATCCCGGTGAAGATCTTGCTGCTATATATCATAGGCGTTCCGCAAATAAGTCGCGATATGGAACCAAGAGGTTAACCTTGGACTTCGATGAAGTAATTTCAAAATATGAGGAGTGTGCTGGACCATCCGTAACACGCATTTTAGGAACATTCAAGTACAAAAGAGAAGTCATGCATGCACTTGTTGTATGTCCCGCCGTTGGCGACCCGAGGTTTGCCGACCATCCACTCGTGGAGAACGACGAGGATTGGCTAAGAAAATCCGATGACGAGAGCACGTATTTCCCCCGTTCTGTGATTAAATGGGATGAAAATGCACCTCCGGACAAAAAAAGAAATTGGTGTCATCTGGCGTTTGCCTTTTACCTGGATCCACTTCCAGACCAAGCCTTGGTGCTCCCACAGGTTGGAGATGAATCCAACTGGTCTCAATGCGAGCAGTCTCGTATCAACTTGTCCAGGGACCTAGTTAAATAGTTATGACACATATTTTGGATAAACGATAGTGCAACGAAACTCGGAGAAAATTGGCTAGTTTTCAATAAACAAATCACCTTTAGGCCTAAAAAAAATGTCTGTTTCGGGTAACCCGACCCTACCTATAAAAATGCGCCGACCCTAACTATTTTTTTCCGTTTCTGAGCAAAAAAATATTCGTTAGCGAATAGAGAGTTACGAAGGGCGGATAAATGCGAATTGGACGATCAGAATTATTGTTTATATAATAAAACAAAGTCAGGCAATGACAGTAATGTAGGAAAGACTGCCATGTGCAAGGAAACACTCTGAACTTACGACAGATTTAAAAAAACCTAGTTATATTGAACATTATTATTGTATTCATACTTAAGAAGTTATTTAAATATATTTTTTTAAAACATACTAGTTTTCTTACTCTCCTCTAACGCTTCTTTGGAAATTTGTTTAATCGTGCCCGAGCGTTTAAAGCTGCATTCTCTCAGATACACAGTTTTGATTTTATTTTAATGTTAGTTTCAGAATAAGCTAGTTTTGGCATGAATGCCGCCAATTCAGTCATATAAGATAACTCACAATAGAACAGATCGCAATTCTTTTGAAAACTGCCGTTAGAAACGCTTTAGCCATAAAACGTCAAATTTCAACCATAAATATAAAAACTGCGATCTGATCTTTTGTCAGCTGTTTTATATCACTGGTTTCCAGACATTTACGCAATAATTTGCTCCTTTAAAAAAGGCGAGAATGCAGCTTTAATTAGAATCACTTTTAATAGCCTTTTTCTCTACTTATTGAAGTGTTTTAAATTTCGATTATACAATGTTTTAGCTTAAATTAAAAAAAACACAAATTTAATAAGGATATTCGTGAATCAGAAAAAGGTAGTAGCTTTCGTTTGTAAAACTCTAGGTTCATTATAGTTAGGACTAGCATGATGCAATTCAGTTACCTTATTCAAGATACGAACTATACCATTCGACTTAATTTGTGCCAATTTATTTCTAACGGATTCGAACGTTGTCATTACATTGTTAATATTGTTTCGTAACCAATTTCACTGTTAATATTGTTCGTAACCAATTTCACTGTTAATATTGTGTGTAACCAATTTCACTGTTAATATTGTTCCGTAACCAATTTCACTGTTAATATTGTTCCGAACCAATTTCACTTAGTTAAGGCTTTCATTGTTAATATTGTTTCGTAGCCAATTTCACTTAGTTAAGGCTTTCACTGTTACTATTGTTTCGTAACCAATTTCACTTAGTTAAGGCTTTCACTGTTACTATTATTTCGTAACCAATTTCACTTAGTTAAGTCTTACGTTTAGAATTTAACTCTATTTTATTTTTATATATAAAATTTCTTCATACATTATAATTGTTTACAAAGTACATGTTTGTCATATCATATGTCTCTTTTCGTGACAAATAATATTTAAATATTTTGCTTAACGCTTGTTTGTCCATCCTCAATGTCAATTTAAGCAATATTTAATACAAATTTACCAACTTACTATAAAAAACGGTAGGGTCGGCGCCTATATCGTAGGTAGAGTCGGCTAACTCGAACCAAATGTATCTGTTAAGGCTTAATTGTAAAAACGGATGTTTAGAGCATATTCCTGTATGTGAAGTGAAAATAATCAAAGATGACAAGTCTGTCGACAATACACATGATTAAGGGTGTCTTATATGTAAACTTGTTTTTCACTAACTTTTTGGCTCCATATTTATATATGCTGATAGTAAATGTGTGATAGTATTCCGCTAGTATACGTTATAATTAGTTATTACCAATATGATGTTATCTTTGTACTTTCGAATATTTCAACAGCTAGTTTTTGTTCGCCTTATTTATATACATATGTATCTTCATTTCATTCATTGATTCCTCCCTATTTTAATTTGTTTTCTATTCAAAAATAATCAAACTTACCGAGGACCTCATTGAAAATAAGTTGTAGAAATTCAATAGGCCTTGGTATTCAAATACTAAACTTAATAACAATATTCAGTTTCTAGACTTCAGTCCAATATGTATGAACTATTTTGTATGCATATACATTTATTATTTTGTTAAAATTTATTTATAAATTAGCCTTCTGTGATAAGTTTTTGTGATATCAAGAGAATAATATATTATCAAGTAGATTCTAGCTATTATTTTTAATATTACGAATTAATCTACTAATTATGAATTACCATGTGTATATTGACTGTGTGTGAGTGTTTTAATAAATATCGATTAATCTATCAGTCGTTATCAGACTTTTACATCAAACAGAACCCCTCGGCCATTTTCTATCGAAAACATCGTCGGATGTATAAGGACGGTTTACACTGTTAAAAATCTGTATACTTTAACTACGCTGCAAGTAGTTCGCGTAGTAATTTCAATCTGGCATATAAACTTAATGACTTAACTCTTGGGAATCTTAATTATGTTTGCAATTATACTCTTCACTGGCAATCAATTTAAACTTAGATATACAAATACAAGCTTAAACACCACAATTAATTATAAAATCATTCAGAATTTAACAAAATTCTTCTACTCATGTACATCCGATGTTGTTTTCGAGAGAAAATGGCCGAGGAGCTCGGAACGACATCAAACTCAACGTAGTTGTTTCTTTCCGTTCCTACCGTCACGTTTATCTTGTGATGATGGTCAAAATCTGGTGACTGCGTTTAAAATATTGAACTATATTTTTAAGTGTTTTTTTTAAATGTTTGGAAACTAAAAAAAAGAAAAAAAAACCCGTGAAATCCAGCTGTTTTTGTTCGTGGTAGCAGAAATGTCTGCTCGCCAAGGGAGATCACTGCGTAAGGGAATGGTTTAATACATGTAAAGAAATTTGAAACGACGTTTACCATTGGGTAAAAAACTAAATGATACCGCGCTTGTCCAATCAGAGTGCAGCAATGGAATAAACAATTGGGCTATCACGTCGTGGCGTTGCTAAATAATCCCTCATAGTCAAACTGGCACCCGGCTTTTTTCCAGTACTGACAATTGTCAGCTGTTAGAATCCCTGTTTACAGTTAAAAAACCCCACACACATTAAAGCTGCACTCTAACATATTAACCGTTTTGACAACTGTTTTTTTTTTTTTTATTTCCGTTAGAAAATTAGTGTTTTAATGGCTTAAAGCGTTACTTACGGTTTAGGTAGAATGCATTAAACATCAATTTTTGAAATCAAACTTGAAAGTCTGCGATCTGATATTTTGTCAGCTGTCTTAAATCGCTGATTTCCATGCATTTCCGCATAAATTGGCTTGTTCCAAGACAAAAAAAAATCAAGAAATTGTCATAACGTTCAATCTGTGAGGGTACAGCTTCAAGATGTTGAAGGTCAATATAAGGTCTTTCAGAATTAGGTATAATCCGGGCTCTAATAGACTCACATGTTTTACCAACTATTGAATTGAATACAATTACAAATAAAAGAAAGAAATAAAAAGATAAATAAAATGAAGATGTATCAGAAAAAGTTAAAGAATTGCAAATTAAAGGTTCTTAAATATTTTATAAAAAACTGTCGACACTTTTGACATTTCTGACAAGGAGAATACGTTATTAAAATACATGCATGCTGTTATTCGTTTGTCTTATCCAGCAAATGGTTTTTAACATATTTTAAAAATGAATTATGTTTGAGATCGTTTTTATATCATTCAGCAAAGTATTCCAGTCTTTTATGTCACTAAAGATGATTAAAGTGTTTTCTTTCCAGTAAAAGTTAGAACAAAACAATACAAATTTGATAAATTGACCTTACGACAGCGGCTTCTAAGCCACGCCCCCTGATATCAAGGGAGCGAACTCTGTCTATGTCCGTCAAACAAACGAGGAAGTAATGGCGTCTTGCGTCGTTTCGCTTTCCGATATTCCTGACAAATTATCATAAATGTGACATTACAATGCAAACAAAATAGAAGTTAAAGGAATTTGTAACTGGCTGCTACATCGGAAGGCTCGATATATCTTTAGAAAATGACGATATCTAACATTTACGGGGTGAAATATACAGTAGAGAGAAAATCGGATAGCCGCCATATTGTCAACATTGACATCGATACAAAGGAAAAGCGTGTGTGTGACGCATACTGTAAATGCAAACAAGGGTAAGTTTAACTTTAAATAACACCGGTCGTTCTAACAGTATTGTTGAAACAAAGATTAAATCATCGCACAATATGAGTAAATCATAAATGGCCCGAATGGGGAACCCGAAAGTGACATTTAATAACAGTTACATGCCAGCTATGCAGTATAACCTTGTATTCTATAGTATGAGCCGAAATGGTTTATTGGGGTTATGCATAAAAAGTTTCAGTTCTAAGCGATTGAACACTCCCCCTTATGAATAATAGTTGACAAGTGACAATTGTGGGTGATACCAACCTGTAACTTTTGCACTGCTCAAACATTCACATGCTTTGATTTTTGTTCTTACAGAAATTGTGGAACATGTTCACACACTCTGGCTGTAAAAGTAGACCTGGGAGGAAAAGTCTTCAACAAGCCTACCGCCACAGGGGACCTAGCATAAGACCAGAAACCGCCCCCCTCCCACACACACATGATATATGCCAGTCCAGGCAATGTCAACCGCAAGAGAAAACCAGTGATGATGTGATGACAAGTTTTACAATAATCGGTAGGACCTATTTTAAAGCTTTTTACAACATTTAGTTTTACTGTGCTGTACAAAAGTAATGGACTATTTGTCCAGAGAAAAACAACAACCACAAAACATACAGTTAGCTATTATCTTGTCAATATTTCATTATGATATACATGTAGAAAACAAACATCAAAGGCAGAGCATTACAGCTAGTATTAAAATATTTAACAATACATGTAACTGATTTATTTTAATATTGGCATCTTTTATTTATTTCAGGAAAGTGTGGTCTTTTGAAAAGAGTTCTTGAAGTTGTTCAGCATGTTGTTTTGATGGATTCTTGGAAGGGTGTATCTCTATGATGTTAGCTTCAGTTCTGGAGTATAACACCAGTTGTAGCATATTTAATATCATATTTATTAAATACATTGTTGTTTTGCAAACATTCCTTATATATTTCTTTGGTGTTTATGTATGATATTGTAGGTGAATATCTCTTTAATGCAATGGCAAATATATTTTAAAATATATAGCATTAGCAGAAGTTATTTTTCACTGTTAAAGCTGCACTTTCACAGATTGATCGCGTTGACAACTTACCCAGGATTCGATTGCATTTATCATATTTTGGCTCGGAGAAGTTTGCTTTGTGATTTATATATTAGGTCTTAATTTAAAGAATGCCAAAATAAGCCGATTCTGAGACAAAAAGTGTCAAACTAGAATTCTGTGAGAGTGCAACTTTAAGAATACTGTTAATCGAGTGTGCATGTGATCCGGACTCTGAACATTGGATGAACTATCATTAATTATTGTAACTTTACGTAAATGGCCCAAAATATAAGAATAACAATGAAAATATGTACATGTTTGACTTGTTCTTTATTCATAATAAGTCTAAGTCTTTACAGCACATGTTTGGCAGAATCAAGTTCTAATGAACATAATAATTGATTAAAATGTACAGTGAAATAAATTGTTTTATACAGAAAATAATACCTTAACGATTCAGACCGATCTGTTCTCGTTTTTTATTGGTGGCTCAGATATTTATCTGAGTTTTGGAGGAGGCCTAGCTGGTGTGAGCTGGTCAAATACAGTAGCTGCTTGAGGGTCAGGGTTTTCTTGATTGGATTTCCCGTCGACAAAGTGCTGATATGAAAATAAGAAATCTATGAAATGTGTCGGAATGACAGCTACAATAGCCATTGTTTACATAGGAACCATACGAGTAGATGAGATTCGGAAGCATGCGATGGTTCGGACAAAAATTTAGTTGTACGATATTTCCTGATTTACTTTGAAAGCAAAGCAGTTTATAAAAACTACATAACGGTATCAACAAAAATACCTCTATCTTGAATGAAATCAATCGTGTCCATGTTGAACCTGATATTAAATGGCCATTAATGCCGATTTGACAACACAAGCCAAAGCATAAATGTACGATGTTTATAGTTTAAAAATAGTAACACTAATTTAGGTCATGCACGGACAATTTCAGTATTAAATAATTTTTGAGCGGATTGAAATAAGTAGTTTTGTTAAAAAAAAATACTTTTGTACAGACGTATAGATGTTTCGCCTTTGAACGATCTTTCAAAATCTCCAAGTTCAGCTTTTGATGAGGTCTTCCACAGAGTCTGATACAGCACTTGCATTTTTCTAAATAACTCGCTGGTTTCGAATACGGAACGAATTGGAAGCCATCTTTAGTCGGCCTGGCTACCTTGTATCCGAATTACAAGTGCCATGACAACACCTTTTTACCATAATACTTAAAAAGGCGAGGAATTGCCAGCGCATGTATATGACGGACTCTGGTCAGTTTGACGGACAAAATGGCGGATAGCAACACGGCTTATCAGCCCTACATTCTGATTGGCGGATAGGACCTGTCAATCAAATCCTGTCGTAAGGTCAATTATGAGTAAACATCTCTTACATGTCAAATTGTATTTTCTTTCGTTCACATATGATGTACTCTTATTTATGACGATTTTAAAAGTATGGTTAAGACTCATATGTTCCTTTCTATTTCAACGCGGATAAAAATATGGTTGATAACACTTTGTCTTTTTTGTGTTACCCATTTATTAGTTATAACAAATATAGAGTTTGTCTTTGAGTTCCTAGTTTAGACTTAGGTACCCAAAAATCAAACGAAGCGCCCCAGGTGACACTGCTTTTAAACGGAACAAACATATATATTAGTTTTAAAATCGATTCATATCTAGCCTTCAGTAGAAAAATATGCTTGAGTTAACTTGGCCATTGGTCCGCGTGTGTAAACCACTTGTTAAATTACGTCATATATGCGACGTCGGAACGCATCATTTTACTTAAAAAAAGACTCAAAATAAAGATAACTTTTCTTTTTCTTCACCATTTTAAATGAAACAAAGGGCAGTCCCGCCTTCGTTTTATTACTGGAAATTGATTAGGTGATTAGTTTCCTACAACATTTCGACAAACATGTTTCAAAACTATCGTTTGGCAGTGCTACATTAGACGGCAGTTTTGGGAAAAGGTTTTTCGAAGTGTTTTCAGAAACTAAATTCTCACTCAAACTCTGGTAAAAGACCGAATGCGGGTCTTTGTAAGGTGCTTAGACTGTGCTTTATTTCGTTTTAAATGGTGAAGAAATAGTGTAGTTATATTTGTTTAAAGTCTTGCTTTCCGAAGTAGCACTCATGACGCAACTTATCACGTGGTATACACACATTGTTGGTTCTATTAATATTACCTTCTCCTGACAGGGAAATGTTTTTCCTTCGTTGTACATGTACATAGATCCTGTTGGAAAAAAAGGTGCACGTTTCATTTTCACCAGGTGCGCTGCTCCATTCATTCAAGACGGGAAAGATCGCAAGAGGAAGACCCTTCTATTAGCTTTAGTTTCGGTGCGCTGCGCATGGTGTATAACCTGAATGTCAGAAAAATAATCGACACACATGGCTGCTTCTGTGTGTATTTATAGAAATCCTTGACGCGTAAAAAGTGGGCCAAATCGGAAAAAAAATTGTGCCATTCCATTGACCCCATTTTAGTGCTCTGCGCATGCCCATAAATGTCACGAAAATTTAAAGGTTAATTTTTACTTTTTATAGGGATCATGGGCGCGTTTAAGGCAGGAAAGATCGGTAGCCTTGTCGGATTAGAAGGAGGCCATTCCATTGACAGCAGTTTCGGCGCACTGCGCATGTTCTATGACCTCGGGGTCAGATACATGACTGTCACACATAGCTGCAACACTCCTTGGTAAATTGTATTTTATTGCTCATTATTTTATATAAGTATTATTATTTATATAGCTATAACCGAAATCTTTTCTACACCATCTTTGACTTATACTGCTTAGACTATGATATGAATCCGTGGGAGGCAAATAGATTGACTTCAGTCGGTCCGTCCTGGAGTCTTGTGGCACGGAGTTCTCGGTTATGTTCCCCTAATTTAACTTATTAAACTGTGTTGTTCTCCAAAGAATTTTCATATAAACTTATTAAATATTATATTCAATTATAATTGTATTTCTTAGAAATACTAATGGAAGTCAAGTGCTTGTAACAAAAGCGTTACTTTTCAGTTATTGGTAACATACAGTTACATACAATACGGCCTGTACACAGTATCCGTTAAGGCATTTTTTGCTTTTTGGGGGCTTAAATTTAAAAAGGATGGTCTATGTTTTTAGACATTATACGACATTACTGGTTAAACAATTATTTATATTTTCTGAAATCAATGGGTAACGTATACTTTATGCTGTATCTTCATAACTCATCCATGGCCAAGTGGCAGAACATGGCCAAATGTTCAGCAAAAATAGTTCTTTCAGAAAATCTAGGTTAAGAAAATCCAAATCTCTCAATTCCAATGGTTATTATGGCATTTAATCTCCTATAAAGCCACTTTTATTTTACAATGTAAATGTATTTATATACAGGAATGAAATGACTGATTACATTAGACAGTTTTATGTAAGCACTGATACACACATAAAATACATCGTCGTTAAGACTTTGTCAGAAGTCGGTATGTTACTCTCACGCACATTTAAGTAACATTTTTACCGCTTTGGCACGATTCGATTGAACATGTTTGGTCCTAATAATACACCATAACATTTTAAGGGCACAAAACTGGCAGCCATGCACTCCAAACTACATCGTTTCTTTAACATATTTGGTCCATATGATATACCGTACATTTTAACAGCTGAAAAATGGCACATATCAACGACCTCTATTTTTCGCTATTATCTTTAAAGGGCAACTGAAACTGAAATCTTGAGGGTCCGAAATACAACTTGTTTTAAATATATTTGACCCTTTTGGTATACCATACATTTTTTAGAGCTGAAAACGGGCTTTTCGATCCATTTATTCAACAGGTTTAAACATGTTCGGCTTCATTGAACACCATACAATTCCAGGGTTGATTACTGACAAGTGGGTGCTCTAGGCTACAAGATGTTTGAACATATTTGACTCCACTGGTATACCATACATTTTCAGGGCAGATAACTGGCAAGTCGATGCTGCGGACTTCAACGTTACTGTAATGGGAAAGCCGGTTGGTGGACTGACAGAGTTTGGGAAGGTTGTGCCCAGAGTTTTTAAATCTCCATCGCTTTGATCTCCCTCATTAAGCATCATATTCATTTAGCATACATTTGTAAACTATAAACTTTCACAAACATTTTCGAATATTTTTTAAAGGGGATGGACACCAGTTGGTCCCAAAATAGGTAAATACAATATCACACAAGTAGGCTAACATTATCAAAACAACCTAGTATGAGGCCGATAATACATCATGTTACATGATTAAAGATTAATTTATCGCTGTCTCAGGTGAGTTAATCCATGTAAATTTAGCGAATTATGGTTTTCCAGTTTATTGTGGGTTTATTAAGGCCGTAAAAGTCACTTAATTGTAAAGGTACACATATGATGCTTTTAAATTAACTAGGATTTACGTGGTAGACATCCCCAGTAAAATTCGGAAAAATACGCAAAAACTGAAAAAGATACATGTGTCGTAAGCGATGTAATACATCTGTAAGAGAGATTCAATGCGTTGTACACACTGGTATCAATTTTATGCCAGTTCTTGAAAATTTTCTTTTTTTTCTTGCAAATGTATCATCTGGTGTCTAGTCCCTTTAAAGTTCAATCAATTACTTTATGGTCAAGTAAAAGACATTACCCCACACTTTCAACGTTTACAAACAGCGCTCTCTCATAAAAGCGAACGTATAAAATTTTATGACTTGACAACCAGCAACTTAAGTTCGGACTGAGGTGAAACACATTATTTATTTTAACATAAACTGTCATTCATTTTTTGAGAGAATGAAGCTTCATTACAAGAGAAATATATGAGCGCCATTTGCATGAAATAGCGCTATTTGCAAGAGGACGATTTTGACTATAATTACAGAATATTTGAATTAAAAAAAATTATCTACTTACCCTTCCTAGTAGCTCTGGGGATGTTGCTCTAAACAATTATTTTTTAGGCATAACTTAAGTTCTTGTCATATGAAATATGAAGTTTGTTAACTTCTTTTACGATAGAAAGTGCTGCCAAACTATTGCGATAGCTATAGTTCAAGTCATATTAATTATGAAGTAGATAACCTATATTGCCTCAACAACCCCCCCCCCCCCCCCCCCCCCCCCGATACGACATATTTCTGAGAGGCTTCCCAGGGGATTTTGGTCTGAATTCCAGGGCATTTTGATATTACACCAGATAATTATTACGCAGTGAAAGTATGCGCAATATCTACATTTATGATATATGAATAAATACAGAAACACACTCTTATTACAATAATTTTTGGACTAAGTCATCATGGTCCTTCAAGGAATTTACACTCATAACTTTATGGATGCTTTTCACTGTCAACTTGGCTAGTTAAAAATAATGCCCCCTCCCCCACCTCCCCCCCCCCACACCAATTGAATAAAGCGGCTGTATTTTATGCCTAAAGGCCCGGTCACACCGCAAGAACTTTGCTGGAGCGTTCCTGGAGCGGTGAAAAAAAATCATCACCGCTCGTTACCGTTCACCAGAAGTTGGCCCCCGTTAAGGCAACGCCTTATACGCTCGGCCACCGCTTATGGTCCTTCCTACCGCTCCGAAAGTTTTGAGCTGCACAAAATATTGCGAGCGGTGAGGAGCGGGCAATTTTCCGCTCCGGCAAAGTTAACCACCGCTCCAACAACGCCCAGTCAAAGTTTGGCACCGCTAGACGCAAGTTCGTGGACGCTTGGGTCCGCTTGGCCAACGCAGAAATCTTGAACGCTGGACCACCGCTGCTTCGCCAGCTTTGCCCAGGCGGTGATTAAACGTTGCACAAACTTTGGTGGAGCGGTTGTAAGCGTTTTACGAGCGGACACGGGATTGCTGGAACAGTGTCGGGCGTTGAAGCAGCGATCCATTGCGGTGATGAACTTTGGTTTGGCGTTGGTATGGAGGTGTCGGAGCGGGACCAGAATAAACCAACGCTCGCTACCGCTCGCTACCGTTAAGCCAACGCTATAGCAATGCCGGCTTCAGCGGTGCACCGCTAAGGCAACGCCCTTGTTTTCGATTGTTTTCCCATTTTGTGCGCGGTGACGAGCGTTGTCGAAATCCGGTCCCCTCTCCCTACCGTTCAAGGAACGCTCCAACAAAGTTCGGGCGGTGTGACCGGGCCTTAAAATTCAATTATATACTTTCTTTTTAAAATGATTGACTATAATTATAAAAACAATAAAAGGTGTTGTTTTTTTTCATTTATTTCAGTATATTAGACTGTAACGGTCATATATTAGATAAATGGTATTTAACAAAGACACATCTTAATTATTTTCAACATAACTAAGATTCGATAATCATAATTGTTACGTAAACGTGTGCATAAACATTTATTAAAAACCTTTCAAAATTAAATGCATAATAATGGAAATACAGAATAAATGAACAGTTAATTAACATAATTTTGCACCAGTCAATTGTAATCACGCCCACGCCCCCCCCCCCCCCCAGGTCCGGGGAACAGCGGGGACAACATCATAGCCATACACAAATAACATACAATGAAATACCGTGGTACAAGTACCTAAGAACACAAACTTTTGCTCGGAAGAAGAGTAAACATTTTATTTCCATTTCTTTTTCAAAATGGAAAATATACAAACTTTGATAAAGTTAGAAGTAATTTTGCCGATTAAGTTATCTTGTGCATTATTTGCAGCACCAAAAAGGTTATTAAAATAATTATACAAATCATCGATAGATAAGCCTTCAGAGCTGGGTTTATTTTTCTTGTACTGATTTTTTTCCAAAACTGTTTTGGTTTTGTTTTTGCCATATAATAAAACATAAATTTTGAGTGATAAACCTTTAACTACTTTCTAAATAATGCGTTTATGAAAAATATTAATTATTGATAACAAGATTATTACTGTATTTTATAGCTGAAAAGTTGAAAACGCGTAATATTAAATGATTGGTGAGTGCTAAAAACATATTGTGATCAACTAAAGTCTCATGAGGTAAAATTTCCATGTTTTCTGCACTTTTCTTTCAAATTAAACTCGATATTCTTTCTTACAATCATTGGTGTTCGACATTTATTCATCCTTTTTGATATATCAAAACAATTGTATTAATTGTGGGAAGTCTTGGAGTAAGAGTGCATCTTTAATGACTTGACTCTTTGGAATCATATTTTTATGCAATAATTCACTTCAATGACAATCAACTTAGACTTAGTAGTACATAATACATACAAAAACACTACAAATGATTAATACTATTTTTTAAATTACGAACATTTTCTTTATAATATCTGTCATGTGTTTCCGTTCCGGATAAGAAAATCCGACCCGAGGGCACCTGCGTTGCCAGCCTCGTTGACGGCCACCCAGCGTGCCCAAGGGTCGGATTTTTCTATCTGGAACGGAATCACATGATTGTTATTTTTTCTAGCACACCTTAAATTTCATATTTAGCGCGTGACTCATCTGGCATTGGAGGATGCCAGATGGAGTTTTCCAGCACAGCTGAATTCACCGCAAATGCCTATCCGGTATGCTAGAAACTGATGTACCGGCGCACGGAGGTGTTCCGAATGAGGCAAAAGGTCTACACATCATGTACGGGGCTAAGGAAATCACAGTCCTTTAAAAGACCATACCTGGACGAGGAGTTGACTAGAAAACGGGGAGAAGTCTTTTTCAACGCCTGAAACTTGCTAAGAATGACCATGTTAAAACTGTCAGGGGTGGTATTCTATATACAACCTAAAATAGTCTAATGGTCATACATCATTGACTTCATTCACCCTATTGGTCAGTTATTAATAACAAGTTATCCGATTAGCTACATCGTTCTTATATCCCTTTAAGACCATTTCTGAATACCAACCCTTTACTACAAATTGAGTTATCATTGTGAACAAGAATAATGTTTCCATTCACAGAGTGATATTTCTAAATTCCAACCTTGACCGTAAGTTTCTTTGCGCAGTATATTCTCAGTTCTATATTAGGAAATTAACACGATTGCTAAATTAAAATATATATAAATCGGTATTGTGTATTTGGAACTAATACCAAGGCATATATGTATTGACCTGACCCCTGGCCCATTTTGTGAAGATTTTCATACCGGCTTATTTGCTTATACTGTCATTTAAAACCACTCTAGTGCAATACGGCCGTATTCCACTCTTGTGACGTCACGTCATCGTTGCGCGATGTTGAAATGACGTCATAAAACAAAAAGTGCGTCGTAAAAATGACATTTATTATGAAAACATGGCTTTAAAGTGATCTGACTGGTAATGTATATATATAATAACAGTGTTATTAGTACTGCGTTGTGATCCGGAATGTCGTATTAGACTCTCATGGAGTTTTGCAGATTTTGATTTCACTCGTCTAGCGCCTCGTGAAATCCGAATCTGAAAAATCTACTCCAGTCAAATACAACCTCCCGGATCAAAACGCAGTACTAATAATCCTATTATATTATACATGTGCTTTTGCCACTGTATTTAAGGGATAACATTTCAGTAAATCACCAGTCAGTCTTTTTTAATCAGGTGAAGCAGTATATATAAACAGTGGCCGGCCTAGTTATGTGGTAATTGCATATGTTTGCAGAAATTAAACCAATACATCGGCTTAAATATTTTGCATCATCCCATGTGATATTTCTCAAAGTACATTTAACAATGAAATAATGAATAATGAATTCAACTATTATTTGTAAGTATCTTAAAGCTGCACTCCCACAGACTGAAGGTTTTGAAAACTTTTTTATTTTGTGTCTTGGAACGAGCCATTTTTGCGAAATGCATGGAAACCAGTTATATAAGACTGCTGACAAAAAATAAGATCACAGATTTTTATATTTAAGTTCAAAAATTGATGTTTTATGCATTTTTCTTAAACCATTAGTAACGGTTTAAGCCATAAAACATTTTTTGAACAGAAATATAAAAATCTACGATTTGACCTTTTGCCAGCAATCTTTTAATTACCATTGGTTTGCAGATATTTACGCAAAAATTTGCTCTATCCAAGACTAAAAATAAATAGTTGTAAAAACGGTAAATCTATGAGAGTGCAGCTTTAAAGTTATAATTAAAGTGATGCTTGTATATAAAAGGAATACATTCACATGTAAAACAAACATAAATTTTAAGTGATAAACCGTCATTTACTACTAACTAAATAAGGCATTTATGGAAAATATTAATACTGATAACAAGATTGTAACTGTGTATTTAATAGCTGAAAACGCAAAAATATTAAATGATTGGTGAGTGCTAAAAGATTTACTAACTTAATAACAAGATTGTATCCATCTATTTAATAGTTTTCTGCACCTTTATTTCAAATTAAAAACTGAGTGTCCTTTATAAGAACCATTGTTTTCGATATTTATTCATCCTTTTTGATAAATTAAAATAATTGTATTAAGTGTGGTATACCTTATTTGGGAGTAAGAGTGCATCTTTAAATAGTTATTAATACATCAAATTGAAACCTGAAAATCCTACTTTTAGATTACCTTTCTGAATACAAGGATAATTTAATAGTGATAACTTAATATACATTATCTAACGGCGTACGGGATTTGCGTCCCTTATAATTATTAGATTTAATATTAAATATTTACATTCGTTGAGTCCTTCGTGTGGATAAAACTTGACTATAAGTATCTTCCATGGCCGAGAGTGTTATGCACCAGTCACTTGTAACCACGCCCCCAGGTCCCGGGAATAGCGGGAACTTTGACTTTCGGTCCAGCCAACACCGGCTAAAATCCCCGCCCTGCGGGGACGAACAGTTGGTAAAATCCCCGCCAAATGCCCCCACACCGAAGGGACCTTAGGTTAAGCCTATTCCCCGCTATATTTAAAGCGAAGACAAAACCACCGCATTCACCCGGCACTGCGGGGTCACCTGAAAGGTAAAAACACGGCCCATTTCCCTGGCTATCCCCGGTATACCTCCGGACCTGGGGGGGGGGGGCGTAGTTACAATTGACTGGTGCATTAGATAGGTTTATCCCAATCCGAGCGTAGGGTGTTTTGCGGAAAGGAGGTTTCTTACACGAGCGGCTATGGTAGATGCGTTTTCTCCCACCTCAGTTAAACAATATAAGTAAAAATGTATTTCTTGCTGGAACTCTTTTGTGCTTGGTGAAAATAATTGCGTATGGATATGCGATAATTTGTGGTTGTCATGGATATGCGCGCAGTAATTCAGATTATGTTAATAGTCAAATCGGTCTTTAAATAGTTCTAAGGAGAGTGAAGCATTTTTTCTTGAAAGGTGCGCTAAAACTGTTAAGGGTGACAATTGAAGCGAGAAATAATTAATGAGTGTTCTAAATATTGCCACAAGACAAGGTTTCCATGATGCTACAGACGACAGTTTTCAACAAGGGATGTAATTACAATGTGGTGACCATTAAAAAGGAGTTCCATACGGGCAGTTTATCTCCGCCAGTGGGCAAGTTAAGAATTTCTAGCATAGTTAAATTTTTGGATCTACTTATCCGAGGTGGGAGAAATTCATTTCGTATAACATGCAAGGAGTTATGACGTCATTGTTTATTTCAATATTGCGCCCCGACTGGATTACCGCAACGTCATTAAACCAATGATATACGACATTTAAAAAAAGCTATTCTTTTTTACAAACGGATGTTGTTGGTTACAATTCTTTAAGGACAAATACTGAATTGCATAAGATAGTGCTTAGTTTCAATCGTAATGCATTTTCTTTTAAATGTTAATTTAACTATTTATCGCATTTTTTCGTGCGTTTATGCTTTTTGAACGCAGTATAGTAGGACGATTGAGCAACTGATGAAACAGCGTTTGCAGAATTTGCTCGCGTGCCATACTGCGTTCATACAGCATAGATGCAAGAAACAACTGCGATAAATCCTTTAATGACATTTAGGTTATGACGCAAGCCTACAAATTTAAAAACCTGACAAGTTCAGAGTTGTTTTTTTTTTATCTCAGAGTACCTTTTTAAATTATAATTTCGATTCCTGTTGCATTCCAAGCTTTAAATGTGTTTATTTATCACATATTCAGTACTAATGTAAAGAGTCCACTTGAGCTCACAATTAACAATTATGTATTTATTTTTCATTATTCAGTTTATAATTGTCTTATTCAACTTCAGGCGTGGTTTGTCATGTGGTTCATTGAGTCAATATAAACTGCTACGGACGCTTGATAGTTTTACAGTTTTATTTTACTCTCATCACATTATAAAAATATGTGTTATGAGGTCATCGAGATAAAAAAAATTACAAAATGTTGTATATAAACATGTAAAAGAATAATAATATATATTGACCAGGCTGTATGGTTAGACATGTAGTACTAATTAGGTAGAAATATAAATAGTTTGAGTACATAAACAGATAGAACTATTTATAAGGACAGTGGATGTTATAATTAGTGAAAATCAACTAATTATAGTGAAGGGTTGCCAGGCGGGGTTGTAAAAGCTTGACATATAATTTTGACAAATTTGCTCAGGTTATTCAGCATCAAAGGACAATTTTCACACATAACATTTTTGAAATTTAATATATCAGTAGTATGCATTTACATAAGGTACTTATCTTTTCATATCATTAACAAAATATGGGCACGGTAAAAGATAGTGGAATTCATCACCAATTTCATTTAGAGTACATAATTGATTTTTTTCTATCGGTTCTGTCTATGTCGACCCATCTTCCCTTGTCAATTGGTAAATGATTATTACAAAGTCTAAAATTTATCAGAGACTGAACAAGGTTCTCATTTACATTAGGATAACATTTTTCAAGTTCCAATTCAGTTTTATAAATTCTGTAATTGGTAAATTTGGAGGAGTTAAAAACATCACTATTCCAGGCCTGTTTGAACTGGTCTTTTAAACAAGTTTCGACTAGATTCAACAAAGATTGCTTTGAAGCAGTATAATATTGGTTCTGCCATATATAGCTCAAACAACATTCATCAAGAATAGCCTTGACTGTGCGGTTTACTATGTGAATGTCCACAGGAATCATCCTCCGTAATCGAATGATTGCGTTCTTATTTCTTAAAAGCTAGCACAGACAGTACGTTGGATCATTGTTTTTATCCATTGGCCTACCTTTTTATACTATTATCTAACAATGTTCATCCTAATCCAGCTCCGACCTCTGAACCAAGTGTTTCAAAACCCATTGATTCTTCTTAACAAGAACTCATTAAAGGCGGCCTTTGTATCATGCATTTTAACATTCAGAGTTAGCTTACAAAACTTGATATACTCGACATAGAAGCTCAACCCTTCGATGTGTGTACAGAAACCTGACTCTCTCCTAGTACCGCTGACGACCTACTTCACATTCTTAACTTTAGTAATCCTATACGTTGTGACAGAGTCGGTAGAAATGGAGGTGGTTTTGCTGTTTATGTATTGCATTCCGACCAAGAAATGATCTACACATAATCGGAAACGAAACCTTATGGGTAGAACTAACTGTCAACCATCGGAAACTGCTCGTTGGTATGTGGCTTTTATCGTCCTCCTGACTCAAATAACAATGATTGGCATCTAATTGAACAGAGTATTAAATGGTGAAAGATGTGACAGATGTCTCATTATTGCAGAATATTTCAACATCCACCTACATCAGTCAACAATCAACAGCATAAATGCTCTAAACACGTCTTACAATGTTGATCAACTTATTTCGACATCAACTCTCTTCACAGGGCACTCAGAATCTCTAACTGATTTGATCATGATTAAACACTCATTTCAGATTATTACCTGCATCGTAGCAGACCCCTTTGTTCCTGACTTAATATGCTTTGTTCCCGACTGTTCAGTCGTTGTAATTCTTGGATTTAATAAAGTAAAATTTCTGACATTCAAAAGACTCACCTGGTTTAATGACAGCGGCGATTATGTTGCCTATGATGAAAAATGTAATCAAACAAACTGGGAATGATTGCTACTGAATTAACATGCAGAAGAAACAGTACTAAATAATACCGACAGTATTCTTGCATCCGCATCAGATACTATACCTTACACGCTAGCTACGATCCGCCCATCTGATATTCCTTGGATGAATAGTGATATTAGAAAGGAAATGCAATAACCTGCATACAAAGCAAACTATACTGAATTCTGAAACATCATGGGCAACCTTCAACGAATACACAAAAAAATACTGATAAGAAAATCTAAAACTGAATATGAACATAAACTCATTGATAAATTTAATTCAAATAAAACGAATGTAAAGACTGGGTGCCAAATAAATAAAATAATTGACCAATAAAGTAGCGGCCAAATATAATATCAACACTCTTATACAATGTTTAATATGCAGATAGCGACCACTATAAAATTTAATTTCTTAATGATTTTTTCTGCTCACAAATCTCATTTAGACGATGAAGACATCCCTCTACTGGATCTTCCTATCTCTGGTACAACATTGCATACATTCATTATAGCTCGTATGGACATTTCAGATGCAATCATGTCCATGAACTCAAGTAAGGCCTGTGGTCCAGATCGCATCTGTCCTTGTTTGTAAAGGCGATGTGTTACAACTCTGTCACATGCCCTGTCAAAGTTTTTCAACATGGTTATTAGTACATCTTTTTTCCCACTGACTAGAAAATGTTGCACACATTTTTAAAAATCAAAACTCTGCAAACTATATAAAGCATTCTTACTTCGTTCCAATCTGATTTTGTTAAAGGAAGTTTTGGCAGTTGATAAAATCAGTGTGTGTATACCACGTGATAAATTACGTCATAAATGATACATCGGAAGTCATTTTTTTGCTTTAAATGAAGACATTAATCAAAGTTAATGCTACTATTTAGTGACCATTTTAAATGAAACCTGGCACAGTCTACGCCGCTTACATTACCCCGCCTTTGGTCTTTTACCAGAGTTTGATTGAGAGTTAAGATTATTAAAATACTTCGACAAACCTTTTCACAAAACCGCCGCCTGATGGAGCACAGTCAAAATAGTATTTTGAAAAGAGGTTTGTCCCCCAAAGGGGGGGGGGCTCTTAAAGCGGCACAGACTGCCCATTGTTTCATTTAAAATTGTGAGTAAAAACAAGCCATCGTTTGAAGCAAAAGGTTGCCTTCCTACGCAGAATTTATGACGTAATTTATCACATGGTATACACACACTCGGAACTCAGATAGAAGCCGCGTGTGCTGAAAACCACTTTTCTTCTCTAGTCAATCATTTCGTTCCGTTTTCCATTTTTCCATTTTTCTCTTTTCCAATTTTAAAGCCATGTTAAAGTTAAAGTAACAAAACATGTACCAGCAATCTAGTTAAATCATGACTAATAGTTATATCTTATTAAAATGTCGTATATTACTTAAAGGGGCTGGACACCAGAAGGTCCAAAAATCGTCAAACACATTATATCCACAAAGCAAGCCTAGAACTGTCAATACGAGCAAGTACGAGGCCGATGTTACATTATTGAAATAATGTTTTGTCGCAGTCTCAACTTAGTTTACCCGTTTGAAAATTACGAAAAACGGTTTCCTAGTTTATAGTGACTGGTTTACCCGTTTGAAAATTACGAATAACGGTTTCCTAGTTTATAGTGACTGGTTTACCCGTTTGAAAATTACGAACAACGGTTTCCTAGTTTATAGTGACTGGTTTACCCGTTTGAAAATTACGAACAACGATTTCCTAGTTTATAGTGACTGGTTTACCCGTTTGAAAATTACGAACAACGGTTTCCTAGTTTATAGTGACTGGTTTACCCGTTTGAAAATTACGAATAACGGTTTCCTAGTTTAAAGTGACTGGTTTACCCGTTTGAAAATTACGAACAACGGTTTCCTAGTTTATAGTGACTGGTTTACCCGTTTGAAAATTACGAACAACGGTTTCCTAGTTTATAGTGACTGTGTATATTTAGCATGAGAAAGTCACGTGGTTAGTACAGATATATTACTGGGGTTTACGTAGTTACAGACAAACCCAGTTAATTTCGATTGGGAAAAAATGCGCCAAAAAATGCCAAAGATACATGTGTCGTTAACGATGTGATACATCAGTAAGCAAGATTTAAAGCGTTGTACACAACGATATCAATTTATGTTAGTTTTTGACAGTTTTCTTTTTTTCTTGCAATGGTATTATCTGGTGTCTAGTCCCTTTAACAACAAAACTTATTTTATTCATACTGTATTGATTGGTTTACAAGTAACCAATAACAAATAAGTAGGGATAAAAATGGGAGTACTTGTTTGAAAAAGTAGGGTAAAATATAGGGATATTAAGAACCAAAAGTAGGGACAGTAGGGCTCATACCTTTTTCGATGCAAATAAATGACTACTAAATCTGCACATCAATTAAGCTGTACATATTGTTATCTTGACTTAGAAACCAGTGTTTCAAGAGGGATTCAGTCACAGGATAAGGAGTTGAACCTGGAAATGGTGTCTCCGACTTGTCAACATGCACCATTCAATTTCATTATAGAACCCCTCTTTCAGCACTGGAGACCTACTACATCAAAGTAATCCTACAAAAATACTAAAATTGGCTCTTATTAAAACCAAGATATAGGTTACGTCAAACAATGCATTTAGTTAAAACTTTAATATTATTTCTCGAACTATTTTTACCAAAAAGTAGGAATAGTATGGCTTTTTAAAAAACAAATAGGGAAAAGTAGGAAACGAAGGGCCCGCTTGAAAGCCTGTGTTGATCTTGGACAATTCAAATAAGTTACCAACTGTTTGTAATAATACCAAACGGTGGAAAGGGATTTACATAAGCTGCTGTATAGCTTGTTTCCCAATCAACAACATTATTAATGTTGATTTCTTTGTTTGTGCATTGTATGTATTATGTTATGATACTGAATAAATCTTGTTTAATCTAAAATAGGTTGAGTGGGGACATTTTCAACATACAATGTTTAAGGATAGCCTTAGATTTAAACGATAGAGATATATTCGTCTTTATGCACCAGTCAATTGTAACCACGCCCCCACCAGGTCCGGGATTATACCGGGGATAGCCGGGGAAATGGGCCGTATTTTTACCTTCCAGGTGACCCCGCAGTGCCGGAGGAATGCTGGGGTGCGGGGGCATTTGGCGGGGATTTTAGCAGCAGTTCGTCCCCGAAAGATTTTACCCGGGCTTGGCTGAACCGAACGTCAAAGTCCCCGCTATTCCCCAGACCGGGGGGAGGGGGCGTGGTTACAATTGACTGGTGCATTAGAAGGAGCATGTCTGCTTTCGATCGTCTTTCAGAAAGTTTTGTAGTTATTTTTGTTTGTAGAAAAATAGTATAGCTATTAAAATAACCTTCGTATTATCCTCGGCAGCATCTTTTAAACACTTTTATTGTTTTCATAACTTTTTAATGTTTCGTCTTGAAATGAGGCAATTTTCGCGTAGATATCTAACGACCAGTGATATTAGACTGCTGACAAAAGATCAGGTCGCAGATTTTCATATTTCCGTTCGCAAATTAATGTTTTCTGGCTCAAAGCGTTACAAACGCTTTAAGAAAAATGCATAAAATGACAATGACGTTAGCGACTGACAAAAGTCTTAGGATTATTATAAACAAAATGAACTTTAATAGTGTTTTGAGAACCACCATTAGATAAGTGTGTGTGTGTGTGTGTGTGTGTGTGTGCGTGTGCGTGTGTGAGTGCGTTTGTGTGCGTTTGTGTGCGTGCGTGCGTCCGTGCCAGCGTGCGTCCGTACGTGCGTGCGTCCATGTGCGCGTGTGTGTGTGCGCGCGCGCGCCTGCGTGTATGTTATAGGTGTTAGAATTATGTTATCAGCTGTTATATTCAGCGAAACTCAATCCGGCAAAAAAGCTAGTCGTGACCCTTTTGTTCTACCATTCCAGAAAGTGATTTTAGAGATGAATCGCATTGGTATGCTTGTGGACCTGTCACATGCTGCTAAGGCGACCATGATTTCAACACTGGAGATTGCGAGCGCACCCGTCATCTTTAGCCACTCTTCTGCTTTCTCGCTCTGCAACCATTTCCGGAATGTACAGGATGACGTCCTTAAACTCGTGGTAATAGAACACAGACATATATGTAAATAGAAGTTTAAACAATTACAAGGGCAGTAATGTCAGGTGCGTCCATGGTTCCCGGTTCATTGTTTTGAGTGAAAAACGTCCTCGATTCGGTAATTATTACCACTGTTTTCTATATGTTTCAACGATAATTTTTAGAAACGACCTTGTGCACCGAATGAAGAGCAATTGCTCGTTTACGAAGACGCTTGTTTTAGATAAAAATAATGTCTGCATTAAAATATCTCGTGAAAACAATGCACGTTCTTACAAGGCTTCCCGACTCACTCAATGCATATTTTGCTTCAAAACAACTATTTAATACCGTTCTCTTGCGTACAAACCCCACCCGATGCTTTGTTTTGGACAATAACAGTATTGCTATTGTTTTTTCGAATGCAGACAGCCAATTTTGGAGTTAAAACGGCTCATTTACGAAAATGCTTGCTGGTTCATTCTGAACATTTTTAGAACCTAGGTTCATCCCAAATCTGGAAGATCTATGGCACATTAAAATAACGAATAAAAAGCGTCGATTTTTTTTTAAATTCATGTATATTTTCTAAAGCATGTCTAAGAAGGGTAATTTTGTTTAGGCAGTGTGGTATACCTCGTGATAAATTACGTCATAATTATATGCTACGACGGAAGGCAACTTTCTGCTTAAAATGAAGACTTAAATCGAAGATAACTTTTCAATCACAACACCATTTTAAATGAAACAAAGGACAGTCTATGCCACCTAAGGAGTCCCGCCTTCGTGTTTTTACCGGAGTTTGATAATGTAATTAGTTTCAACAAACACTTCGACAAACCTGTTTCCAAAATAATATTTTGACAGTGCTCCGTCAGACGGCCGTATTGTGAAAAGTTTTGTCGAAGTGTTTTAAGAAACTAAACTCTCAATCAAACACTGGTAAACGACCCAAGGCAGGACTCCGTTAGCGGCGTAGACTGCGCTTTATTTCATTTAAAATGGTGAAGAAATAGGAAAGTTATCTTTGTTTAAAGTCTTCATTCGAAGCAAAATTTTGTTTTCGGACGTAGCGTTTATGACATTATTTATCACGTGGTATACACACTCTGACAGGGCTCTCTACTTAAAGTAGAACTGACATTATTTTTGGAGGTTGTATAGTAAGTCAAGACAGTAATGTCTTTACATAAAACAGTTTTAAGACCTTAAATTGTTGACTGTTTCCTGCAGGTTGTCTCCCTTTTTATTTCGATTTCCAGAGTAAACATATAGCACACTCTTTAAGGTAAACTCTTAGTTCCTTTTCATCGCTATTTCCTGAAAAGGTAGTTTTAAATATTCCACAATTTTACCTTACATCATTAAAGGGGCTGTACTCCGTATGATGAAATAACGAAAAAGAGAGAAAATTGTCGAAACCTGACATAAACTTCGTATCGATTTGTACAATGCAATGAAACTTACTAACCGAAGTACCACATAGTTCAAAATTAACATATTTTTCGCTGTTTTTTTTTTCGTATTTTTTTCAATTAAAAAATAATACTAGGTATGTCTTCCTAATGGAATTCATTTCCGCAATGCGTGATTCGCTAGTCGATGTCATCACGTGATATAACCAAGTTAGGTATATAGCTCAAATATTCCAACCGTTAAGGGTAAGCCTTCGTAGCACAGTGGATACCACACTGGACTGCGACACCGGTCTCCAACTCGATTTTTTTCTACATTAATGATATGAAAGAGTAAAACATTTCCTTAAATACTTGTCCTGAATTTCATTACAGAAAAATAACCTTTTTTGGTGCCAATCTGCTGTATAGTGCCTTAATATATATATATAATGAACTTTTTTATTTTATTTTATCATCAAGTATGCAGAGTTCATTTATTATGTCGTTTATATGGACTACCTTAAAACGTTTTGTTTTTTGTCTATTTAGATTCAGGTTTGATCTCTTCTTTCGTTTCATCTTTTATTCCTTGAAAATATAAATGATATATCTGTACACCCTCTTATTTAATTAAATAATTAACAAAATTAATATTTTTGAAAAACTAAAACAAAACGACTGGTAATTCGGGTAAATACACTGTGCCATAGATCTTCCAGATTTGGGATGAACCTAGGTTCTAAAAATGTACAGAATGAACCAGCAAGCATTTTCGTAAATGAGCCGATTTAACTCCAAAATTGGCTGTCTGCATTCGGAAAACAATAGCAATAATGTTATTGTCCAAAACAAAGCATCGGTTGGGTTTGTACGCAAGAGAACGGAATTAAATAGTTGTTTTGAATAAAAAAATGTATCGAGTGAGTCGGGAAGCCTTGTAAGAACGTGCATTGTTTTCACGAGATATTTTAATACAGACATTATTTTGATCTAAAACAAGCGTCTTCGTAAACGAGCAATTGCTCTTCATTCGATGCACAAGGTCGTTTCTAAAAAATATCGTTGAAACATATAGAAAACAGTGGTAATACTCACCGAATCGAGGACGTTTATCACCAAAAACAATGAACCGGGAAGCATGGACGCACCTGACATTACTGCCCTTGAATTACTGAATTCGAAATACTACTACTACTGCTACTGCTACTACTACTACTACTACTACTACTACTACTACTACTACCACCACCACTACCACCACTACTACCACTACTACCACTACTACCACTACTACCACTACAACTACTACAACTACTACAACTACTACTAGTAATAATAATAATAATAATGATAATAATAATAATAATAATAATAATAATAATAATAATAATAATAATAATAATAATAATAATAAAAATAATAAAACTAATTAAAAATAAATAAAATAATAATAATAATAATAATAATAATAATAATAATAATAATAATAATAATAATACACCAAGAACAGATGAATTACAATATTTTATGATAAGTTTATTATAGGAACACATTTTCAGAATGCGACTTTCAGGATACATGAAGATAAAGTTTCAGCATTTATCTTATAATATTCTTGATGTGACTGGGAATCGCAGTCACTAAAATATGATGGAGAATATAGCTGCATTATTCAATAATAAAGTGAAATAGGGGTGATAAAGTTCTCGGAAAATATAAGTACATGTCCAAAATATCCCACCCCCTTCTAAAAACCATGATGTGCACGAAATGTGCGTAAATTAAACCCCTTTTAATCGATACTATTTTGATGCTGAGGTAAGCGTCGTTAGGCCTTGAAAGTTGAAAAAAGGCGTCCTGTTTATATGAAAAATATCATGAAAACTTATAACTTTTTATATAATATATTTAATATATAACATTTGATATAACATATTTTAACTTAAGCGGACAATTTAGAATAGTTATATAATTCTTTAAAAAACTATTTCTATAAAATGGGGTTTTCATTTCAAAAACCTCAGTGCCATATTTTAATTGCAGAAAATACACTAAGCATTAAAATTTCTTCCAGTGAAATATAAATTTGTTAATGAAATTGTAGAGGTTAAGAAAAGGTTAATTTTAACTTAAGATGCTGTATAACATGGCCTCAGAGATATTGGCAAATCAAAAGAGTACAGCCCACGAACCGACAGTCGAGGAACTTTTTCGACTTTTATGAACTTATGAAACAATTCACAGCAGCAACAGAAAGATATCGAGTCAAAGGTTTTAATAATTCACGTTCCATGCACAGCATATTTGTATAGATTATTAGAGAATTTCTTTTTGATTAGAAAACACCCGCTTCGATATATTCGTGAATACTGCAGCTCAATTTATTCGGAGTTCCTCGGCCACTTTTATCGAAAACAACCGCGGAATATATGCTGGTACATCAGTAAAAGTAGTTCGTATTTATTTAATTATATCATTAATCAAATGCAATGTATTAGCTTGTATCTATTGATCTAAGTTCATATTGATTGTCAGTGAAATGTACTACTGCAAACATTATTAAGATACCCAAGAGTTAAGTCATGAAGTTTAACTACTAAATTAAATTACTACGCAATCTACTTGCAACGGACTTAAACGTACCGATTTTTGAGTATGTAAACCGTCCATATACATCCTAGGTTGTTTTCGATAAAAATGGCCGAGAAGTTCCAAATGCGGCTCGATTCTCCATCGTGTAATATCGCATGTCCCTTTTGGCATTTAATAATTATCAAGTTCTCGCTGTATCGTGAAGGGGTATACGGCGCGGTCAGGCCATTATGCAGCAAATTGGAGATAGAAGTCCTTTATATATATATATATATATATATATATTTATATATATATATATATATATATATATATATATATATATATATATATATATATATATATATATATATATATATATATAAAGGACTTCTATCTCCAATTTGCTGCATAATGGCCTGACCGCACCGTATACCCCTTCACGATATATATATATATATATATATATATATATATATATATATATATATATATATATATATAAACAATAAAAAACATTTTTTATTTTTTCTGTGAAATGTTCCAATAAAACTTCTTTATTTTCCAAAACATGTAAAGTTAGTAAGCTTTACCCTCCTCATTTTTTTTTTCTCAAACAAATTACAAATTAAAGCCTTCATCCTACCACTATTGCATTGAGAAAGAGCCTTCATACTACCACTATTGCATTGAGAAAGAACCTTCATCCTGCCACTATTGCATTGAGGAATAGCCTTCATCCTGCCACTATTGCATTGAGGAATAGCCTTCATCCTGCCACTATTGCATTGAGAAAGAGCCTTCATCCTGCCACTATTGCATTGAGGAAGAGCCTTCATCCTACCACAATTTGCATTTGGAAGAGCCTTCATCCTACCACTTTGTATTCAGAAAGAGCCTTCATCCTACCACGTTTGAACTGAGAAAGAGCCTTCATCCTGCCACTGTTGCATTGAGGCAGAACCTTCAACTTAGCACTATCGCATTAAAGAAGAGCGTTCATCCTGCCACTATTGCATTGAGGAAGAGCCTTCATCCTGCTACTATTGTTTTGAGGAAAAGCATTCATCCTACCGCAATTCGAATTTGGAAGAGCCTTCATCCTACCACTTTCTATTCAGAGAGAGCCTTCATCCTACCACTTTGTATTCAAAGAGAGCCTTCATCCTACCCCTTTGTATTGAAGAAGGGCATTAAATTTACAAATATTGTATTATGGAAGAACGTTCATCCTACCAATACTGTATTGAGGAAGAGCCTTCATCCTACCACAATTTGAATTTGTAAGGTCCTTCGTTCTACCGCTTTTGTATTGAGAAAGAGCCTTCACCCTGCCACTATTGCATTGTGGAAGATTCTCCATCCTACCACTATTGAATTAAGGAAGAGCCTCCATCCTACCACAACACAATCGTATTTAGAAAAAAAGCCTTCAGCCTACAACTTTTTTTATTGAGGAAGAGCATTCATATTACCACTATTGTATTGAGGAGGAGCCTTCATCCTACCACTATTGAATTAAGGAAGAGCCTCCATCCTACCACTTTTGTATTTAGAGAATTCATTCTTCAACTATTATATTTAGGAAGAGACTTCATCCTTCCACTATTATATTGAGGAAGAGCCTTCATCCTGCCACTATTATATTGAGGAAGAGCCGTCATCCCACCACCTATGCATTGAGGCAGAGCCTTCATCCAGTCACTATTATATTGAGGTGGAGCCTCCATCCTACTATTATTAAATTGAGGAAGAGCCTCCATCTTACCGCTATTGCATTGAGGAAGAACATTCATCCTGCCACTATTGTATTGAGAAAGAGCCTTCATCCTGCCACTATTTTATTGAGGAAGAGCATTCATATTACCACTATTGTATTGAGGAGGAGCCTTCATCCTACCACTATTGAATTAAGGAAGAGCCTCCATCCTACCACTTTTGTATTTAGAGAATTCATTCTTCAACTATTATATTTAGGAAGAGACTTCATCCTTCCACTATTATATTGAGGAAGAGCCTTCATCCTGCCACTATTAAATTGAGGAAGAGCCGTCATCGCACCACCTATGCATTGAGGCAGAGCCTTCATCCAGTCACTATTATATTGAGGTGGAGCCTCCATCCTACTATTATTAAATTGAGGAAGAGCCTTCATCCGACCACTATTGCATTGAGGAAGAACATTCATCCTGCCACTATTGTATTGTGAAAGAGCCTTCATCCTGCCACTATTTTATTGAGGAAGAGGTTTCATCTTACCACTATTTTATTGAGGAAGAGCCTTCATCCTGCCACTATTGCATTGAGGAAGAACCTTCATCCGACCACTACTGTATTGGGGAAGAGCCTTCATCCGACCACTATTGCATTGAGGAAGAGCCTTCATCCTACCACTATTGCATTGAGGAAGAGCCTTCATCCTACCACTATTGCATTGAGGAATAGCCTTCATCCTGCCACTATTGCATTGCGGAATAGCCTTCATCCTGCCACTATTGCATTGAGGAATAGCCTTCATCCTGCCACAATTGCATTGAGGAAGAGCCTTCATCCTGCCACTATTGCATTGAGGAATAGCCTTCATCCTGCCACTATTGCATTGAGGAAGAGCCTTCATCCTGCCACTATTGCATTTGGAATAGCCTTCATCCTACCACTATTGCATTGAGGAAGAGCCTTCATCCTGCCACTATTGCATTGAGGAAGAGCCTTCATCCTGCCACTATTGCATTGAGGAATAGCCTTCATCCTACCACTCTTGTTTTGAGGAAGAGCCTTCATCCTGCCACTATTGCATTGAGGAAGAGCCTTCATCCTACCACTCTTGTATTGAGGAAGAGCCTTCATCCTACAAAGGGCATAAATCCTACCACTTTGTATTGAGGAATAGCATTCATCCTACCACTATGTTATTGAGGAAGAGCCTTCTTCCCACCACCTATGCATTGAGGCAGACGCTTCATCAAGAGCCCTCATCCTACAAAGGGCATAAATCCTACCACTTTGTGTTGAGGAAGAGCGTTTAAGCTATGACTTTGTGTTGAAGAAGAGCGTTTAAGCTACGACTTTGTGTTGAGGAAGAGCGTTTAAGCTACGACTTTGTGTTGAGGAAGAGCGTTTAAGCTACAACTTTGTGTTGAGGAAGAGCGTTTAAGCTACGACTTTGTGTTGAGGAAGAGCGTTTAAGCTACGACTTTGTGTTGAAGAAGAGCATTAAGCCAATTACAATTGTATAAAGGAAGAGCGTTAAAACTTCAACCTTTGTGTTGAAGAAGAGTGTTAATCCTACCACTCTTGTTATTAGGAAGTGCATTTACCTTTCAAGTATTGTATTGAAGAAGGGCATGCATCTTACCACTTTGTATTGAAGAATAACATTTACCCTACCGATTCGTGTTGAGGAATGGCAATAATCCTACCACTTTGTAATGAAGAAGCGCATTAATCCTTCCATTCTTGTATTCGGGAAGAGCATTAATTCTACCACTATTGGAGCCTTAATCCTACCACTAATGTATTGAGACAAAGTCTTAATCCTACCACTGTTGGAACCTTAATCCTACCACTACTGCATTAGGAAGAGGCCATAATCCTACCACTATTGCATTGAAATAGGACCTTAATCCTACCACTATTGCATTGAGAAAGGACCTTAATCCTACCACTATTGCATTGAGAAAGGACCATAATCCTACCACTATTGCATTGAGAAAGGGCCATAATCCTACCACTATTGCATTGAGAAAGGACCATAATCCTACCACTATTGCATTGAGATAGGACCTTAATCCTACCACTATTGCATTGAGATAAGACCATAATCCTACCACTATTGCATTGAGAAAGGACCTTTATCCTACCACTATTGCATTGAGATAGGACCATAATCCTACCACTATTGCATTGAGATAGGACCATAATCCTACCACTATTGCATTGAGAAAGGATCATAATCCTACCACTATTGCATTGAGAAAGGACCATGATCCTACCACTATTGCATTGAGAAAGGACCATAATCCTACCACTATTGCATTGAGAAAGGACCATAATCCTACCACTATTGCATTGAGATAGGACCATAGTCCTACCACTATTGCATTGAGATAGGACCTTTATCCTGCAACTATTGCATTGAGATAGGACCTTAATCCTGCAACTATTGCATTGAGATAGGACCATAATCCTACCACTATTGCATTGAGAAAGGACCTTTATCCTACCACTATTGCATTGAGAAAGGACCATAATCCTACCACTATTGCATTGAGATAGGACCATAATCCTACCACTATTGCATTGAGAAAGGATCATAATCCTACCACTATTGCATTGAGAAAGGACCATAATCCTACCACTATTGCATTGAGAAAGGACCATAATCCTACCACTATTGCATTGAGAAAGGACCATAATCCTTCCACTATTGCATTGAGATAGGACCATTATCCTACCACTATTGCATTGAGATAGGACCTTTATCCTACCACTATTGCATTGAGATAGGACCTTAATCCTACCACTATTGCATTGAGATAGGACCATAATCCTACCACTATTGCATTGAGAAAGGACCATAATCCTACCACTATTGCATTGAGAAAGGACCATAATCCTACCACTATTGCATTGAGAAAGGACCATAATCCTACCACTATTGCATTGAGATAAGACCATAATCCTACCACTATTGCATTGAGATAAGACCATAATCCTACCACTATTGCATTGAGATAGGACCATAATCCTACCACTATTGCATTGAGATAAGACCATAATCCTACCACTATTGCATTGAAAAAGGACCATAATCCTACCACTATTGCATTGAAAAAGGACCATAATCCTACCACTATTGCATTGAGAAAGTACCATAATCCTACCACTATTGCATTGAGATAGGACCATAATCCTACCACTATTGCATTGAGAAAGGACCATAATCCTACCACTATTGCATTGAGATAGGACCATAGTCCTACCACTATTGCATTGAGATAGGACCATAATCCTACCACTATTGCATTGAGATAGGACCATAATCCTACCACTATTGCATTGAGATAGGACCATAATCCTACCACTATTGCATTGAGATAGGACCATAATCCTACCACTATTGCATTGAGATAGGACCATAATCCTACCACTATTGCATTGAGAAAGGACCTTTATCCTACCACTATTGCATTGAGATAGGACCTTAATCCTACCACTATTGCATTGAGATAAGACAATAATCCTACCACTATTGCATTGAAAAAGGACCATAATCCTACCACTATTGCATTGAGAAAGGACCATAATCCTACCACTATTGCATTGAGAAAGGACCATAATCCTACCACTATTGCATTGAGAAAGGACCATAATCCTACCACTATTGCATTGAGAAAGGACCATAATCCTACCACTATTGCATTGAGATAGGACCTTAATCCTGCAAATATTGCATTGAGATAGGACCATAATCCTACCACTATTTCATTGAGAAAGGACCTTAATCTGCACTTATCACGAGACTTGCTAAATATACACACTATTAATTGGGAAACCAGTATGCGCTATTTTTAAACGTTTAAACACAGTTGAGACAGCGACGAAATATTTTTTAATCATGACCAATAATGTATTTTCGGCATCATATTAGATTGTGTTGATAGTTCTAGGCTTCTTTTGAGGAAATACTGTTTTTGTCGATTTTGGGACGATCAGGTGTCTAGTCCCTTTAAATAGAATCTCTGTCATAAAAATGACTAGCGATCCTGTTGTTTTCATTGTTTGCTTGAGTTTATATTTCAGAGCAATTAACATGTTTCAAAGAGATGTATATTGGTATCTTCTGCAGAAATTAAACGGCGGCCTTGTGATGGTGAACTTTTACGATCGTTATATCACTTGCTTCCCAAGCAACGAGACAATTGCAACCCTTAGTCAAGTTGCAGGTAAAACACGTAAATGTTTTGCGAACTAATTGAGATATGGCTTACATTTGGCATTAAAGTTTTTTCAAGTTGCTAACTAGTAAACACGTATGAATGTATGGCGTACAACATGGGACAAAGCTTACACAAGTCAATGTAGTTCTCTCAAGTTAGAAGTTAACATGTACGAATATATGGCGTACAAAAGAAGACAAAGCTTACATTTGCCAATGTAGTTCTCTTAAGTTGCTACATGTGGTTAACACGGACGAATGAGTGGCGTTAACTATGAGACATATATTAGTTGTCTCAAGTTTCATCTTAACACTTACAAATAAATGGCGTGTAAAATGATTCAAAGCTTACAGAAGTCATTGTTATCTCTCAAGCTGCTGGCAAACACGTATTCATCTTCATACTTTTATGGCGTACATATAGAGACAGAAATTACCTCGTATAAATGTATGCCGTACAAAACCAGTCAACGAGTACAGACGTCATTGATATATCACTAGTTGCTGGCAAACACGTAAGAACGAATGGCGTTCGAATTGAGACATAGCTTACGTTAGTCTATATAGTTTTCCCAAGTTCCCAGTAAACACATGAATATATGGCGTGGAAACTGAGACACAATTGACGTAAGTCATTGTGGCATTCATATGTTGCTGATAAGCACATGAATGTATGGCGTTCGAATTGAGACGTAGCTTACGTAAGGCATTGTATTTTTCTCAAGTTGCTGATAAACACATAAATGTATGGCGTACAAACTGAGACATAGCTTATGTAAGTCAATATGGTATTCTCAGGTTACTGGTAAACGCGTATGCATATGTGACGTTAAATTTGGGACAAAACTGACATAAGTCATTAAAGTACCCCAGGCTGCTGATATACACATATGAATGTGTGCGTAAGATTTGAGAAATGTTTTGTACATGAGTCATTGTAGTATTTTCAACTTGCCAGATAATTAATGGACATGAAATACCTTATGTATATTTTCATGATTTTTTTTGTGTAAATGGGGTATTTTCATTGGATGCCAGAACTCAAAACTGTCAAAACTTTTTTTTTTAAATTTTCATTTCTCGTTAGTGCTCATGTACGGACTAGATTGTGCTGTGTTATCAAACTATTTTCAGATCATATCGAGCATATCGAAAATCTCATCGGTGTTGATCACGTCGGCATTGGAGCAGATTATGACGGCGTACCCACGTACGTTTTAGCCAAATGATTTTAACTCCGTTCAACTTGTATACGTCTGCCTCATTCGGAGCTCCTCGGCCATTTTTATCGAAAACAACCTCGGATGTATTTGGACGGTTTACATACTCAAAAAGTGGCACGTTTAAGTCCGCTACAAGTAGATCGCGTAGTAATTTTATTTATCAGTTAAACTTAAACTATAATAATATCTTAGGACACTTAATTATGTTTGCAATAATTCACTTCACTGGCAATCAATTTAAACTTAGATCAATAAATACGACTCTAAAACACTACATTAAATTAATGACATAATTCAAAAATTTACGAACTACTTCAACAGATGTACCGCCATACATCCGAGATTGTTTTCGATAAAAATGGCCGAGGAGTTCCGAATGCGTCTGTCTAACTCAATGAGTTCAGTGAATATTTAAAACAAATCGTCCCTATTGCAATTTTGCCACCCACTGGTGAAAGGCAGGTTGCAATCCTCACCCCTGTATACACGCGTAATATGTGCCCAAACCGTTGAAGCTCACCGAAAATGTGGTTAGAAGTCACCAAATCAAACAGTGTTAATTACCGGCGTGACTCCTTTAATAATTAATTTAATGCATATATGACATACGACAGGAGTGAAGAGACGTATACAATTAATCATATGTTTGTGACGCGTATATTGTACCTCTCTCTCTCTCTCTCTCTCTCTCTCTCTCTCTCTCTCTCTCTCTCTCTCTCTCTCTCTCCGTCCCTCCCTCCCTCCCTCCCTCTCTCTCTCTCTCTCTCTCTCTCTCTCTCAACTTCCCCCCTCCCTCTCCCCCTCTCCCCCCCCCTCTCTCGCTCCCTCTCGTGCTTATTACAATACACGCCTGCTATTTACACATGGCGTAAACAACACAGTGAATATAAACATGCCTTATACACGTGACAATACCTTTCATTTTTGGAAGCTATAACATAATCGCCTATAACAACAGACAACAGGCGAACATGTTATAGATTCAGTACGAGTTTTTCTTCAAAAGTATCCTCTTACAGGGGTAAAAATTTCGAAGCCGTTTCGCTTAGACGAACACACATTTTTTCCAAAACGAAGCCGAGGAAAACATTGGTGTTCGTCCTAGCAAAACGGTTCTGATAGAATAATTTATCAGATTTCCAATAAAAAAATCCGTGATTTGCTTTTTTCCGGATATGTCTTTCCACAAAATGAATATGTTTTTGTGACAAAATAGTCAGTACTACCGAATCAGGATATGAATTTAATCCACTATTTCGCATTATTTTATTGAATACCTATTTTATATGAAAACATATCCCCAAGAACCCACAAGACATTGTTGATTAGGTAGTCTGTGGCATTTTGACACCAAATCACTGTTATATTATCGAAATACTTTTCCGAAAAAAAATGCAAATGCTTTTTGTTCCAAAATCTAAAAAAAAATTATTTCGTAAAATTTGGTCAACTCCTTTCTACCCCAACACATGTCACACAGAATGTCTGTTTTACTCCCGAAAATATTTGTTCCTCAAAACTAAACTAAAAATAAACTTTTGAAACTTTATTAATTTTTTGCCTTCCCCACCCACTTGTGCAATGTGGAAGGCCCTTAATGCAAGACTCACCCTTTTTGCAGACATCCTGTTGGCCTAGAGGACGTCTCAACCTACCCGATGCTTTTCGCGGAGCTCGTGCGGCGAGGGTGGAATGAGGTTGACCTTCAAAAGCTTGCTGGTCGTAACCTCATCCGGGTATTTAGGCAGGCGGAAAAGGTAAAGAAATCGAATTACAGTCTAAACTCGATGGCTCGATATTCTAGGGACCGGGCAAAGTACTTCGAGCCTCGAGAATATCGAGCCAAGCGGGATTGCTTACAGAATGCTATTGTTTCATTTGTTACATAAAGTCTTATTTACCTCGTTTGTTATTGGCTACGCTATCCCCGCAAGAGAAGGAAGAGTATTTTATTGGGCATAGTTACGCACCCTAAATTTCGTTATATGACTTATTCGATTATTAGAAAATACAACTTTATTTTTTTATTTATTATAAAAATACATTTATGCAAACACAAGCAATTGTAAACACAAACATAGCTTTAAAGTTATATCAAAATGCATAGTAATTTAGGGATGGATAACAATTAGAGAAAGAACTTAAAGTGATGGCATGATTATTCAAACTGTTAAACCATTCAAATTCGATAATAATTATAATATCAGTCAAGCAATTTTAATCGATTAGCGCCTTGTGCTAAATGAAGCCAATCAAACAAATCAAGGTGTGAGATTCTTAACTGAACCAACGAAAATGACATCGACCCATGCAAACAAATCAAAGTGTGAAATTCTTGTTTGGGACCGCGAAAACGACTTCGAGCGTGGAGAAATATCGACCCTCAAGATATCGAGCCATCCGATCGAGATTTATATGAACAAAGAGTAAATAAAAATCGGTCCTTTTAATTTGGTTCGAGCCAACGAGAATATCGAGCCATGAGATATCGAGCCAACGAGTTTCGACTGTAGTTGTAACATTGAAGGATTTATCATTGCGGGTCATCAGTGTATGGACAATTTCATTTCTCCCACCTCAAATAAGTAGATCCAATAATTTAACCGTGCTAGATATTCTCATCTTGCCCACGGGCGAAGATAAAATGCCCGTATGAAACTCCTTTTACCACATTGTAATTACCTCCCTTGTTGAAGACTGTCGTCAGTAGCATCAAGGAAATCTTGTCTTATGGTAATATTTAGAACGCTAAATAATTACTTCTCGCTTCAATTGTCACCATGAAACAGTTTTCAGGCACCATTCAAGAAATAATGCTTCGTTCTCCTTGTAACTATTTAAAAAGACCGATTTGACTATTAACATTAACTGGATCACTGCGCGTATATCCATGACAACCACGTGCTATCGCATATCCATGCGCAATTATTTTCACTAAGCAAAAAAGAGTTCCAGCAAAAAATACATTTTTACTTAATTTTGTTTAACTGAGGTGGGAGAAAAAGCATCTACCATAGCCGCTCGTATAAGATAGGTTCATCCCGACCCTCGCGCAGGGTGTTTTGCGGAAACTCGGTAAACCTCGTTTCCGCAAAACACCCTACGCTCGGGTCGGAATGAACCTATCTTACACTCTCGGCCATGGAAGATACTTATAATTTTACGTGATTAGTGAATACACCTTATATAAACAAGACTTTAACTCAGTTGATTAGATGGAAAGCCATGTTTTAGTGTGTGTATACCACGTGATAAATTGCGTCACAAATGTTACGTCGAAATGCAATATTTTGCTTCGAATGAAGACTTTAAACAAAGATAACTTAACGATTTCTTCACCATTTCAAATGAAACATAGCGCAGTCTACGCCGCTTACGGAGTTCCGCCTTCGGTCTTTTACCAGAGTTTGATGGAGAGTTTAGTTTCTTAAAACACTTCGACAAACCTTTTTACAATGCGGCCATCTGACGTAGCACTGTCAAAACATTATTTTATAACCAGGTTTGTCGAAGTGTTTGATGAAACAAATTACCTTATCAAACTTTGGAAATAAAACGAAGGTGGGAAGGGTTGGGGTTGGGTTAACTCTTTATGCGGCGTAGACTGCCCTTTGTTTTATTTAAAATGGTGTAGTAACGGAAAAGTTATCTTATAAAAGTCATTATTTTAAGCAAAAAGTTGCCTTCCGACGTAGCATACATGACTTAATTTATCACGTGGTATACACACACTGACGTATGGTCAGTGCATTGTTTTAGATTAACAGAGTTGATATTATTTATATCTTTTTTTGCACAATGCATATGAGACAGTTCATCTAAAAGGCTTTAAAAACGCTTCAAATGCATATATCAACATTCTTCTTATCCGTTGTATACGTTAAACATGACGTATTGTTTAACACGCAAGGAGTTATGACGTCATTGTTCATTTCAATATTGAGCTCCGATTGGATTGGCGCTACATCATTTAACCAATGATATACGATGTTACAAAAAACAGTTATTCCTTTAAACAAACGTATGTTGTCGGTTAAAATTATTTAAGAATAAATACTCAATTGCAGAAGATAGCACTAATTTTAAATCATAACGAATAATTATTCAAAGTGTAAATATAAGTATTGATCGCATTTTTCTTGGGTGTTTGCTTTATGAGTATGAACGCACTACAAGCGAGCGAATGGCCACTAAGCCCTAGCGCGCTTCATGGAATTTGCTCGCGTGCCCTACTGCGTTCATACATCGTAAACGCAAGAAAAAATGATTTCAGTCCTTAATTTAACGTCGTCATATTCCACTGTTTGAACGGCGGTAATGTCAATGACGTCAAATATATTATGAATATATATGCGTTCAATTCTGTTTTGTTTCTTACTGCACTATGTTGAATTCAATACATAAATGCGATTTTACTCAAGTGTTCTGAAAGTAATTATCTATCCGCGTATTCTAAACCAGGTGAAGGCAGAGATGGCCCACCTCCCACCGCAGGAGAGTCATCTCCCTTTTGACACCGCCTACCCTAGCGAGACCTGCCACACCCGACAGTAATACTGGTTCGATCTTTAATGGCCACGAGTGGAGAAACGTTTTGTTACGTTTGCTATTGTGTCTGGTTTAGTTTTGAATTTCCATATGAGCAATTACTGTTTGTTATACCTGATAAAGTGGTTTTGTTTCAAATTAATGACCATGAGTGAATATATGATTTGCTATATGAGCTGTAATGATTGGTTCAGTTTTAATGGTAATGGGTGAAGATACTATTTAGAGACTGGTTCAATTCTAATAGCCATGAGTTAATATACGATTTAGAGACTGGTTCAATTCTAATAGCCATGAGTGAAGATACGATTTAGAGACTGATTCAATTCTAATGGCCATGAGTAAAGATACGATTAAGAGACTGGTTCAATTCTAACGGTCATGTGTTAAGAGACAATTTAGAGACTGATTCAATTTTAATCGTCATGAGTGAAAAAACGATATAGAGATTATTTTGGTCATGATCGAACGTTCGATTTAGAGACTGGATCAATTCTTATGGCCACGCGTGAAGATATGATTAAGAGACTGGTTCAATTTTTATGAACATGCGTGAAGATACGATTTAGAGACGGGTTATTTCTAATAGCCATGAGTGAAGAAACGATTTAGAGACTGGTTCAATTATAATGGCCATGAGTGAAGATGCGATTTAGAGACTGGTTCAATTCTTACGGTCATGAGTTAAGATACGATTTAGCGACTGGTTCAATTCTAACGGTCATGAGTAAAGCTATGATTTAGAGACTGGTTCAATTCTAACGGTCATGAGTTAAGATAACATTTAGAGACTGGTTCAATTTTAATCGTCATGATCGAAGGTTCGATTAAAGACTCGGTCAATTCTTATGGCCATGCGTGAAGATACGATTAAGAGACTTGTTCAATTCTCATGAACATGTGTGAAGATACGATTTAGAAACTGGTATAATTCTAATGACCATGAGTGAAGATACGATTTAGAGACTGGTTCATTTCTTATGGCCATGAGTGAAGTTACGATTTGATACATGAGCTTAAGTGACAGGTACAATTTTTATGGTCATTATTGAAGTTACGATTTGGTATTCGAAATTTAGCGACTGGTTCAGTTTGAATGCCATAACTTAAAATGCGCTTTTAAATACAAGCTATATTGACTGTTTCAACAGATCAGAATATTTATGTCCACAAACCATTACAGGCTCATTGTTGTTTACAGTAAAACTGCGGATGTTCGGACAGGCGGTCGTTCGAAAACCGGCAGTCAGTCGAGGTCGAAGCTTAGTCCCGACCATCATTCCTTGTGTTTTTTTTTTTGGTAAAAATAAACTATGCTATTTATTCGTTTTTTAATTGTTATTTTTTTATTTTATTTCTTTCTTTCTTTTTTTTTTTTTTGGGGGGGGGGGGGATTTTTCACATTTATTAGACAAGCTTTTGACCATATGCGTGATTTTAACAACGCAATACAATACATACTCGGTGCCGAAGTAAACTGACGATTCAAACTTTGAAAAACATTGGGAAACATTTAATAACAGACTAATTTGGAAACTTGGGATACATCGGATCACTCATGGTTTTAGCTCAGTCTCCGGCGTCCTCGAGCGATCGCAGTTTTACTGTACAATGATATAGTGACTGTGTTAATTTGCGCTGTGTGACAAGAGTGAATGTTTCGAATTGAATGACCCCGATTTGTAGGCGCTCTGTCAGCTATCCCGGCTTTTTCGATAGTAATGCACCAGACAATTGAAACCACAGCCCCCAGATCCGGCGGTACACCAGGGATAGCGGGGGGAAATGGGCCGTGTTTTACCTTCCAGGTGGCTACACACAGTGCCCAATGAATGCGGTGGTTTTGTTTTCGCGCCGAAAATAGAAGGGAATGGGCTTTACCTAGGATGACCCAGGGGTTCGGGGCATTTCACGGGAATTTTACCAGCAGTTTGTCCCCACTGGGCGGGGATTTTACCTGGGATTGGCTGGACCGCGAATCAAAGTCTCTGCTATTCCCTGACCTAGTTGGGGCCGTGGTTACAATTGACTGGTGCATTATGCATATTAGTGCCAATGCCCTCTGTGACATAAGGTGTGGTTGAGGTTTCAACTATTGTATGCTCAGTGGTCTAAACGCGCTCTGGTACATTGTCGGCTGTGTTTGTTTTAATTCAATGGCCATACACCAATATAGATTAACTATATTACAATCCGGTTAATGAAGTGTTTATTTTTTGTTGTTGACTGATTTACTCTCATAGCTGGCATAGGTGAGGTTTTCTACGTACGGGATGGTGACTTCTTTAATCGTTTATATTTATGATTGCACATAAGTCAATCCGTCATTTAACAAGTTACAAGTCATCATTTACATCCGTCATAGAGATTTGTTATAAGGCCACGGGCGTAGCTAAGCTTTGCCGAATCTGTAAGAGTGCCTTGTTAAAATGGTGATTTCCATCGACCTTTGGTCGAATACTAGTAGTCCAGGGTGTAACTGAGCTCTGTTGCGTCTGTAAGAGTGACTTTTCAAATGTACACGGATTTATGACCAAGAATGTACATGTAGGACGGGAAGGGTAGACAAGCAAATAAAATGCTAAGACGGAAAAGGTACACAAAAATAACATGTTAAGACGAAAGGGTACACAAACAAATAACATGTTAAGACAGAAAGGGTACACAAACAAATAACATGTTAAGATGGAAATGGTAACAAACAAACAACATGTTATGATGAAAAGGGTACACAAACAATTAACAACGTCAAGACAGTAAAGGTACATAAACCAATAACATGTTAAGCCAGATATGGTACACAAACAAATAACATGTTAAGACTGAAAGGGTACACAAACAAATAACATGTTAAGACAGAAAGGGTATACGAACAATTGATATTTTATGACAGAAATAATACACAAACAAATAACATGTAAAGACAGAAAGTGTACACAAACAAATAACATGTTAAGGTGGAAAAGGTACACAAACAAATAACAGGTTAAGGTGGAAAAGGTACACAAACAAATAACATGTTAAGATGGAAATGGTACACAAACAATTAGCAACGTTAAGACAGAAAGGATACATAAAAAAATAACTTGTTAAGACAGAAAAAAGGGTACACAAACAAATAACATGTTAAGACAGAAAAAAGGGTACACAAACAAATAACATGTTAAGAAGGAAAAAGTACACAATCAAATAACATGTTAAGACAGAAAGGGTACACAAACAAATAACATGTTAAGAAGGAAAAAGTACACAATCAAATAACATGTTAAGACAGAAAAAAGGGTACACAAACAAATAACATGTTAAGAAGGAAAAAGTACACAATCAAATAACATCTTAAGACAGAAAGGGTACAAAAACAAATAACATGTTAAGAAGGAAAAAGTACACAATCAAATAACATGTTAAGACAGAAAAAAGGGTACACAAACAAATGACATGTTAAGAAGGAAAAAGTACACAATCAAATAACATGTTAAGACAGAAAGGGTACACAAACAAATAACATGTTAAGAAGGAAAAAGTACACAATCAAATAACATGTTAAGACAGAAAGGGTACACAAACAAATAACATGTCAAGATGGAAATGATACACAAACAAATAATATGTTAAAACAGAAAGGGTTCACAAACAAATATCATATTAAAATGGAAAGGATGCCCAAACAAATAACAATTTAAGACGGAATCAGTACACAAACAAATAACATGTTAAGACTGAAAGGGAGACAAACAAGTTATATGTTAGGACAGAAATGGTACACAAAAGTGGCAAACCAAAATCGACAAAAATGTTTATATAAGTAAATAATTTATTTCATCGATGTAAAAAGCCATATATAACAGGCATGTGAAAATGCGAGATATAGTCTGAACACTTATAGAATCAACGTCAAGTCAGTCGCATTGCTATCAGATAAAATATTATGCACCTGATTAATTCCATACATTTTGTGCATATGGTATAAAAACACTAATATTGTTCTCGATTATATATGTTAGCAGTGGCGTAGCTTGCCCTATATTCATGTAGATTCATAAATGTGCTAGGGGGTCTGGGGGCGTGCCCCCCCCCCCTCCTGAAATATACGAAAACAATGGTGCAATGTGGTGAGTTCTGAGGTGCTTCTTTAGTACTGAAAAATGGACAGTGTTAGGATCTACAATTACTTTCACTTTCTATAAAATAGCAAACGACTAAGCCCGAGTTATGTTAATAATACTCAGATTGTCTAACAGAAGTCTAATTTTCGGTCCTTTTTGCAATTGATATACAGTCAAACCCCGTTGGCTGAAAGGGACCGGCGAAAATACTTCGAGCCTCAGAAAAATCGAGCCAAGCGGGATTTTTTACCTTAAGTATAAAGCAAACGGACCTTTACATCTAGTTCGAGCCAACGATGATTTCGAGCCAAACGAGTTCGAGCCAACGGGGTTCGACTGTATATAATTACATGTTCAATGTCCATGTGTATGTAACAGCATGTAAGGTCAAGTACGGATACTGGAACTTTGTCTGAATTATTTATTTTTTTGTCAGAATCATATGGATTCAGCCGCGAACTCGCGTATAGGCAGCTACGCGCCAGGTAATGGAATATATATTTTTATGCTGGATATGATACAACACGTGTACAAGCGTATAATCTAATAATGATGTACAAAATAATAGTGACATTTCATGACCGATATGCTCGTCCAGTGTGTGTATACCACGTGATAAATTACGTCATGTATACCACGTGATAAATTACGTCATGTATACCACGTGATAAAAAACGTTATATATACTACGTCGAAAGGCAACATTTTGCTTAAAATAAATACTTCAATCAAAGATAACTTTTCTTTTACTGCACCATTTTAAATGAAACAAAGGACAGTCTATGTGGCTTAAAGAGCCCCTCCTTCGTTTTATTACCGAAGTTTATTAAGGTGATTAGTTTCAACAAACACTTCGACAAACCTGGTTCCAAAATAATGATTTTGACAGTGCTCCGTCAGACGGCCGTATTGTAAAAGGTATGTCGAAGTGTTTTAAGAAACTCAACTCTCAATCAAATGCCAAGACCAAAGGCGGGGCTCTGTAAGTGGCGTAGACTGAGCTATGTTTCATTTAAAATGGTGAAGAAATATGAAAGTTATCTTTGTTTAAAGTCTTCATTCGAAGGAAAATATTGCCTTACAACGTAGCATTTATGACGCATTTTATGACGTGGTATACACACACTGTCGTCGGTATAATGGTTTATGATTTCATGAGTAAAAAATGATTATCACAGAACAAATAATTTTCAAAAACGTATCGGGTGCACGCAATGTACGGTTATAAGTATACCAAACTCCACACAGCGGTTCCTTCTCCTGACTACTCCTTCATTCACTCGTACATTGCGAGATTCGGAGCTCCCCGGCCAATTTTCATCGAAAACAACCTCGAATGTATATGGACGGTTTACAATGTCAGAAATCTTTACATTTTAAGTACGCTGCAAGTAGATCGCGTAGTAATTTCAATTAAGCAGTTAAACTGAATGACGGTAATCTGGAAATCTTAATTAGTTATGCAATAAATCACTTCACTAACAATCATTTTAAACTTAGATATACAAAATATACGTTAAAACACTACAATCAATTTATACTAGCATTTAGATTTTTACGAACTACTTCTACTGATGTACCGGCATACATCCAATGTTGTTTTCGATGAAAAATGGCCGAGGAGTTCCGAATGTCGTATATTGCGAAGGAGCTTGAATATATTCACATGTGCGGCGGATAAGGCGTACGACTACCACGTGTCAAGGCGCGTGTGACACACTTCTTCCGGTGCGGCAACTTCAAAGGGAAGCATATCCTCGTGCGGAGCCTCGTGTGACATTTCAGCTTTCACCTGTGAAAACGGAGACAGACATGTGTAAATGCATAGATCAAACATTTAACATTAATGTATTCGACCTACAAATCAAATTAAGATATCCGACGTGCATCTAAGTTCGAGGTAATCTTTGCTAATCTTACATCAGAAAATCCGATTTACATTTTACATGAATGTAATTGTTTGTTTCAGTGAGATATCGATTTTATTTTATCGACTGGGCACCGAAATTCATATTTTCACGACTGGTATAGCCACGAGAGAAAATATGAACTTTCGGTAATCTTTTTATTTCATGCTACCAACGAAGGTTTTAACGTTTTTTCTGTCTGTTTTAATCACCATGACGCACCCCGTTGAGTGCCTCATATTTTGACAGCATAACTGAATTATTAAAGTGCATGCCGGAATAAAATAGGGCTTAAATGCATTATACAGTTATTCGCAGCATTCTATTTTATAAACACACAATAAGCAAAAAAAAAATATTAACAGTACATATTGTTTCTACAAGATTATTTTTTTTTTGCAATTGCTCACACAACTTTAAAAAACAAGTTGACTGCGTATGAATACATAAATAGATATTTCATTCAGCGAGGCACAGATGAACTTGCAACATTAGTTTAGACCTGAAATTTGGAAATTAAATTAATCGCATCAATTTTTTTAAGCGTTTGCTGATTTAAAACGTGGAAGAAAACAAGTTTATAGTTGTCACTGTCACAGCTGTCAAAAATCATGCAGATTTATTGTATATGCGGAGTGATATTCCGAGAGACTGGAAAATCGCAAGTTTCTGGTGACCTGAAAATGTGTCTGCTTTTGTGAACAATAATTTGCAGTAAAGGTTGATGCTGTTTTTTATATTAGCTGCTCGAAGTATTGTGAAATAATTGGTGTGAATGTAGCAAAATTAAGCGGGAAGCTTAGCTTCTTCTCTGGATTGGTCATGACATATACCAGTGAACGAGCTCTACTAAAAGTAATGTCGACTATCGCAGCTAATAAGAGAAGGTCGGCTTTGGGGTTTAGGTGAGAAACTGGCCCCAATTTCTAGAAACTTCTTAAGCTTAACAGGCTTAAGTAGCTTATTTCAATTAGCCAAATTACATACTTAAATTGAATTATGATAGATGAAAAATGGTTAATTGTGATTATCATAATGACAATTCCTATCTACAGTATAAAAAACTCTTAAAGAAGTAAATCTTATGTAAATTATTGGAAAAAAAATCATGACCTAAGCTTAATTCTGCTATGAGGGACTTAAAAAGTTTCGAGAAATTGGGGCCAGAGTTTTAGTTTCTAGAGCGGTATTCATAAGACAGTTTAAGTCGTTTCCTAACTTAAGTCATTTTCTAAAGTTAAGATTCTTACTTATTATATGATACAATCGCTTCATAGTATCTGAAATACTTCATTGATTTGATTCAAGAAACATACCTTGATGTATTTTCATTTGACAACGAAAATTTTAGGAAATTGACTTAAGCTAAAAATGACTTAAGAAGTTGTTTGATGAATACGACCCCTGGCATACATCAAAACTGTGAGTGCTGGGTTTTCAGTTATATTTCAAAATTGCAAACTAGCATGCGATTAATTTCAATTTTAATGATGTTGAGAACCAAGTTTTGTCAACTGTCCATTTTATAATTTTTTGAAGCAGGCGCCTTAAGAACATGTATATAATATACAGGTGAGTAAGCACAAACTAGCGACCGATAGTAACGACCATCAACTTGATCGACCGATAAGAAAAGAGTTATCCCGCTTGATATTTTACAGGTGCTGTTAAAAGGAAGTAACTTTTGTTGTATTTACTATGGTAACCACAAGGGGAGCAACTCCAATTGTAAATTGAATAAGGAACAGGGAAGTTAAATCCAGAAAAAAGAAGTTCCCTTTTTAAAGCTGCACTCTCACAGATTTACCGTTTTTACAACTTCCTTCATATTCTTGGAATAAACCATTTTTTGGCGTACATATATGAAAACCAGTGATATAAGACTTTTCCTTTTAACGTTCGAAAACTAATGATTTATGGCTGACATTTGCACAAAACATCAATTTTTGATCATAAATATGAAATCTTGTGATTGTTTTGTGTCAGCAGTCTGTATCATTGATTTCCATGCATTTTCGCAAGAATTGGTTCGTTTCAAGACAAAAAGTAAAAAAAAGTTGTCAAAACATTTAATCTGTGCTAGTGCAGTCTTAAAAAAAACAGTGAAATATTAATATGTTATTACACTTTTTCAAAATGGTGAAATATCAAATTTATTTCACTGATAAATCTCTATTTACCACAAAAACACATGAAATAAATCTATGTTTCTAACGTAAATCTCCGGACCTTGGGTGGAGGGGGGGGGGCGTGGTTAACTGGTGCATAATGTGTACACTGAGTTTTAAGTAAATAGACATATGGACACCTTTGTAATTTAGACCAAATGTAAGGGTTGTGCACGATTTCACCACCGCCTATTGTTACCACATCGCTCCTTTAATATGTGACTACATTGACCATTTGTCAAACAACAACAGCAACAACAACAACGACAACAACAGCGACTACACCAACAGCAACAACAATAATAACAACAACAATAACAAAGACAGTATCATAACATTAGCACCAGAAGTAGCACCAGCAGTAGCACCAGCAGTAGCACCAGCAGTAGCAACAACACAACAACAACAATAACAACAACAACAACATAATAATAATAATAAAAACCTTTACGTTGTACTCTAATTGAGCTTCACATTAATCGAACTAGAGAATTTCTGCCATTTATGTGTTAAATGGGACTCCTCTTAGATTGCCAACAAACTACTTTTCGAGAAAACGTTTTCTTTACCCGAATGCATTTATACTACAAATCATTTCTCTCAGTAAAAAAAGTTTATGATAGGTTGCCATATGAAGAGAATGTAAATAATAGCTAAAATCTGACATTTAAACTTAGTTAAAAACATGGCAAGATATTTCCGCATACACACCGGGCATGACCCGAGGTAAATGCTAAATTTAATGTTAAAGCAAGTAAAAATAGTAAAAGAAATGCATTTAAACTGTAAGTTTTTTACTTTGGAAGATTTGTATTTTTCATATGTCTAATTGTATTTGCAACCCGAACGAAACGAAGCATTAAAAGCATAGAAATGTCATATATAAATCAATTACTTCACTACATGCTTAAAGATCTGATGAAAGTCGTTTTAATCAATTCGATAAATTTATCACCTTCTCTGCCTGCCTAAGTACCCGGATGAGATTACGGCCGGCGAGTTTTTGAAGGTCAGCCTCGTTCCAGCCTCGCCGCACGAGCTCAGCGAACAAGGCCGGGTAGGTGGACACGTCTTCTAGGCCAACCGGAAGTCTGCAAAAAAGAGTGACACGTATAGTCACGTGTAAATTGTAGGAATAGAAAATCGGTCAAAATCATAATTATAATCGATTCTGTGATAATACATTCGATTATCGGCGACCTCGGCTTTATCAATCATCGTTTTATCCCTAGTTCAATGAATACTTCGGCGAAGGTGTATATGGTGCACTTGGTATAAGTTATGTGTACAATAAGTCACGCGTTTATTATATATTAGTGTATATTATATACTTAGTGCATGCTTATTACAACTGATTATCTTGTATAATTGTATACGGTAAAAGGTACATGATCAATATACAATTGTTAACAACATATTATTGTACCAATGACATGTATAAAATAAATCCTTTTGTCAATTGATAAAGATATATTATATATTGTGTAAGGTACGTGTTATACAACGTATAAAACAAGTGTACATTTCCTAAGGTATGTGTATAACGTATAAGACACGTGTACATTTCCTAAGGTATGTGTATAACGTATAAGACAAGTGTACATTTCCTAAGGTATGTGTACAACGTATAAGACACGTGTACATTTCCTAAGGTATATGTACAACGTATAAGACACGTGTACATTTCCTAAGGTATGTGTATAACGTATAAGACACGTGTACATTTCCTAAGGTATGCGTACAACGTATAAGACACGTGTACATTTCATACGGTATGCGTATAACGTATAAGACACGTGTACATTTCATACGGTATGCGTATAACGTATAAGACACGTGTACATTTCATACGGTATGCGTATAACGTATAAGACACGTGTACATTTCATACGGTATGTGTATAACGTATAAGACACGTGTACATTTCATAAGGTATGTGTATAACGTATAAGACAAGTGTACATTTCCTAAGGTATGTGTACAACGTATAAGACACGTGTACATTTCCTAAGGTATATGTACAACGTATAAGACACGTGTACATTTCATACGGTATGTGTACAACGTATAAGACAGGTGTATCCTTCATAAGGTATGTGTTCAATGTATAAGACACGTGTACATTTCATACGGTATGTGTACAACGTATAAGACAGGTGTATCCTTCATAAGGTATGTGTACAACGTATAAGACACGTGTACATTTCATAAGGTATGTGTACAACGTATAAGACACGTGTACATTTCATAAAGTATGTGTACAACGTATAAGACACGTGTACATTTCATAAGGTATGTGTACAACGTATAAGACACGTGTACATTTCATACGGTATGTGTACAACGTATAAGACAGGTGTATCCTTCATAAGGTATGTGTTCAATGTATAAGACACGTGTACATTTCATAAGGTATGTGTAGAACGTATAAGACAGGTGTATCCTTCATAAGGTATGTGTACAACGTATAAGACACGTGTACATTTCATAAGGTATGTGTACAACGTATAAGACACGTGTACATTTCATAAGGTATGTGTACAACGTATAAGACACGTGTACATTTCATAAAGTATGTGTACAACGTATAAGACACGTGTACATTTTATAAGGTATGTGTTCAACGTATAAGACACGTGTATATTTCATAAGGTATGTGTACAACGTAGTATAAGACACGTGTACATTTCATACGGTATGTGTACCACGTATAAGACACGTGTACATTCCATAAGATATGTGTAAATGCATATTTAGCTACACGTGGCGTAGTTTTATAACCACTTTTAACGTGCACTAAGGCGCATGCTAGTATCATGAACGGTGTTTGAGTTAGGGACAAGAGTAAAGGTTTAGACCGACAAAGTTGTCGACGTTTCGATGTTTTTTCAGAAAAGAAGGATGCTGAAAAAAATATACTTACGAGGGGACACCGTCATAGTCAGCCCCTATACCCACGTGATCGACCCCAATAAGGTTCTTGATGTAATCTATGTGATCTGAAAGAAGGGGAGTAATAATGCAAATAATACGTGATTCGTAGTTGAGTAACACATACATTCCTTGTGAAAATTGGCCCTCCCAACAACGCATAGATTCAGTTTCCGGATATGGATAAGGTGCTGTTACGATAAAGATGGAGTTATAAAAAACCGAAAACATGGCATTTAGCGCATGCGCTGTGGACTTATGTAACTGTTTTCAGTTTCGAACTGTAGAAACTCGGGTCCCTCGAGTAGGTATTCCCAAAATGCTCAATACACACGTTGTTTAAAATGTATACCTGCGACATGGGCGAGGGTAGATTCTGTGCCGTTCATAGGATAACAAGTGACGTATTTGTCGTAAAAGTTCACCATCACCAATCCGCCGTTTGTTTTCTGAAAATACATGTTACGATAACGTGTAAATGGATTAAATTAAGGATTAAAACTGTTCTATTCGCTTCCGACTTTGTTTTTTACATTGCCGACCCAATCTTTCATTTGGTAATATAATTTTCCGTTAGCTCATTTGGGAGAGCGTTCGCTTCGGGTGCGGAAGGTCGGGGGTTCAGGCCCGGCTGCCTCAAACCGAAAAACGTTAAAATATGGCATTAGTAGCTACGTTGCCCAGCGTTCGGCATTTAAAGGGTAGTACTGGTAAATAGTGTACTCAGTACTGGTTTTACCCAGGAAGTTGTATCCAGTGTATCTGTTCTATACACCGAACCAGTTCACTGGCACCGGTTTACACTCTTTTTTTTAAATAAGAAGAAAAACCCCCTTATAATTTCAAACTAAAAATTACGATTCCCAAAATGTGAAAAATTATTGAAAAATATTGTTTTGTTTATAAATATGCACTATGTACTGTCTTTATATTCTCAAGGAGAAAGATTTTATCTTTTATTTTTTAAGAAAAAAAATGATTTTGAAAATTCGGTGGCAGTGAGCCAGTTATAGAACATAGCGGTCTACTCGCAAAAATCTAGGACACCACACCCTGATTTCTTGTATATAACATTTTTTCTTCAAGTCTTCCAATGCCTGCTTTTGATTGCGAGTTGCAGTCACTTCTTTATCATGTCACTTATATTCTTAACAGTGTGTGTATACCACGTGGTAAATTACGTCATATACTACTAGTATGCTACGTCGGAAGGCAACATGTTGCTTAAACTAAAGACCTCAATGATAACTTTTCTTTTATTACACCATTTTAAATGAAACAACGGGCAGTCTATACCGCTTAAATAGCTCTTCCTTCGTTGTATTACCGAAGATAAGGTGATTAGTTTCAACAAACACTTCGACAAATATGTTTCCAGAATAATAAGTTTGACAGTGCTCCGTCAGACGGCCGTATTGTGAAAGGTTGGTTGAAGTGTTTTAAAAAACCAAACTCCAATCAAATTCTGGTAAAAGACTGAATGTGGGGCTACGTAAGCGGCGTAGACTGTGCTATGTTTCATTTAAATGGTGACGAAATAGAAAAGTTATCTATGTTTAAAGTCTTCATCCGAAGCAAAATATTGCCCTCCGACGTAGCATTTTTGACGCAATTTATCACGTTGTACACATACACTGCTTAAAGTGACACTCTTATACCAAATCATTACATACAAATGCATAACCAATATCAATTTTGACTGATAAACCTTTTATCTTCTTACTAAATAATTCACTTATGGAAAATATTAATTACCTTTAACAAGATCGTAATCGTGTATTTAAAAGCAGAAAGCGCAAACATACTAAATGATTGGTGAATGCTAAAAGATTTACTGTGGTCTGCTATAGTCTCATAAGGCAGAAATACTGTGTTTTATGCTCATTGCCTTCTATTTAAACACGGCATCCTTCATAAGAACCATTGTTTTCGACAATAATTCATCCTTTTTGGACTATTGAAACAATATTATTAAATGTGGTAGATCTTATTTGGGAGTAAGAGTGTATCTTTAATCACTGGCCTCGGATTTTCAAACTCAATCATTTTTAAAAAAAATCTAAAAAAATCTTATAACTCTTAACTAAAAATCATAATACCGAAAATGCGAAAAACTATTAAAAATATGTATATGCTAGTATAATATACAGTACAAAGTGCATATTTATTAAATAAAATAGTTTTCAATATTTTTTCACATTTTCGGTATTATGATTTTTAGTTTAGAATTATAAGATTTTTTTGGATTTTTTTTTTAAACAATGATTGAGTTTGAAAATCCGGTGCCAGTGTCTTAAATATAGCGGACAGACCTTGATAAACTTAAATCAACAAAACACGAAGTCGATAACGATTCAGTCAGCTCGTGTTTATTTTCCCTGCACTTAAGATTGTTGCGATTTCTCAAACCATATTTGATCAGTAATAATAGACACACCGCACATTTAAAACATACTTTATTTCAAACGCAATTAACTTGAGGTTTATCAGGACTCATTCAGGCGGCAAGTGGGACATATCTTACATTGAAAACACGATATTTAAACCCGTTTTCATCATTTTTAAACAGGCAGGTTGCATGCATTTTGCGTCATTATAAATATCAGTTACATAGAGTGTAAGAGTTAAACAGTTTTATTTGTACCACCTAAAAAAACAACAACAAAAAACAACATTTGCCGATTTTTCTAACTTTTCATAAAAACACTATTATATTGAGGAAGAAAAAAACAAAATAAACACATACACACACGTTAAAAATCAAGTTAGCTCGATAGCGCCACCACTACTCGACAGCGCCACCACTAGGGCAACAGCGCCACCACTTTTATAAATATGTGCATTTTTCCTTTTTAAGAAGTGCTTTTTAGGTTTGGTTGTGTTCCGGCATAGGTACAATACATAACAGTTATGTTTGCATGCGTGAGAATGTTCTTACGGGGTGTGTAAGCACCGAAATGTACATGCTATGCAATCAGATCTCAAAATATGCACACGTCTGATTCGGGTAAAAGCTCCAGGCAACACAATTTGCACAATATTGAAACGAAATAGTAACCAGCCTACAGTAGAAGTGTTCTTACACGGTACTACATTCTCCGATTTCCGAAATATATCCGTTAAATGAAATTATCAAATAAAATATAAATCGTACTCACGTTTGTTCATGTAAACATAGGGCACAGCACCACCACGGAAGTGGCGACAGCTCTTTTTCTTTGCACCGCCGTAAACTGGTGGAGCTGGCGTTTACAGGCCGTGTATTAGACACATCGTAAATATCGCTCAGGTAGTGCACCAGTCAATTGTAACCACGGCCCCCAGGTCCGGGGGTATACCGTGGATAGCGGGGAAAATTGGCCGTGTTTTTACCTCTCAGGTGGCCCCGCAGTGCCGGGTGAATGCGGTGGTTTTGTCTTTGGGCCCAAAATAGCGGGGAACGGTCCTTACCTAGGGTCCCTGGGATGCGGGGGCATTTGGAGGGGATTTAACCAGCAGTTCGTCCCCGCAGGGCAGGGACCCGGGCTTGGCTGGACCGAAAGTCAAAGTCCCGGCTATTCCCCGGACCTGGGGGAGCCGTGGTTACAATTGACTGGTGCATAGTGATTAAGTATGTTTACTTAATAGAAAATTTCTTAAAGCATTGCTTCAATGGTTAAGTTTGGTAACAATGCGTTACCGTAAGTTTAAGAACGTCGTCCTGTACATTCCGGTAGTGGTTACAGAGCGCAAAGGCGGAGGAGTGGCTGTAGATTACAGGTGCGCGCGCAATCGCCAGTGTTGAAACCATGGTCGCCTTGGCAACGTGTGCCAGGTCCACGAGCATTCCGATACGATTCATTTCCAAAATAACTTGCTGAAATATATAGAAAACAACACTTTAGAGCTTTAATAAAAACTTCACTCTCACAGATATACCGTTTTTACAACTTTTTTTATCTTTAAATGAGCATTTTTTGCGCCAAAACTGCAAACCAGTGATTCAAGACTGCTGACAAAAGATCAGATCGCAGATATGCATATTTGCGTTCGAAACTTAATGTTTTATGGCTTAAAGAGCGTTACTAACGGTTTAAGAAAAATGCATTAAACATTTTTTTTTAACTTAAATAAAAAAAAAATCTGCGGTCTAATTTTTGTCAGCAATCTTATATGCCTGGTTTCTTAGAATTTTCGCATAAATTTGCTTGTTCCAAGACAAAAAAAAGTTGTAAAAACGGCCAATCTGTGAGAGTGCAGCTTTAAACAAATTTAAAAGTCCTGATGTAAACCCTCCTTCGAAATCAGTGGTATAGAGGTATTTTATGTATAGTATTCGCATTATAAATAATTTAGACTTAATACGGGCTGGCCTGGGATGGTATTCGATATTGGACTTAATTAGATACAAGAACGATGTATCTAATCGGACAAAATTATGTAAAGATGGACTAATTACATCCCTGATCAATTATTTGAGTAATCTGAATAATACAATTAATTAATTGTAGTGTATTAGCGTGATTTTATTATCATTAAGTTATTATGAATTTCCCGTAAAGTGTAATTTTGCATTAAATCAAAAAAGGTCACAAGTGTTAATTCATAAAGGTTAACTGCTTAATTTAAATTACTACGCAATCTACTTGTATCGTATAACCGTTGTTGCTTTCGAAAAAAGATTTACGAGGTGTTCCTATTTTATTACTTTAGAGCCGATTCTTTTCTTTCCGTTATTATACGACTCTACGTTATACCATAAACACTCTAATTCGTAAACATGGTTAAAAAGCAATTAGAATTATCATCAAAAACACATGTCACGTGTACCTTTCCAAATCCCTGAACATTGTAATTTTAATAACAAAATGGACTCATGTGTACCTTTTCATGCTCCATAACTTAAATTTTAATAACAAAATGGACTCATGTGTACCTTTCCAAATTCCAGAACTTTAATTTTAATAACAAAATGGACTCATGTGTACCTTTCCAAATTCCAGAACTTTAATTTTAAAAACAACATGGATTCATGTGTACCTTTCCAAATTCCAGAATTTTAATTTTAAAAACAACATGGATTCATGTGTACCTTTCCAAATTCCAGAATTTTAATTCTAAAAACAAAATGGACTCATGTGTACCTTTCCAAATTCCAGAACTTTAATTTTAATAACAAAATGGACTCATGTGTACCTTTCCAAATTCCAGAACTTTAATTTTAAAAACAACATGGATTCATGTGTACCTTTCCAAATTCCAGAATTCTAATTTTTAAAACAACATGGATTCATGTGTACCTTTCCAAATTCCAGAATTTTAATTTTAAAAACAACATGGATTCATGTGTACCTTTCCAAATTCCAGAATTTTAATTTTAAAAACAAAATGGACTCATGTGTACCCTTTCAAGCTCCAGAACTTTAATTACAATATTGATTCATGTGTACCTTAACAAATTCCAGAATTTTAATTTTAAAAACAAAATGGACTCATGTGTACCTTTCCAAATTCCAGAATTTTAATTTTAAAAACAAAATGGACTCATGTGTACCCTTTCAAGCTCCAGAACTTTAATTACAATATTGATTCATGTGTACCTTAACAAATTCCAGAACTTTAATTTTAATAACAAAATGGACTCATGTGTACCTTTCCAAATTCCAGAACTTTAATTTTAAAAACAACATGGATTCATGTGTACCTTTCCATATTCCAGAATTTTAATTTTTAAAACAACATGGATTCATGTGTACCTTTCCAAATTCCAGAATTTTAATTTTAAAAACAACATGGATTCATGTGTACCTTTCCAAATTCCAGAATTTTAATTTTAAAAACAAAATGGACTCATGTGTACCCTTTCAAGCTCCAGAACTTTAATTACAATATTGATTCATGTGTACCTTAACAAATTCCAGAATTTTTATTTTAATAACAGCATGGATCTATTTATTGTACCTTTCGAAGTCTGTTAGTCCAACCTGAGCATAATTATACTAATAACAACATGGATTGTACCTTTCCAAATCCCTGAACATATAATTGTAATAACAAATTGAACTCATGTGTACCTTTCCAAATTCCAGAATTTTATTTTTATAACAACATGGATTTATTGTACCTTTCCGAAGTCTGTAAGTCCACCAAGTGGTTTTTCGTCCGCCGTCTCATTATAGTCGGGTGCGTCTTGGCGCCAATTGTCTGCCCTGAAAAGATAGAGAAATTAGAATATTACGTTATTATGCTTGGTTTGTAAAAAAGACAGATGAGAGTATCGATTTCTTCTTTAGGGTAAACGCCAGTTTCATCGGGCAGAAACTACATTAAAGGTACCTATCAGTGGTTCGATTATAAAACTGTATCGCTGATATACTCGAAATAGTATTATTGTGTGCACTATGTCCATGCTTATGCATAATACCTTCAATTTTGTATGTCTAAAATGTTGTTTTGCTATGCGACAGTGTCACCATGAGAAGGAGGCGTGTTGCAAGATTTATGTTTGTATATCATAACAAGACAGCCTGTTCCGTCAAGGACCTGTGTCTGTAGGACGAAGATCGCGGCGTCCCGTACGAAATAAAGGGGCGGATTCCGGGCGGATTCCGGGCGGAATTGAGGCGGAATTGGCACGGAATCGGTGAATTCCGCCTGGAGTATGGACGGAATCATTATTCCGCCCGATATCCCTCTAAGTTTCTAATGGATTCTGGGCGTGAAAATATTGGAAGTTCCAGGCGTAAACAAATTACGGGCGTATTTATATACCCTAACATTTGTGTAACACGGAATTTCGTACTTTGTTTTTTATACGAAACCTTTGGGACGGAATATCCTACTTAAACATTTTAGTGGCGCGTAATTTCGAACTTAGCCTAATATTTTCAGCCAAAAAAATCCAAAATAATTCGAAAGTCATGAAAATTATTGAATTGTTTTTGTTCCCTTTATCATTTAGATTTCACATAGCGAGTTAAAAGCTAAACATCTTCCATGCTTTCATCTGAACACCGCATACTCCATGTAATATAAAATATGCAACAAAAATAAAAATAAAGGTCAAACACATAAAGGAAAATGAATACATGACCCCATGATATAAATTTACACTCAGCTTTTATGAACTTTAAAGTCAACTTAAAAAGTTACTTATGACACTAATTTGGACATTATAACATCAACCACTAATATCAATTAAAACTAAACTTACCTTAGTCGGCTATAAATAATTGACTTCCACTCGATTCGAGGTCATCATGTACACTACTGTGCTTCAATATTTGACTCACCGATAAGCCTCATGGGCTTTCAATGGGGTACAAGACCCAGCTGTTTATAAATACTCGCCTTATCTTGCAAAGATCTGGTCGGATTTCCCTTTGAGAACCTTAACCTTTATTTACTCCGGTCATGTGTTTCACAAGCGGCCCTTTCACAAGATGTACGACGCTTTCGAAAAATGGATAACTAGACTTTTACCAAGAAAACATTTGAACTTGCGTGAGAAACGTTATAGTTAAAACGTATGGTTGTGTGTATTGACCAACAGATGGAACATTAGCCGTGATTGATAAGAATAACGCGGACTTGGGGTGTCTTACAAATTTTGAATCGAGAAATAAAATGCATATGCTGTGTGAGACTGGCAGATAATCAAATGCAACACTTCAAAGAGGTTCGTGGTCATGAAAGATGGAGGTAACTTTTCTATTTCTCGTTTAACCAGTTTTGAAATTGTGTTTGTCTGTTCTCACTTTTACAACTATTTTGTTTGATTTACATAGAGTAAGTTTGATGCGATTAAGAATGCTTAGTTTATGCTTTACAAAATATTTGGTTGGGTATCAATACTATGTTTATTATAACCATATTACCTTATATTTGCCTTGTTACATAATTTTCACCCGAAAAGCATTCTCGCAATCATTAAACTTCACAAAGAAGTTCATATGTGCAACGAAAGAAGATATCAGCATTAACCCTCGGCTTTCCGCGAAAGTTTCCGAGTAAATTACAATTGCTGTCGGTGTTATCAAAATGAATCTTGCCGGAATCTACCGAGTTCACATAATATATTCATTTTAATATGTTTGTTTAAACAACAAAACGTTAATTAAGTTCTGCATTATGCTGGAATAACGGTTTTAGTCTTGATTTTAAAAACAATCTTTAAATTAAAAAAATATTAAACAGAAATAACTGCATTACACATGTGTTCTTCTTGATATTTCAGCAGCCACTTTCACACGCAGAAGTCGACTGCATCTCCATCAACAAATTTCACAGCAAAGGTAATGGCTTTCTCGAGTAAACCTCTAAAGTGCTTAATTAATTAATGTGCCATATATGTTTTATAAAGATGTAATTCGTGATAAAATAAGGGTATGAATGAGAGCAGTTATATTTATTAAAATTATATGGATTATGTAAACAGCTAAAATAAGTCGTCATTTAATTGTAATAAGGTGATTGTTGCAATTAATCAAACAACTTTTACAGTTATCGGAGAAGGGCAACTTGGCAAGAAAACTCATGCCAACCATCCCCACTCCTGTAACACCAGGCAACTCTGTTGTGGTAAGAATACATTTCAATATTGCTCAGTCATCACGTCTTCTGGCCTCCCGAAACATAATCATGTTCTCTACTTATTTTGTTCATACACATATCAGAATGTTAATCAAACGGTTATTTCAGGAGTCGTTGCTACCTTAATGAGTGTGCTGCAAGAAACACTACAAATTTAGTTAAACCTGTTTGTTTAATCATAATGTTATGATACTATAATGGCAAATAAAACCTTACGCTCAGAAGTTTGTGACTTTGAAAAGATAAATAACATTTTCTTAACTAAACTGACTTTAATAACCATTTATTTGAAATACGATTCAACCAGCCTTGTACTATGACATGCAACTTAAATGGCATTTTACGTATGACTTTATTTCTGTAATTGTTGACATGTGTTACAGGGTTATCCATGGATCATGTTTCAATTCAGGAGTGTAAATTATGCAATTCCTATAAATAAACCTGAAATACACAATTTCAATAGAAGGAAATCATTAAAACTTTATTTACAAGATACAGTATAAGAAAACTTTCCCAAGTTTCAACTTATTGACAGGTGAGGCTATTACCTCACAGTGAGGTTTATAGAACGAAACATGTACCAATGCTATCCGAAAGAGGGCAAACGTAGACAACTTGATGTATGACCTCATTGACAAGGTGTTCACCATTACCAAACTGGCGAACTCCATGGGGAACTAGTATTGGGAAACCTCGCCCTAGTGATGCAAGAAAGCATATGCTTGGCCACTGGCAATACTCGAAGGTAGATACTGTATTACAAGTACACTGCCTAAAATATAATCATAAGGCAGAAGTAAAGGCTCATGGTTACCCTTTTACAAATCATTGTGCAAATTCATATACCGAAGACTTAGGTATCCATACACAGAGTTAAGCAATATAGCACTTGTCTTATATCACTTTTATAAGTGTGTTGTTGTTGTTTTGAGAAAAAAAGCTTTCAGTTTTCTTATGATAAGAAAGCTTATACTTTCGGTTTAATAAAAAAAATATAATGTCTTATTTTCAGAGTATGTGATATGACAGAAAATGCTGCCATGACGTTCCCTGGCCACCACTAAGAGGAACACGTATGCGCGATAACAGTTGACGAATACTAGATGGATGAACAATAAGGAAGTACTCATTCTACTGTGAAGTGTACTTGTGACTTGACTTATATTTTATAGCTAATATGATAATCTAACTTTTATTATTCTGCGTATTTATATTTGAAATGGAGAATAAATTGAGTAAGCTTTAGTATGGTTATTCGCATTGTTTTTAAGTCCGTGAATTAATCATAGTTTTCGCATGTAAATTATTGCGCACATAAAATTAAAATTAATTAAACTCCATGTGACATATGTATGAATATCCGCCCGTAAACTAAAATTCTGCCAGTAACTGAAATTCCGTGTGAATCTGAAATTCCGCACGTAATCTAAAATTCCGCCCACAACTGAAGTTTCGTCTCATTCTGAGTTGAATTCCGCCCGTAACAAAATATCAAGCTAAATCTGAAAATCCGCCCATAACCTGAAATTCCGCCCGGTATTTTAATTCCGTCCCACCTCATTTACATATTTCGCCCCAAAAACCCGGCTGGTTCCGCCTCTAACACTAAACATTATATTATTCAAACTACGCCTGGAAAATATCTCCGCCCGTACGGTGTATCACGTCCAAGACCCATGTCTGTAGGACGACTGTCACGGCGTGTCGCGTCCAAGACCCATTTCTGTAGGGCGATTGTCACGGCGTGTCGCGTCCAAGACCCATGTCTGTAAGGCGATTGTCACGGCGTGTCATTTCCAAGACCCATGTCTATAGGTTGAAGGTCACGGCGTGTCACGTTCAAGACCCATGTCTGCAGGGCGACTGTCCCAAAGTGTCGCTTCCAAGACCCATGTCTGTAGGGTGACTATCACGGCGTGTCGCTTCCAAAACCCTTGTCTATAGGTTGAAGGTCACGGCTAGTCGCGTCCAAGACCCATGTCTGTAGGGCGACGGTCTTGGCGTGTCGCGTCCAAGACCCATGTCAGTAGGGCGACGGTCACGCCTTGTTGCGTCCAAGACGCATGTCTGTAGAACGAAGGTCACGCCGTATCGCGTCTAAGACCCATGTCTGTAAGGTTATAGGTCAAGGTCACGCTTGAGGGTCATTGCTTAAAAGTCCTTGTATGAAGGTCAATGTCACTGTTTAGGGACAAATTCCTTGTGTTTTGGGCTTGTCTAGTCTGTTAATTGCCCATGCATGGGTAAATTTCAAACAAGTTGGCACCAAACTTCACCATGAGGAGGCAGCGTGTTCAGAGCAGAGCCCATTTACGTAGATCAATGATCAGGATCAAACCCAGGGTCGGATAACAAATAATTCTATATTTAGCTTGTTTTACATCGCTGCCATACATATATGTATATATATATATATATATATATATATATATATATATATATATATATATATATATATATATATATATATATATATATATATATATATAAACTTTCAAACAATTATAGTCAAGGTTAAAGAGAAATCTTTCCAAGAACTGTTCCATGGTCGTGGCATTGGCTGGCCGCCAAACATTTACAGTCGAACCCCGTTGGCTCCAACTCGCTTGGCTCGAATTCCTAGTTGGCTCGAACTAGATGTAAAGGACCGATTTCTTTATACTGAAGGTAAACAATCCCGCTCGAATGTTCCGAGGCTCGATGTATTTTCGCCGGTACTTGGGAGTTCGAGCCATCGAGGTTCGACTGTAGTTTATTCAATGATATCATTATATCCATAAACTGATTTCTTTTATTTCTGGCCTAATACTCACAAGCAATATTTACCTTACTCACTTCTGAAAATAGTAATGTTAATGACTGGAAAAGGTTGAGAATGCGTCTTTTAAGATTCAAAAATATAATTTACCAAGGAGTGTTGCAGCTATGTGTGACGGTCATGTATCTGACCCCGAGGTCATAGAACATGCGCAGTGAACCGAAACTGCTGTCAATGGAATGACCTCCTTCCAATCCGACCAAGCTTCCAATCTTTCCCATCTTGAATGCGTCCAAGATTCCTTTAAACAGTAGTATAAGCAGTTAAGCGTTGACGAACAATATTTATCTAGGCCCGAGGTCAAGTGACATGCGCAGTCCCTCACTTGAACACTTCAATGACTAACAGATAAACTCTGATATTGATATTGATATCATTGGATCAAAGGTCAAGGTGCCGTTGACCTTAAGCTGAGTATCCATTTACAAGCAATAACTAAAGAACCCTTCGGCCCACGAACCTCAAGCTTGGTAGGCAGGTTGGTCACGACCAGTAAATAAACTTTGAAATTTAGGTCAGTGGGTCAAAGGTTAAGGTCGTGGTGACATTGAACAGAAAAACAACATTTCCGATCAATGTATGAAGAACAATGGAACCAATGGCCCTAAACTTGATAGGAAGCATGGTCATGACCGGCACAAAACCCTATATAAACTTAATTGACAATTTCAACACAAACATAATGGATAACACTCGTGTTAAGTGGCAGACATTTGCTCCATCTCGACTCCTCCGACGGTCGAGTGGGATTCCCAGCCATGATAAGCAGCTCATGCTCAAGACAAAAAACAACAACATTTATATTTAAAGGAAAACATCAATGATTGATACCTTGTGCGGTTGTCACCCATTGGAATGTGTCAGGGTAGCGTGTGACGTATTTCTTGATGACGTCAAGTTGCTCGAGGGAAAGAAGAACGGCGTCCTTGTATTGGGACTTACAAGGAACGTAACACGCCCAGAACTGTGAAATATAAAATTGTTAGTATGTATAACCGTATAGATGTAACGTCAGGTAGTTTGTGATGACGTAAATCATTTTTGTTTATTATGACGCACAAACAATTCAAATTAAGCTGCACATTCAAATAAAAATATGTAACCTATCTATCTAGTCGAACCGTTGCATTGTTTCGTAATAAAAACTTACAGAATTGTCTATTCGATTATAAGATCTGGACGGGACCAAATAAAGTAACGTCTGTTGACATGTTTGATGACGTCTAGGAGCGTAGCTAGCTCTTAATTCAAGTGAAATTATAATTGTGCTAAGGGGATTTCGGGGGTATGCCTACTCGGAAATTTTTGAAAACCATTATGCATTCTGGGCGTTCTGAGGTGCTTTATTTAGCACTGGAAAATGGATAGTTTTAGGATTTTTTTTCAAAATCATGAGGATTCAGCCGCAAACTCGCGTAAAGGCAGCTACGCGCCTGACGTCAGGTTACTTAAAGAAATAAAATGCTACGAATAAAAACCATGGTCATACTAAAAATGTCTTTAATATTTTTCTTCAACGAGACAAAAAAAAACATGAATTCATGTGTATACCTGTGCCCCAAGTTTTCCCTTCCGGAGCCTCGGTATATCGGTATGAGAGAGATTCGTGTTCCAGGTCTTACGTAGATCTGACGTCAGATCAACCGTATACACAGCCGTATTGGAGTAACGTCGGTAGCGGTATGGTAGATCGTTGTGCCTAAAGAAATAAGATACAGACGATGATAAATATCACTGTCAATTATGGTTGGCAGCCCTTAATCTGAAGGAGTCATCGGAAACTACAGTGCGTCGACTTGACTGTCAACTCTAAGTCGCACAAATGCTTCATCATGATCATGATCATGATCGTCATAACTATCATCATCATCATCATTATCATCATCATCATCAGCAGCAGCAGCAGCAGCAGCAGCAACAATATCATCATCATCATCATCATCATCATCATCATCATCATCATCATCATCATAATCATCATCATCATCATCATCATCATTACCATCATCATTCTCAGCAGCAGCAGCAGTAGCAGCATCATCATTATAATCATCAGCAGCATCATCATCAACATCATTACAATCATCATTTTAAGCAGCAGCATCAGCAGTAGCATCATCATCATCATCATCATCATCAGCAGCAGCAGCAGCAGCAGCAACAGCATCGTCATCGTCATCATTATAATCATCATCATCATAATCATCATCATCTTAATTATCATCTTTATTATCATCATCATCATCAGCAGCAGCAGCAGCAGCTTCTAAGCAGTAGCATCACCATCACCATGAGCAAATTCGTTTCATTGCATGTCTGTCATAAATATGTTCCCTTCGAAAGTTTTAAATCGCTACCAAATCACCGGATATTCATGTGTGGTCGTTGAAGTAAGTGTTTACAACAAGAATATCAAGTTTACAATATGAATACAACGAGATATTTATAGCATCCACAGTCGACTTTGGTTTGTTTTGAATAAAAATCGGTGAAACGCATTGACCTTGAATATTTATAATAGATATTAAATGTGGCAGAAAGCACATTTTGATTGCGTGTCAACTTAAGTGCGGGCTTCTATATGAAGCATGTGTCAACATCTTGTGAAATATATATTACTACCTCATAAGTAAGTATTACAGTTTTGAGATAGCTGAAAAGCTTAAACTACTGTGTGCATTATTTGTTATTTCGAGTTTACCTGTCTACTTTTGCATAAATCAAATGTTTACTAGACTGAGTTTATATGGGCCATCATTTACTACTTTCATGGGGTAGGATAAAAGCCCTCGTTTTCGTTTCACAGTAAAATCTGGAGAGTAGCAAATCATATAAGGAGTTTAAAACCAAATTAATACTAAAAGCTGAAACCCTTAAGCAAATTGATGATATTTGCTCAAATATCGTCCTTGAAATCCACAATTTTCATTAGCGTTAATAACGCGATTGAAAATTAAATAAGGCTGTGGTGTTGCTTGATTGGTTGATTGACATTATTACGTGATGTTATCAATGTATCCTTAACAGGTCAACATATCCACCAAATTTGTGTAAGTCTCAGTGGCCGTGTGGACTAGCCGTCTGTTTTCTATTTTTTTTTACTTTACCGGTGTGGGTTCGAACCCAACTAAAAACAAAATAAAATTTATGCCATAACTTTATTTTTTCTGCAAATTCGATATCATAGAGTAAAATAATGACAAAATAAGTGTTTTTAGATGCATAACCGGGAAAACAAATGTTTCATCCAAAAATATGAGAGAGTCACTTTAAATATTATTTTGTGTTTTGTTTCTATAACAAGATATCATTTTGATTTGATGTTAATATCAGAAATCTGTGTTTCTCTAAAGACTGGCAACTGAAATTATTTGACAATACAGGGGAATCTATTCTAAGTTATGCCTGTGAAATATGGGGCTATGGTGACCATAACCAAATAGAAAAGGTTCAAATTGATTTTATGAAGCATATTCTGAAATGCTAAGAGAAACATGCTATGCTGTATGGTGAGCTTGGTAGATTCCTACAATCATCAAGAAACCTATAATAGGATTTGGGTATAAATTTATTCATATCCGATACAATCTCTCATATATTATGTATAAGTTTCTAGATAAAAACAAACTCTATCTTCCATTAGTGTTCAGACTCAGGCATTCGCTAATGGAACGCCGGTCAGATTCACAGTTAATCATTTAGAAGAGCTCGGACTACCAAAAATCCACCAGGTAGATTGCCATCGCCACATTGTCATTAAATAACGTAAACAGCGCCAAATTTCCATTCAGCCATGAAGTGTTTTTAATAAAGTGAATGATTTTGAAACTGATCGATCACGCAAGCACGTTCGTGGTTAATTTCCAACTGAACGATGCGAAAATTGGAATCTTTCAGTTGCGCCCGGCCTGTCGACTTAATCACGTAAAAAACCTAAAAATAGCACTCACTATTCAGGGGCGGTTCCAAGGTTTGATATAAGAGGCGGCGTTACTTGAGGGTGTAACCTTTTGACTTGCACCCCGCCCCCAAGAATTTTAAGTGTTGACGGACGGGGGTGTTGGTACTTCCCCAAGAAAATTTTAACAATTTCTAGTCCGAAATGACTGCATTTTGGGCATATTCCTTAACCCTTTTTCTCCTATTATGAATTTAAAAGTACATTTGGGCGATTTATTTTTTCGGGCGGGGCGGGGGGGGGGGGGCGGTAGCAACCCCCTGTATCCGCTGATGCTTTTACTTAAACGCGAAACATTTTAATAAGCTGAGGCAGAAATCTGAAAATATCGTTTTCTTTTTATAATTCATATTTGTTTTGAATTAAGTTCGATTAACATGCTACTTGAGTGCATACTATTGTACTTACACCTTCTATAATGTTTTCAAACTGCATCAAATTATTTCTGATTTAATTAATTATAACATGTATTATTCATATATGATACTTTCTTAGGCAACACCGTGCTGTATAATCATACATGAAAATCATATAAATCGGCTAAAGCAACATTATACATGAACATTGCGAAAGTTTCTTTCATGCGAATGATTTAAACTTCATAAAATAGTACGATGAGTTGTTTACAATTTCTATCTGTATCATACAGCGCACTACGTAGGATATTGAAGGACTATGTTTAAAACCACTTCGATGCTTCACGCAAGCAAAGCTAAGCACAGGCGGTAGTATAAAATTAGTTAGAGAAGGAAAAACGTAACAAAATGGGATATTTAAAGAATGAATTGCGGTATTGATGTCATTATCTGGGTATGAACGAAGTAGGGGTGGTTAAAGTGTCCGAATTTGACCAACCCAATTGCGTTCATATCCCAGATAATGACATCAATCCCGCAATTTATTACTTATATTTACACCAATAGTTCATTATTTTATTGAAGAATTGTTAATAACCCCAACTTCGTTTCTTTTACGAAAACCTTACAGTAATTCTTTCTCACCCATTCTGTAAATAGAACGACCAGACCGTAACCGGAAACAGTTTATCATATGACGTTGCAATAACAAGGGAAAAGATCTACCACTTGAAATATCTTTTAAACGTAAAATTGAAACACAAATGGCAACAATTCATTTAAAATCTCAAAAATAAACGCTTTCTAAGATGTTATTTTATTTTTACGGGACCTACTGACACAATACAAACAATAACAAGATAAACAATTTCCATGTATATTGTTATGCAATGATTCGCGATCTGAACATATCCGAAGTTGGATTAATCGGATGATAACCGCAATTGCCAAAGGGCAATAAGATTGATGCTTCACAGTTTCAGACAGTGAAAATATCAATTACATTTTTTCACAGTTTTGAAATTTTAAATTGCCTACTCTCGTTCATAAACAACTTTCAACAACGTCATTCCAAACGCTTTAAAATTAAAAAAATAGAAAATCAATGACTTATAATTCCCATTTAAAGCATATTATGTAAAGAAAAAATAATCAGTGTAAGAAAGCAGTATATTTCACCTCTTGAACCCCAAAACAGAATAATCGTAAACTATAAATTATCTTACTCGCTCGGTGAAAAATATAACGAACAAACAATTCAGGTTTATTAGCCAAGGATTGCAAACTGTCTTACATTCTTTCTTAAAAATTATGATAATATAAATAAATAGAAGATAATTGTTTGTTTCAGTGTAAGATAGTCATATATTTCCCCTCTTGAACACCAAAAGTGGATTCTCGTGAAATATAAATTTTGTCGCTAACTCGGTGAAATATATTACGATATAGAACAAGATACTATTTTTTAAACTTCATTAAAAGAAAAAAAGTCTTAATTATTGATTGAAGATGGGGGTTTCATCCACAAATTCTACATTTGTATCAAGTACCCAATTAAACAAAGCAGTACAGAGCGTAAAAACGACTTTTAATATCGGGTGTATCCGACGACGTTACATATCGTGCGCACATGTCTCCACTCAAGAAAAAAACACGGTCTTATAACTAAAAAATCTACTAAACGGCATTTTAAATGGTTTTGCTCACCCGTCAACCAACGGATAACTATCCAGAACACATTTCGCCTTGTCCAGGTTAGAAGCTGCGTATGAACAGTCCACTACCGGAAGATCAGTGCCCTCACTTCCGGTCTGACCGCTGCTGGAAGACCCCCCGTCAACATCCGCGCCGCCGGAAGTCGTGTCCTTGTTCTGAGTGGCCACCACGGCGAGTGCGATCACAAGAGCAAGCACGGCGACAATCAAGACGAACAACGCTCCGTAAACGACGCGCGTTTGCATTTTCGATTTGCTTTTGTCTTCGAATAAAATTGTCCTCGAATTAACTGTAGCACTTCCGGAAGAGTTTGAATAGGCCACGCATTCGTTTTCATCCATGTGAGATTAATGCAAATATACACCAGTTTATGCCGAGTCAAGAATACATATTCTTATCAAACACATCTAGATGCAAAGTCCGGTTCGCTTTGAATTATTATAATGGGTACTGGAACGAGACGGCGGCACGCATTAATGTTAACCTTATCTATGTAAATGAGTGATTTTGCATACGCAAATATAAATTATAGGTTGAAGTGTTGACAAGCAGTTTCAAGACGTTCAGATCGTGTAAATCTTACAAATGTACTTTGTATTGCAGTTCTTATTTATACTGTTTATAAATCCTCTAGCATATAGTAATAAAGTTAAGTAAATAACTATACAATGTAGTCCTATACACTGTTTATTCATAAAACCAGTGAGATAAGAGGTAAGGGATATGATGGTGAACTCACTGGTGCAGAACATGTTACCTAAAAGCAGCTCAACAATAATGCAGTTAACACTACTTGAGAAGTATAAATGCATATATTTGTCGATGGCAGGCAATGCATGTATGCACAGGTGATCGTTCAAAAGAAACGCATGTGTACACGACTTCGATCATATTACGCGCTACATTGACTCTAGCGTAGCCTCGGGGACCCGACCCCCCGCCACCCCTCCTCCCCTTAAATTTTACTTTTTCAATGAAGGAGAAAAAAGTAATAAACGCCTTAAATGCACCAATTCGGACACTTATTTGTTAACATGTTTTTGGCGAAGGACCCCTTAACCCTCTTGCAAACACTTTTAACCTCAACAAAATAAGTTCTGAGGGAGGAGCGCAAGTCAAAAACTTACGTCACTAAGTTACGCCCCCACTAAGGCGAAATCCTTGATTTAAGCATCGTCGGCAACCATGTTACTTTCTTCCGTTACACTTCATAGACAACGAAGCAAAGCGTAGTGTGTATCAGTGGTATCCGACGATGGATTAAAGGGACCATTCGGAGCTCTTCGATCATTTTTACCGAAAACAACCTCGGATGTATATGGACGGTTTACATATTCATAAAGCGGTACGTTTAAGTCCGTCCGCTGCAAGTAGATCGCGTAGTAATTTAATTTAGCAGTTAAACTTTATGACTTTACCCTAGGGAATCTTAATTATGTTTGCAATAATTCACTTCACTGGAAATCAAATTAAGCTTACGATCAATAAACACAAGTCGAAAACACTACATTTAATTAATAATATAATTTAAAAATTTATGAACTGCTTCAACTGATGTACCGGCATACATCCGAGGTTGTTTTCGATAAAAATGGCCGAGGAGCTCCGATTGTTAAGGGACTTGTTCACATTTTGGTACAAAATGGGTAGATTGTTCAGAACTTTGTTAAAGTTAACAACGTTGTTAACGGCGTAATTGTTAACTTTAAAGGGTGATTTTTTCATGATGTGCTCAAACATTTAAAAACAGCCAGTACAGCTGAAACACATAAGAAATACTGCAGATCACCGCTGTTGTAAACAATGCAGTTCACTTAAACAATGTTCTGAACAATCGGTTAATTCATTTTTACTGTGATCGTTCTAATTCTTCTCTCAATATTGTTAAATTCAGACACAAAATGCAGCATTAATGCACACCTTGTCCGAGCCCTTACGCGATTCATTCGGAGCTCCTCGGCCATTTTTACGAAAACAACCTCGGATGTATATGGACGGTTTACAATGCTAGAAATTGGTACATTTTAACTACGCTGCAAGTAGATCGCGAAGTTATTTCAATTTAGCAGTTAAACTTAATGACTCAACTCTTGGGAATCTTAACAATGTTTGCAATAATAAACTTCATTTGCAAGCAATTTAAACTAAGACAATACACGCCAAAACACTACATTTATTTAATAATAAAATACAAATCTTTACGAGCTACTTCTGCTGGTGTACTGGTTTACATGCTTAAATCCGAGGTTGTTTTCGACAAAAAATGGCCGAGGAGTTCCGAATGTGCGAGATTCTGCACTGGCTTCGCATTGGTGCATGATGTTACAGGATGGAAGAATTGAAGTGAAATGTTGGAAATGTATAAAATTCAATTGAAACATCCAAATAATAAAAAACATAGTACATGTTCTTTGTCTTTAGTGTGACGCTTTAAATAGTGATTTAACCTGTCATAAATATACATGTGTATGTTATTGTCTTCGTATACCATATCGCGAAATATAGAGCCGAGAAAAATTGTAGGTTGTCTGGATTCGAGTATGTACAAACCCAATATTTTCTGTGTATTTTACAAGGGAAGAGGTCAACAAGATTTTGCCTCAATTCCTTTATTTTGCTTATTTTAACAAATCTTAAGACCCTGCTACCTCTGTTTTAGGCTGAACGATTTTTTGACTTAATTTTGAAGTCTTAGGTAAACGGTGCAACGAGAATCAAAACTTTTGGTGCCAAAACTTTTTCGCACTAGCCACCAAATTAGGTTAAATTGGTAAAGTTGGTAATGACTTCACAAATGTACAAATCTGAATTATACAGCATATTGCATGGGATATTGACAGACTATGATAAAACCACTTCGATACGCAAGCATACTTAGCACATGTATCAGTTAGAAATGGTAAAACAAAATGAAAGGGAATATAATTATCATAGACGCTCAAAGCATTGAAGCTTGATTCAACACACAAAGAAAGAAATACAATAAAATAATAAGTTTGATAAATGAGGCTGTATGGTGAATTTCGAAAAAAAATATTTTTTAACTATAAACAATGAACGCTCGACTGGCGGCGCGCTAAACAATAAATGCGCTCAAACAGCGCCTCCTACCAGAGAATTATCGAGAAAAGGTCACTTATTCAAGCTGCACTCTCACAGATATACCATTTTCACAACTTTTTATTTTTTTTTTTTTTTCTTGGAAAGAGCAGTTTTTGCGTAATTTTCTGTTAACCAATGATATAAGGTTGCTGACAAAAATCAGATCGTAGATTATCGTATTTCCGTCCGAAAGTTAATGTGTTATGGCTTAAACCGTTACTAACTTAATTTTTGTCAGCAGTCTTATATAACTGGTTTCCGTGGGTTATCGCAAAAATTGGTTCGTTCCAAGACAAAAAATAAAAAAGTTGTCAAAACGTTCAATCTGTGAGAGTGCAGCTTTAAGAGATCGCTTAATAATTATCGCATTTATGTCTAAATACTTAAATTATAACTACATGTACATATTATTAGAAAGTATCCAGGGCTGTTCCATTTCATTTTGATCACAAACGCATCAAATTCCTTTTTTATTATACATCGGAAACCGTCATTAATGTATTTGTTTGTAAGACCGGATCTATTTCGTTAAAAGCTTAGGCGAAATGAAACGAAAATATGACACTCCCCACAGCAAAAAAATAAAGATACTCCAAAAAGATAGCGCGTTTCTTCAGTAATTTGCAAGCGTGCATGCGTTCCTGCATTCATACGGACTGAACACACCAACAATTAAACAATGTATCTTTATATTTGCAATAAAAAATCATCAATGTTTATGGAGGCTATCGACAGCATACGTTGTATCTTTCGGAACTCCTCGGCTATTTTTATCGAAAACAACCTCGGATATATGCTGGTACATTAGTTGAAGTAGTTCGTAATTTTTGAGTTATATCATTTATTAAATGTAGTGTTTTACAGTTGTATTTATTGATCTAAGTTTAAATTGATTGCCAGTAAAGTGTTTCATTGCAAACATAATTAAGATTACCAAGAGTTAAGTCAAAAAGTTTAACTGCAAAACAAAATTACTACGCGATCTACATGCAGCGGACTTAAACGTACCACTTTTTGAGTATGTAAACCGTCCAAATACATCCGAGGTTGTTTTCGATAAAAATGGCCGAGGAGCTCCGAATGACGTCAGTATAAAATAATAGCTGACAATTGTAACATCGTATACCATTGGTTAAATTGTGTCGCGCTTATCCAATCGGAACGCAATATAAAAAACAATGGCGTCATAACTTAAATAAGAAGACAAGGTAAATGTTCGAAATCGAGGAGATACATGTTCCTTATGAAATAGTCAAAAGTTGGCGAAATAAAGAAATGGATATTGGTTTTCGAATTATTCGGAATAAACGGAAATATCCGGACTATGATGTTTTTCACATGACAAAATTGTGATACATAATTGGTGTAGAAGATACTTTTCATAACTTTCTTAATCGTAGTTTCACGGCACTGGCACCGGATTTTCAAACTCAATCATTTTTTTTAAAAATCCAAAAAGAAATTATAAATCCAAAAGTAAAACTGTAATACCGAAAATGTGAAAAAATATTAAAATATATTTTTTTAATAAATATGCACTTTAAAACTGTAGATGATATTATTGTACGCATGTATCAGGCGTAGCACGACGCCGTTTTTTTTCTTTCGGCTGCGAAAAATGACTTTAAGACGAATTAAAAATAAGATACGTGAAACAAGGGAATGAATATATATCCGTGAACGTTTTCACAAGACTCACTTGAGGGGGATATTTCATAGAAGTAAACGAAGAATTGATGAAAATATCGATTTTTGTAGCTGGAACGCAAAAAAATGAGAGGCGTCCCAATATTGACGTCAGTGGTATATTTTGAAGACTCGCAGTTTCTAAATTGTTTCGAATTTTGAAAATGTAAAACAGTCCCTAATTGGGCATATATATGCTGTTTACATTTGTATACCAATTTACAGACATCAACTCGAAAATTCTCTCGCGGTCGCGTTCCACCTTAATTGGAAATTCGCTCGAACTTCATTTCAAAAATGTCAATTCAGCAAAATGAACGTTATGAGTTTTATAAGTAACGAAACAAGAACCAAGATGTATACAGCAGTAAAAAATCAGCTAAAAGTAAAAGCATGATAGAAATAGTTCAAGAGGTGCCACTATATTTTATATACAATTAATAGTACATAGAAAGCGACTCATGATATAAATGGAATGTCTAATAAAGATACATGTAGCCTTTAATTACAAACTGAGGCTTGAAGATAAACATGAAGTGCACTTCAGTCGAATGAACCTAATTGCACGTCACAAGACTCGATACATAACAAAAGTTAAAATGATTCCATGAATCTCATTATTGTGGCTGTACTTCAGTCCGGAAATAAGAGTTCTTTCAGTCAAGCCACTTCTATCATCATGTCATTTCGTAGCTTATTCGAATGTTAAATCTTTTTAAACAAATAAAACATAGCTTCTTTTTTCAGTCTAAACGATCGCCTATTTTTCGGCTTAACAAGACTCTCTTCTACTTGTTCTTTTGTGATGGCGTCTCCAGTCATAGTAGTGAAATGCCCTTCCAAATCACTTGTATCCGTTCCAAGCTTTCCGGTCTTTGAATCAAACACACCCTCGAGTATGAATTTGGGATTCAGGAATATCGTTCTTGCATCGAAATGGGCATCAGAAACCAGAAAATAGCCACCAGTCTTCAAATATTTAGTGCACTTCTCGGAGACAATACCAGCGCAAGCCGATATCAACAAATCGAACGAAGCTGGTTTTTCGAACGTAGTGTCGAAGTTCTTGCAAAGGAAATTTATCTTTTGTTTTTCCAAGTACGTTTTATTCTCTTCAATCCATTTTAAAACGAGCTCATCCTTAAAAACCACCTCAAGTTTCTTGTTAAAATCGACATAAACAACGCTAGGAAAAACTAACGAAGCGATCAAATGCTTATCACATCCGGGATAAAGCACGTGATTTGCACGCGTGTACGCTTTCGTTTCGTTGAAAATCGGAATGTGCCAATCTTCGAGACCCTTGTACACTTTCATAAACCATGAGAAACTCCCTGAACGTTTTGGTTTGCCAATTGATTTGGATGCGGAAGTATCCGAATCCGCGTCTTTTCGTAACTTCTTCTCTGCAACAGAACTTGCGTCATCAGGGCCCAACTTTCGCTTTACCAGAGCTACTGCCTTGCGTCTAGGTGGCATTTTTTTTTGTGTCGAGACAGTAAAGTTAAAGGAACCAACACTAAATTGTAGTATCGAACACTATTAACCATCAGTGGATAAATTATTTCTACGGTAGACAACTTTTTTAACGCTCAATGGATCTTTACTTCTAAGGTAGGTAACTTTTTAACCAACTCTACTGTTTATTAAATATCTTATCTTTCGTCATTTTACCTAAACGTTCTTATTTTAGGGTTGACAAAATAGGTTGGCATTGAATGTTTAGTGATTGAACGTTTTTGTATGTATTTTGCGCAAAAATACAATTTTATTCCAAAAACTTACGTCTTGTAACGTGTGCGGAGTGTACCGAGCGGCTGTACACTATTTTATAGAACTTATGGCAGCTAGAACTCTTAAATGACAAAAGATGAAACTATATAATATTTTTCCTCAAGGTTTCTTAACCTTTTGATTGTGTACAAATGATTTTGATTAAGTTCAAAATAAATAATCACAAAATAATTATAGAAATTTTGTATGAGTAATTTTCCTTTTGGCAAAATGCCTATGATCAACTTATCAAAATGAATTTCAACGTCTTTAAATCTACTGCTTTGCCGATGTTCTCGGTGAATTATCAGAAAGCTGGGCTTTCTTGAATAAAACACTGAGTTGTAACTTTCAAAATTAAAAGGCTCATCAATTATGAAATACCAGATAGCAAAGCTTTCTTGGTATATACATAAAATACGTTATCTTTCTTTGCGTCTGCAAGCTATAAATAAGCTCTGAAACAAACAGGAAAGCAGATCGTTCTCTGAAGATTTTTGAAGTTGCAACTTTCTATGCCTCACGGGATAGCTGAGCTTTCCAGCAAGAGCATAGAAGTGTAGGCATTAAATTAACTTTCGTATCTTTCAACAACAACCCGGTCCACTCGTTAGCTATTAACTACTCAACACGTCAAAGCAGAGCTTTTCGGTAAAGATACTATTTTAGAAAAGCAACTACAAAGTTCAAGTTGATTAATACCAATTATTTCTTGATGACAACTGTATGCTAACTGCATCTAGAATGACGATATTGGGTGGTGTTAGTAGTTTATACTCCGGGTCCCGGCGTGAGCACATTGAAGGGTCCCGGAATGACAGTTGAACCACCGCACACCTATCCTGGGCAGACTATCTGGCGGTTAACAAGTACTAGGTGCCTTCACCTCTGCAAGGAACTGACAACTTCTGTACGTGCCAGGGGCAGTGGTACAGTGCGAATGGTCGTAGAAATGATTTTAGAACCAATCACAACTGAAGAGACATAGTCCGCTCGGGAATCGAACCCAGGTTGTCCGATTTAGAGTACAACGCTCTACCGGTTGAGTTAACCGGGCGGAGTAGAAGATTTATTATCCAACTCGGCGTTATATACGCCGCGGAAAGCACTCAAGCAAAGCAATGCGTTCATAGGTTGTTTAAACTGCGCGTCGATTGGTTTAAAAACCAAACATTTTGTTTGGTTGCAATCAGCATTCTGATTGGACCAAATTATTCTTAACTAAATTACTATGAAAGATAAATAGAGAAACAACTTTTTAGGTTACAGTCAACTATTTTTCACGGCTTGTGGTAAAATTCGTCACAGTCTTATTTTCATATTTTCAAAAAAGCATGGAGAATTCTCAAGAATTAAACACAAAAAATATATCAAAATTTTGTATAGCACAGCTATTATAAAAGGAAGACTTGTTCTTGGATTTATTATTTCAGCATGCTTAATTTAATTTAATGTAAAACGTCTTTACTACGGTGAAACGAAGAAGACGTTATATTGTTATCTCGTTATTTTAAATCGAATTCGTGACGTATCTTGTTAAAACGTCTTTGTAAGTTGCTATTGTGACTGGCGTATTTCGTTAAAATGATTTAGTATCTCGTTTAAACGACTACAGTGTGTGTATACCACGTGATAAATTGCGACATAAATGCTACGTCGGAAGGCAATATTTCGCTTCGAATGAAGACTTTAAACAAAGATAACTTCACTTTTTCTTCACCATTTTGAATGAAACATAGCGCAGTCTACGACGCTTACGGAGCCCTACCTTCGGTCTTTTACAAGAGTTTGATTGTGAGTTTAGTTTCTTAACACTTCGACAAACCATTTCACAATACGGACGGAGCACTGTCAAAACATTATTTTGGAAACAGGTTTGTCGAAGTGTTCGATGAAACTAATCACCTTATCAAACTTCGGTAATAAAACAAAGCCGGGGCTATTTAAGCGGCATAGACTGCCCTTTATTTTATTTAAAATGGTGTAGTAAAAGAAAAGTTATCTATGTCTTAAGTCTTCATTTGTAAGCAAAATGTTGCCATCTGACGTAGCATATATGACGTAATTTATCACGTGGTATACACACACTGGACAAGCGAATCTCGTTAAGTCGACATATAATTGCCAATCAGAATTGCCTTATTACCGCGCATAAACATGGATGAAAAACGGCAGATGTTAGGTACGTTCGATTTTTAATATTCGATTCTGACTGGCCAATATGTCGTTTTAACGAGATAAATCTGTGCTGTGGGGTTACTCGGAGCACCAGGAGGAACCCACTGTGCCATTTTACCTACTGATCTTAAGTTAAGGTTATGTATTGGTCAAGGGCAATCTACAAGTTCACTTACGTTCACCAGTTATGGTGCGGACAAGACCAAGTCGATCAACCAGTAGACCAACACTTGCAAACCTACATAGTCCATCTCCCTCGAATTGTAAAATGCCCTTTTTAAATATGACAAATCCCCATTGCAAAGTTTTGGTAAAACGTGCATGGATCACTGTAAAATAAGAATACATGCAAAACCTTAGCCAGTAAAAAACATAAATGGGCAAAATTTGCATTATATGCAAAAAGGGGTTATCATACTTGATTGTATAAAATGTCAATGCAATGCATAAGGTAGTTGCATTTATATGTGATTACATGCAAAACCAAGAATCTCTAAGTCGAATAAGAAAGGAGCAAGATTTATAGTATATGCAAGATAGAGATATTTTATATTATATTAATTAAGTAGATTGAAGTTAGCAACAATTGTATAAAGTAATAATGCAATGCATGATGTATCTGCTGAGATATTGACGTAAATGTTGTTACATGCACATTCAAAACCTTAACCATAACCATAATTTCTAAGTCAAATGTTAAGGACCATAATAAGCAGAATATGCAAAATAGAGTTAGCTATCCGAGTTTTTTACGCAGGTTGGATAGTTTAGTATTTCATTGAAATACATCTAGCAGTTTCTAAGATTAAACATACGTGTGCTTACATGCACCACCTTAACCAGAATTTCTAAGTTAAATAATAAAGTCCCATTATCTGCATTATTTTCAAATAAGTGTTACTTAACTTCATTAATTTAGAACGTTGGAACACATATCTGAAGTTTCAATGCAAGTCATGATGTATTTGGTGGTATAATAACTTGAACTGGTAACATGTAAAACCTTAACCAAAGATGCGATGCCGATGCCGACGCTATGGTGAGTAGTATAGCTATCCTTATTCTTAGAACAGTCAAGCAAATAATAAAGAACAAACACGTTTCTTCTTTGTTTTGTTTTTGCATTTTCTTTATTCTCTTTACACTATCATGATTATATCATAAAAACCAAAAAGGAATTCCTAATAAAAAAGGTAAGCATTAGCATTGCATGAATCGCTCTCATTTATAAATATATGATTACGAAGCTAATGAAGTGTCAATTCATTTATTACATCTTCCATCTCTGACGATGGGAGTTATGCCCTGTAACTGATAACATTTTGCTACTATTATCAAACATGTTAAGATGTTTGTTTTTTCACCACAGTATGACATTTTTTTTCGACTAAGGTTCAATGAACGTTATCATCCATTACATTTGGAAATGCAGTCTTTGGAGACTCTAACCTCATTCATATTCGAGAATTTTATCTCCCCCAAAATAAAGAGAACATTACTGAGAATCATGATTGTGAAATATGGGGATACAAAATGGAAACATTAAGAGAGTTGGAAGTCAAGAATATGATACATAGTGAATTCTTTCTCATCTACATTAAGAGTGCAGTTAAAAGATATGAATTTGACAGTGAACGATGGGGGCATAACAACCAAAATACGATACATGCACATGAGTCATTGCATCCACACAGTCCATTAGTGAAAATATTCATAACAGCCCATTAGTGAAAATATCCCCCACATCTTATTAGTAAATATATTCCCTATAGTCCATTAGTGACTATATTCCCCACAGTCCATTAGTGAATATATTCCCCACAGTCCATTAGTGAAAATTTTCCTCACAGTTCATTGGTGAATATATGCCCCAAATCCCATTAGTGAATATATTCCCCACATCGCATTAGTGAAAATATTCCCCACAGTTCATTGGTGAATATATTCCCTACAGTCCATTCGTGAAAATATTCCCCAAATCCCATTAGTGAATATATTCCCCAAAGTCCATTAGTGAAAATATTCCTCACAGTTCATTGGTGAATATATTCCCCAAATCCCATTAGTGAAAATATTCCCCAAATCCCATTAGTGAATATGTTCCCCACAGTCCATTAGTGAAAATATTCCATACAGTCCATAAGTAAGTATATTCCCAACAGTCCAGAAGTGAAAATATTCCCCACTTCCCATTAGTAAATAATTTAATAAATTCCCCACATCCCATTAGTAAATATATTCCTTACAGTTCATTAATGAATATATTCCCTACAGTCCATTAGTGAATACATTCGGCACAGTCCTTTAGTGAAAATATTCCTCACATCCCATTAGTAAATATATTCCTTACAATTCATTTGAAAATATATTTCCTACAGTCCATTAGTGAATATATTCCGCACAGTCCTTTAGTGAAAATATTCGCCACAACCCATTAGTAAATATATTCCTTACAGTTCATTAATGAATATATTCCCTAGTCCATTAGTGAATATAATTTATTCTGCACAGTCCTTCAGTGAAAGTATTCCCCACATCCCATTAGTAAATATATTCCTTACAGTTCATTTGTGAATATATTCCCTACCGTCCTTTCATGAAAATATTCCCCACATTCCATTAGTAAATATATCCCTTACAGACCATTCGTGAATATATTCGTAATCAGAAAACATCAGTTTTTTTCAATTATTTGTAGGATCAAGAGTACAAGCTTGGGTCTAATCTTAACCAGGTTGAAAGATAGTTATGTAAAACATAGGTATAATGAAATTTCTCATCATTTCATTTTTATATTCTTTTTAAGAATTGAATTTCTTAAGCCAATAATTACTGTGAACTGTGAAAAGTTCTATAAATAATTATAATTATACATCAGATTTTATAGCACTCATTTCATATAGCACTTACAAACTTCATATCACAGGTTATGGACAAACAATACAACACAAAATGAAAGCATAATTACCTTTCATAATAAAGGGATACATTAAACCTCCATTAATCATAAGGCATATTTTGTCGATAAGATTCATCTCCATTTTGTTCAGGTAAACAGTCCATTATTTAAACTTTGGCAGTAAAATGAGGGATCCTGTCATCTATTTTAAGAATTTAATCCTCACATGTCCAAAATGGCTGTGCACTGTGAATCTATGGCTGTGAAATGAGGGGTCTATACAAGTATATTCTAATAATGGTAAGACATGATATTGTCAATAAGAATTATTCCCCATTGAGTTCTGTGTACAGTCTATTAGTTGACATATGGCTGTGACATGAGGTGATACAAGTATATTCCAATAATCTTAAGGCATGATATTGTCAATAAGAGTTAGTCCCCATTGTGTTCTGTGTACAGTCCATTAGTAAATCTATGGCTGTGAAATAATGGGATAGAAGTATTCTTCACTAATTGTAAAGAATACATTGTCAATAAGATTTATTCTCCATTTAGTTGAGAGTACAGTCCATTAGTAAATCTACGGATGTGAAATGAGGGAATACAAAATTAATATTCTCCACTAATCGTTAGACGTATATTGTCAATACAATTTATTCTCCATTCTGTTGAGAGTACAGTCCATTAGTAAATCTATGGCTGTGAAATGAGTGGGCAGGTTTGTCCTGTGTATTGACACCTTTTGATGATGAGGGGATGTATCTCATTGGAATGTAGCCAATGCGTCCACTGGACCATACCTGTAATGAATGAGATAAAATATTAGTCAGGTTTTAGGGAAGAGCCATAGTTTCCTTCTCATTATTGAATTTGTTATCACAAAATTAAACAATTCAACATCTGACACTGCTTGGCAATTTGTTTATAAGTAACAAAAGAAAACGTAATAAAGGTATGTACATGCAATGAAAAACAAAATTTATCTTTTTCTAAAAAAATATACGAAATACATAAAACGTTTATATGCTTCCCATTTCGAATACAAACACTTTGCAAAAACATTACAAGGCGGCATATTATATCTTAAGATATCAGTTTTACACGCAAAAACATTGTGTTGACAATATAATACAAGTATCACAATACAGCGGTTGATCTATAATTAGGCTTTAGAGAATGTGTAACTTTGAATGTGCACCTTGTTGAAAAAAAATCCGATATAAATATATATATAATACAGTATAGATATAGTATATATAAATATAGTAAAAGACACCTCGGGATCTTGCCCTGAGAAAACACTGGCCATTTTTACTCTGAAATGGTGCATTCTGGTGTATTCTATTAATATTTTGTATCCGATGCAGACATTGTTTTTTATTTGGAGTGTTTTTGAAGGGACAGCTGCGGGTGTGCCCCCCCCCCCCCCCCACCAATTATCTGCTTGTCAAATAAATCGGTGTTGCGCTTAAAGCACATACCACAGTGAGGAGAGATCCACCTTCGAAGTTTGGTTGGAACTGAATCAACTCTGGTTTCTCACCATCTAGGCCTCGAACAAACCCGCTGAAAAACAGTCAAAGGTTGAAGCCAGGTTTTGTCATACATTCAAAAGAATGTTTAACATTTAAGAGCCTACTATGATTCACCTTCTTACCCTTTCTCTCTAACACTGTATTGCAAACTTTCCAAGTCGTATTGATATTTAAATAAGCTCCAAGTGCTTTATTTTTCACCGACCATGCAGAAACTATTTTGAAAATTTTTGGAAAAATTGGTTTGTGTGTTTTAGATTCAAGCTTGAAATTGTTGTCAAAACTATTTTATCCATTCTAATGTTCCTCTTACAGTTCTTAATGCAGATTCCAGCAAAAACAACAACATTTAAATGAATGTTCTATTTTTAGAAATTAAAAGCTCTCAAACCTGACTTATCCTGAATTGTTACTTACGGTTTAAGGAAAATGCATAAAACATCAACTTTTTAACTTAATTATAAAAATCTGCGATCTCATTTTTTGTCAGCAGTCTTATTTAACTGGTTTCAATGGGCTTTCGCAAAAATTGGCTCGTTCAAAGACAAAAAATAAAAAAAGTTGTCAAAACGATAATCTGTGAGAGTGCAGCTTTAAACTTACTTTTTTAGCATACAAAAAAAAAAGGAATTTGAAGGTCTGCTTCCTTAAACTGACCTCTGACCAGAGGACCGTTTCAAAAAAGATTTTAGTTAATTTTAGTCGTTAATAAAAGATGCACTCTTACTCCCAGATAAGATTTACCACAATTAATAATACTGTTTTAATATTCCAAAAAGGATGAATAAATGTCAAAAACAATAGTTCTAATGAAGGATATCGAGTTGAATTGGATAGAAATGTGCATAAAGCACAGTATTATGAGACTATAGCAGACCACAGTAAATCTTTTAGTATTCACCAATCATTTAATATTTTTCGCGCTTTCTGCTATTACATACAAGGTTAAACAAGAGATGTTTGTCAAACATTATGCCCCCCCCCCCCCCCCCCTGAGCGCCATGTTGTCAGGATTATATGGACAATTGAATGAAATATGCATGGACCGAAATGACAGCTGATTTGTTGCTGTTTTAAGATTATGACCATTAAAGTGTGAGGATAAAGTGTGTCATGACCTTTGACTCTATGAACTCAAAATCCAGAGTCATCAGCTGGTCACCAGAAACCTAAATGTCAAGTTTGAGGGCCATGGGTGCAGGCATTGTCAAGTTATCACAAGACAAGTTTTTTTCGTTCAAGGTCACTGTGACCTTGACCTGATGACCCCTTAAATCATAAGGGGTCATCTACAAGTCAGATGAAACTCCAAGTCAAGTTTGAAGGCCATGGGTTCAGGCATTGTTGAGTTATCACTCGGACAACCTTTTACCATTCAAAATCACTGCGACCTTGACCTTTGGCTCTATGAATCCTAAAATCAATAAGGGTGATCTACTGGTCAGGCTTAACATCCATGTCAAGTTTAATGATCATAGGTTCATGCATTCTTGAGAAATCAGTGGGGGAAGATTTGTTAACTTTTTTGCGTTAAAGGTTACTGTGACATTGACCTTGGTCTGATGACCCCCAAAGTCGATAGGGGTCATCTACTGGGCAGGCCCAACCTTCATGTCAAGTTTGATGACCATAGGTCCAAGAATTGTCGAGTTTGCTTTCAAGGTCACTTTGACCTTGACCTTTGACCCCTAAAATCAATAGGGGTCATCTACTGGTCAGGCCCAACCTCCATGTCAAGTTTGAGGGCCATGGGTGCAGGCATTGTTGAGTTATCACTTTGACAACCTTTTATCATTCAAGGTCACTGTGACCTTGACCTTTGGCCCAATGACCCCTAAAATTAATAGGGACAATCTTCTGGCCAGGCTCAATCTCCAAATCAAGTTTGAGGGCCATGGGTGCAGGCATTGTCGAGTTATCACTCGGAAAACCTTTTACCATTCCAGGTCACTGTGACCTTGACCTTTGGCCAGATGACCCCCAAAAATCATAGGGGTCATCTCCTGGTCAGGCCAATTCTCCAAGTCAAGTTTGAGGGCCATGGGTGCAGGCATTGTTGAGTTATCAATCGGACAACCTTTTACCATTCAAGGTCACTGTGACCTTGACCTTTGGCCCAATGACCCCCCAAAAACAATAGGGGTCATCTACTGGTCAGGCCCAACCTCCAAGTCAAGTTTGAGGGCCATGGGTGCAGGCATTGTTGAGTTATCACATGAACAACCTTTTACCATTAAAGGTCACTGTGACCTTTGACCCATTGAGCCCAAAAAACAATAGGGGTCAGCTACTGGTCAGGCCCAACCTCCAAGTCAAGTTTGAGGGCCATGGGTGCAGGCATTGTCACGTTATCACTCGGACAACCTTGTACCATTCAAGGTCACTGTGACCTTGACCTTTGGTCCGATGACCCCCAAAAACAATAGGGGTCAACTACTGGTCAGGCCCAACCTCCATGTTAAGTTTGAGGGCCATGGGTACAGGCATTCTTGAGTTATCACTCGGACAAGCTTTAAAATTAATTTACCATTAAAGGTCACTGTGACCTTGACCTTTGACCCGATGACCCCCAAAATCAATAGGGGTCATCTACTGGTCAGGCCCAACCTTCATGTGAAGTTTGATGACCATACGTCCAGGGATTGTTGAGTTATCACTCGGACAAGCTTTGGTCTACCGACGGACCGACCGACCGACCGACATGCCTGTGCAAAGCAATATGCCCCCCTTCGAAGAAGAGGGGCATAAATATTGTTATCAGTTATTAAAATTTTCCATAAATGCATTATTTAGTAAGTAGTTAAAGGCACAGGGGTTTCTCTCTCGAAAAAAATTCTTATTATATAGACAAGGGGTTGAACTCAAATTTTGCAAACCTCCAAAAAATGAAGTAAACAATGTATTACAGTTAAATTAATGTTTTTGTTATAAATAAAGTGACTAATGTCAATATACAAATGACTTTTAAAAGACCGAAATCAACAGTATTAAATTATCCATAAAAATCCATAATCATCGCATTTGGACACACGTTCGCAAAAATCCAATATATGAAATTACCTCAGTAAATATCACGATGCGTGTAATGTTGTACGATTACATGTATCCAGTTCGATGAAGTATCATAAATTTGAACACCAACCACTTTGTTCGTTGTAATTGAATGATTAACACCACAATAATTGGTGAAAAACAAACATCGAGTTTATTTTTGTCTTTCCTCGGCCATTTTGATTTCCAACACTCCAGTTGTATCCAGCGATTTCATTGGCTGATGACGGCGGTGGTTTTTACAATAGCCAATAAATTAATTCGTAACAAAGTTTAACGCACGCGCAGAAAATGGCGAGTTTGACAGATTAACTATGCTGAGGGAATTTTCGGTGTTTTGTGCTCTTCTTCAGAATGTATCGGTAAAAATTGCGCATTTAATATGATTATTTTTTGTTATTTTTTTTATGAATTATAGCATTTAATATTCGTCATTTCGTAGAAAAAGGTACATTTACCTACGTTGTTTCCGTTTGCGAACCTGTGTCAGGATTGCAAAATTTGAGTTCATCCCCTTGTCTATATAATAAGAATTTTTTTTCGAGAGAAACCCCTGTGGTTAAAGGTTGATAAGTCAAAATTTATCTTTGTAATACATGTGTATGTATTGATTTTGAATAAGAGTGTCACTTTAAAATTATCTTAGTGCCATTGTTTCATTATCTTGCTACATATTCGTGTGAATTAAACTTTAAAGACAACATTTAACTTGATCACGAAGTTGATGAAATTGAAATCAATCAAAATATTGCCATTTGTTGCATTTATACAGATTTCCAACTTTTAAGGTACGACTAAAATCCTTTATTGTAACGGCTGGCAGGAGTATTCAATATGAGATTTACATAGAATTAAGTGATAATATTAGGTTATTCATTAAGTATCAATAGCAACCCAAGACCTTTTTATATAGTATAATACATCTTGTTTAAAAACAACATACATGTAGTAAAGAGATTATTTATAAAAGAACAGAAGTTGGAACGGAATTAATTTTAGTACGGTTTACCTTAAAACTAAGTTGGGAATTTTTTATACATTACATAAATTTGCCCCTTTTTCACGCTCCGGCTTCATTTTTTTATTTTCACCCATGTTTATGATTTCTGCATTAAGAACAACATAAAAATCATAAAAATTATATCATGAGTGGCTCATACTAGTATGCAGATTACCGGTAACATAAAACAAACTTTCTATTTTTACAACTCTGAAACAATGCATTACCAGGGTGTTATTTCCAGCACAGGAGATTGTGTGGTCCTAAATACAGCAACGTAATCACAGGTCTCTGGAAAACAGAAAATTTGTTTGTTTTCATCATTGAGGCCGGATTTGATCAGGAACTTTAATCGTCAAGCAAGCATAGTTTCATAAAAGAAAACAGACATTGTTTAATCCTGATACTATCATTTTTTATAAAAGTATCTTCAAATCTTGTATAAATATGTTTAAATGCAATCTGCAAAAGATTAAAATATATTTAAATACTTTAAACCAAGAGCTAACTGCAACAACGACGAGAGGGTGAGGTAATGGGTGCTTATTTATGGATGTGCATACGTTCTGTTTATGTAGATGTAGATTCTATGGCAGTGCACAAATCTTAACAAAATGATATTCCATTTAGGATAAAAAAGAATTATCATAGTTACGCCACAGGGGAATTTTTGACACAGAAATTGGGTAAATTTTCCTATTTCAGACTTTCAGTGAATGGGTTACAAAATTGGCAATAAAATCACATTAACAATCCTGTTTGCCTTCTAGTTTTTAACCCAAAATGCCCTCTACCTTCCAGCATAACTGCAAGTCTTTCTCCGAGGGGGTCCCAGGCCAGCTGTTGAATGTACCCGCCCAACCTGTAAATGTCATTTCACTTAAAACCTTATTTACAGTTTTTGTTTCATTTTATTTTAAATGCTGAAACATAATGCAAAATGAAAATCAAACATACAAGTTTTAAAGGGACTAGACGCCAGGTGATACATACAAGCAAACTATTAAAATTGTAACAAAATAAAATAAAAATGTCATCGTTTTGTGCAACACATTGAATATTACTTACTGACGTATCACATGGCTTTAACGACACATGCATCTTTTGTTTTTTTGTGTCAATTTTTTAGATTTGAAAATGACTTGGGTCATCTACTGAGTAAAAACCAGGTAAGTTTTTCAAATGGCACCAGTATATCTATCTTTACACATAACCAGATCAATTTTAAACTGGAAAACCATAATGCGCTATTTTATACGAGAAAACACAGAAGAGACAGCAACATGAATCTTGTGTTAATTATTTTAAGCATGTAAAGTGATGAATTATCTGCGAACTACTAGCTTGCATTGAAATTTCTATGCTTGTTTTGAGGAAATACTGCAGTTGCCAATTTTTGGAACATCTGGTGTCTAGTCCCTTTAATATCAAATTCTGGGCACTTATTATCTATTAAATGTACCTGCAATTGTATTGGCAGCAGAATAATCAATTGTAATTCATTTTTTCTGTTACATAATATAAGTTTTAATTTACTCAAATTTTAAGAAAAGTTTCAAAAATGTTTTTACCAAGAATGCCTTTATTTACTCAGATTTAAACACAATTTTGTTTATTTTACAGGGAATATAATTTGATTCCCGAGTGATCATAAAAAGAATATTTCTTGAATGGCGCTGCAGAGTTTGTCATAATTTTTTGAGTTAAGGAGAAAACTAGACTTCACCCGATGTCCCAGAATGGACAGACAGACAGGACAAGTTGATTCCTACATAGCCTCGCCACCAAGTGGTGGGGGTATAATAACATAACATGTTTTGATAAATATACCATGCATGTATCGATCAATTAACATTTTTGTTCACCTTGTATATTATGTATTTTGGCCAGTGGCCTGTTCCTACTTAATAATCTGTTGATTTGACTTGACTGAAATGAAGGTAAACTCTATTAGTAGGAAATTCTTGAAGTATTTTAAAATGAATGTAAAATTTAAAATTCAAAACATCATCACAAAGCATAATTTTTTTTAGCAATACTAACTTTACTGTATTTCCATCCTCATTTTGCAACTCTGTTTCTGATAGGTCCACACAACCTACTGCAGTTTGGGATCCACCAATCACAGAGCTTGTGTCATCGGTGGTTTCAGCAAATGTTAGAGAGTATATGATTGGCTGGTTTTCAGTGGAGAACAACACAACACTTCCATCTGGTGACCAGCATGCAGCCTTGAAAAATACATTTCTTTAATTTAAGATGTTTTAAAGTAATGGGAGACGAAAAAAGAAGACGTGTAATTACCTGTGGTGGTTTTCAAAGGTTTAAATCAAAACATAAACATAAAGTATTTCAAGAGCCGTCGTAAGACAGCCCGCTCGACTACGCCGCTTTGACTTAGAAGTGAATACAATAACGATGTAATATTACCAAGTTTGATCTCTTTATGTCAAACCTAACTAAAATTATTCGATACATAAGGTGACTTTGATGCTGCCCTCCTACCAGCCCACCCGAGCAATGACGCAAGTCATTCAAATAACTTGATTTCCCATTATGAAAATGTGGTTAAGAATATACAAATATGTCTTTCAAAAGTAATTAAATAAAAAAAAAAAAGTTGAAGGGCCATAAATTGTATTAAGGGTTAAAATGAAGTTATGTTTCTTGTTGTAAGATGGTCGTAAATAATTTTGAATTTTATTAAGTGCATTAAATGAACGGTATAGAAGTTTTTTTTATTAAAATCCCAACTTGCCCTTAACTTTTACTTGCCTAAAACTTTAACCTAAGTCAATCAGGGGCCATAACTTGTATTACCAGTATGGAGTTATGTTACCTCATTGGGTGATGGTCCTGAACAATTGTGTGAAGTATTAAGTCAATTGAACAAAGGGTATAGAAGTTATTAAAAAACATCCCAACCTGCCCTAAAACTTTAACCTAAGTTCCATAGTCAATCAGGGGCCATAATCTGTGTAAAGAATAATATGGAGTTATCTAACCTCATCATGGGATGGCCCTGAACAACTGTGTGAAGTATTAAGTCAATTGAATGAAGGGTATTGGACTTATAAGTGAAAATCCCAACTTGCCCTAAAACTTTAACCGGACGCCGACGCCGGGGCGAGTAGTATAGCCCACTTATTCTTCGAATAGTCGAGCTAAAAATTGAAAAAAGCACCACAATAATATGCAAATGGTGAACTGATTTTTTATTAACCAAGGGGTATTTCTAAACATTTATGAAAGATATAGGGTCTTGCTAGACATGTGCATTTTGCCACTGGTACAAAGTGTTGGATGTATTTGTCAATAACAAGTTTTGAATTATGGCCGAAGCTGGTGTAAGCATACCTTTTTCAGATTTCAGGCCGCAATAGCTTGAATCTTCTTTAGTTTAACAGGCCTAAGTAGCTTATTTTTCACAAAAAGGTAGTGATAATAGTATGTTTAAAAAAAAGTAGAAAAAAATTAGAAAACCTTTTAAGGAGAAGGAGAGAGGAGGAGCACTGGAGAGCCTGCATATGTACTAGTAGTTTGATAATGTCTCTGGTAATGTGTGTACCAAGTGTGATTTTGGCACTGGTAAAATGTGTACGGTACCAAGATTGATATTGGCTTTGGGGGAGGGCCATTTTCTAACGTTGTTATAACTTGTTGCCCAACCCAATTGTATAACTATAGTGTTTGTCGAAATGATTTATATGTTATGCGTAAATTATATACAATAAAATATGATTAAACTAAATATTGTCTTAGTTACATGCATATCAAATTTGATATTGTCTCTGGTAAAATGTGTACCATGTTTAATATTGGCATTTGGAATATGTGTATCAAGTCTGATATTGGCATTTGTAACATGTGTACCAAGTTTGATATTGGCATTTGTAACATGTGTACCAAGTTTGATATTGGCATCAGTAACATGTGTACCAAGTTTGATATTGTCACGGGTAACATGTGTACCAAGTTTGATATTGACATTGTAACATGTGTACCAAGTTTGATATTGGCATCTGTAACATGTGTACCAAGTTTGATAATGGCACTGGTAACTTGTGTACCAAGTTTGATATTGTCACTGGTAACATGTGTACCAAGTTTGATATTGTCACTGGTAACATGTGTACCAAGTCTGATATTGTCATCTGTAACATGTGTACCAAGTTTGATATTGTCATCTGTAACATGTGTACCAAGTTTGATATTGGCATCTGTAACATGTGTACCAACTTTGATAATGACACTGGTAACTTGTGTACCAAGTTTGATATTGTCACTGGTAACATGTGTACCAAGTTTGATATTGTCACTGGTAACATGTGTACCAAGTTTGATATTGTCACTGGTAACATGTGTACCAAGTTTGATATTGGCATCTGTAACATGTGTACAAACGTTTGTTTTGGCACTTGTGCACACTCTTTTTTGTGAACATCCGGAGTGGTTAATGATTTTATGCCATGGTAAAATTTTCATTTGAATATCTTTACCATCATTCAGTTATAGACCAGGTTAAGGTCTTTTTTTCAGGGCTATGACCATAACAAAAAGGCTTCTAAAATACCTCCTATTTTTCTCTCTCAAATTTTTTAAAAGAAAAGCTGAAAATGGTAAATGATTACCTTGCAGAATCCCGTTGATGTGTTCCATTTCTCACAGCCCCAATGTCTGGTTTCCCACACTCTAAACATAAATAAGTAATGGGTGAAGATGCTGGAAAAAGACTCAAGACTTTCAGAAGACTCAACCGACATATCAAGATTGCCCTGACTCATGTTTTGAATTAGGATATAAAATGTTATTGGACAATGTTCTTTTAACAATCATCATTGTTGTAATAATATTTGTTCTGTGAGCACTCATTTAAAGGTTTCAACCCTATATTTTTTGTAAAAATAGTCAAATTTTGTAATAAATAGGCACAATTTAACTGAAAAACACTCAGTGTGTATGGATTTGAAACCATTGCATACCTAAACAAATTAGATGGCATGGAAACAATTGCATACCTAAACAGATTAGATTGTGTGAAAACCATTGCATACCTAAACAAATTAGATGGCGTGAAAGCCATTGCATACCTAAAAAGATCAGATGGCAAGAAAACCATTGCTTACCTAAACAGATTAGATGGCATAAAAACCCTTACATACCTAAACAGATTATATGGTGTGAAAACCATTGCATACCTAAACAGATTAGAAAACAGATTAAATGGCGTGGAAACCATTGCATTCCTAAACAGAGTAGTAAACAAATTAGATGGCATGAAAACCATTGCATACCTAAACAGATTAGATGGCGTTGCAGCAAATACTTTACTCTCATCTGGTGACCATGACAACAATGACACTCCCCCACCCCCAAATCTCCACAGTGGCGTGCATGTTTCCATGGCTACAGACCAAGCCAGCATCGAGGTGTCGACTGGGGAGGCAGACAGGAGCGTGCGTCCATCAGGACTCCAACTGAGGCTGGTCACCGGAGTGTGACCACTTCGCTGCAAGACCTGGACGGAGCTCGAGGAAGGTCTAAAATGAAAACCATTTTACATACTTTACCAGAAGATTAGTGTTTAAGGCCAGATACTCATTCAAATTTCCCCTATACAAACTGCCTAGAAAAGAACAGAAGGCTTGAAATAACCTGAGAGAAAACATATCTTAAGATTCTCTTTCCCTGCCCACCTCTGTCATAAATCTGTGTCATTTTTTTAATTTAAAAATGGTCTGAGACTTGAAGCATGTTCTTAATCCAGCTAAAGAAAAAGGTTTTTTGAATGCTTGTGAGTTGGTTATGACAGTTAAATTGTTGGTTTGAAAGCCATGGATCTGAAAAAAACTTCATTACTCGTCACTATCCAATCAACATATTTTTTAACACAAATATCCGTATACATGTACATGTAACTGATATATCTTTTGTCCATAAAGCAGTTAGGTTGTAAATATTAAAGAAATGAAATATTAATAATGCGTACATCGATAATTATCAAAGTTTAAAAAGGATTTCTCGAAAATAACCCAATAAACAGTATATCAGTGAATATCGAGGGGTAAAAGCAAAAATGCTCTATCTTTTTCTTTATTTAATGTCATTTAGAACCTATTTGCATTCACCCTTCAATATCTTACCTTGTTGCTAAAGAAGTAGGTTCCACGTGCCAAATGAGAACACCAGACTGACATGCCACCGCCAGAATAGACGAGGAGTTGGGCCTGAAAGCAGACGCAGATAAGGTTTCCTTCAAATTTTGGGAGCAAAAGTTTCCCATATCCAGCTATTACTAGCAATAATCTCTTTTCAAAGCATTATTATAATAATAATAATAATAATAATAATAATAATAATATAATAATAATAATAATAATAATAACTTTATTTAACAAGGTAACACATTAAGACATAGGCATCATATTATAAATAAACATAACACGCGTCTTATTTACAATGCCGCCTTTTGAAAGAACACACACACACTCTCACTCATTGTCAGCAGTATTAGTACTTAAAGCTTCACTCTCACAGATTGAACGTTTTAACACCTTTTTTTTTGTTTTTATGTCTTGGAACGAGCCAATTGATGAGAAAATACATGTAAACCAGTCATATAAGACTGCTGACAAATTATTAGATTGCAGTTTTTTATATTTAAGTTAAAAAATTGATGTTTTATGTATTTGTCTTAAACAGTTAGTAACAGTTTTAGCCATAAAACATTAATTTTCGAACAGAAATATGATAATATACGATGTGATCTTTTGTCAGCAATCTTATATCACTGGTTTGCAGATATTTAAGCAAAAAATTGCTCATTCCAAGACAAAAAATAAACAAAAAGTTGTAAAATCGGTAAATCTTGGAGGGTGCTGAGGAATATGTTTGATTCTTCAAATTAAATGTATGTTTGTTTTTATAAAACAACGAATCTTTTGAAATCAGTTATGTTTATACTTTATAACCGGAATACAGGGGATAATAAGAGCTCTGCTCAGCTTATGTTTAAAAACATAAATGGCATTAGATTTTTCCAGTAAAAAGGGGCATAAATCATCAATTATTCGAGTCAGAGTCATTGGCCTACTACAGTGGATTGTCTTTGGGAACATCTGTACTAGGTTTACTGTGAATATCTTAAACCATTTGAAAGTTAATCAAATTGCATGCTGTTGACAACCCTATAACAATTCATTAACTTCTCCGAAAAAAAAAACATGTTTAAAAATAGTAAACATGGTATAAACAATAGTGCTGCCATCGAACGCCAAGACTCTTTTGTCGTTTTCCAGTAGAAATAGGGAAAGAGCTCAACAACCATTAATGCAGGAGTTATGAGTCTTTAATTTCATTGAATATCACCCAATCATGTTTTGTAAGTTTAGGCCAAGGTTTAAGTTATTGCGAGGCTGATGCGACGACTAAGACAATTCATCTTTGAAAAAAACAAACAGACGCGCTAAAATTGGATGTCACATACTGCCACTTCAGATCTGCTATGTTCTTCTGCAGCTTGTGTTTAAGGGTTGGTACCAATTCTGTCGACCCGCAATGGACTCGAATGGAATCGTCCTGCAGGGCGTACGCAAACTTCACCACATGTGGATGCCAGTCAAACGCCTTGATTGGACTGGTGGACCTAAATACATGAGGAGCATTCTATTTCAGGGCAGAACAAAATGGCATTTAGTTTAATCATTACATATTTTACAAAGATTGTGAACAAAGTTATGATAACTTATACTAAGTCACTCTCATGAAACCGGAGTACCCTGAGAAAACCCACTTGTCCGGCTTGGTGACCACTAACCAAACTCACATGCGCCCAAGCTGGGAATTGAACCTGTGTTGCTCTGGTTAGATTCAGTCGTGCTTACCAAATGAAGTTGGTATTAAGTTTCTCATCGGCTTCTTCAAAAAATATTGGCATCTGATTGGTTTGTTTTTCATCTTGTTAAATAGTAATAAAAACAGCATGAGGTAATTACAAATTACAGTATCCATCTCAGTAGTATAGTCTTATTTAAGTAAATTTGTTATCAAACAAATGAGGCACCTTTTGATTCAAGTAATAATGACCCATTAACAAACATCAACTACAGTAAAACTGCGATCGCTCGAGGACACTTGGGCCCGAGCTAAAACCTCCAGTGATTCAATGTTTTGAACAACCCAAGTTTCCATTCTAGTCTTCTATAAAATGTCTTACGATGAAGTTTGAAGTTCTCATACCAATAGTTTACTGCGGCACAGAATATGTATTGTATCGTGGAAATTGCTTTATATATGTTCAAATGTCTTATACTAAATGTAAAAAAGTAATAATAAAAACCAATAAAACAAAACAAAAAGCACAATTTTACAAAAAGCACATTTTCTAATCGAGCAACATTGAAATATATCAGTGCATGTTATGGCATTAATTAGATTTACGCTTTGCAAAATCAAGGATGGACATTTTGTGCATCTTCTTTGTTTCGCGGAACTGTTGAATTGTAATATGGCGTGACAGCTTACAGTGTCTGGGGTGGTCAGTGTTGGGGGTAAGTTCAAAGAACCTTCTGATAAACTATACATGTAGTGCATAAGATCTCCTCAAATGCCCTCATTAATTAAAAGGGGTCATGCAAAAACAGGGATAATCCGTCTTTAACACTAAATCAAATTTCCTTTCATCTGTAATTGTAATTTGAACAAATGACGAAGATTTGAACATGTTTGTTTAATCAGGCAAATGTGTCAAATTATGACCTCGAGGGAATCAAGGTTTTGCACATGATTTGTGTATATTGGATCCGGGGATGGTGCTTGACTCCTCGACTTATTTAGGTTTTGATCCAGCGTCAGTATATTTTATATGAAAATAGAAGGAATAATGATCGGGACTAAGCTTCGACCTTAAGTGACCGCCAGTTCTCGAACAACCGCCTGTTTGAACGACTGCAGTTTTATTTATCAGGACATAAATTCTGACCAAGATTCATGAAGATTGCCATTACACTGATTGTATTAAAGAAGGATTTACCAGTGCTGGATACTCGTGAACTTTGACACTATCTCATCGTTTGACAGCTGAAAAATATCATTGAAACAATATACATGTATGAAATTACATGTATACACATGTAACTACAATATCATTGTATTGAGCCTTATTTAGCAAAACTTATCAAAAAAAGTTTGTTTTAACTGCTAAAAAAAATCCATTTAAATGAGGATTATTATTTTTAAAACACTAACGGCATTAAAGGGGTCATGCAAAAACAGGGAAAAGGAACAAAAAAGTTCAATATTGATATACATGTATAAAGTAATTATTTAAAGCTGCACTTTCACAGATATACCATTTTTACAACTTTTTTTAATTTTTGTCTTGGAAAGACCAAATTTTTACGATAAAAGATTGCTGACAAATGATCAGATCGCAGATTTGCATATTTCGATTTGAAAATTAATGTTTTATGGCTTAAACCATTACTAACAGTTTAAAAAAAATGCATAAAATATTATCTTTTGAACTTAAATATAAAAACTGCGATCTTTTTTTTTGTTAGCAGTCTTATATAACTGGTTTCCATGGAATTTCGCGAAAGTTGGCTCGTTTCAGGACAAAAAAATAAAAAAGTAGTAAAAACATTCAATCTGTGAGAGTGCAGCTTTAAACATGTAATCAGTGAAGTATAACAAGAGATCCATCATCTGTTACAATCACTCACATGTTCTTTTCAGTAGAAAAAGTGGCCACTTGACTATCATGAAAGCAAGAGTTATGGGTCTTGCTAAATATGTGAGTATTGTGGCTGGCAAGATGTGAAACAAAGAATCATATGAATATCTTGAAAGTTTAAAGTTTTAGCAAGCAACTGAAAATGGCATATGGAAAAGCTTTCACTTTACCGCCACTTTTTCATTGTAAACAAATATTTAAACTGTCAAGAGGCTATCAAGAGAGGTTACCAAATTAAGCAAAATTTAACATAAACTTACAGCTAAATGTGGGGAGAATGAGCCATGGAGAGAACTAGTCCATCTTGTCAACATGAGGAGCTGCTGTGATATTCCACACACCCAGTTGGGCACTGAAAATTGAGAAAAAATGAGATACAAGTATGAAGATAACTTGTGCATCTTATCAACATGAGGAGCTGTTGCAATACTGTACACACCAAGTTGGGCACGAAAACAGGGACAAGTGATTAATGGAGGGAACTGGTTCATCTGGTCACCATGAGGAATTGTTGCAATACTGTATAGTCCTAGATGCGCCCTGAAATAGGGAAACCCCATACCTAGGAGCAACCTTATACCTAGGAGCAACCAATACCTAAGAGCAACCTCATACCAAGGAGCAACCCCATACCTAGGAGCAACCCATACGTAGGTGCTACCTCATACCTAGGAGCAACCCCATACCAAGGAGCAACCAATACCTAAGAGCAACCTCATACCAAGGAGCAACCCCATACCTAGGAGCAACCAATACCTAAGAGCAACCCCATACCTAGGAGCAACCAATAACTGGAGCAACCCCATACCTAGGAGCAACTAATACCGAGGAGCAACCTCATACATAGGAGCAACCCCATACCTAGGAGCAACCCATACGTAGGTGCTACCTCATACCTAGGAGCAACCCCATACCTAGGAGCAACCAATAACTGGAGCAACCCCATACCTAGGAGCAACCAATACCTAGGAACAACCCCATACCTAGGAGCAACCAATAACTGGAGCAATCCCATACCTAGGAGCAACCAATACCTAGGAGCAACCTCATACCTAGGAGTAACCCAATAACTAGGAGCAACACCATAACCTAAAGCAATTTTATACCTGGGACTGATTTCACACGTAAGAACTTCTATCACAAAGCGATTTTATAACTAGGAGCCGCTTCATGCACAAGAGCTATTTCATACCCAGGAGCTACTTCATACCTAGGAGTGACTCCATACTCAGGAGTGACTTTATACTCAGGAGCATCTCATGCCCAGGAGTGACTCAAAACCTAGGAGCATCTCTATACCCAGGAGCTACTCTATACCAAGGAGCAACTTCTTACCCAGGAGTGACTTCATACCCAGGAGCTACTCTATATCCAAGAGCAACATCTTACCCAGGAGTGACTTCATACCCAGGAGTGATTTTATACCCAGGAGTGACTTTATACCCAGGTGCAACATCTTACCCAGGAGCAACATCTTACCCAGGAGTGACTTTATACCCAGGTGCAACATCTTACCCAGGAGTGACTTTATAATCAGGAGCTACTTTATACCCATGAGTAACTAGGAGGAGTGATTTCATACAATTGAGCAACTCAATACCAAGGAGGGGCCTCTTACCCAGGGGTAATTTTAAACCCAAGAGCGATTTATACCTTATATCTTGGAGAGTATATAACCAGTGTACCACTGTTGAAAATCTCTCCTAGGTGTGAAGTTGCTCCTAGGGTTCTTGATGAGTCAGCCTTTTGATCTATTCAATCATGATGTTGCAAATTCTTTTTGGCTTTCAAGTGACAAATAACAAAAAAGTAGGGATAAAAGTAGGATTTTTTGAAAAAGTCGGGTTAAATAGGGATAAATAGGGATATCAAGAGCAAAAAGTAGGGATAGTAGGGCTCTTTACTTACTATTTTGGATGCAAATAAATGATTTCTAAAGCTATTCATCAATTGCAAGTACATGTAGCTATCGTTGCTTAAAAAACAGTGCTTCAAGAGGGATTCAGCCACAGGATGAGGAGATGAATCTGGAATGAGTATCTCTGACTTGTCAACATCCACCACTCATTTTCATCAAACAACCTCTCTTGCAGCACTGGAGACCTACTACATCAAACTAATTATACAAAAATACTAGAAATGGCTTCTTATTAAAAAAAAAAAGATTAGATTATATCAATCAATGCATTTACTAAATACTTTTCTATTATTTCTCTAACTATTTCTACAAATAAGTAGGGAAAGTAGGGCTTTTTCAAGAAAAAGTAGGGAAAAGTGGGAAAAGTAGGAGCCTTAAAAAAAGTAGGGTAAAGTAGGAAAAGAAGGGCCCGCTTGAAAGCCTGAAAACAGATAACATACCTTGCAACTTTAAAGCTATCTAGAGATATATCATTTTAAAAGAAACATATGCTAGGAAATACTTTACCATCTTGTGAACTATTGATAATTTCCTCCAAGGATCCAGATAGTCCTGTGTCCTGCCAAGCATGGTAAACTCGCTTTGACACTGTCTCATTGTGAGACAGAAAGGCTGACTTCGCGTTCTCTCGCTGTGTAAGGCTACGTGTTGAATCTTTGCTTATTTGGACATCAGGGTATCCCTGTACCTGTATAACAAATTCATTTTTTATTTAAAGGGACTTATTCACCAGATTAGCACCAAAAAAAGTTTTTTTCTGTAACGAACCTCAGGACAATTATTTAATAAAATGTTTAACTCTTTGATATCATAATTGAAAACAAAATACCAAAATGTTAAAAAAAAATCGACTCAGAGACCAGGTTTGAACCGGTGTCGCCAAAATTGCAGTCCTGTGTTGTATCCACTGTGCTAGGAAGGCTTACCCTAAACCTTTGGAATATTTAAGCTATATACCTAACTTGATAATATCACATGATAACATTGACTAGCCAATCACGCATAAAAATGAATTCTACTAGGTATACATACCTAGTTAGTAGTAATCTTTTTTAACGGAAAAATACAAAAAAACTGGGAAAATAAATTATGTGGTACAATGTACTTCAGTTTAGTTAGTTTCAATGCATTGTTCACAGCGATACCAAGTTTATGTCAGTTTTCAACAATTTTCTTCTCTTTTTTTTTCACTTTTTTATCAAACGGTGTATAGCCCTTTTAATATTTGATGGAAAAAAAGTGTGTTGACTTGCTGAAGGGTGCGCTTATATTTAAGGAATGTGTTACTGTAGTAAGATGATTTTCAAGCTATACTGGTTTTCAGTATATCAGTCACATCCCTAGTCTGTCTGTTATACTTGTAGATCTACACATGTAAAAAAATAATACAAAATTGAACTTACATGTTTAATGTAACCATAACCACCAAACAAAACATGGAGGTATAAACAATTGATTTATAGGGCAATTTTGGTGAGCCCTTTAGGTAAACGAAATGAACATTTTTTATAGGATCAGGCCAGATAAAATCAGTATCAATAACAGGAGAAAGCAAAGCCACCAAGCCTCAGAATGACAATACAGTAATATATACGATAGTGGTGGTAAATCGGTTCCAGTTTGACTATCAATAACCGTTTCCAATTAAGCAACTGATGATTATCGATAGTACATGTACAATTGTTTTTTGACAATTAACTTTAATTGTAGTTATATTCTTGTACAATTACTCATAATCCTTTACTATGATTTTGTTATGTGCATGTTTGAAGTTATTTAGTGTTGTTGTTGCTTTCGGCCATAATGTTAACTATGATAACTGAACATTACCGATGTTACCCTTATAACAAGAGGAAGGAAGGAAACCAACTTGTTGGTTGAATCGATAATCAAATACAGTCTTCGTCGTAACTGGGTTGCTCGAAGCCTGGGACAAGTAAATACTGTTTCGGACATGTCAAAATTCCCAGGTGGTTGCCCAAACGGGCAAGTGCATTTTTCAGCAGTTTAAATCCCTCAGTTTTCATAATTTCTTCAGCAACAATTCACAAATCCTGAATGAACTTTCTAAATAATGGCTTTCGTATATTTAAACATGACTTGGTGAAGTCACAGCATTCTGCGTGCTCAGCATTTGTAGTATTCAATTAGTAAGCGTCTAAGCGTCTGCCCGACACTCATTAATTAAATAAAAACAAGAGATGTTTGTCAAACATTATGCCCCCCCTGAGGGCCATGTTGTCAGGATTATATGGACAATTTAATGAAATATGCATGGACCGAAATGACAGCTGATTTGTCAATGACATTGGATGCCGTTGAGGCAGTTTTAAGATTATGACCATTCAAAGTTTGAGGATAGAGTGTGTTATGACCATGACCTTTGACCTCAAAATCCATAGGAGTCATCAGCTGGTCACCAAAAATCTAAATGTCAAGTTTGAAGGCCATGGGTGCAGGCATTGACAAGTTATCACACAGACAAGCTTTTTTCATTCAAGGTCACTGTATCCTTGACCTTTGACCCAATAACGCCTAAAATCATAAGGGGTCATCTACTTGTCAGGCCCAACCTCCAAGTCAAGTTTGATGGCCATGGGTGCAGGCATTGTTGAGTTATCACTCAGACAACCTTTTATCGTTCAAAGTCACTGTGACCTTGACCTTTGGCCCAATGACCCCTAAAATCAATAGGGGCCATCTACTGGTCAGGCCCAACCTCCAAGTCAAGTTTGATGGCCATGGGTGCAGGCATTGTAGTTATTACTTGGACAACTTTTCACCATTCAAGGTCACTGTGACCTTGACCTTTGGCCCGATGACCCCCAAAAACAAGGTTTCATCTACTGATCAGGCCCAACCTCCAAGTCATGTTTGTGGGCCATAGGTGCAGGCATTGTCGAGTTATCACTCGGACAACCTTTTACCATTTAAGGTCACTGTGACCTTGACCTTTGGCCTGATGACTCCCAAAACAAAAGGGGTCATCTACTGGTCAGGCCCAACCTCCAAGTCAAGTTTGAGGGCCATAGGTGCAGGCATTGTTGAGTTATCACACAGACAACCTTTTTCCATTCAAGGTCACTGTAACCTTGAACTTTGGCCCAATGACCCCTAAAATCAATAGGGGTCTTTTAATTGTCAGGCCCAACCTCCAAGTCAAGTTTGATGGCCATGGGTGCAGGCATTGTCGAGTTATCACTCGGACAAACTTTTACCATTCAAAGTACATGTGACCTTGACCTTTGACCCCAAAAAACAGGGATCAGCTACTAGTCAGGCCCAACCTCAAAGTCAAGTTTGAGGGCCATGGGTGCAGGCATTGTCGAGTTATCACATGGACAAATTTTTACCATTCAAGGTCATTTCGACCTTGACCTTTGGCCCGATGACCCCCAAATCCAATAGGGGTCATCTACTGGTCAGGCCCAACCTCCAAGTCAAGTTTGAGGGCTATGGGTGCAGGCATTGTCGAATTATCACTCGGACAACCTTTTACCATTCAAGGTTACTGTGACCTTGACCTTTGACCCGATGAGCCCAAAAAACAAAAGGGATCAGCTACTGGTCAGGCCCAACCTCCAAGTCAAGTTTGAGGGCCATGGGTGCAGGCATTGTCAAGTTATCACTCAGACAACTTTTTACCATTCAAGGTAACTGTGACCTTGACCTTTGGCCCGATGACCCCCAAATACAAAAGGGGTCATCTACTGGTCAGGCCCAACCTCCAATTCAATCATGAGGGCCATGGGAGCAGGCATTGTTGAGTTATCACTCAGACAACCTTTTACCATTCAAGGTTACTGTGACCTTGACTTTTGACCCGATGAGCCCAAAAAACAATAGGGGTCAGCTACTGGTCAGGCCCAACCTCCAAGTCAAGTTTGAGGGCCATGGGTGCAGGCATTGACGAGTTATCACATGGACAACTTTATACCATTCAAGGTCACTGTGACCTTGACCTTTGGCCCGATGACCCCCAAATACAATAGGGGTCATCTACTGGTCAGGCCCAATCTCCAATTCAATTATGAGTGCCATGGGTGCAGGCAATGTCGAGTTATCACTCGGACAACCTTTTACGATTCAAGGTCACTGTGACCTTGACCCTTGACCTGATGAGTCCCAAAAAGAATAGGGGTCAGCTACTGGTCAGGCCCAACCTTCAAGTCAAGTTTGAGGGCCATGGGTGCAGGCATTTTCGAGTTATCACTCGGACAACCTTTTACCATTCAAGGTCACTGTGACCATGACCTTTGACCCGATGACCCCCAAAAACAATAGGGGTCATCTACTGGTCAGGCCCAACTTCCATATCAAGTTTGATTACCATAGGTCTAGGCATTGTTATGTTATCACTCGGACAAGCTTTGGTCTACCGACGGACCGACCGACATACCGACATGCCTGTGCAAAGCAATATACCCCTCTTCTTTGAAGGGGGGGGGGGGAGCATAAATATATAAGTGTCTGCCCGAAGGCTAACACTTGGATGGTTATTAATTGAATACTCCTTCCGTTCGTGTTTTTAGTTTTGGTTACAAAATGATAAATTTAAAGTATTTTCAGCCAAAAAAGCGGAAATAAGCAGAAGATAATACTAGTAAATCAGCTATAAAGAAGCAGTATGAAGAAAAACAGGAACAATCTTTTAAAACAGCATAGAAAACAATTAAAATTACTTTGGGCAAGTAAATCTGTTTTGGGGCAAGTAGTTTTCTTCAATTACTTGCCTGAAAGGACAAGTGCTGTAATTCTTTTAATGCAAAGACTGCAATTATGACCAAATGCAATCGATTGTCGCCAATTTCAGGCCCAACCAACCAATTTTCAATTGTAATTGATCATTTGAACATCATCATGAATAATACTACTGATTTCAATCTTTTAAAAGCAGACATTGGTAAAAACAGACCCGAAGTTTTGCCTGGTTCTGCGGAAGTGATCTCAGGTTACCGATGCTTTCTTCAACAGTCACCATCCCTGGACCTGGAGGTGCCGGAAACGTCACAAAAGTGCTTGCACTACTCATCATCTGAAATTTGGGAACAATAAAAAGGGCCCGTATTAGAATGTATTATTTTTTAACTTTGAGGATAATAATACTGATGATAACCTAATCCCCACTTTTATAGACAGCTGGCATGTACATGTATGTAAGTGACCTAAAATAGCTAGTAATAACCAATAGCAGGGCTTTTTCTTTTTTTAACTCTTAGACCCATTCCCAAAGCAAAATATATGATATTTTTCCCAAGGATTATTATATTGCTGCAGCCGTTTTAGGTTTTTTGAAAGAAAAAAGAAACCAATATTATTTCCTAATTCGCAGGAGACTGAAAAGCTTGTTCTTTTAACTGTAAAGTTTTCCAATTTCAGCATATATATTAAGGATCCAAATTTCCAAAAATGACTAGGGTCTTTTTCCCCAAACTAGGCAGAAAAAGCCCTGAATAGGCGGGATATTGACAGACTCTGTGAGACCTTCACCATGGAGGTAGATCTTCACTGATTTTTAAATGCCTTGAACATTCCAGCCCAAAGAATTTTGACAAACTTCTCCAATATACATGTAGTACAGACCTATCAAATGTTAAAAAAGTTTCAGTCGACTGAGGGTCTGAGGAAAAATGTGTAGGTCCAACTTTTGGCAGGCTGAGCTCTGGAAAGTTTAAATATCGCCATTTTTTGAGTCCTGCAGTGGTCCATAATAAAAATTGTAATTCTCAGAACATATATATTGGTGTTGGTTTCTTAGTAATTGAAAGCATGTTTCAAACAATAAGAATGGTGATTGGAACATTTAGAAATGTCATTTAAAACCTTCCAATGCTTTACACATTTTTTTGTGTGTTTTAAATTAAAAATCATAGCATGATATACAGTCAAATGACTTGTTAATGTATAGTCATTCTAAAATGCTGTTCAGACTTCTTTTGTTTAATGATGTTTAGCCATTAAAAAAGAAGCCTGGACGGCATTTTAGAATGACTAGTTAATGTATACATTGCAAATGTAGGTAGACTTTACATGATGATTGAGTGGTCGAAATTAACACAAGCCCGCAGGCCCTGAACTTGTAAATTATCTTCTGGGCTTTCTCAAATTCTAAATTTTATAGAGCAGGGTTTGTTAAAAAATTGATGCCAATAGTATTAGAATTCTGGCTTGTTCATACGAAAGTCTAAATTCGATGACTGATGTTTGACAAGTGTAATTTGATAATAATATTAATAAAATGCAATTTTGTTTTAAGAAAAATAAATTGTTCTCTCTTAGGCAGGTCAGGGACTAATAACAAATCCTACACCCAGGCAGTATTAAATAAATTGATGAATTAGTCCTAACAATACAAATTTTCATAATTGGTGGATAAATGCATGCTTAAGGTAAATATAATATATCACATTATAAAAAGTTTTACTTTCTGAACAAAAACTTACTTTCTGAACATCTTTTAAAGCTGCACTCTCATAGATACTTTTTTAACAACTTATTTCATTTTTTGTCTGAGATATATCAACTATTGAGTACGTAAATATCAGCAAACCAACGATAAAAGATTGCCAACAAAAGATCAGATCGCTGATTTTCATATTTATGTTTGAAAATTAATGTTTTATGGTTTATTAACGGTTAAATAAATATGCATAAAACAGCAATTTTTGATCTTAAATATAAATATCTGTGATCTATCTTTTGCCAGCAGTCTTAAATAATTGGTTTTCATGGATTTTTGCCAAAACTGGCTCGCTCCAAGACAAAAGTAAGAAAGTTGTCGAATTATTCAATCCGTGAGAGGGAAGCTTTAAACATTTATTGAACAACTTGAACTCATAACATCCAGTGTCATTTTAAAAGAGTTGAACTCTCTTTAAAAAAATCTACTTGCATCAATGAGCATGCAATTCAGCTATATCTGAACATCAATCTTCATCAATCCATGGGTGAAAATGCAAAATAAGTGACTTTTTTGCACAAGTTTAAACTATTATGATGTCTACTGGCCAAAGAACTGTGTTCTTCTCAATGTCTATAAATACGAGCAAGGTCAGTCTAAAGGCACGATCATTCATAGATTCACACTTGAATATAGCAAATATTTGTCAGGCTGTGTAGCACTTTGCAGACTAGTAAGATCATTGCAATTAACATTCATGTATGTTATTGACAGCGTATCTCAAGTTTATTTTAATGAACTAGGGCCAATTTCACGTATTAAAATATATTTCGATGAATGCATGGATCGCTAATTATCCACGATCATTAGCATACTATGTAGATTAAAAATATCGTTGTATATAGCACCCACGATTCTTACTGACAGCGTATTTAAAGCGAATCCCGACAAACTGCGGCCGATTTCTTGTTTAAAATACCTTTTAAATGCAGACGGCAGTGACAAATAAACGCTTGCATGTGGTAACGGAAATCTTCTTAGTCTCGATCATTCAGCCGCTCTGATCAGAGTCAAATCAACAGAACAGTGTCAGATGCAAGCGTCTAGATGATTGAGAGTACTTACTTTTACTATTTTCGTACCCAAAACAGTTCAAACTTTAAATATTACTTTTCCCGGCTTTTTCCTGATTTTAACCTATAATCGCAAAAATCAAGGCATTTTCACGACCGGGAACAGACTTTTCGATATTCCCGACTTTTTCCCGGTAGCGTGGGAACCTTGTAAAAATGTCAGTCAGAAGGACAAACCCCTGTCACAATTTGAGTCGGACAATGTCTAAATTTACCGTCAGGACAGAAGTTTAAGAACTGAACACTAAACACTACAACTAGTACTAGGGCTAAGACTTGCACCAAACAGTACACCAAACATATTGTAGTTTGAATTGTCTATTTTTCCTCAATGTTGTCGCAAATTTCGACTCCCCCACACAACCCAAATCAGACCCTGCTGCAACTAATCAGATAACAGCAGGCTTCTATTATAATTTGAATAACAGTAGATCTAAAATTATTCAAATTATGCACCAGTCAATTGTAACCACGACCCCCCCCCCCCAGGTCCGGGGTATACCGGGGATAGCTGGGGAAATGGGCCTTGTTTTTAATTTCTAGGTGACTGTGGTGGTTTTGTTTTTGTGCCAAATTTAGCCGAGATTGGGCCTTATATAGAGTCTTAGGGATGCGGGGGCATTTGGCAGGGGTTTTACCATCAGTTCGTCCCCGCAGGACGAGGATTTTACCCGGGGTTGGCTGGACCGAAAGTCAATGTCCTTTCTGTTTCCCGGACCGGGGGGGGGGGCGTGGTTACAATTGACTGGTGCATTATGAAAACCTTTTGTGTTAAAGAAGTTTCGAAAGAAAACAACAAAACCATCAAATATGTGGAAAAAAACCCTCTTAGGCTAGCAAGTTGAATTAAAACTAGCAGCAATAAACCTGTTTATTTCGCTCCCACGTAAAGAAATTAGTAAACTTCACAAATTTCACACACTTTTTCAAAAATAGTTGGAGCAGTACCTCCTTTAGAAGAACGTTTAATTTGGAGGCAGTCAACAGTTCTTTTTTTTTCAACTTGTTACGTTATCAGTAGAGCTCGTACACTTTGTTTTACGTACATTTTTTAATGTTTTGTAATATCACGGGGCCTATTAAATGGTTATTTAAATAGACCCGTGGTTATATTCAAAATTTACATTTCACATTGTAATGTGTTTTTTTTATTATGGTATAACATGTGTACTTTTCCTTAAAGAGTGATAGTAACTCTGAACTTAAATCTCACAGAGGGCAGAAACAAATTATTTTTATTTATTCTAGTCTATATATATACATAAAGGGTGCATATACATCTTGGCACTGTTTAAAAAAATATATGGCCACGTAGCTATTAATTGAAAACTTCATTTATAAATGCTTATATTTTTTAACTAGTATACACATATGATTGGTTTGATTTGTTTTGAAACATTTAAATCAACTGAGTTAAACATTACAATGCATTAAAATTAACTTTGCATCAATCAAGTGTTTACAAGCCTATTTTAATTAAATAATATTTGACTGCATGGAAAGTAATACAATGAAATAATTAATACAACATAAACAGGTTTATATTATATCTGAAACAAATAATATCTTATCAAACACGTGAAGGGATTGGTAAAGAGTTATGCCACCATCAGTCGGTCCTTTACCAACATCTTATAAATTTCCAATCAAGGGTGTTTTTATAGCAAAATAGTTAAGTATATTAATTGTTTATCTGTATATCTGTTAGAATAGAAAAAAGCAATGAGAGAATTGTAGTGAGAGGTTAAAGGAAAAGAAACATTGAAAGAAGAGGAGATTGAGAAGTAGGCTCCTGCTAATGATTTTGTTACTTTTCAACGCATTCGGAACTCCTCGGCCAATCAACCTCGGATGTATGCTGGTACATCAGTAGAATTAGTTCGTTTAATTATGTTATAAATTTAATGCAGTTATTTAGCTTATATTTGTTGATCTAAGTTTAAACTGATTGCCAGTGAAGTGTATTATTGCAATTATAATTTAGGTTACCAAGAGTTAAGTCATTAACATTAGCTGCAAAATTAATTTACTACGCGATCTACTTGCAGCGGACTTAAAAATACCAATTTCTGAGTATGTAAACCGTTCAAATACATCAGAGGTTGTTTTCGATAAAAATGACCGAGGAGTTCCGAATGACTTAAACGATGAGTATTTTTACGAAACATTAAACTTCTCTAATTGATATAACATTTTAAATCTTAAACTCCGTCAATGTTTATAAAAAACAACTACAGAATCAAGTTCAGTAGTCGAAAGTTTAAACATAAACCCCGTTAAATGGCACAGGGTTAACGCCAATATGGCACAGACCAAGAAAAAACACATTTAAAGGCAGAAACAATGAACAACAACACTACAGTCAACAAACAACACACTACATAGATAATATATCAAACCAGGGATATTTATCAAGTATTGTGAGGTATCGTCCTCTGAACGGTCTGTAAAATTTATATTAAATGAGGGTTTAAACTAGATTGTGTGCACATTTAAGACCGAAAATTAATCTAGCTGTGCTCACAGTGTGGAATTGTCTTGTGGTTCAAAAGAAATAAAATAACCGTTGCTATGTGAATAGTGTACAGCGGGGGATGAAATGTTCATCATTTTTTATTAAATCACACTGTGCACATATAGCGTTGAGTCTCCAACGTGATTGTAAAATAAGTCGCAATTTAAATCACCACAATTGTTTCTTAGTCGCGCATTATATACGGATAAGTGACGTTCGCCACTAAGATAAAAAGAAGGTTTCAGCGGTTTGTTTTGGATGTATTTTTTAATTTACGCTTGAAGCCCAAAAAAGTTGTCTCACATTAATATCAAGAGAATTCCATAATGATAACGACGACGACAACTGTTACAAGTTTTTCATTTTTTTCTCAAATTATAAGGATTAGAATCGTTTACAATTGTTGGAAAAATGATAAGTATGTACGTTAATCACCGTGAATATATTTGTATACTTATATTAACTTTGTATTTCTCTTCTGTCCGACAATGGATATCATCCGATTTCCGTAATTAGTCTAATTATTGATACTCAATTCGAGTCAAGTCAATATTTTAGTGCTAAATACAATTCCATAACACTGAACAAACAAGCATGGTGGTTAAATTAACAATAAATCAGCATATTCATAATACTATTATGGAGAAAAGTATGCCAACTAAATGGGTGGATACATCATCGTCAAAATTAAGCATATTTTTTATCAGTATTTTATCAACATGCAAGAGTTTTATCCCAGCCCTTTAAAAGCTTGATATAAAAGTTGCATTTTTAATGGCTTTAACATTTGGTAATTTACAAATTTGGACAAACATGAACAATGTGAACAATACTTTAGTGACACTCTTATTCAAAATCAATGCATACACATGTATAAAAAAATTATAAATTTTGACTGAGAAACCTTAAACTACTTACTGAATAATGCATTTATGGAAAATATAATAAGGAAGTGGTAATCATTTTCAACACAGTTCGTATTGCATTTAGTACATATTCTACGATTTAAAGAATTTGTCTTTGGTACGATATAAATATATATTCGATTAAGATTTTTACGCTGCAGTTTATGTTAAAGCATGCATAGAACCAATGACTTTTCTAGCAGCACTAATAATATTGTCTATATGGTGATACCAAGTACTATCAGCACTCAGTGTACCGCCTAGATGGTTGTGATGGGCACACAGTTCTAGTATTATCAAAAAGAAATGATGATTGCTGCTGGTTTTTAAGTGAGCAAATAAAAATTGACTTTAACTTCCGTTTACTTATAGCCTAGTTTAGGATGCAAGGGTATAAACTATAAACACTATCGTTTACGTGAATAAGAAAAAGAAGTGGACCAAGAACCGAACCTGGTTGGATTCCAGCTGTAAATTACGTAAACTTATAAAAGAAAGTACCTATAAAATCCGTTGAGACCTGTTTAGAAGATCATGATACAACCATCTTAATACGTATCCTGAAAGTCCTTATTATTGGTATTTGATTATGGGAGCACGATGTCAAACTCTGTCAAACGCTTTGGATATATCGCAAGCTGCAATACTGGTTGATTGTTTGTCTTTGATTGATTTACATATTTGGTAATATATATCTATTTACCGATAAACCGTCGAGTTACCAGGAATAAACCTGACTGCTGCTTGTAGCTGATGTTGGTTTGGGGCATATACGTATAGTATATTGTGTAAGTGATAACAATAATTCATTATGTTACCTTTCCACGATATTTGACTATGGTTGCAAACAGAAGTGCGGACACCCTTTTTTATAAAAAGGCCTTATATTTGCAAGTTTCCATCTTGTCGGATATATACTTTCTCGAATAGATGTATTTGAAATAATAGTCATTAACTGTTTAATGAGAATACTCGTTTTGCGGTGAATGAAATTTCATTGCATTTGTTGCTGTTTCGTTTTACAAGCATTCTAACTATTTTCCAATAAAGTCGCGGATTAGATAGATTCGTTTACCCTTTCAGTTTCTATAAAAAGAGTTATCTTGCATGTTTAGTCATATTTGATTATAAGTGTCCTATGGCCGAGTGTAAGAAAGATTTATCCCGAGCCTGTATTTTGCGAAAACGAGGTTTGACGAGTTTCAAAAGGCCGACCTGTGCGAAGGTTGGGATGAACCATCTTGCACGACCGGCCATGGTAGATGCATTTTATCCCACCCTAGTTAAACAAAATGATTTTTAAGTGTAGTTCAATAAGGATACTAAATATATGTGGGGAAGAAAACAATTTCATGCATGGCCAAATATTTGGATCTACTAAATATCTGGGGAGGAAGAAATTTTAGTTCCAACCTCTCTTAAATATGACCCAAATCACACGCATTTCCTGACAACATGTAGCTGTGGTTTTAGTTTGTCATGTTTGTAAGATAATTTTCTGATTTAAGAATTATACCCTTTGGCTTATCTAAACTACGAATTGTTGCATAGTGAATAGGTATACATTTCACAGCGATATCCATAAATGTGTTTTTGTGAAATGATTCGTTGACGTTTGTCAATCTAAAATCTGCCCCTTTTAAGCTGGTATAAAGCTTAAATATTTGTGAATAGTCATCTTGACCTGATAAGATATTAAATGAGATTTTGAGATAAGGGTTTGAATACACGATTTATATTCTCTTTTATCCAGATATTTGATATTAAAGCATCACAGACACATATATAATAGTACCTCTGCATAAACAATATGTTGGAAATGTTCATTTCTTGTAGAATTATTCTCGTTATCACAATATGTTTGCATATATGTAAAACATTCTTAATCACTTTGTACCTTTAATAACAACTTGTGACAAACTATTTATTGAATGTTGTTTGTATATAAGTGTTTTTCATCGATGTATGCTCAAATGTCTAAGGCTGGTTTATCCATTTGAAAGAAACTATGGAAACTATGTATCATGATAGTAAAAAACGTTGTGCCTTTAAACCGAAAATAAGCTACGTTTTAGCCTATTGTGCCCGTTCCTTCATGTTTGTGACGCGGCTCATGCACTGATAAAACTTGTCTTTATGTTCTGTTTAACAGTAAACAGGGTTTATTTAATAATACGAACACGGCTATCCTTGTTGATAAAGGTGGCGGTCGGGACAGTCAATCAAGTACGTTTGCCAAATACGTACAGTTTTCATCGAAACACTACACACCTACATATTTTGCAAGACGTTCGGAATTTTTGGAACGGGATTCGTCATTGTTGGCCTCAATGATAAGAAACAGTTGGCGGTCTGAGATTAGCACTATATAAGTACTACATCGACAAAACGAACTCAAATACATATTTAGGACTTAACTACACGTTGTAAGGAACTACTAAGTAAGTACGTTTTTGTGTAGCTTTCTTCGTTCTTTTTTGATTAGCATACTGTGTTTTGCTTTAAAGTCTGATTTCTTTTTCAAATGAAGGAATCCATTTTGTCTGAGACTCTCACATATAACTCACTACATACAGTGGTGTAGGAAGGAAATTGACATTGGGGCCACGGAAAGGGTGATATTTTGTTTTTCAATTTTAAGCATTGAAAGACTCGATTTCCAGTGAGTTCAGGTTTTATTGTCATGTTTTTATCTAAACACTTTTCGGTTAAAATAGTTGATAGATATAAAACTGTAGGAGAGTGCGGAGCGAATCTACCTGGGCTCCAAACGCTACCTCGTTGATGTCGCCCTTGTATACTTCCATGACATGCTGGATGTCGTCAGCTGCGGTAGGGTCCTCTACAAAGCTGAAGTGAGTCATGTAGACGTCTACATATAGCCGGAATCCTGGTTGATCGAACCGATCTTGGATGCAGTTAATCGACATGTCCAACGCCTCAAAGTACTGCTGGCGATAAAGGTCCTTTTGTGAATTCGGATACTCATCTTGGCATTTTATGTCCACGGGGTAGTGTTGGTTCGTTGACATCAACGTTATCGAGGTTGGTGTCAATTGATCCCCAGAACTGATCAAATGCGTCATCGGTGCGTAGTTTGCTTAATTGGGCAAGATCGTGACCTTCAGAAGCTGACACGTCTTTGTGTTGAAGAGCATTGCTTATGTTGTCGCTGTGCTTTAACAGTTCATACCCAAGTGTCACACCAAAGAGAAAGTCAAATGAGGTCATCTGACTCTTCTGACCAATAATGCGCGCTCTGGCCTCTTCTTCCACTTACCCGTCTTTAATAATCTGTTTTCGCGCCATTCACACGTCAATTAGCTAGAAAGCCACAGGTTTAATTATGACATGGTGACCTGTTTATTCAATATCGTGTCAGGCTGGTATTGATCTATATGCGCGTAGCTTTATTTGAAATATGATTATTAAGAAAATCGGTATCAAATATTAGCGGCCCCATTGCCGTTACTATCCAGAATATTGGGGCCACGGTCGCGGCCCTTGCAGCCTCAGCTCCTACGCGCCTGACATACTAAAACAACATTGATATTGACCCATGTAAAATTAACCTATTAGATATAAGTTGATGAACAAGTAATTTCTTAATTATGACTCGGCCACGAACTAACCAATTCAGCCTGTTTCAATCCGCCATATCTCCGACAAGCTGCACTTGTCAACACAGTGTACAACGCTGTTTCTATGTATCAATTTTGATAAATTTGTAAAAAGCAATAGCCATTAATAGTTAAGTAGTAGAGTCCGCTTCGGGTGTGAAAGATGTGAAGGTAACGATAGGCGTAGCATTATCCCTATCGGCTATTTGTTAATTGCTTATACTTAAACCATTTATTTTTCAGGTTTAAACCATAGATAATTCAGTACCGGAAATGGGGACACACCCAATCCTAATGCTGGCACTAGTGCTTGGGCCAATTCTACTGGCCAAACCAGCGATATCTGGGTATTTACTTTATCTATCAGAAAATATATTATGTACCAAAGACACTCAAAGGCAAACATGTGGTTATCATAAAAAAACACTTTCATTTCTTATGAACAAATTCAACAGGTCGTATTTTAACACTCAGCTTTAAATATAGTTCAAATTTTGTGCTACCAAGACAAATCAATCCGATGGTTTTAACATGACATGCAGCCGTAATTCAGTACGCACTAGGTAATTTAGTGAGGTGCAGCAGTTATACAGTACGTACTGGGTAGTGCAGTTGGCAATATAAGTATACCGCCGCCGGCATGCCAACGTTATACATAACGTACTAGATAATGTAGTAGGATGCAGCCGGTATACAGTACTTTCTAAGTAATGGCTGTAATGCATGGGGGTCAATATAGGTAAACATGATGTCGACGTTCAGCCGTTATACAGTACATACTAGGTAGTGCAGTGGGGTAATATAAGTATTTAGCTGTCGGCGTGCGGTCGTTTTACAGTTAACAAAGATACTGTTGCAAGACAACAAACATACATTTTACAAGTTTATCTTGACATTGCGAATATTATATTACAGTACACACTGGATAGTGCTGCCGGACAAAATTACGCCAAGTGTACCTCTGCCCATAACGTTCAACTTTTACAATACGTCAGAAGACGTGATGGTCAAAATGGACCTTCTTCAGGACGACCACCACAGTCTTGTATCTCTTACACATACGTTTGCTAACGGTAGGTTGATTTACGTGAATTTATATACTGGTAGACGAGTCTTTAACGATTAAATTCACGGAAGATTTCATTTTTTCAACTTTTGTAAATAAAAACAAGGTCGACCTATATGCAATAACGAAATTGCAAATTATATAATTACATGTACAGTTTTGGCTATTTTCCAATTATCACAATGTGAAAACCCTAGTTTTTATGTTTACTTGTAAACATTTAAATAAGTTGTCCAAATAGTGTGTTTAGTTCAATAAGAATAAATCACTTATTTGACCTTGAAAGAAAAAATACCCAATGTATAATGCAACTGCCGTTCGCATTTTCATATGGACGAGTTTACACGAATTGATCCATACGTATTATAAAATGGGGTTTCTTGCTCTTGTCTGGAAAATAACAATAAACTACATCAATAAATGATGTATCAATTAAACATTGAATATGGTAAATTAGGGTATTCTGGCTTAATCAAGGGTCAAGGCTTAATCTTAAACGAAGATCAGTGTCAATTTTGAAAGTATCTATGACATAAGTTAAAGCGTTTGCATATGCATTAAAATTATAGCGTTAAGTACATTCATAAGTGTTGATCACAACAGTATTTTAATCTGCCATGTTGTCTCAAATAGGGGATACAAGTTTAACTCATGCAAAATGACAGGTGGTCGTCACAGTTCTTATTGTGTCTCTCACACACACACACACACACCCGCACACACACACACACACACACCCGCACGCACGCACGCACGCACGCACACGCACACACACACATACACACACACGTGGGTCGAAATAATCAAACATTGTGCAGTGCAGTAGTCGTTAGTTGCCACAAATTCTGTATTAAAAAAGTTTTCCTTATAGCTCGCTTTAGCATTTAATTTCAAATTTTGAAACTATTTAAAGTATTGCTTAATTACATTTGCTTATTAAGGAAAACATCTTTTTATAAGGAAATACTGAGGAGCAGGGATAAAGGTGAATTATAATAATACAAAAAATAATTTCAGTATAAAAAGGATTGATACAAGTATCTAAATATGTTTTAATATACCTAGACCTTGATACTTTTTCCGAATTATAATTCATGTTACATTACATACTGAACGCCCGTCGTATATACTCATTTCCCTATATTTACACTAACAGAAACATCGATCAGCGGAAGATGTTTTATTTAATGCCTATACAGTATAGTATAACTTCTGAGATATCGAACCACGTCATTATTTCTTCATTTTCAGGAGAAGGCGGATTGCTTCAGATGCAGGTGCGTTATTTAATGCTTTGAGTCTGAAAAAGAAAACTAAAAACTATTGCATTTTTTTCGCTTGACATTGGCAGTGAAAATCAATCATTTTATTATACATATTTGTTTTATTATGTTTAACAATGCTAGATAGAAATGATAAAATAATATAATATTATGATATGTTTGAATATTAAAAAAATGAAGATTTTCTGAATATTCAGACGTTAACGAATAGCGGCCCTGTCTTGTGAACGAATTACTTATGCTATTTATATACTGTTGGTTTGCTCTTGAATTAGGAGGATAACTTGTTTCGAATTTGCTCGTACAACTATGTTCTGAATTTTAATGCTACATCATGGTCTGATATTTTGTCGTTGATAAGAGTTCCAAATAGTGTCATATATTGTACGTAAATTTGTAGATAGCGATAACGTACAAAAACTGAAACGAAACATCACAGGCAGTTTTGAAATACTGATTATCACTTTATCAACTAAAGTGTCTGCACTCTCTTATATTTAGAAAAATGTAAATATCGGTGTGTTTTTGTTTGTTCTGCAAAAGCATTAATATGATTTGTCTTATGTCAGTAACGTTTTAAACCATATGCAGTCTATAGAAAAATGGCTTCTAGGTTTGCCAATAAAGTTCTCATTGTATGTTTGACTTGAACAAAATTAAATGAATTGGTATGGCTGGGCGATTTTTTTCTAAATAGGGATTTATAAGTGAAATGTTTGCGTGTACTGCTGCAACATTGGATCAATTTATTTTACTGTTGTTTACGTCGCAGGTAGAATCAGCGATACCATTTAATATTATAAAGATGTTTGAAAGGGATAGGATTCTATCATTTATATTTGAAAAAAAAAACAGAAAAAAAACAATGAAGAATTAATCCTTACAGACTATTAAAACATATATATTAACTTTACTTTTAAAACCTAATCTTTATTATTAATTTAAAAAGGAGAACGAAGCCTTTGTCGATTAACTTTAAAGTCAGTCAATATACAATTAGGATTGAATTTCTTATAATTGAAATTAAGTTAGTACAATAAAATCGTTTATGTTATCAAACTATTTCAAGTTAAGATATAGTGTGCACCAAATATATATGTTAAATATCATTTCAGGTACCTGCGGACATAGGACAACCCAATATCACGAGATTCACGCTACTCGTACATGGACTGAGCGGGGTCTATTTCCAGCAACACGCTCGACTAAATTACGACTCTGGCACGGTCCCAAAACGTTTCGCAGTCCATATTCAGTTAGACAAAGCGGTTTACAAACCAGGACAGACAAGTAATGATTTTCCCTTGACAAAATGACTGTTTTGAAAATTTACTCATTGACAAAATTTGTACTTTGGTTCATTTTAAAACGCATTTAATTGTTCCCGTTGTTCCCGTTGACCAAATGAGTGTGTGTCTGCCTTTGACCAAATAAGTATTTAGAAACAATTAAGTTCTCGCTCTTGACCAAATTAGTGTTTTGTTGCCCTTAAACATATTACAGTTTCGAAACATTAGAGATACTACCTTTGACCAAATTAGAACTTCTTAATAATAATAATACTACTACTAACAATAATAACTTATTATAAGAAGGTAACACATTAAGACATAGACATCATATTATAAACAAACATAACACACGACTTATTAACAATGTGGCCTTCTGAAAGAACATACACACGCACACATACATAAATGCTTAGAATGAAAACGTAAGCATAAATGTATGTTATTTCAAAAGGGTACGTATTAAAATGTTATACGAAAACATAAAGAAACATGAATATAATACATTAATTATAACATCAATGCCGAACAATACATCAATTTGTACCTAAAGGTTAACAAATCGTATCATTAAAATTTATTAACTGAGTAAGTAGTACAGTCACACATGTATTTAACACCTTACTCGAGATATATATAATGTAAAAACAATAGTTATGGAATTATGCCTACAATTCTTACAACGGTTTTGCAATTGATGATGTAAAAAGAACTTCTTGCAGCAGGCTTTAAATGTCTTTTCCGTTTCCGATTTACGTAGTCGTTCTGGTAAAGAGTTCCAAACTGTCCCACTGTAGCATGCAAACGAGTGTTTCTTGTATTGAGTTTTATGTTGAATGTGGGTAATGTCTTGTCGCGTAGAAGATCGTAACCCATATCTTGTATTGTTTGATAACTTTATAATGTCTCTTATATAACTCGGTGTAAGATTGTTAATATATTTATATACCATAACAGCCGTTTGATATTTGCAACGGTATTCAAATTGACAACATGGAAGGCCATCTACTTCGTCTTGTTGGCCTTCCATGTTGTCAATTTGAATACCGTTGCAAATATCAAACGGCTGTTATGGTTCTTACAACGGTTTTGCAATTGATGATGTAAAAAGAACTTCTTGCAGCAGGCTTTAAATGTCTTTTCCGTTTCCGATTTACGTAGTCGTTCTGGTAAAGAGTTCCAAACAGTCCCACTGTAGCATGCAAACGAGTGTTTCTTGTATTGAGTTTTATGTCGAATGTGGGCAATGTCTTGTCGCGTAGAAGATCGTTATCCATATCTTGTATTGTTTGATAACTTTATAATGTCTCTTATATAACTCGGTGTAAGATTGTTAATTTATTTTTATACCATAACAGCCGTTTGATATTTGCAACGGTATTCAAATTGAAGCCATTCTAATTGTTTAAATAATTCATGCGATGGCGTTCTAATAGGCTTAAAGAAAATAATTTTAGCAGCTCTTTTTTGAAGCATGGTTATTCGTTTCACACTACAACAGTAGTCAAACATAAGGAAGTATATACGATTTATAAAACAATTGTCTCATTTGATCCGTTAAAAAGTAATTTAGTCTTTTTAAAAGAGCTATCTTTGCAGTTACTTTCTTGCTGACAAAGTCAACTTGCAGATTACATGACAATGATGAATCAATAACAATTCCAAGCAATTTCTTTTAAGTTACATTGTCAATAAGTACTTTGTCTACGAATAATTTGAGTGCACATGCATTTCTTAACTTTGCATTTGAACCAAGCAACATGCATTTCTTTTTCAATGGATGTATTACCATGTTGTTTATTTTGCACCACTCCGATATTATATCTAAATTTATTTGCAACGTACGTTCAATTTCCTGCGTATTTGAAGAACGGAATTATCACTAAAATTGTATAATTTTAATTCATGCAAAATAATTTGGTGATCTACTAGATCAAAAGCCTTTCGTCAAGGAAGAGAGCACCTAAATAGTTTCCATTGTCAATTCCATCAATCCAATCATCAATTATTCTTATCAACGCTGTGTGACAAGAATGATTTTCTCGAAACCCAGATTGAAATTCATGTATGATATTCGTATTTTTAAAAAATGTTTTCTTGACAACATAGATGCTACACTTAATCGAACAGGTTTTTGTAGTTCTTCACATAAGTATTGTGAACAATTCATATGTTGCCCTTGACCGAATAACAGTTTCGGAACAATGCACATGCTACCCTTGAACAAATTAGGGTTTCGGAACAAAACGGTTTCTACACTTGATGAAAGTAGTGTACTTGTGCTGTACGCCAATAAGAGTCTCGGAACGATACAGATGTTGCCCTTGACCAAAATAGGATTTCTGTACAATATAAATACATGCACTTGACCAACATGAATGGCATTATACAGGTGCTCTTGACCAAATGAGCTCTTGGACATATTTTCAAATGTTTCCCTTGACCAAAGTCAACAACAATTTAGTTGTTGCACTGGACGAATTGTAGCTTTTGAGCACTTGCAATTTTATCCGCAAATATCTTTGCTTACTATTATTCATGCCTCTCTAAGACATCGTTCACATGTTTGTCTTGTGGACCAGTGCAGGAAATTTCCCGATCGCGAAACAAGGAATTTCAAATTCAGTGTTGCCCGATTGGGGAATAAACACTCAGTCCAGTGGCTACATTCGAAACTCCTCGGCCATTTTTATCGGAAACAACCGCGGATGTATATGGACGGTTTACAGTGTCAGAAATCGGTACTGTTAAAATCCGCTGGAAGTAGATCGCGTAGTAATTTAATTAAGCAGTTAAACGTAATGACTTTACTCTTGGGAATCTTAATTATGTTTGCAACAATACACTTCACTGGCAACTAAGATCAACAAATACAAGCTAAAACACTACATTTAATTAATGATATAATTCAAAATTTTACGAACTATTTCTACTGATGTATTGGCATACATCCGAGGTTGTTTTCGATAAAAATGGCCGAGGAGCTCCGAATGCAGTGACTATGGTATAATGATGATTAGTTTAGCTGACAATCTGAAACCAAGGTTGTGTACCAGAGAGATAAATCTAAACTCATACCGCCCATTACGTTATTTGTACGGTATGTGTCTCTCTTTCAGTGTCTGTTTTACCTTATTCTTGTGCATTTATTGGCATCTGGGCTTGTACTTTTAGCTTTAATTGTATAGTTTAATAGATGTCCTATTATGTTCATTTCATTGCTATTCATTTTTTCAAACTGGTATTTGAACTAAACTCATATGTCAATAAGCGTGTTTTAATCATTTTAATCATAAACTGATGTGTATCCTAGCTATTTCATGTAACTATGGTACTTAAAAATATACATGTTTTACACTTTTTAAATAAGTTATATTTATTTGAAAAATGGTTTGGCATTTTAGTTAATTTCCGGACATTCGGAGTCTACTCTGACATGACTGTTTTCAACGGACGCTTCAATGTCGACATTTATGTAAGTTTGATTATAATTCTCTCCCCAGATTAACCCATAAATAATATTTTTGTACAAGTCACTATTCAAATTGCCAAATAAAACCCCGTTCGCCATTCATATGTCATTCTGACCATGAAGTATGAGGCTGTCAATATTAAGACAATATCGAAAACAAATCAATCCTATCCGCATATAATAGATGGTATGATGAATCATAAATACGCAATATAAGGACACACTATGGATTCTCTAGCCGTCATTGTATACGTTATTGATGTTATTCCAAGCCTTCGACATAACATCAAACACTCTTGCAAAGTATGTAATTTGGTGCGACATTACAATGACGAGCTATAACCTATTATCGGATTAACATATTCAATGTTCAACTTGTCTGTAAGAGATATGTTTCTGGACATTTTCATTTTTGAAAAGCAGGATTGAATATTAACAAGGAATCATAATCGAGTCAGATTCATAGTACAACTCTAGTTGTATTAACAATTGAGCCAAATTTAGGAATAGTATAATTACACAGTTCATGAATCTTATCCTGAACTTAAACCATTGTACTCTCCTTTCAGGATCCTAAGGGCAACCATATGAAAAAGCTGGCAAACGTCACTTCCGGCACATATGGGGTGCTCGAGGATTTCATGCTCATGGATGAAGAGCCCGTTCTAGGCACATGGCTGGTAGAATCACGTGCTTTAAGGCATCGGTACGACGGCGTCGAGTATTTTGAGAAGGTAAATTTAGATTTTGAACATATATTGATGATTATGTACTATTTAATATTTTTACTTATTATTTATGTTTATGAATTACATAACTTTAAGATATATTTATTATCAATTGTATTTAGTAACAAAATAATTTTAACTTAGCAAAACTATCATTGAATGGAAGCACCTCAAAATTCTGAACGTTATTTAGAAATTGATGTAATTCGTATTTAATACATTATCATACTGTGCATAAATTTGAATCTAGGTTATATGTTTTATTTCAGTCAAATTCAAAGATATTTCAAGTAGACAAATATGGTAAGAACATGTTGAATAGCTTTGATAAACAATTTCCTTTAACAGATAAGAAAAATAGATGAGCAATATTCCTCTGAAAAGGCTTTCGATATATGAATAACATTTTCCAATAACTAAACCGTCTTTTCTCTACTCGATGTTTTCCTACAGTCCGTGTGCTTATTGAAACACTTTAACACCAGAAAATCCTGTCTGAATGGGAAAACCCTTTTATTAATACGATGAAGGCTACAGGGACAAGCCCAGTAGTCGAAAATCAGAAATAACTCCTGCTTAGGGGCCCAAATAAAAGCACAAGTATAAATCCAATGAGAGAGTAAAGATCTCAGTAGCCAGCAACCAAGGTCTAGCCCAAAATGAACAGCGTTTAACCTCAGTAGCAAACAACCAAAGGTCTAGCGTCAAGAGAACATCCGTTAATCAGTAGCAAACAACCAAAGGTCTAGCGTCAAGAGAACATCCGTTAATCAGTAGCAAACAACCAAAGGTCTAGCGTAAAAAGAACATCCGTTAATCAGTAGCCAACAAACAAGTGTCTAGCGTTAGACCTTCGTGTGCTGCCTACTGAGGTTAAATGGTGTTCTCTTTACGCTAGACATCATTAAAATCAGAAGCCCACAAACTACGATTTTGCGCCGTGAATAGACCCATTGCTCTCAGTAGGCTACAGCTCTAGGTCTAGTGCGACGAGGATACCATTCTATATGAGACCAAGGTTAAGTCCCACGAGAACTTCATTTAAGAATACAAAATAGAAAGTTGCCATAGATAAGTTCAAAGACTATAAATGTTATATACCTGTTTATCCATGTAAACATTTGCAAAAGAACAAGTACCTCAGTCTTATTAAAAGTTTGTTTCCTCGGTTTTCGCATTTAATTATAAAAAATCATTGATTAAGTTAGTCCTGATTGATTGTAATAGAAATTCTTATTCCGAATAAGATTCTCGCTTAAACTAAACAAGGGAATACAAACGTCATGGAAAGGAAATATTTCGGATGAACAAACAGTTCTTTTAAAGAAATGAAAAAATACAACATCGATTTTGATGCAAAGAGTCGGTTAGAAAAAAATCGTCCATATATATATTTAAATATCTTTCCGAGCAGAACATGAAATACTCATGGAACAAGTCAAGTACAGGCTCCATTGCTTTAAACGTTGATTTGCCGCTGATAAAAATCGTTTGCCAAACTATTGGCAGATGGTAATTAGTATGAATGTACCAAAAGAATGGCTTAATGCGACGCATGTCACATAATAATTTTATTTGAGCAAAGGTATAGTAATGAATCTTTAACCAAAGTAACGGTAGAGATAATAGTTGGTCTTCTTGCACAGCATATGTTTAAAAATAAACCGATTCACTAGATTAATATAAATAACAGCTGGCTGCTGATTTACCTAATAAATGTACAGCATATTTGGACAAGATATAGTTTCGACCAAAACACTTTGTTTTCCTGTGTTCTATGATCTAATTTCAAACCAAAAAGGAGTGTATTATGAAAAACTGGAACAAATATAACCCTGTCTGGTATGTAAGTCAATGATGTGACCTAGTTGACGCTTTTGTTTTTCAGTGCTACCGAAATTCGACGTGAATGTCAACTTGCCGTCCTATGTTGTTACCACTGATAAGGAAATGCAAGGGTCTATCACAGCAAAGTAGGAAACCAGTTTACTTATGGTTTAGAGATTACAAATAGCGCTATATTAGACCTCCAAGTGCTTTCCTTCCTAAGCGACGAACTGATAAACATGTGTTGTATAGCTGTTGTATAGCTGTCAAGCACAACTTAAGCAATAATAAAATGAAAACTGAAAAGCAGCTCAAACTCGATATATTCTGTTTAGATACACATACGGGAAACCTGTCATCGGAACAGCAAATGTAACAGCCGACATTAACTACAATGGGGCACCTTGGAAGTACCAGGGCGATGAAGTCATGGTCAAAATATCGCTCGATGTAAGATCTTACTGTGTTCTAGCTGGTCTTTTTTATCTCGGGATATTTTTAAGCCATGTCGTCGTCGTCGTAAGCAGCTTCGGTGTCGTCCTCGTTGTTTTTGATCAAAACACGTTCATATTGGCTACTTGGAAACGGTTTAGGTTTGTACATAAAGCTAGGGGCACATATTCAAGTATCAAACCACATTGCTATAATTAAAGCATATCCATATCTATGTCCCTTTTTCAACTTGGAAGTATTATGAGTATTATGCACATATCGTTGCTATGTTTTACAAACCTTTTTCATTAGATTTAATTTATTTGCAACAACAATTGGTTTAGTGCCACACGTAACAATACGTTAACTAAATATTGCATTTAAATATGAATTCACTAGTCTTAATATCCTGAGGGCGGTACAAGTAGCTAAGCTATATATGATCATTACTATTTCTAGCTTAACGGTAATGCTAAATTCACGATTCCCTTCGACCAACTCCTGAACGAAGTTGACCCCTATTCATACCAACCACTGGTAGAGAAACTGGCCGGCTATCAACTCATCATAAGAGTGAAGGTCACTGAGAGTCTAAACAATGTCACAAGGGAAGCTACGGGATCGGTGAGTGGATATCGTGTGATTTTGTAAAGCAATCGCAACTGATCGGTCGGCAATTTCCAGAAATGTCAAAATAAACTTTACAAAGGACCATGTCTTATTGGTACATATATTTAGTTATTACTTTCAACCATTTTCCCTGGAAACCATGTCCTATGCTGGATAATTGAAGAACGTATGAACTGATTCTAAATTCATATGAAAAACTACAGAAACAAGCTCAGTATCCAAAAGCTCAAACAAAAAGCCCGTTTCGTGGCACAGGGTGAATGCCAAAGTAATATATCGCGAAAAAACACATCAAAAACAAGAACAACAACAAGAAACTCCACAAACAACACAGTGCATAAATATATACTATATAAAAGATAGGTGTGTTCATCAAGGATTGTTAGGTACCACCTTGGAATGGTCAGTAAAATGTAAATTTACTGGTTGGTTTAAAACAGTTTGCGTGCACAGCCTCGCTCTTGTCCAGAATAAAGTTAAAACCTAAAAGGTAAATCTTATCAAAGTATGCATTAACTTGAGGAAACTTAATAACACAACCCCAAGTGAACCCCAAGTACTTCAATGATTAGGGATCCCAAGGCTTATTGAATATATTACATTGTAATAGAAACCATGTTGTGGTATACACCATACTTTGCATTATGTAAATCAATAATGTAAAGCTGATGGTTCCATATATTATGTACATAGATAAATATCCAGAAGGTTATACAATATGGACCCCGGATATGAACAATTTGTATAATTTGTTGGTCGCAATCTTAATTACAGATGGCAAAACAATATCGAGTCGTATGTAACAAACACACAATTATCCAAGGTTGTATTGTAGTGGTAACAGTGGATGCCGGCAATGTAGCTTTTAATAACATTACAGTTGCAAAATGTTAAAGTTTAAAAAACATATTTATATTAGGTTCTCTTCTACAAAGAACCCTTCACAGTGTCGTTCGCTCGTGATAGCAGTCCAACCTTCTTCAAACCTGGCCTACCTTACGTTGGACACGTACGTATGAAAGAAAAAAAACTTTGTTCACTTTGTTTTATTTGTGAAATTAGTCTTAAAATAATTGATATGTATTTCCAAAAAATGCAGGTGCGATGGAAACATTTCAGTTTTTTGCACATATTTCGGCTATTTTTCTATACAGGTAGAGAAAGCAATATATTCTAATAATGCAGAAGAAGTATGTGACGTCAATGTCATGCATTTCAGACATTCTAGCTGAAATGTTGCTGTTTAAACAGTATGCATATTTTAACAAGTTTCGAGTGTACAGTTAAGTTGTGGTAAACGTTTGTCTGAAACTTCATTTTGATAGAAACTATTCACTTTTTGGACCTTACAGATCAAGTTAACACAAGCTGACGGTCGTCCAGTCATATCTAACGCAACGGATGTTTTGTTACGGAGTTACGTAAAATTTTACGACAAAAGCCACGGAAAGTACCGAGCGCACACTCTACCGGACAAGCATTTCGCTCCATCACCAACCGGGATTATCGAGTTTATGGTTGATCCTCCAGAAAACGCCACCTCTCTCCATCTTCAAGTTCGTTAAATCAGTATTATTTAATGTATTTTCTTCGCCAAAATGTAAAAGCGTAAACGGCTTTTTACAGATCTTAAAATTGAACTAGTTCATATACTGAAAAATTCTAATCTTAAACGAGAAGTGCGAGGTTTCTTAAACGCAGAAACTTCGTCTTGTGTACCAAATGGAAAAGTTAATTCATTGCACAGGGTTGTCTGAATTGTAACGCATGTGACAATCAAAATTATCATTATGTCATGCAGTTTTGTTAACACGATTTTAATTTTCTCTTATACTTTATTTCTAAATATTTGAAGCTTGAACGTTGGTTTATGTTTGTTGACAATGCAATTGGGTTTATAACTGCATAACTATTTTAATAAGCTGCATATTAACATTAAATGATTGTCTTATTATGTTTAAGTCGAGATGCTTTTACTATCGATATTTTCTTTGGTATGTTTAGGTCGAGAAGACAGCTTACATAAGGATATCAATTCTTAGGTGTACCCAAGTAAATATTAACACTAGTTATTAAATGACTAATATAAAAAATGAACGCATATCAACATTATGATTTGTTGTGCTTAGGTTGAGTACAAAGGACTCACCGACACGTACGACATGACAAAGCCGTCCTGGTTGATTGAAAATGGAAACCTTCAGCTGTCTCAAGTCAATTCATCAATGGTAGGAATAGTATCATTTCTTCTGATTGTTTTCATATTCACATGAAACCCCGCTCAGTGAAATTTTCAACAGAAGTTTCACCCAAATTGCTCAAATATATCAACTGACTTGATTTTTATATAACCGGTATATTGCTGCAATAAAATCAAAATTAAAAGTATGAATGTTTCAAAATGAAACAATATCAATATCAAACTTGAAAAGTATGTATATTCTATTTGACCTATAATGACAGCCATTTATAAATGATCCAACGATAATTGACAAAAATGAACTACAAAATATAACATCGCTTGTAGCGATGCCTGTCGGAATCAATGAGTAACTGATCTTCTATATGTAAGGAGCATGCTTGCGATCGATCGGTTTGTTGAATTATATATTAAGGATTGATTACAATACTGATGACTGATACTTATTTGTAAATTAATAATCCATTTTTTCAGATCGGGGAAGTCGTTGATTTTCAGTTACTCGGTGCGGTGCCACTTGGAAAGGTTTTCTACTATGTAAGGCTTTCGTTCGTTTCATATTTTAACCAATATACCAGAAAGATTATTCCTAATATTATGTTAAGTAAAGTCATAAATTTTGTTCCAATCCGAAGCGTCTCCACATATTGCGCGGTATGTAAAAGGAAATACACAATAGAAGGTTATTACACGTTCAAAGAAAAACTGGAATTATCTGTAAGCGAGCGCGTCCATAACATTCTCACAGAAGGTCTAGATGAACGGGATGCCCTCTGAAAGGCCCAGTGATATGACTAAAAAAAATATCTTGTTTCAGGTGATAACAAACGACCACGTTACCCTATCAGGAGCACTAGACTCGGTTTCCAAGACAGAGCATATCCACTTTCAAGTTCGGGACGATATGAAACCATACAGCAAACTAATCGTGTATTACTTCACCACGGATTCCTGGAATGCGGATTCCATTCATTTTGTTGCAAAGACATCCGCTGATGTCTTCCAAAACAAGGTAAAACGCACAAGGCCAAAGCCATAATGCTGGATTAATTCTACAATAGTATCATTTTTGTCAAAGGGACTCTCTTACATATTTCATTCTTGTTTCTTCAAAATGAGTTCAAGTTGAGTAATTTTATTTATAACTATGTACAAAAAATATCTAACAGATGTAAAAAGGTATAAAACAAATTGCAAACCTTTACCCAATCACCCTTCAAAATATATTACTACGGCTTTTCAATGAAATCGAATATATTCTGTCAAATTTGCGAACAAAATATCTTTTATTTGAACTTCTAGCGACGATTTACCATTAATACAAGTAGTTTAAAAACTTTTAGCATGAACTCTTTGTTTTGACTTCTTACCCTATATAAAATAAGTGAGCCATTAGATACTATTACAAATGGAAGCTAAAACTTCTTAACCATGTGTAAATCTGATCGAGTTAATGACATGTCAACCAGTTCTATATAATTCGTATCTACCTTTAGATTACACAAATATCTAATCATGAATGAATTGGAGTGTCTTTATTTTTCATATTTTTATTAAGTAGAAAGGATGTTCGTAATAATCATGATAAGTATATTATTAATGATAATACATGCACTTGACTTATTTCAGATATCAATGTCGTTTGACAAAACTCAAGCCGAACCAGCTGAGAATGTTTCTCTCCAAATTTCCACTGATGCTGACTCTCTAGTAAACATTCTTGCCGTAGACCAGAGTGTTTTATTGTTGGCTACTGGAAATGACATCACCCAATTTGATGTATGTGTAACCGCAATATCATACGTAGTGATTTTCCTTTACGAGCAGATAACCACCATTTACGACAATCTCTTTCAGCTTAATAAGCCTTTTTTTGAAAATTGTTTTTTTTTTAAAGTCTTTACGCAAAATGTCAGTAAAGCTCATTTAGATAACGTCGTGTTATAATGTAAAAAAGTTTTTTTTTAACTTTTGGAGTGACGTCACGTGATTTCGAGTATCACGGCATGTATTACTTGTGGCGGTGATTGCTTTATAGCTAAGGGATATAACTGCCGTGGCTGGTTTGGTGTAACCGTTGTTCTTATATTTACTACTGTTTGCAAATAAACTAAGCACTGACAACTTGCCAATCATTTAATTAAGGGGCAGTGAAAATGCCTATATGCTACGAATAGAAAGTAAAATTGTACCGCACTGAAAACAATGTAAGCCTGCAGACAAATGAATGAGGGATCAGTTTGAACAAAAACCAAACGCAGAATATTTGAAAATCAACTTTCTCTTAGAGCAGTTTTTGGAAACTGTCAATATGCAAAATGTATTTTCACCACCTCTGCATGTATTGCACTCAATACTAATTAAAGTATTTGAACTTCGTTTATTTTTTCGTTTTCACATTACTAAAACAAAATCGTATGTTAATTTGCTATTCCAAAAACGGACTATTTTACAGGTAATAACATCTCTACGTCCGAACGACAGGCCTTCCCAGAATGCCGCCTCTATGCACGACCCAAAACAGATCATGCAGGTATGTATACAATATTTCCTTATTATTTAATTTCAATTTGTCAGCAACCGAAATTGCATATTGACACTTTTTTCTTAACTGATTTGCCATTTAATAAGCAATATCAAATCATGCTGTCGGTTGATTGTTGGTTCTGTTAAACATTAGTATAGTCATAAGTTTACCTTTTATTTACAGACCTCGGGTATACAGGTTCTCTCTGATGTAACAAGTTTTTCCTGGGCAGCGCCTCACTATAAACGACAAGTGGACTGTTTCCCCGGAGGTATACATCGTACAAAATTTAACACTTTTGCAAAGTCGAAAATAAGGTACTTAACTTTACAAACGAGTCAAAACAAGATTTGATCGGTGTTACTTATCGGAGTGCATGGTATTAATAACAAACCTATTTAATCAATGAAGTCAATGGTGTATTGCCCAAACAGTAACACACATGGCATGTTAAATAACACCCCTTCCTTCGGACATTTTGACACAACTGAGTACAGGTATGACAAAATAATTAGCGGCATTGGCAGTGTCGCATGCTCCGCTGCTCTAAATCTAATTCACAAACAAAGCGATATTATTAATTTCATGTTGAAGGTAGTTTGTATAGTGAATAATGTTTTTCGGCCTCTTCTTCGTGCCTGGCGTCAAATGGTCAAGTATGTTCAGAAATTAATGCATTTCTCATTGGATCTTAACCAATAGTTGATACAGTTTTTATTGACCTAATATCGCAACATAGTTAGACAAGGACCATATCAGATTATTTATACCGCAGAAATAGGCAGTGACTATTGTTTCAAAATTGACGGATTTCACCAAAATACGATCGCACTTGAGGCAGGCACCATATTCAACTCGCAAACTTTCAGTGAATATATTTCGTCCCGCCGAAGGGTCCATCATTTGTAATGTTATTATTTATCAATTGCATTGATCATCATATTAGGTCAATGGAAGATGTACATTTGATAAAGCTTAAAATAAACGGCTTCCATTTTTAGTATGCACCAGGGCTGCCAACGTTCCCTTACCGTAGTCATTATTTCATATTATGATAGAGCAGTTAAATGAAATATGTTTTTATATGTCTTTGAAGCTGCACTCCAACAGCTATACCGTTTATTTAACTTTTTTATTTTTTGTCTTGGAAAGAGCAAATTTTTTGCCGAAGTATCTGCAAACTAATGATAAAAGATTGCTGACAAAAGGTCAGAGCGCAGATTTTAATATTTCCGTTCGAAAATTAATGTTTTATAGCTTAAACCGTTTAAGAAAAATGCATAACACATCAATTTTTAAACTTGAAAATAAAAATCTGCGATCTATTTTTTTATGTCAGCAGTCTTATAGAATTGGTTTTCATGCATTTTTGCAAAAGGTAGCTCGTTCAAAGTAAAAAAAAATCAAAACGTTCAAAGAGTGCACTTTAATTATTAATAAAAAAGATAAAATAATAAGTTGTATATCTTTGGAAGGAGTGCCCGCATATGCACATCATTAAATAAATGGTACTTTTTGCACACAACATGCATCCATTTTGATAACAGCGGTTTTTTACGATGTCTCGAAAGTGTTCCTATGACGCCATAAGTTACAAGTATATATTTTTCCCAAACAGTGTAACTATGTATTAAAACAGTTGGAATTATTATAAAATGTGTCAATGTTAATTTATCATTCGGGTGTTCCATTGTCAACTTTGGGGAAATCCGCTGAAGCGAAAGTGCCTCTAGAGTTAAGGTAAACAGGTAAAATATGGTTAAACAGTTCTCAGGACTTTGTCTTTCAACAGATCAACTTACTTCCTACATATATGTTAGGATAATTCTTGCCCTTGAAGATGATGTTTTTGTATTAATTGTATGATTTTTACATTTTGGTCCTTTTTAAGGGTTTTGTTGGTCATTAAAAGTTACATTGAGATAAGAAGGAGCTAAAAATTGTTTTGCTATTTAAAGTTATTATAGACATCCGATTGGTTAGCTTCCAGCGGATAACGATGCAGATTTTTTTCTCTTTCAAATGCACTTTCGAAATAATGATTTTTTAAATATCTTTTGGTCCTTTTTGAACATTTATGTAGAATTTGTAGAAAATCGATGCCCAAAAATTGTGTATTCAACTGTTCGATAATTGTTTAATGGCCCACCCCGCGGCGTATTCACAGCAAGATAGAAATAATCCATCGGCAATGTTATGACACTGGGTATGACATGTGCAACGAAGTTGGTCATTTATAGAAATAAAATTATTCCATAATTGTTTCGGAGTTTTTTCTTTTTATCATTATTATATAATTGAAATTATATATGATACTCGATTATTCATTTACAACAGTAGTTAAGATATGTCATATATTGTTTTTATGTAAAAAAAGAGTAATATATTTAGCAAAAAATATTCCCATTTTTAATCGCAATCACTATTACAGACAGTTAAAACGTAACACTTTTCTTATAAAATATTAATGTTTCAAGATTCAGTGTCAATTTTGGAAATACATATGGGCTATGAAACATAATAAATAAGGGTATTCAAAGATAATAATTTACATATCTACATCGAGTCAACATGTTCATTAGTAATGCTTAAGTTCTAATTCCTAATGGTAAACATTTTTGTCTACCATCTTGCACTCAACCAAACATGTTTATAAATTTAGCGTAAATATAAATATTTTGATTAGGCAAGAAATGTGTTACATGGAAATTTGTCAGCATATTTTAGTAACGAGTGCACTAGGTTTTCATAACGTGTCCGTGAAAAGGATATTAAATCAACATGTTGTTATGGAATAAAAGGGTATACCTATCTTATTGTCAATACAACATTGATGACATTTTAACTTGTATCGTTAAAGACCGGTACTAAATGATAGCAACTGCAGTTAATATTTCATTTAAGCTGTTTCTCTCCGAAATTTCATACCCAATTTTGTGTTACACTGCTATTAGAAAAAAATACCAAACTGTTAAAATAAAGGTGTGGAAATGGCCCCAATTAAATGTCTTGATAAACGATCAATTATAGACTTCAACAAAAAGACACAGAATACAATATGTAAAAGAAGTAAGTTTATCAGAGATGAATTGATATTTCAGTACTTTTTTAACTAACGTTTCCCCTATAGAACAGCTCTACCTAAGTATGGCTAAATCTAAAATCGTCCAAAACTGAAATTTTCTATCGCAACTATATTAAAAGGACGGGTCAACTTTATTACCCTCATAAATTCTGTATTTCTTATATGCCTTAATCTTACACTGCGTCCAGTAGATAAATAAGTGCTAAACAAGCGTATCTTTACTCTACTATTACACTGAGAGGAGAATTCGATAGAGACCGTCGTTACGCTGATAAGCTCCAAAGTTGGCAATGTTTAAAGACGCACATTGGATACCAGGCATGCTCCATGTTCCAGGTCCAATGCCTGGAAGTACATATATACCGGGAAGGTTTCCAACGTATGTGCCAGGTGTTGTTCCAACTCCAGCTCCAGGCATGACATATGCTCCCAATGTTATTCCGCCAGGTAATTTACGGCATTTCAGATATCTTACATATCGTTTGTTTATTATAAGGTGGTACATATCCAAGTATGATCACCACAACCGTTCCTTGGATGTATTCAAGTACGGCATTTGCAATGACCACCACACCTGCATCCTATCCTCATGGAGCAGGAACAGGTACAGTTTCTCTACGGCACTCTTCTGTAAGTTTGTATGATGACATTTCAGGTTGCTACGATGCAAAAAGGGTGTGAGAGACCAACAATTTAAAGTTGCATTATTTCTGTTTTTCATTCAGTCTTAATTGCAATCGTTTGTAAGAATAACACATACATTGTTTGCTACATGTTTTGGTGAAGGGCTTATTTGTAGTATTACTTTCGGTATACTTTTGAAATATTCATATTCTATACATTAAAAATAGCTCCAAAAGTTAAGTAAATACACATGGGATACATTAAAAACGGAAAACACACCAGTTTGTGCTTTTATTACGGTTATAATACATATTAGATGGAATACTTCGTTGTTTGCCCTTAGAAAATGACCTCTAGTATAATACACAGTTGACAATATGCTTAATTGCCTTTAACCAAACGGCTTAAAATAGTAAAATACACACTTGGAATACATATATTTATTTATCTTTTGAATGACAGGTAACTCCGGATCCACGCTTCAGGAAGTTAAACACACGAGAGAAAATTTCCCCGAGACTTGGTTATGGACAAACATAGTTTCTGAGTATGTTTTGTAACTGTATACACGTGTCAGAAGTTCACATTCATATGTGCATTATCCCTTTTCCCGGTAGTATTAAGGCACGTCTTAAGAACAAAGGATCGCGTCTGTTGATAGAGTAGCTGTTTGATCAGCATTAAATTACCTACATCATTGACCTAAGTCATTTCAATCGATCTTGCTTAAAAAATCTCTGAAATTGTTTACAAGTATTTACTGCTGAAAACGAACAAATGTCGGCACCTACTCAACACCTATTTTTTGAAACACAGTCATGGTTAATAGATGAGGTTAAACCATTTGAAATGGTAAGTTTTCTTAGTTTATTTACTACCAACGAACCTTCAGAAAGTAATACAATTCCTGTATAAAGAGCAGATGTTCTCCATGCCCACCAAATTGTCACTAAAATTTAAGGAATAGCAAAATTTTTAGGTATAGATGAAACAATCAAATTAAGTCTTTAGCAGATTCTGTTACATATGCCTACAATCTGTGCCTTTTGCAACTCGTATGTTTGTTTGGAAGGGTACAAAGGGTTTTGCAAGGTATCAATTGAACATTTAAGATCATTTGTAGACTTAAAGGTGTTCGCTTCTAGTTACTGTTAATAGTGTTCTATAAAAAGATTTTGTTTTAAGAAACCTCTTTAATGTAAAGAAAAAATGTGTCAACAGCTGACGAATAAATGTATAGTCGTCGACTATTTCTCTATTACAAGCATAGAAAATTAACACAGGATTTAAAAGTCTAAAGAGATGTAAAGACATGTTTTACGAAACGGACTGATTAGAAAATAAAAACCATAGGAAAGCAACTAAGCAACCTGCTGATTAGTTAAAATATTTGGTCTGACGAAAAAGCCTAAATCAAAATTAAACAGGTAAATGTTTTAAAAAATGATCAGTTTTGACTACGAAATACAAGTGTTTCAGTGACTTTACCATATACTTCGGGTAAATCAAATGAATGTCTGTCCCCTTTTACGTGTACTGTAAATTAGACTGTGTATATTTGGGTGCATTTTCGTGTTTAAGTCAAAACGGCGCCGCTGTAATCTCTGCGACGGTTCCGGACACGATTACTTCCTGGTACGCTACGGCCTTCTCGGTTAACGCGTTGTCTGGACTTGGAATCACCGATGGGCCATCAAAGGTAAGCCTTATAATTAAGGTTTGGGATACATGTAAGTTATACTATTTTTATATTATTATGAAGAAAGCGTTACACAGATATTGTTAATGCTGTTCAGTGTAGTGTCCTTGGTTGAGTACCAGTATTGAGTTCGAACAAACGACCAATTGGGAGGGAAATGGACACCTTTAGACTTTAGACTACACCCACTCTCATTTGTTTTGAAACATATAACTTCAATGCTATGTTAAATCTGTTATGTTATGAAAATATTGCTATTATGACTGGAATGGAACAATTTGGAAAAAGACATCTTTGCGACTTGACAATCACACATTGTATGTCATGCTTCATGCCCTTTTGCTGCATAATAAACTGACCCAGCCGTTACACTATCACAACTTCTATATATATGTAATGAAACGTGGTGTGATACGAGAAACACCAGGTGCAGTCCCTAGCTGATTGCGAATACATCTCACGCGATCGTAAAATATCCGGATATGGCACTAATTGGCTGGTTTTGAGATCATGGTACACATTTCGATAAGGCAAAGACAACAGTCAACAATCAAAATACATGTACATTCTATGTTTGTTGAATAATTTGTCTTAATTGCTTTATGTAAAATCCCTTATAACTTGTCTAAATATTTGATATTACATTAACTTGGGTATAGATGTTCGCAAAGATAATTTGCATACTTGTCATAAGCCATATGAAATAATTTAAGTGCAAAGTTATGTAAGTCAATCAACAAAGAAACCGGCTGATGGTGCATCGGAAACTGCACGTGATTTGATTGTGAAACCCTTTTTTGAGGGGTAAATGTTTAAGTTTCAGTATTGGTGAATTAAAACATTTAGCATATGCAAGTTTAGTCCGAATGAATTCACAATTATCTGTGCACGGACCAAATGATTTCATAGATGAATCGCACTTCTGAAATATTCAATTTCAATAATACAATATGTATTATCTTTAAAGCACACATTTATCCTGGATAATTATTAAAAAAACACTAAAAGTAACAATTCCAAGACAGAAAAACACCTAGTTTATAAGCGACCGTTTGCACACGCCATGAACCTTATATAAACCATCCAAAGCGTGTTGTTTCTAAGATAAGAGGTATTTCGAAGACTATTGGAGTATGATTACAATTGAAAAGACATGCGCTCTTCTTCAGAAATGCAATATGAATGAAAATATCATAACGTTGAAAAGTAATGCATTTTGGCAATGGTTTTGCTTCCTTTTCACTTTAATTTAGTTCACGACGTTCCGGCCATTCTTCGTAAGTCTGAATCTGCCATACTCTGTGGTGAGAGGCGAGCAGGTCGTCCTGCAATCAAACATCTTCAACTACATGGGCCAGGACCTCGACGTATGTGCAATTAAAAATAACTTATCAGTTATTTTAAACATTTGTGGATTTCTGTTGCGATCAATATGTAGTTCTGCTGATCAAGTGATATTCATCGAATATGCATATACATTAAAAAGAACATATTTTAAAAGCACACTCGGAGTGATATGGTCTAATATATAACGTATGTACAGCGTAAAATCGCATTATTGGTAAGGAAAAATGGTTGAGACCATGTGAATAAATTAACGATTGATGTGAATTTGATTTATTAAATATTACATGGGTCTGCAATTAAATTAATATTAATGTGGAAAAAGCACGGATTCCATGTAGTTCAACTTTCCTTTTAATTACACCGTTACATCATATTTGGACAATCAACTTATGCACTACGAAATGAAAATCAATTGTGTAAGAATAAAAATTATTCGCACTTTCTGGAACGCAAATCTGACTCTCTCATCAATATAATGCCCGAGCATAAAACATTTCAGGTGACAGTGACATTAGATAAATCCGATGACTTTGACGTCATTCAAAACAAGAGTGGCCATGTGACGTATCAATCCATGGATGTTGTCACTCAAATACACGTAAGTACAACAAGAGTGAACAAGTGACGTACCAATCCATAGATGTTGTCACTCAAATACACGTAAGTACAACAAGAGTGGACATGTGACGTACCAATCCATAGATGTTGTCACTCAAATACACGTAAGTACAACAAGAGTGGACATGTGACGTACCAATCCATAGATGTTGTCACTCAAATACACGTAAGTACAACAAGAGTGGACATGTGACATACAAATCCATAGATGTTGTCACTCAAATACACGTAAGTACAACAAAAGTGGCCATGTGACGTATCAATCCATAGATGTTGTCACTCAAATACACGTAAGTACAACACGAGTGGACATGTGACGTACCAATCCATAGATGTTGTCACTCAAATACACGTAAGTACAACAAGAGTGGACATGTGACATACAAATCCATAGATGTTGTCACTCAAATACACGTAAGTACAACAAAAGTGGCAATGTGACGTACCAATCCATAGATGTTGTCACTCAAATACACGTAAGTTCAACTAGAGTTGATACGGGTCACCTTCTCGAGTCACCGCAGATTATGTCTTATTTAAAAGCAGCTGTAAGGGCATGCGCTAAATATCTTGTTCCAAATTATCGCCGATCGGCTTCAGGTAAATAGTGAACTTATAACCTGACTAAATAATAACAGCCAACTTAAATTACGTGCTTGTTGGCAATCTAATATAAGTTTGTTGTTCTTCACTTAAACTCCACAGTACATGCAAATACATGGGGGTTAATACAGAGCATATTGTAACAAGCCACATTAGAAGGTTTTAATTGTGTCATCATTCTTAAATCAAATGGATACATTTGAAAAAGAAATAAGATGCGAATTCAATGTGTATACATATTTCTTTCATTAAACTGATGTGATAGCATTGAGAGTGTAATTCTTTGTGATGCAATCGTTTATGTAATTATCTCTTTTATTTGCTCCTCAGGTTAAAGCAGGAGCGGCAGCGTCAGTTTTTGTGCCAATTGTCCCTCGTATCGTCGGTCAAGCGGAGATATCCGTGAAAGCGCAGTCACCTTTCTCAGCAGATGGTGTCAAACGACAACTTAAGGTGCGTGATTTTGACTAAAATAATATATATATGTATATATATATATATATATATATATATATATATATATATATATATATATATATATATATATATATATATATATATATATTAAGTTACGAAATACATCTAACACATATAAACTTATTTCTTCTTAATCGATCAGGGGCAGTCTCCATATAGGGATACTAAATTTATTTACGGCTTTAAATAATATAGTCCAAATAAAAGAGACAGGTATTACCGGGCTCTGATACTTTAACGATGAAAAGGGAATACATCTGTATCGAACTTCATTCCACGCTCTGCAATATTCCATCACACCGTTGAACAACAGCAAAACGACACTTCAACGAGCATAATTTTCTTTGTATTTATTTCAGTTTTTAAGGAAATATTTAATGTTATTGCAATGTATCATTACTTAAACATTTACTTTCAAGATTTTTACCAGACCTCGTAATGCAATATTTTTCAGTCATATATAAATTATAGTGTGAACAAGATTCAAACGTTAATTTATGAATCCTTTTATGCAAACACGTCACCAGGTCGAGGCTGAAGGAAAGAAGATGCACTACAACGTTCCCTTACTGATAAGCGAGCTGAACCCGACCGACGTGGTTTTGGCTTTCCCCGATAATCTCGTGCCAGACTCGCAGAAAATTCAAGTTGCTGCTATTGGTTTGTGATTCCTTTTTGTTTTCAAAGTTTTTTTCCGGTTTCTTCTTAATATTAGTATACTGGATTTTTATGGTAAATATGTTATGACCGGCTGCTCAACTTTCCTAACCTAGTTTCCAGGATTCAATAAAAGGGATTTCACCAATTTAAGTTAAATTGTCAATCATTGTAGTCCAAAGCTAGAATTGACAAGAAACAGCTGATCAATTGGCCATAAAAAAGTTTTTTCAAAATAGTGACTGAATATTAATTGCCAAGTTCTAAGTGACATAATGAGCCCTTCTGTAAACAATCGTACGGCTTGTGCTTTTATTTTTACTATATTTTCTCGTTCTATGCGGCATAATGGCCACCGTATGTAAAGAGCCTGACTTCTCATAAAAAAGTTTATGGCTATACTATATTATAGTTTAATAATCCCGTTCTAGGCAATATAACGCTTCATATCTACGTTCTTATGGTTTTATTTTAACCATTTTGCTCCTTCAAGGTGATATTATGGGCCCTACCGTAAAGAATCTAAAGTCTTTGTTACGCTTGCCGACTGGTTGCGGAGAGCAGACGATGACGAGTTTTGCACCTGATGTGTTCGTGTACAACTACCTGCAGGCCTCAAATCAACTTACGCCGGAAATTGCAGATATGGCTAAACACTACATGAACAGAGGTTTAAAAGTTTAATTGATTTTCTTTTTTTGTTTTATATATAATTGATCTGCAACAAGCAGTTCTCAGTAAATATGACGTAAGTATGGCGTGTTTTACTGTTTGCTTTGTCATGCTGTTTCGATTTAAAAACGCTCATGCATCAAAGGTTGGTGCTGTTACTGTTTTTTATTTTATATGTTATGGCGGCGCCATGGGTTAACTCAATTCTTTTTATGTAAAGGGTGTTTTTCTAAACACGCAAAAACCCGACAATTTTAACGTTTAACTAGACACTAGCGACTAGACACACTAGGCGTATATAACAATCAAAGGAATGAGTCAATAGTTCGCCTCTCCATCCAATCAAAGCAATAATAGTGTTGTAAAATATAAATAAATTTGCGGTAATAAATCTGAAAACCGAAAAATAATTATTTACTAACTAGGCTATTTGTTTCAACTTTATCCAGGTTACCAACGTGAGCTTACGTTCCAGAGATCAGATGGATCCTTCAGTATCTGGGGCCAACAGGACTATCAGGGAAGCATGTGGTATGCATGTCTTATTCGTTTATATGTCCGCAAGTATAAGGCACAATATACAGCCATATTAGCATTTGACATTTTAAAGAACAACTTTTGCCATAGAATCGTTTTTTTGGGGGGAAATTGGGTTGGATTGTATTTATAAACATTATTCTTTTTTAAAAAGATTTGAATTATTGCAATCATGTTGTTATGTGGAAAAATGTGTTCAGATTAAGTTTGGGATATGGTTTAGTTAACTTCGAGTAATTGGTGCCACAAGAGACAACACGAGATGTGAATGGATACATTTATATCCCCTTGATTAACATTTGTCTGGTTTCTTTGGGTACCAAATTATCACTACAAACCATTGCCTATACTCAATTTGACAAACGGACTCAGGCGCAGTTAATATCAGCTTATAATCGACACTTTAAAACAAAACACATAAACCTTTTAGTTCAAACAAAACATATGAAATAAAATGCCCCATAATAAGCAAATCATATTATTTTTGAAAGAAAACGTTGTAATTCATTTAACACTTTATTTTGTTATCCTTTCATTTGCCGACTTTTCATTTGTTGTCATTTGTGTTAAGTGCTGAGCTGGACTCGATTAAGTATACGACGAATCAATTTGTAAATATTGCTTTTGCACATCGTTTGTAAAGGTGTTCATTTATTAAAGCTTCTTTGATTTCCGGATTCAGGTTGACGGCGTTTGTATTAAAGTCGTTTTCCCAAGCTCACAGGCATATTTTCGTGTCCGACAATATGCTGCGTACTGCAACAACATGGATTTCGTACAATCAGAACTCGGACGGCTCTTTCCGGAGTGTTGGAGCAGTTCACAGTACCTCTTTACAGGTAAGAATGTACTGTATTTAAATTCTTAAAGCCCTGTTTACTATTTTCTTGTGTGAGTTTTGACAATGTCAGTGAGATGTTCTGACCGTAATGATCATGAAATAGGTCATTGGGTATCCGATGTACAATAATGCGACTGTTTAACGCCTGGTGACCCCACATACTTGTGTTATCGTTGTGCAGGGTTTTGATGAGGAGAGAAAGAATATGAAAAGTATATGATACCGAAAAAGTATAACAAACAAACCGTTTAGGCCTTCAAATATTGCAAAATATGTCATTTACGTCCGATTTCAGTAGAAAAAAAGAACTGCTTGTACTAAACGTTTTATATTATACGTGATTTGTCATTTACTTTTTCAGTAATCAGTAAGCAAGACTCTTTTAAATTATACATAAATTATAAGGGGTCTCCTGTTCTCAAATTGTAACATTTGTACAAATGGCTCTATGAAAAAACACACACATCTGTTCATCAGATAACATCAAGACACTTAAAACAGATAACAGTTTGAATCGAACCAAAACTACCATTTCAAACTTGAATGTGGTTTATGCTTCCGAAGAATGTCCATTCCAGAATGTCTTAAATTCGCGCCGCCCTAGTGATATGAATTACGTTCTCTTTCACAGGGAGGCAGTTCATCTAAGTACAGTCTGACAGCGTTTGTGCTGATTGGCCTGTTAGAAGCTGAGCAAGTACTTAAAGTAAGGCCGATAGAAATTGGTTTGTATTTATTTATTTTAAAACCATTGTGCAGTTACCTGTGAAAGCATTATAGTATAATGTTATGAGCAAGTATGCAATCACAAGTATATGACTTGTTGACGCAATACCGAACTCACATTTTCATATTCACATTGAGGAAATCAAACGTTGGACGCCTTGATGAAAGGCTTATTTGCTAACTGATGAGCTTAATGAACACCTAATACAAGAGGAGCTACAAAGTCTCAAAAATAGATCGAGTATCAAGCTACCCTTAGGCGGCTAAAACGAGTTTCAAGTGTAAACGGAATCGCAATGACATGGCTCTGCAGGGACAAAAGATACGAAACGGGTTGTTGAAATAACTGTTTGTCTAAGACTCTATGGCGATTTCTATATTGTTCAAACACGTCTTTCATTTTGTTCCAAATCAGCCTTTGTCATTAGGAATATGCTTTGTCATATTTTATATTTCTTTATAGAATGAATACCGTCTTACCAATATTGCTGCAAAGGCTCGCGGATTTCTTGAGCTTCATCTTGCCAATCTAAATCATCAGTCTAATGTGGAGTTGATTAACGATACTTATGATCTGGCAATTACTGCTTACGCACTGGCCAAAGCGGGAAGTGTCCGATCATTTGACGCCTACACCAAGCTGAAGAGCAGAGCAACCACAACTAAAGGTTCGGTGAATTACACTTCCGGTCATAGAGTTAAGGTTTCAACTCAATAAAGTATAACAGTAGTTTTGGTTTTAACTAATTAAAATATTTTAGTAGAATCAGACAATTCGGAAAGAGCATTTTTACCCGCTTATATATCACGTTTTTATGAGCTTCACGTAACGCAAAAAGCTTTGTGCGGAATGAGCTTAATGCGGTCTAACTCATGCTTATCCCAAATTTTCATTGGCCGCCGTATTCAGCACACAGCCTTAATGATATATTATATATAGCGTATGATGTTTTAATCAAACACAAACCACCCATCCAAATTGTTGCTGTACTTTTTTATGTAAACTGGAATTAAAACATGTAAAATGAAGATGTAAAGACATAATGTACTATTCGACAAGTCAATGGGTTTGAAAAGGCATAACCTAAAATATATGAATAAGAAAAGTACATTCCAGATATGGTATTCTGAGTAGGCGGAGCTTGAAAGAACACTAAACGTTAAACTGCTTAACGTTTTGTGATAGCACCGATTATCCGTTTCATTGGCTGAAATTGAATGTTGTATTCTGATGTCTAGTTTAAGTTGACTGTTTCGGTGAATTGATAACAAATGTTATAGTTTTGTTCAAATATTAGTAATGCAATTGGACATGAAACCGATTATATCAAATAGATAAACATGCTGTTACACAGTACCGTGTATTTTACAGACGGTAAGATGTTCTGGCGAATTCCAAGGACTCAGTACACGTACAGCTACTGGGAAAGTTTCTACGCCCGAGAGTCACCGCTTTCCGTCGAAGCCACTGCCTACGCACTACTTTACCTCGTTCAGACCAGACAACTTTCTGAAGGTATGCCACTCGTTAAGTGGCTCGTTACCCAGCGCAATTCACTCGGAGGTTTCACGTCTACGCAAGACACGGTTATTGGTCTAGAGGCCTTGTCAGCCTTCGGGTACGTTACCACCGCAAACCTGGACCTCAATATCGATGTGAATGGCGTTCATTATAGCAAGAGTATGCATGTAACAAAGCAGGAGGCAATGGTCATGAAGCTACTAGATGTAAGTCATTAGTTCAAAATCAAAGGTTTAATTATAATTTACTGAATATTTTCTATCGTTCCAAAAAAAACAACGAAATGTAAATCTGTCCAGTGAAACTATTAATGCATATCTTATTTGTATACTTGGTCTTCAAACATGACATCAAACCATCGTATACTTTTCATGATTGCTGTTACCGAGGTATAAATTCAACTCTTTCATACAGGGATTGGCTTAAAACCACACAATAATTTACGCATTGAATTATATCATGTAATGTGCAAAGTCGTGTGTGAAAACGCCATGAATGAAATAACCTCAATTTACTCATTTGCGTTAAACTAGGTTCCGTCCAGCGCCATTCCAGCCTTCAGGCCACATGGCGCGCACACAACTCCGGCCAACTCCCCGCTTCCATCGATAAGCCTTGAGGCACACGGACACGGGTCCGCTCTCGTGCAAGTAAATATTTTCTTACAATGAAGTATTACATTTTGGTAAATTTTGTATGAAAGCAATATTCTAATTGAATATGCAGATAAATTGTTGACGGTACTTGCTCGTTTAGCTTTAGCAATACAGTACAAGCATGAAAGTCTCCTAAAGCGAATATTACCAAATCAAAACATGGGCTCCTAAATTCGTGAAAATGTATAACCTTATTTATACATTCATAAAATACATATTTTGTTAACATTAATATTGGTGTTTCAGATTTGTTTTTTTTCCAAATGACCGCTAAAAATGGTGCTCTATTTCTAAACCTAAGGTACAATGACGGTCGGAAATTTGTGCCCTAAGATACACCGATTCCATTTTGCAGGTTTCAGTATCGTTCAATGTGGAGACTGAGCCAGCCGCTCCAGCGTTCAACCTAACATCTGAAGTTGTGCAAGAGTCGCTACATTCCATTGTCGTAAAAACGTGCGCCAGGTAAGAACACGCTAGTTAAACTTAACTGCATAAGATGTTCAAGAGTCGCTGTACTCCATCGTTAAAATGTGAGCCAGGTGAGAACACGCCAGTTAAACCTAACTACAGTAGATGTTCAAGAGCCGCTGCACTCCATTGTTAAAAATGTGAGCAAGGTGAGAACGCACCGGTTTAAACTAACAGGTGAGACATCGCTGCATTTCATTGTCGCTCAAACGTTTGTCTTCTCACTGGTAGGAACTTGCTGCTGCTTCAACATGTGGAATAGGTTTTTAAATAGGACATGTCATTATCTTAATAAGAGTTGAGATTTTACCAAAGATATTTGTAAGTAGCATGTTAAAGAAAATGTCGGTTTTGCCAGATTCTTCTCTTGTTCAGAATCATGCATCTTTTTAAACACGCGGGGTTCAAATTAGATAGCAATCAATTAGTTGTCAAAGGTAAAAGGGTTGCCTAAAATGATGCCTTAAACTGCCAAAAAGATCTTAAACAGACAAGGTATAAATACATTTTCATTGCCCTTATTTTCAGGTACCTTTACTCCTTGTACCATGGACCAGGCATGGCGGTCGTAGAAATCGATATGCCAACAGGTTTCGAGGCGGACCTTGAAAGCAAGAATTCTGACATCTCCTTATCCAAAAAGTCTGAAATCAGGGACCAGAAAACCGTCGTTCTCTACTACGATGAGGTATGTTTTTGTTGACAGCAATTGAGACATTTTCCTTACAAAAAGTCAAGAAATTCATTTATTATTGACCAAATCTTGGTAAACATTGTTCAACTGTGGCATTCTATATTTCGTTTCATTTTTAAATTAACGAATATTTAATCTCATATTTTTCAGCGAAAATTACTTTTAAATGGTTATAGTTGGGTAAGGTATGGTTTAAATGTCAAGTTACATTTCTTAACCAAAGTATGTATATTTTAACCTCTCACATAAATTTTAGATTGGTCCGTACGGAGACACCTGCTCCTATGTTGAAATGATCAGATCCGACCTCGTGGCCAACCTGAAGCCTGCTCCGGTCAGAGTCTTTGACTACTATGAGCCAGGTAACATTTCTTGCATAGCTTTGCATTCATGCATGTAGTTGTATATTGCTCTTTATTATATTCCTTCGCTTTTGAACGACAGCAATAATCATATTGGAGTCATAATCGAGTAAATGTACTGTAAATTTTCCCAGATTTGGTGTATGTTCATTTTCTAAGACAATTTATACTAACGTTTGCAAATGAAATTAGCAAAGCAAACACGTCATTCAGCTGATAGAAGCAGGACTATAATTCTCTCTTATAACGAAGAGACAGTTACTTTGTAACGCTATAGCGATAACGAAAAGTTAGTGTTCAACATTTGAGGGAATGTTATTTAAAGCTGCCGGTTTCCTTTCAATTGCCGTGATCATTGACGATGTTATCATGTTGTTTTCAGAGCGATTCAAGGCCTTGGCATTCTACGAGTCGAGTGTCCTGCGGGATTCCTCCTTCTGTGATATCTGCGCTGACTGTGGATGCTAATCATGTTCGCGTTCGGCAATGATTTTGAAACCAGTGAATATGGGAATACTTTAAAAGCAAATAAATGTCCATTACACAATAATTTTGCTCTTTATCGAATTTTGTAATTGTATTCTTATCGCAACATATTATGGCGTTTAGTTTATTATAGTTAAGTTTGTACTTTATTACTTTTATTCTATTAGCCTAATTGTAACGAAAGTTGATAGCTCAAAGAACAACCCTTGCTTACAGAATCACCCTCGATGCCTATTTGTATGTAAAACACAGTGCTGGAGTGCTTTTAAAGACACGACAAAGTGCACTTTGTTAGGCTGGAACACACACCCTACTATCCTTGAGTTGTCAAAGATTGATTAGTTGTAAATTCTTTTGTTTTAGTGGTTACTTTACGAAGTTCTAATGATTATTGTAAGAAATAATGTTAAAGACTGATTCGTTGTAAAAACAAATATGTCGCTACTTTGAAAGTGCTAATGATAATTGTAAGAAATGATACAACGATTACACAATTGAGATACGATGTTTTCTGGGGTCAGTATTCATGGTCCCTCCCAACAGCATTATGTTAACTTCGTCAATACCTAGTGCAACAAAAACTAATGAATGTATTCTTTCTTAAGGATTTATAGCACACGCAATTTGACGATGGGGCAAGAAGGTACTTAGCATTTAAAATATGCCGGTTACGGAAGAAGCGGTGCATGCTCAACAACACTAAAGGTATAAAAGAGGACGCCTGCAAAACACACTCACATTCATAGCTTAAGCATCATTTTAGGACTTAATAAGTTATAAAATATAACTATAAAAAGAAAGAGAATTAATAGGAATGTGCACGTTTACAGAATTACATCCAAACTCAGTATATGACGTAATGTTCGTCCATATCGCATCCGCGTCTACTATACGCGTATGTTAAAAACGAACCAGTCAAATACTGTCGAGTCTATTCCATGTTTCAACTTGCACGTCAGATCTGCCTCCCGTCCGCTAAAAGTTAAGTGATTTAAGAAGACGCAGAAGCGGACAGGAATACGGATGAAAATATATAGAAAGTTATTTTCTAAATTAAGCAAAAGAGGAAGAACTTTTTAATTTCATTTCTGCTCAATATAGACGTTTATCTCCATGAAAACGACATAATGCTCTTAGTTAGCTCCTAAAGATCTCTTATTCCAAGAACACGCCCCTTGTGTTCCAGTGCAAACATCGAAGAGAACGCACGCGCATCTTTATACTCTTAGCAAAAAGTCGGCTGTGCTACATATTAATTGTGACAAAGCCCCGTAACAACACTGTGAAGACATTATTTTGATTGATTTTGAATATTTAAAACATGAAATAAGTCGTTCGTTGTGTATGTATTAAAATAGTGCCTATTTATATCAATGGCATACAAAATGCATTACCATAAAGTTAAACAGAGGCAGCATCAACATTTCTTGAGTGGACATACATTTCCGCTTTATTCTTTTTTGCATATCACTGTAAATGGTTTATGCCTATCAATTATGAGCAGGATGTTGAAAATTATATAATGCCTAAGGAGTTGCCTTTTCCTCTCAGATAAAAAAACAGATATGAAAGAAGCCATATGTAACTATAGTAGATCACAGTAAATCTTTAAGCATTCACCAATCATTACACATTTATTTTTTGCGTTTTCAGCTATGAAATACACGGTAACAATCTTGCAATCAGTGATTAGTATTTCCCATAAATGCATTACTAAATCAGTTAGTAAAAGGTTTATCGCTCCAAAATTTATGTTTGTTATACATACAGTGTGTGTATACCACGTGATAAATTGCGTCATATATGCTACGTCGGAAGGCAAAAAATTGCTTAAAATAAAGACTTAAATCAAAGATAACTTTTCATTTACAACACTATTTTCAATGAAACAAAGGGCAGTCAATGCCGCTTAAAGAGCCCCGCATTTGTATTATTTCCGAAATTTGATGAGGTCATTAGTTTCATCAAACACTTCGACAAACCTGTTTTCAAAACTACCTGATGACTAAATAGTTGAAGTATACAAACTATGACAGTTTGCTTCCAAAATGTACATCTCTCTCTGTTTTAATGTTATCATTAGATGAAATAATATCAAATGTATTTGTAATATCATTGATATTTGCTCACAGACGGAAGAACAGGGATTGAAACCCGTACTTTTTGTACGGTGTGGGTTGTATTCAACGGGGATTATTTTTCTACACATCCCTTAAAACATTTAAGCCAACAACTCAAAAGATGACACAGATGACACAGAAAATACCGAATTGCCAAAAAAGTGAAAACACATAAGCAAAAATCGTTCGCTAAGAATTCTTTAACCAAACCTAAGTAGCAGAACATGTTGTTTTTTCATGTTCGTGTATATATAAAAATATATATGTAAATATTATATTGGAAATTGGAGGGCTTGGATTGCATCAGTTTGAGAATGATTCATTATAAACTAAGCAGTAGGAAAGGCTCATGAATATGTTGTGAAAAGCAATATAAGACATAATTAAAGCAATTTGAATATATTTGTAATATAAGACATAATTTTAATTATTTTGGCTTTTATATTTCTGGATATTTGCGGGACTTGGAGTAGCTTTCAGTAGCTTTCCTTATTTCTCTAAACTCTCTGTTACTAATAAGAACACATTCATTAATTATATGCCGTTGGTTTACTTACTTTTCAGAATAGGCACTTAATAAGCACTTAGGTAGATACCATAGTCTTTAGCACAATTTACAAAAATACTTACTAAAGCCAAATCCACTGTGTTCGTAAAGAGTTGTTTCCTTGAAATGAGAATAGAGGAAATATGTATTTTAAACATGTACACTTTATTTTCTAGCCATTTAAATTTGCTTTAACGGGAGTATAATTCTAACGAAATAGAAATTCTTCTCTTCTTGAATACTTATTGCTGTTTATAGTAATGGAAAACAAAAGGACTCAGCTAGTAAATTAAAAGGCCATATGTGTTATAACCAATATTACAGTATTTCCATTATTTTATTATTTTCTTTGCAAAAATTAAGAACAGTAGTTGCATTTGGAAGGAAAAGTTGTGTACTGTTTTTTTTTTCCATTTAATATGGACGAATCAATATGATTCCCGTTAAAGGTTTGCAATAATTTACAATGTATATGTTTACAACTGTCACAGTAAAACATATCTGAACTTGTGTTGAAGCATATTTGGCAAAGTTGTACCTTCTTGAGAAGAAGCTGCACTGTCTTTTTGACTCAAAAATATTGCAAGCGAAGCAATTGTTGTCCATCTCTCTTATTGTGGCGGGAAACAAGGTCTTTTTAACCGCCCAAGAGAATACATTTGCAAAGAAACATACTATCTGCAGAGTTAAAAGGACCAACAGCCCAAACGCAATACAGTGAACTATCGTGAAAGCCATATGCAAGCTTCAACTCTGAAAGTACAATGAAATTGCAATGATTGATGATGTTTCTTGATTTCGGTGTAAGAAGTTCCGTTCAGTTTGTTAATCAACACTCGTGAAATAAAATAAAAAAAATACACTGGATTAGGTTTTTTTTTTATTTCTCTTATGCTTATTTTCAGTGATATACGGGTATTTTTTATTTATATTCTGAATACCAATTTGTTACCCGTGTGGACGCTTCAAATGCAAGGTTTTGATTGCCGATGTCATTCCTACCCAGGTTTATGGATTTTTGTGTGTGTGTCATTTACACGTTTCACAATAAAGGACCATTTTCCTAATGGACGGCACGTTATCATGTGTTTTTTTTTAATCTTTAGAAAAACATACGCATTTTTAAATAACATTATTAATTATAGCATTACTTGCATGTTAAAATGTTGGATCAATTGGTTGTAACTATGATTTATTTTAAAGTAGATGTTGATTGTAATTTATGTTATATAAACAAAATCGAACAAATTAACGTGTCATGCATCATCAATGACATGAAGAGAGATGCATGCTGGCTAATATAGTATACCAATAATTCGAGATAAGTCAACATCCAAATGTCCTCGTTATGTTCTTAATGTTGTGATGTTTTGCAAGTAGGTCGGAAAACGTTATATGAATTCACAAATATATTTATATGAAACTAATTTAAAAGCAGAATGTTCTTTCGTAGACGTGCAGTTTTTGTTTACTTTCCTCTCGTTGAAAGCTATTTCCAAGTTATTATAAATGGAAATGATATTAAACTATACATCTGTGATATATAACCTTGATTATTGTCAGCGTCATGCTTTATATCAGCAGTGTTGTTGAGCATGCTATCCCTCTTCCGGAACTGTCAAGTCATATGTTTATTTTCTACGTATTCCCTAAACCATTATCCAATCGCGTTTAATATGACCCGTTAAAGGAACTTGTTTACGTTTTGAAGTGTGTTTTAGACTTTTTGTATGACATGTTTAACAAATTAAAACGCCGGGGTAAGAATATGGGACGCTTAATAGAGTGTTATTCGGATTTAAATTGTGCGAATTTAAAGACCACTTTATTTCTATATGTTCATTAAGAGTGCTACGTTAATGCTAATTTGAAAGCAAGTCGAATAATCTTCAATTTATCTTGATGATGAATCGAGCGGAAGAATTAATTTAAGATAGTTACAAAGACTATGGAAATGTGTCGACTCAAAGACAATTCCTTACTTTACTTACTTCAAATAGTCAAAACGTCCTAAGCCAGTATCGGGTTTTCATTTAGTTAACTTTACACTAGCAAAACAATTGCGAGATGAAAGCAACATCTTAGTACATGTATGTTTATAACAGTTATGAAACTAGGTAATTGAATTAACAGTTAATAAAATAACGTTACATATTGTTAAGCACTAATCAGTTTTGGGTCACTAAATATGTTTTCTTGGATTCGATTTTTATTGTCTGTGAACTGAATTGTTTAAAGGTAATTTCAGGCTTGTCGAGCATACAGCATTTCAACGCTTTCACCGGTGTCATTTTTTTCGTGTGAAATTTGAACAAAATGCATGTAAAAGTGTTAAATACCTACAAAAGTTGAAATAGGCACTATTTTCAATAACTGTTGAAAATATATGACAAAAGATGCTCTATTATACCGGAAAAAATAGTGACGCTACAGAAAGGCTTGGATTTTGAATGCTTATTTCTCTTTGGTCTGTGTTCGTAAAAGGAAGTAAAATGTCTAAATTTCAATTACTTCAAACAAGTTGCTGCCAGCATAAGATCTATAATGGCTATAAAACACTTGATAGAGTTATCCAGTAATCACAAGATGGTGGTGAAAACTAAAATGTATTGGCGAAAATACATTTATTTGGCTGATGAAAGATCATTCAAGAGAAGGGCAAAATAAGATGTTTTGTCGAAAATGGTGCCTTAAGCGAAAATAACTCGTAAAATATTAATGGTATTTAAAAGTAATATGTTTCTAGTTGTAAGAATGTTAAATGTAAATAAAATACATACTTAGAGGATATTTGCTTCTGTCACCTTTTTATGTTATCACTAAACAAATTATGCTGAACGAATATAAATTGTAGCATAAATTTTACAAAATGAAAACTAATATTTATATTTTTGTGAACACTGCTCATATACAGATGAAAACATATTAACATATGTCCAACCAGCTTAATAAGGGGAATGGAGGGGGGGGGGGGTAGCAAAAAACATTCACATTAAAACTTAAAATCACATCTTTTTTTCGCCATTTGAAACTAAAGAACTATTTTAAACAAAAATCCAGATGAAACATTGTGTGTGTGTGTGTGTGTGTTTGTGTGTTTGTGTGTGTGTTCCACGTTTGTACGCGTCAGTATTTATCGTAATATAGTGCTTAATGTGTGCCTTAATTTTTATTCATACTTTGGATATTTTCAGTTAGCGTTGAATGTAGGTACAGTATTTCATAAGTTCATGCTAAGAATGAACAAAATAAGTCAAATTTAAATACACTAAAATTTGAGTATTGTTAAAATATACATGCGAAAGCAGGTTTCGCGAAGGTTTATCAAGAATAACGTGAAATCTTCACGTAATTTTAATGTGTACTGTTCCTTTCATTGAAAAAGATACTTTGAATTATTCTCTCTTTGATAACATGTCAACTATGATTCAACTACAGCATGCAATAAAGTTGTTAAGAAATACCCTATAAGTGTAATCAACCACCAATAACTGAATATCTTACCTTTTTGGGATAACTTAGGTCCGTTCCATATTTAACTTTTTAATGATTATCATAAGAGAGAAATTCCCATACAAATACAAATTAAACTACAACGCATTTATTTTTATAATTCTTCCAAAATCGTAGTTTTGATTTGCATTTAAGGTTCATCACCGCTTCCGGAACTCGACCACTGAATAGCATATCACCTTTATCCCTCGGCACTAAAATAAAAATCCAACAAGCTTTACTTCTGGCAGTTAACATTTACAATATTACTTTGAAGACCAGTCATGCAATTGAAAGAATAGCATACATGGAGGTTTTACCATTGCCAACGCCGTGGTTTACCATTGTATTGATATACCTATATCAACTCTATGAATATCTGTTCCAATTTAAACTACGGTCTGATTTATAAACTTATTCTCATTTGTGATTTAAAGACAAGTCATGCAATTTAGGGTATTGCCAACGTGAGGGTGTACCATTGTATCGGTTTCTAAATAAGGGTAACTCTTTGAATATCTGTTTCGGTTTAAACATACCGGTTTGATTAATAGACAAATTTTCTTTTGTAATTTTTCGATTTAAGGATTTGCCGAAATATAAAACTGTTTATAGTGTTAATAGTATCTCAATTATTTTGAGATTTTGCACCTCTATTAGATGAATGCTTATTACCTTTCAATATCAATAAAAACGTGTTTGCAAGGATTGAACATATTATGTTCACGTATACATATTAAAAATATACTTATATTCTAAACTTAAATAAAAAAAATAATTTATGCCAATTAAACAACTGTATTTTGACAATACCTTCTTCATCTCCTATAACAATACAATATATCCCGTTATATAAATACCTGAGCGGTGTATAACTAAAATAATAACAAATATTGCCTAGCCAAAGTTCAAAGATTTTGACTAAATGGTTTTGTCTTTGTTCATGGGATTGCGTTGTATAACTAACGATGATGATAACGATTTCAAACAAGAGTGCTGCCATTTTTTCAAATTTCACGCAAACTTGAAGCACACATAATTTATGTGAATACTTTTTTGACAAAGTACATATTTTAACAAGCGACGTACCAAAGATTCAATCAAACTGCCAATTTCAGTACACAATTAATGGGGGGGGGGACAAATCATGCGGGCGTGTATGTCACAATCACGTTGAAGTCCAGCTCGCAGGTAGTGATAACATGCAACAGACCCTAACTCACCTTTAAAACACCATATGGAGTCAGGTGATGATAATCTTAAAACAAAATCGCCCGAAAAGAACGAAAATACTCTTTTTTGTCTTTTTTCCAACCAAAAAAGAGGCATAACTGACAAATCATTTTAGCCATAATTATGCTTTTGTTTTAGGCAACATATGCACTTAGTGTCATTTGAATATCATGAGAAATGGCCAAGCTTAAAAGATCACTGCGACGATCGCCGCCCCCGTTGACTACACTAAAGGTAAAAGGTTTGCTTTGAAAAAAGTAAGACTGATATGAGACGGATGTAAACCCTCCCTTCTCCTTATCCCATGGTTTAATTCTGAAAATATTGTCTCGTGCAGAGTGAGAAAAGGGAACCTATCGTAAAAAACCGACGTCTGATAGTGATTGTTTTACCTTTGTTTTTGCTCAATTTGACATAATCGGCCCTGCCAAAAAGATACGTCACGAGATTGATGCAACAATCCGATTATGCTCATATAGAGCCGTTATAACTGTTACACTTTACAACAGTAACAAGATGTATCTAAGTTGTACACAATTTTGTATAATTTCAATCGATAAACGACTGACAGACATGATTTCATTGCGTGAAAAGGTGGAATGCAGATAAATGACAAAGTCATTATCAACAATTGATATGATCCTATTGATTATATTACTTGTGAATAAATTAGTTATACAAGCAATTGCTTGAACAAATTAATTGTTAGCATTTTAATTTTGGTGATACATTAGAATTCTTAAGTCAAGAATGTCATTTTCGGTTCCGCTGAAACACCCATAATAACCGTAACACAGCACATGTTTATGTCAAAAAATAACATTCTATTAAATTCTAGTCTGTTATCAAAGGCTACCGCCAAGGGAAAATACCGATTTAAAACAATTAAATACACTAGTTGCTTAAACAAGACATATTTGTCAAACACCAGGGCAGGTTTGTTAAAACACGTGGAAGGACTTTTAAGAAAATGGAGTTATTTTTAATGATTTCCCACGTGAATTCAAAAGTTTCAAGCTTTGAACTGCGGTCAAATTGTCCATGAGACTTTAACATTTTATCAATTTACATCCGCAACAAGTAGGCATCATACTTGTAAATGGCAATGTTTTACAGACGTGTAATCGTCCTATATTAAGTTGTAATAAGACAGTTTTCACTTTAGCCGTAGACATTATGTACTCATAAATAAGTTATCAAGTTATCGGGTTGATATGAAAAACGGTTTCATAATATGTTTTTCACTGTAGTTTTATGTCCTTTGCCAAACCGTTCCATGACTTACTTACCTAAACAGGGCTGTCTTAAAGGCAAAGATAGGACATTGCAATAAGTATAATTATCCCAGGTTAAACTGTTCTAGAGTAAGTATGCTGCCTGACAAGGTCGTCATAAAAGCGTTGCCAGTGACCGTATTCTCTAAACAATAAAGTTCGTCATGTGCTGAACAAGAGTAACATTACATTTCAATATTTATGCAATAAAGCTAAAGAAACAAGCTCAGTAGCAAAACAAATAAACATAAACCCGGTTTAGTGGCACTGTGTAAACACCAAAGACATAAAACATAAAATCACAAACAAGAAACATATAACAACAGCACAAAACTTCAAGTTCATAGTCCAATGTCAAACCGTTGAAGAGTTAGTGTGCGGACAAAGATTTCATTAGACTGCCGCCTGTCACCTTTGACCTTCCAACCTAAAGCACCATAGGGGTCATCTACTGGTCGAGGGGAAAACAACTGGAGTGTCTTGGTCAAAAGTAAAACCATTCATTGTTGTGCGGACAAAGTTTTGATTAGAAATTTGATCGTGACTTAAACCTTTGACATACTGACTTAAAAACAAAAGGGTCATCAACTGAGCAAGGGCAACCTAACAGTTCGGATTCAAAATAGGTCTAGACTTAAAATTGATCATCAGAATTGATCGTCTAACCATTGTAACCATCATTAGATTATGGAATCGAAACTAAAAGTTTATAAATGAGTAATCGTTAGTGATATGACACAAAACCAAGCTCCATTTAAATGTCAAAAACTGAACTTAACAATAAATGAACATGGAAGTAAATTATGTTTGTTTGTTATTTGGAAGTAATTTATAAAGAATAACTAACATATCATGATTCTTTGTCAAACATTTCTTTAGTTTTTGTGCGAAAAAAAGTTTCCAAAGACTGTTGATTGTGACCATAGCATTTGGCCAACTGACCTCAAAGCAATTAGGGTCTTCTACCGGACAAATGCAAACTATTACGAAAGTTTGATGTTTGTAGGTAAAACAGTTCTCGTGTTATTGTGCGCAAATGATATTCTTTTAGTATTGAACGTGATCTAAACCCTTGACATACTGGCCTTGAAACAAAAGGGCTCGTCTACTGGTCAAAGGCAACCTACCGATGAGGTTGTACCATACTTGGTCAGACAGTTCTTGAACATGGGCGTTGATGACAATGATATAAAATAGCATTAGGTTGCATCATTAATACTAAAATAACACACAGCAAACTAGTCTCAAATATATTTACAAATATGAATACCTTCGTGCTCAGCAATGTGGCTTTTAACATGGTCTTTGTTAATATTTTTACTACTTTGTCCGTCCGTTTAGTTCCGAATGCAATTTAATATGATTCGCCAACAACGGTGGAAGTAAAACATTCGGTAATTTTTATTTGGATAACAATGTAAAAATGATATCTTGTTTCAAATAGTTGATTTAACTTAAGCGATATGGAAATCCCAAAAATACTCCTCGCTTAAGTAAAGAGCACTCCTATGGAAACGTTATTTGGTGGATTCTAACCTTTAAAATGAAAAAGGACAGAGGGATATGCCACTGCACATGCCTAACATATGTATCAGAGTTACAAGAATAATTTGTACCCGAACACGCTCTTTTATTCCGGAATTGTTATTGGTAGAAATTTCATTTTCTTAATATATGCATTGCACAACTTTTAGGAGAAGAACTTTTATTCGGGATAAATATTTACAACATATATGTTTCAATAAGGTCAAGATGACAAATGATTCAAACATTTCAATTCAAGTCTAATAATGCATATATATTGCCAAACGCATAATAAACCATATAATTTGATACAACTTATACAAAATCATAATTAAAAACAATGAACAAACCAATTTCTATCATTATTAAATAGTCTATAAAATAAAATATAATAGAATATTTTCAATTAGTACATAAATAGTTCAGATCTTAACTAAACATAGTGAACCAGAATAACAAGCGTTCGTAAACTGTTTTACTTATCTTCCATAAAAATATACTGCACAATATTATTTCCATATTTTAAGAATAGATTTGTTTGTTAAAAGGTTATATCTCTTCCCCAATTCGTTAGTAAAGTATAACTTTATGTACATGTATTATGAGTTATTAAGGTTATATACTTTATTTACATTTGTACAAAAGAGTAAACAATTTTAACTGAAATGAAAGTACAACATATATAAACACTCTAGAAGTCACGGTTTGGGCAATATCTTAATGAAACTTGGTCAGAATGTTACTCTCAATAAAATCTTGGACGAGTTCGATATTGGATCAGCTGGGGTTAAAAACAAGGTCACCCGGTCAAATTAAAGGAAAAGCTTGTTAACACTATATAGAAGTCACATTTATGACTGTATCTTCAGGAAACTTGGTCAGAATGTTAATATTCATAATCTCTAGGTCAAGTTCGAATCTATGTCAAGTGTGTTCAAAAACTCGGTCACCTGGTCAAATTGAAGGAAAAGCTTGTTAATATTCTAGGCCCCAATTTCTCGAAACTTCTTAAGCTTAACAGGCTTAAGTAGCTTTTAATATTTCAATTACTCAAAAAACATACTTGAATGAAATTTTGATAAATGAAAAATGGTTTAATTTAACTAACATATAGATGATTCCTATCTAAAGTATAACAACTCTTAAAGAAGTAAATATTATCCAAATTATTGAAAACCAAAGATAGTGAGTTTAGCTTAATCCGGTTATAAGGTACTTAAGAAGTTTCGAGAAATTGAGGCCTGAGGTCTCATTTATGACTGTATCTTCCTGAAAGTTGGTCAGAATGTTTATATTGATTAGCTCTAGGCCAAGTTCGATCTTGGTCATGTGCAGTCAAAAACTAGGTCACCAGGTCAAGTAATAGGAAAAGCATGTTAATAATCTAGAGGCCACATTTATGACCATACGTTCATGGAACTTGATCAGATTGTTATTCTTGATGATCTGTATTGGATTAGATGAGCGATACAGGGCGTTCAGGGCCCTTTTGTTTTTTGTTAACTGTTATAGATGTATAATTCATTTTAAAGACTCATACTTTAAATAATTAAATATTTTCATACTTTCTGCATAGATCATTGTTATATTCAATGATGGAATAGTGCTAACAACATCAACTACAGGGGATTTATATTCATTTCAAACTGCTGAGGTGGTCAAACCATTTTTCCAGGTTATTTGCAGAACCTTAAAAATCTAAAATATACACAATGCTGTTTTACATATTAAAATAGTTCAGTACAGGTTAATTGTCAGATAAATGTAATAATTAGTTTTAAGTAAACTCAATCTGTTTCGTTTACCTTCTTATGTTTAAAGTAGGAATCATTTATTTGTACTGTAAATGCTTGTATGATATTCAGTATTTGGTAAATTAATATACTTGTGTTTGTTTTTATGAGTTTTTTCAAACATTAAAATATTAAATTTGCTTTGCATTGCTTTATTCCTACTTGATATGCACTTTAATAATCTAACTTGTGTAGTCAAAGTCATAGTATGTCATATAAAATGAATTTTGCCTTTGACACTTGTTTACCTAAGAAAAAATGTACTGCATTAGCAGTTTCTGCAGTTGATAACATACCTTAAGCCCGTCTAAGGCAGTGCATTATTTCATAGTATATGTGTAATACATCTGGCTCTATTCAGATGTGGATAAGAAAAACAAAGTCTTTTTTCTGTTTAAGTTCTAATCAATATATTCAATATTGCAATAAATACGCTCAATCATTTAGTAAACCGTTCCAGCTACTGTGGTTTCTGTTAAAAGCAGCGTAATTGACAATAGCAGCATAATTTACAGTGCATCTTAATTGAATACATCTAATTTGCCCTTAATTTATGGCCAAGATATCTTAGGATGTTTACTTTAATAATAATAATAATAATAATAATAATAATAATAATAATAATAATAATTATAATAATAATGATGATAAATAATAAAAAAATAATGATAATAATAATGACAATTATAATGATAATACTAATAATGATAATAATAAATTAATAAAATAAAAAATAAAATAAATAATAATACTAATAATCATAAATAAAAAAGTAATAATAATAATACTGATAATAATACTGATAATAATAATAATAATAATAATAATAATAATAATAATAATAATAATAATAATAATAATAATAATAATAATAATAAAAATATAATAATAATAATTATAAGACTTATAGTTTTCATTCCTTCATATGATGAGCTGAACAATGTATCACAGTTTTATATACAACATAATTATGTATATTTTCATAAAACAATAAATCGAGTCAAATACGATACAAATATCAGGTATTCTTTCGAATATTGTCGGTAACATTGTTTAAAGAACAAATACTAAATTGCAGAAGACACTTAAAATATAAATATAAGTTTTATCTCATTTCTTCTTGCGGTTATGCTGTAAACCCAGTACGGCAATCTAGCAAAAAAAAGCGCTAGCCCGCTTCATGGAATATACGTGTTTATATAGCATAAACACATGGTAATATCATAAACTATGTATTTCATGCATACTTAATTGAACGAAAATATTTAAAGTAAACAAGAGCAACAACTACAACAACAGCAGTAGCAACAACACCACCAACAAACCACCAACATAATTGAAACTTGTGTCTTATAGAATAGAACCAATCCCAGTTTAGATAAAACAATTTACATCTATGGCTCAAGCCAACCTTAGCAAATAGTCGCACTGTTTGCTCGGCGTTATCAATGTGAAAGAATTGCCTGTATTGTATCCAAGTTTCAGATTAAAATAATCCCACATAAATTATCGATGTGCCACTTTTCACAGCATTAACATATTGTATGTTGTACAATGTGATCAATTATACATTTCATATGTTGGAAAATTACAAATATATCTTCTCAAACAGAAGCTCGTAATGACAGTTGCCAATTTTTAACAGACAGACAGACGGGCAACTGATTTCGACTTATGTATGTTCATAAACAACAAAACATGTTGATAATGATCAATGTCAAAACACACACACACTAAAGTTCATACGTTACAACAGATTGGGTAACTATTGTAATTGTATCAATGTATCTAAACTAAAGAATAAACAAATTTTACTATATAACGTTCTAATATTAATTATAGTGGATCTTACTATTACGAACAGACATAGTTTAATAAGTGAAGTTCTTTTTTTTAATTTGATAGCACCAATAGTAAACATTAAACTAAGACTGTCTTATACAACAGCATGTCTTAATATAATGCTTTCTAATAGCATTACAAGATGGACTCAGCCACTAAAATTGAAACTCATCTTTAAAATAATTTGAATTACAACAAAGACAATTCCTTTGGTGTCGTACAATATTATTTTTAGCGTAATTACATGTTTAGATTGTACACAGACAATAATTGTCAAAAAACGAAAATTCGTAGATTTCGGTGAAATGTCTTAATAACTTTCATCTTTCAAGACGAATCTTAAAACTCCTATGCATATCTAACACCTTGTTTTTTTCTAATGTACCATACTTACCTTATTTTACCTCGCATTGTTGTATTCGACGTCTTAAAACTGCTACAAATATATATAAAAATGAATATTTTCAATAACATCATCAAGATAACGAAATCATTTAAAATCTTTATAATGTTATACACTAACTTTCAACAACTTTTATCACAATTATACTGTTCTTGCGAATATATTGTTTCAATAATAATATGATTAGTGGTAGTAACCTTAAACCAAACTGACAATATACTCATATTTCTTTGAATAAATAAAGAGTATCTACCTGATTCGCCATAAACAGTCGCATTGCAAGAATTGTTTTTACAAAACTTTAAATGAATATTTTTCTTGGGTTCGGTGTACACCTAAACGTCTGCTTAAGTTACAACTTCGATACAATTTAAGATAGAAACAACAAATAAGGGACGCAATAGTTTTCGTTTTAAGTCATGCTGTTGACATTTATAAAATAAAACATCCATTGCGTTTCAACACAGGGTTGATAATTGCAGATTGTTTCGACAGACTCCAAAAAGCGCACTGTTCAAAAGTTAAATAGTCAATGGCATCTCTTGATTTGAAATTTCTGGAGGGAAGCCAGTTGCCCTTTTCCAATCTCATTTTGAAATAACATTCTTAACAAATCATATAAAACTTAAAGATCAGACAATACACATACGATGATAATGACTATCTAATGATCATGAAAGTTAGAAATAATATTCATGTTTCACATTACCTCAAAAGGGAGTTTGTTACTGATTACTAATATACAATCCTCAAATGTATGAATGAACATGTATGTATGTATGATAAGTATGAGAATTCGACTCAAGTGACGATGTTATCCCAAATACCAAGTCATTTACTCTCATATAATTACCATGTATACACACAACTTGAACAACATAGTATTATACATAATTATACGATTGTGATTTTTTCCTGCAAAATCAAACAAACCTACTCGCAAAATAGGTATGAATACAGTAGTTAAAAACCACATTCATGTTCAACATTAGGCGAATGAACTAAAACGAAACAATAAATGTACTTAAGTAAAAAAAACATCCATATAAAGGTTATCGATAATTATAAAAACCTTACTTATGTGAAAAACTGCAGAAACAAGCTCAGTACACAAAAGTTTAAACATTAATCCCGTTTAATGGCACAGGGTAAACGCTAAAGACATAAAACACAAAAGCAAAAACAAGAAACAAAGAACAACAGCACAAAACTCTACAAACAACACAGTGTATATATACTATTTAAACGAAAAAATAGGTATGTTTATCAAGGATCGTTAGGTACCGCCTTGGAACAGTCAGTAAAATGTAAATTTACTGGGGGCTTATACCAGTTTACGGACACAAACCTCACTCTTATCCCAACAATCCTGTATAAAGAAAACCGTAAAAGGTAAATCTTTTCAAAGAATGTATTAAGTTGAGGAAACTTAATAATAAAACAAATAATTATAATATTTTAGGTAAAACCCAAGTACTTACTTAATAAGTAGTGATTAGAGATCCCATTTCTATATGCAGACGAAGGAATACATTTCAGAGTACCTAATGCACAAAAAAATCAAAGATGCGATGCAGTTATTGTCGAAACTATAAGCATAAAACACTAGAACATAAAAGGTTTAAGACCGTGTGATCATAGAGTTTCATAATAAAAAGCATCATTGTACTAGACTAGGAACAAGTAAAGAAAACATTATAAAAAAAATATTAATATAAAGATGTTTTAGCTAAATTTTTCTTCCAAATGATTACCTATGTATAATATTTGACGAAAAAGACGTCAAATGCTGGAAAATTCCGTGCCAGCCAAAGACGGTTTTAAAGATGACTCTTCAAGAGTTTTATAATATCAAAGGACAGAAAGTTTAGTTATTTAAGGATGCTATATTCAACGTCATATTTTGTTTCAGGAATTCATTTTCCAAAACTAGACGGCAAGTACTCTTCAAAGTATTGCCATTATATCCACGGTTTAAATAAAATCCAAGCTATTCATTGAGTCTATTTGTCCAACTACCTGCTGGAAACATTTTAATTTTACGAACTTTTACGAATTTTCTTTAAATCATCACAATAAAAATCGGGATGAGCAATACTATTAGCAATCAGCGATTTGAGACTACTATTTTACTTTGATACAATATTATAATGACCATTAACACATTTTGAGAAAGTTGTCCTTAATTTATAATATCTGAAACCTTGTATAAGAAGTTTTTCGACATAAGTTTTCTGCGAGAGCGGAAATTTTTGACATCTGTACATATTAAGCGAATATTATCAACTGTGCAATAAAAACACCACATTTTTTTGTGAACTAGGAAAGTCTCCTTCTAAAGAAGGGTTATTCATTATTTTAAAAATAAAATCATCACGTTTATCATAAAGATTGATATTATATATATATTCCCTGACTTCGAATTGCAGATCTTAATAGGATGCTTTTAAATTGGATGTACATATTAGATTTATTAGATTTATTAAGCTGCAATTGTGAAGGGTATATCGATTTAATATTATCTGCAAATAACGGATTATCCAAACTTTGAATATCATCAATATATCTAATAGTGCTGTTGAATTTATCAACAAGGACGAGATCTCCAGACTTAGATCATTTCAACATATATTCACTTTCATCGCAGTAGAAAAAGAGGTCTGCAAGTAAATGTGCATTATTGGCACCCATTGGAATGCCTAATGTTTGCTTATATAAACATTTATCGCACTTTAGATTATTGTAAAATAAGCAAAATGTGCCAAAAGTAAACACAATAATTTGAAGATAAACAGGGAGAAAAGGTCTCATATCCAGTGTTGGCAGGGACCTAACAAATACCAACAGCATAAACTTCCATGCAATTACCATATTTTCTCAAATTTTGAACAGCATAGTCAACGATTTAAGTAAACGATTTAAATTATGTTTTCAGCAAAATAAAAAAAAACATACTCGGGTAATAAATATACAGTACTGTAAAACTAAATACATGCACAAGTATAAAATTGGAAGACCTAGCAAAAACAATTAATGAACTTATCTAGAAATATACATCGACATAAAATTCATCGATAAATATAAAAAAGAAAGTTGTAAATAAGCAAAATGTTCCAAAAGTAAACGAAAGTATTTGAAGGTAAACCTTGGGCCTTTCATTGTGTCTCTAAGCAGGGTTTATACCTACTCTGACAGAGAGCTGCTATATTTAAGAAATATTACACATCACTGAGGGTCACAGTGTGTGTATACCACGTGATAAATGACGTCATATATGCTACGTCGGAAGGCAATGTTTTGCTTAAAGTGAAGACTTAAATCAATGATAACTTTTCTTTTACTACACCATTTTAAATAAAGCAAAGGGCAGTCTATGCCGCTTAAAGAGCCCCGCCTTCGTTTTGTTACCGAAGTTTGATAATGTAAATAGTTTAATCAAACACTTCGACAAACCTGTTTCTAAAACAATGTATTGACAGTGCTCCGTCAGACGGCCGTATTGTGAAAAGGTTTGTCGAAGTGTTTAAAGAAACTTAACTCTCAATCAAACTCTGGTAAAAGACCGAAGGCGGGGCTCCTTAAGAGGCGTAGGTTCGAAGTCTTCATTCGAAGAAAAATATTGCCTTCCGACGTAGCATTTATGACGTAATTTATCACATGGTATACACAAACTGGGTCATATGACATTATAAGGACCGGCCAGTCAGTCCCCGAAAGTGTATATGGACCGAGGCGTTAGCTGAGGTTCATTCACTTTCGGGGGCTGACAGCCGGTCCTTATAATGTCATATGTCCCGAAGTGGTGTGCAAATATTTCTTATATTAAACCGAACATTTTGTATCACCATTTATTATTTTTAAAGCGCTGTCGATGTATTTTATTGAACAAAGCTAATAATGTTTACCTGCGACCATTTTTGCCGTTGTGAAAATAGCAAGCCGCACTTACCAGTTTTATGAAGTCACCGGTACATATTTCATATTTGGCGAGGTCCGGACCGGCCAAAAAATGATATTGACCGGTGACGTCATTAAACTGGATTTTCATCAAAATACAGTGATATACGGACCGATCGAGTTTATATAAACAAAGAAGGGACACATTTATGTGAGGTATGATATTCTCTTATATTCTTATAGATCAACCTTAAATTATCATGTATGAAATGTATTAACTCTATCATCTGATTTATATAATGAGCTTTGTTTAACCATAATTACATAACATTTGTGTTGACATATTATACTTGTATCATCGTAAAGATTGACAAGATAGCTAAAACAATACACGTATTATAACCACTTTCCTTGAAGAGCTTAAACATTCACGTGCAAAACTGGACGAAAAAACGAAAAGAGCGATATAGAAAAAATAACATTCACATAAAATTAATCGATAAAATGAAAAATAAAATGTTTAAATTAAGAAGAACATACAAAGAGTAAGATTAGTTGAAGGTATAATGAGATATAAACATATATATATATATATATATATATATATATATATATATATATATATATATAAAGAGAGAAGGTGCATTGTTGTTTGGGCCCTTATCTTCTGCCTTTAAACAGGGTTACCAATGCCTTGTCCCTGTAGATATAATTGTAGTATAAAGAGTTAAAAAAGTAACATGTTACAGTTATTCATTTGTTCTTGTTTGTTTTTTATCTGAAACTTTTGTTCCATAAACTATGCATTGACACGGATAAAATGTGTCATTTTTTTGTGAAATCTACTCTACACATCAACCACTCTTTCAACAATGACAGAATCATCGCGCAAACTTCCGCTGGATCGAATTACTCACATACTATGTGTTCCCTGTATGAATTTTTATATTTCGTTTTTTAGCTCGTCAATATAAAAAAATAGTTGCGTTTTCTTTGATATAAATTGCGTGATTACGCAAAAACGCATCTTCACACTATATTCACACTATATTCACACTATATTTATACGACTTTACCCCAAGCAGAGCTATTGAAAGAGTGTCTTCTTACGGTTGTAAGCGGACCGTACATAGGAATTTCGAATAATCCCACTAGCCAATAATTTGTGTTTAGAAAGGCCATGATAATAATCTAATGTTTATCTTTGGAAAAATATTTCTATTTATCTTTTAATAAATCTGTTGTTTTATTTATTAATGATTTTGTTTTTGCTCACTTACATATGCAATACACTTATCGTCTTCGCGTCGGATAAAATTGGTGTTTGTCCTAGCGAAACTGCTTCTTACGACTGTAAGAGAACACTATTAAAGAAAAACTCGTTTTGTCTATTACTTACCACATAACATATTACGAATCCTCATAACAGCGCTACCTTTAGCAAGCTACCCATGCAGAACGCAGCCTCAGCTTGGTAATGTAAATAAGTTGCTAACCATTGCATTTCTAACAGCGATTGGCTTGATACGCCCGTGAGCATTAATTCCTCGAAAGTTAAAAAATTATTGCGGTCAGCCGACAGTAGATTCCGAAGGCCTAAAATTCAGCGCATGCGAAGAGTGTTCCCTTTTTACATACACTGATTTTTTAATGCAAAACTGATATGGGGGCGGGGGGCATTAAGCGGTTACGCACAGCGAAGCCAAAGGCTGTTATTTGAAAAACTGCTGGGTATCTGTTCAATTACGTTATTGATTGAATTCGAACGGTTTGATATATTTCTACTTCTGTATAATGATGGGAATATATTAGAATTGTATACGTAAAGAAAAAAATGGTCGGCTGGTATTACATAGTTTCGTTTTTACCACGGAATTCATATGTGTAATAAACCATAAAAAGATCACCAGGACTGTATGTTGTAATATACTCAGGACAGTTGACTGATACTGACAGCCTGTCATACATATTTAATTTGAACACCGCAGACACTATACTGTTAAAGGCGAACCCCTTGACATTAAGCATAGACCTTTTGCGTTCCATCAAAGTACTCAAAGTTCCATACTGATGAGAATAAAGATTCACTTGGTGACTGAACGTAGACGCCTTTTGATTGTCCGTACCTGTCGTGTTACTTGGCCGACGGACGTTGAGTGACGATGAAACGATGTAGTAGCCGGGTTTCTTGATGTATATTTCCCCTTCTTCTAAGTGGACGCATCCATTCGTCGCAAACGTTCGGTTAGTTTTATTCCAGAACAGCGATGAATAACCTTTTTCTATAAAATAAAGTAAGAAAGATGTTGTCAATCAACTATTTTATATATCTCGTTTTGACTGAAGCAAACCAAATGTGACGTAAGGTACACATGGACTATCTTATCGACGAGCGCATTACACAATGGGTCGATTGTTTAGAACTTTGCTAAAGTTAACAACGTGTTAAATGACATTGTGGTTAACTTTTAAACGTGAACTATTTGATGATGCGCTCACATATCTAGGAATAAATAAGGACATCTGAAACAGTTGACTCAAATATTGTAAGAAAAACAGTAGATCACAAGCGATACAGTAAACGTTCAGTATAGTAATGCTTAGAAAGTTAACAATGTTGGTGTGAATAACGTTGTTAACTTTAACAAAGTTCTGAACAATCGACCCTTCAAGACGTTTAGTTAAAGTTTACATTGAACTCACTAATCAAAACGAAGTTATAAAGTTCAAACTAGCTATACATTTAATGACCAATCACAAAATTATCTTCGACATTTATAATATTACAACACTGAGCTTCAAATTCGAAAGAGTGGTCTTTCGGTACGATCATTGAATTGAGGATTCTATTACGTATATATTACGTTATGTTGCAAAGTGCCAGAAATAGGCGGATGGATGCTCAAAATGCCATTTTGAAAATTTACTTCCTAAAAAATAAATATTCAGTTAAATCAATAATCCGACTGAAAAATGACCTAAGTATCCCCTACCCCAAACCCTTTGTTCAATTGACTTAAGCGTAATAATTCAGATCTGACCATGTAGGGTGAAAAAAGCGAAGCAATGGTTGTCCAGCTCTTTTTTGTGGCGTAAATCGAGTTCCTTTTATCTGCCCACGAAGACATGACTGCAAGAAAGAAAAACGTCAGCAGAGTTGCAAGACCCAAAACTCCATACGCAAGTAAGTGGAATATTGTGTTTGTCATACTTCCAAGCACTCCAGTGATCCATAAACACTTGTAGGTTTTAACCCTGAATGTAAAATAGAAAATCATAACAATTGCGTAATATGACTAGATGCCGTTTGAACTGAACTTAAAAAGAGTCAGAAATTGCAACGATTATGTTTGTTATCGAGATGATAACTAAAAATTAGAAATTGAACGGTAACAATAAATGGCAAAGAAAACCAACGTTGCAATATATTAAAAGTAATACATGTATTCGTTTGTAGGCAAAAAAGATAAACAATTTTGTTTTGGGTTGTCGGTTACTTCGAGGAAATATTCTATAAAGGATAATTGTTGTAAATACATAGAAAATTTATGAACCTAACATTGAACACAAACTTGTTTCTCATTCGGAGCTCCTCTGTCATTTTTATCGAAAACAACATCGGATGTATGCCGGTACATCAATAGAAGTGGGTCGTAAATTTTTAAATTATATCTTTTATTAAAAGTCGTGTTTTAGCTTGTATTTGTTGATTTAAGTTTAAATTGAAGTGAAGTGCATTATTGCAAACATAATTACGATTCCCAAGAGTTAAGTCATTAAGTTTAACTGCTACCAGCATTCTAACTATTTTCCAATAAAGTCGCGGATAGATTCGTTTACACTTTCAGTTTCTATAAAGAGAGTTATCTTGCATGTTTAGTCATATTTGATTATAACTGTCATATGACCGAGTGTAAGATTTATCCCGAGCCTGTTTTTTGCGAAAACGAGGTTTGCCGAGTTTCCAAAGGCCGAACTGTGCGAAGGTTGGAATGAACTATCTTGCACGACCGGCCATGGTAGATGCATTTTATCCAACCCTAGTTTAACAAAAAGATTTCTAAGTGTAGTTCAATAAGGATACTAAATATATGTGGGGAAGAAAATAATTTCCTGCATGGCCAAATATTTGGATCTACTAAATATCTGGGAGGAAGAAATTTTAGTTCCAACCTGTCTTAAATATGACCCAAATCACACGCATTTCCTGACAACATGCAGCTGTGGTTTTAGTTTGTCATGTTTTTAAGATAATTTTCTGATTTTAGAATTATACCCTTTGGCTTATCTGAATTACGAATTGTTGCATAGTGATTAGGTATACATTTCACAGCGATATCCATAAATGTTTTTTGTGAAATAATTCGTTGACGTTTGTCAATCTAAAATCTTCCCCTTTTAAGCTGGTATAAAGCTTAAATATTTGTAAATAGTCATCTTGACCTGATAAGATATTAAATGAGATTTTGAGATAAGGGTTTGAGTACACGATTTCTGTCATGTTTATATTATCTTTTATCCAGATATTTGATATTAAATGCATCACAGACACATATATAATAGTACCTCTGCATAAACAATATGTTGAAAATGCTCATTTCTTGTAGAATTATTCTCGTTATCATAATATGTTTGCATATGTGTAAAACATTCTTAACCACTTTGTACCTTTAATAACAACTTGTAATCTTATATCATAACATGACTTTACATGTGACAAACTATTTATTGAATGTTGCTTGTATATAAGTGTTTTTCATCCATGTATGCTCAAATGTCTAAGGCTGGTTTATCCATTTGAAAGAAACTATGGAAACTATGTATCATGATACTAAAAAACGTTGTGCCTTTAAACCGAAAATAAGCTACGTTTAAGCCTATTGTGCCCGTTCCTTTATCTTTAAGACGCGGATCATGCACTGAATAAACTTGTCTGTATGTGCTGTATTACAATAAACAGGATTTATTTAATAATACGAACACGGATATCCTTGTTGATAAAGGTGGCGGTCGGGACAGTCAACCCAGTACGTTTGCCAAATACGTTAAGTTTGCATCGAAACACCTACACATTTTGCAGGACTGTCGGAATTTTTGGAACCGGATTCGTCATTGTTTGCCTCAATGATAAGAAACATTAGGCGGTCAGAGATAAGCACTATATAAGTACTACATCGACAAAACGAACTCAAATACATATTTAGGACTTAACTACACGTTGTAGGGACCTACTAAGTAAGTACGTTTTTGTGTAGCTTTCTTCGTTCTTTTTTGATAAGCATACTGTGTTTTGCTTTAAATTCTTGGTGATTTTTTTTCAAATGAAGGAATCCATTGTGTCTGAAACTCTCACATATAACTCACTACATACAGTGGTGTAGGAAGGAAATTGATATTAGGGCCACGGAAGGGGTGAACTTTTGTTTTTTTTCAATTTTAAGCATTGAAAGCCTCGATTTCCAGTGATTTCAGGTTTTTATCAAAACACTTTTCGGTTAAAATAGTGGATAGATATAAAACTGTAGGAGATTGCGGAGCGAATCTACCTGGGCTCCAAACGCTACCTCGTTGATGTCGCCCTTGTATACTTCCATGAAATGCTGGATGTCGTCAGCTGCGGTAGGGTCCTCTACAAAGCAGAAGTGAGTCATGTAGACGTCTACATATAGCCGGAATCCTGGTTGGTCGAACCGATCTTTGATGCAGTTAATCGACATGTCCAACGCATCAAAGTACTGCTGACGATAAAGGTCCTTTTGTGAATTCGGATACTCATCTTGGCATTTTATGTCCACGGGGTAGTGTTGGTTCGTTGACATCAACGTTATCGAGGTTGGTGTCAATTGATCCCCAGAACTGATCATATGCGTCATCGGTGCGTAGTTTGCTTAATTGGGCAAGATCGTTACCTTCAGAAGCTGACACGTCTTTGTGTTGAAGAGCATTGCTTAGGTTGTCGCTGTGCTTAAACAGTTCATACCCAAGTGTCACACCAAAGAGAAAGTCAAATGAGGTCATCTGACTCTTCTGACCAACAATGCGCGCTCTGGCCTCTTCCTCCACTTATCCGTATTTAATAATCTGTTTTCACGCCATTCACACGTCAATTAGCTAGAATGCCACAGGTTTAATTATGACATGGTGACCTGTTTATTCAATATCGTGTCAGGCTGGTATTGATCTATATGCGCGTAGCTTTATTTGAAATACGATTAATAAGAAAATCGGTATCAAATATTAACGGCCCCATTGCCGTTACTAGCCATAATAATTGGGCCCGCGGTCGCGGCCCCTGCAGCCCAGCTCCTACGCGCCTGACATACTAAAACAACATTGATATTGACCCATGTAAAATTAACCTATTAGATATAAGTTGATGAACAAGTGGTTTCTTAATTATGACTCGGCCATGAACTGACCAATTCAGCCTGTTTCAATCCGCCATATCTCCGACAAGCTGCACTTGTCAACACAGTGTACAACGCTGTTTCTATGTATCAATTTTGATAAATTTGTAAAAAGCAATAGCCATTAATAACGAACGAACGAAAGTTTATTCAATGAAAGGCCTCCAGCCATTAATACATGTTACAATGCAAATCAAATATAACAAAATGCATATATGAAACTAAATAAGAGTTGTCTCTTGGTTTGTAAAGAGCAATGGATTTAATATGGGTAACATTTTCCGATGCCATCATATTATAGAAATGAAAAATGTCAGTATTTCCACGATACCAAGAGAACAAATAATTTTCCCGGATGTCATTAAATCTTGAACACTTAAAAAATACATGATATTCATCTTCAATAATAAGGATGTCTTTATCCAATTAAGGATTAAAGGGGGCAATGGGGCTGTTCAAAATGAACATTTTGAACTGCGCCATTGCTTACCATACCCCGATAAAATGCAACATGTCGAATTTTAATACTTATATTTACATTCATTTAAATCTACATTTCTGCTAAAATAAATTGATTATTCAAGAGCATTTTCTCTTTTCTTTCTCTCGTTGTTCTCAACCGTGGGTAAATTAGAACAGCTATCGTAACCTAATTGTATACGACAATAAATGCACAGATAAAATAGTTCCTTATTTATATGTTTATTTTCTATCTTTTCAAGGTCAAGAATATTATGAATACGTATTTATACGCATTATCCCTAGTTGTTAATTGCTTATACTTAAACCATTTATTTTTCAGGTTTAAACCATAGATAATTCAGTTCCGGAAATGAGGCCACACCCAATCCTAATGCTGGCACTAGTGCTTGGGCCAATTCTACTGGCCAAACCAGCGATATCTGGGTATTTACTTGTCTATCAGAAAATATATTATGTACCAAAGACACTCAAAGGCAAACATGTGGTTATCATAAAAAACTTTCATTTCTTATGAAACAATGCAACAGGTCGTATTTTAACACTCAGCTTTAAATATAGTTCAAATTTTGTGCTACCAAGACAAATCAATCCGATGGTTTTAAAGTTGAATAACGTAAATTACGTGCACCGCTGCCGACGTGCGTCCGTAACGCAGTACTTAATAGATAGTGGAGTGATGCAGTAAAGAATGGCAACTGAAGTGAACCACCGCTGACTTGCAGCCGTAATACAGTACGCACTAGGTAATTTAGTGAGGTGCAGCAGTTATACAGTACGTACTGGGTAGTGCAGTTAGGCAACATAAGTATACCGCCGCCGGCATGCCAACGTTATACATAACGTACTAGATAATGTAGTGGGGTGCAGCCGGTATACAGTGCGTACTGGGTAGTGCAGTCAGGCAACATAAGTATACCGCCGCCGGCATGCCGACGTTATACATAACGTACTAGGTAATGTTGTAGGATGCAGCCGGTATACAGTACTTTCTAAGTTGTGGCTGTAATGCAGGGGGGTCAACATAGGTAAATATGATGTCGACGTTCAGCCGTTATACAGTACATACTAGGTAGTGCAGTGGGGTATTTAGCTGTCGGCGTGCGATCGTTTTACAGTTAACAAAGATACTGTTACAAGACAACATACATTTTACAAGTTTATCTTGACATTGCGAATATTATATTACAGTACACACTGGATAGTGCTGCCGGACAAAATTACGCCAAGTGTGCCTCTGCCAATAACGTTCAACTTTTACAATACGTCAGAAGACGTGATGGTCAAAATGGACCTTCTTCAGGACGACCACCACAGTCTTGTATCTCTTACACATACGTTTGCTAACGGTAGGTTGATTTACGTGAATTTATATACTGGTAGACGAGCCTTTAACGAATAAATTCACGGGAGATTTAATTTTTTCAACTTTTGTAAATAAAAACAAGGTCGACCTTAATTATATAATTACATGTACATTTTTGGCTATTTTCCAATTATCTCAATATGAAAACCCTAGTTTTGATGTTCACTTGTAAACATTTAAATAAGTTGTCCAAATAGTGTGTTTAGTTCAATTCGAATAAATCACTTATTTGACCTTGAAAGAAAACATACCCAATGTATAATGCAACTGCCGTTCGCATTTCCATATGCACGAGTTTACAATTATATCCATACATATTAAAAAATGGGGTTTCTTGCCCTTGTCCGGAAAATAACAATAAACTACGTCAATAAATGTGGATCAGTTAAACATTGAATAGGGTATACTATGGTATTCTGGCTTAATCAAGGGTCAAGGCTTAATCTTCAACGAAGATCAGTGTCAATTTTGAAGTATCTATGACATAAGTTAAAGCGTTTGCATATGCATTAAAATTATAGCGTTAGGCCACACCAAATTGATAACTTGTCCATCGGATTTTTTCCAAAAAATAATGTGGCGAGCGAGCGAAATAATAATACAAATATTTGTTTTGCATTTAGCAAAAAAGAGGAGCGAGCGAAGAGCGAACAAATATATATAGTCATTTAACTCACTTTTGCTCACATTTTATTCACTTATTAACCAAACAATGATATTGTAAACAGTACAAGAATAACATCAAGTGAAAGAATGATAACACTAAAAGATAATTCTATACAAATATTAGTTTTGAGATCAAACAAATGCTATTTGAGATCAAGCAAATGTATTTCTTTAAACTATTTCATAAATGAGAGAACTCAAAACCACAGTTTTCCAGTTTTTTAAACCTTTTTGAAAAGTTTTGTTTTTCAAAATACCTTATGCATGGCTAAGTTAAAGCCTGGACACAAGCGCCAATGGTCACTGCCACCTGCCTGCCCAATGGCATATCCAAATCTTTTAACTAGGTTTTCCACTTTTCCTTAGGAAAACTTAGTTAAAAATAATTCCCTATTAAAATACATTGTCATATCTCAAGCCATGGAAATGACTAGACATGGTGACTTGAAAAATAACTCACTAAATGAATATAGGCATTTGCAATCAAATATAATCTACAACTATCACTCTTGCTTTGACTACACAATTGGCCTTGGTAGCCATCTAAGTTCTGGAAGAGAATTTACATAAAACCTACACTGTATTGTAAACCATTTCAGCTGAAAATATGCCACAGAAAATTCAAGCCAGCGCCAGTTTGATTTTAGGCTTTCTCAGAATTTAACGCCTATTTTTTTTTAAACTTGCAGATTTTCCTTAATTTTTTTAGATATCTTGTTCAAATTTAGACAAGTAATAGAAAACATAAACATATATAGGAAAGACACTTTTACTTCTTTTGTACTGCAAATACTGATAGTGTCAATTTTCATATATAGCAAAACAATATTTCAAGAAAATACAAGAATATGCAATATTTTTTCATAGACAAAAACCAATCAGCATAAATAGTTAACACTTGAATGATTTCCATATATAGTTTAAATATACACATGAACATCTAAAAAATCTATAAACATTTATTCGTAACACAAAATGTAATTAATACATTTTTCAAATCACACAGTTTGACACCAGTTGTTTTATCCTTTTTGACTAATATTTACAAAATATACACAATCCGGCTTGATGAATGTTTTTGTGGGAATAGTAAAACTCATGGGATTGCATGAAGCACATATGAATGTCAGTCAGGTAAATTTTTAGCGTCATCCTACTGTTCACGAACATTGACTCATCGGTGACCAAGGCCTCCACCACAAGCACGCCCTCGTTGCCTCATGGGGACAGGAATTTAATGATCCGCTGCGTCGGAGGAATCTGAAAATTTTAATAAGCAATATTATACATAAATGTTCATTGTAGTATAATGTAGTATGCATTACTGAAAAAGTTTGATGATAACACAAGGAAGGTGTTGCTCGTTTCTTGGCCAAATTGCATTTTTCTATTACTGTACATGCATTGCATATGAATTAAATAAACACTATACTCTGATCTGTAGCAAAATAAAAACAAACATGCATAAATCATTAAATGTATAATTATTTTTGAAAGAAACAAATAATACAAAAAACTTCATATTTGCTATATAAACAGCAAAACAACAAAGAAGTTAAAATACACACCTGAAGTTTTTACCTGGACAGGTGTAGTAGGTATAGATGACTGATTGGAAACTGTCTTTTCACTGTAACGGTTATCTGAATTATCGTCAAACATGTCCGAACCAAATTCAAACTTTGGATTATCACTGTCATTCACGATAAAATTCAGCACTTCTTGCCCAGTATATATACTTTTACTTTTAGCGGGAGCCAAATTAAAACAAACACATTTGTCCAAAATTTAATCAAACTTTAAATGGTGGTAGAATTGTCATTTGTTCACGTTATTTTCAAGAATCAGAAAGTGAAATGTTTTCATGTGCCCAATTTAGACTCGATCAACTAGACGCTTGTATCCGGGTCTATATCGTTCATTGACTCTAATAAGAGCGGCTGCATGATTGAGACGGTCCTTTGATAATTGTTACGATCGAAAAACGCGGTAGAGAAAAGGCTACATTCTACTAAACAAATTAGCGCTCGTTAAAAAAATAACTATTTTTTTTAGATGGTGCGGGCGCAAGTGATAAAAAAATAAAAATATTTGTTTTGCTTTTCTGAAGAAATAGGTGCGGGAAATCCGATGAACAAGTTATCAATTTGGTGTGGCCTTAAGTACATTCATAAGTGTTGATCACAACAGTATTTTAATCTGCCATGTTGTCTCAAATAGGGGATACAAGTTTAACTCATGCAAAATGACAGGTGTTCGTCACAGTTCTTATTGGAACACACACACACACGCACGCACGCACGCACGCACGCACACACACACACACAGTCTTGTTCGGAAGCGAATAAAGTGGGTCGAAATAATCAAACATTGTGCAGTGCAGTAGTCGTTAGTTGCAACAAATTCTGTATTAAAAAAAGTTTTCCTTATAACTCGCTTTAGCATTTAATTTCAAATTTTGAAACTATTTAAAGAATTGCTAATTACATTTGCTTATTAAGGAAGACATCTTTTTTTAAGGAAATACTAAGGAGCAGGGATAAAGGTGAATTATAATAATACAACAAATAATTTCAGTATAAAAAGGATTGATACAAGTATCTAAATATGTTTTAATATACCTAGACCTTGATACTTTTTTTCGAATTATAATTCATGTTACATTACATACTGAACGCCCGTCGTATATACTCATTTCCCTATATTTTTACTAACACAAACATCGATCAGCGGAAGATGTTTTATTTAATGTCTTTACAGTATAGTATAACTTCTGAGATATCGAACCACGTCATTATTTCTTCATTTGCAGGAGAAGGCGGATTGCTTCAGATGCAGGTGCGTTATTTAATACTTTGAGTCTGAAAAAGAAAACTAAAAACTATTGCATTTTTTTCGATTCAAAAAATTGCGATAAGAAAGACATTGGCAGTGAAAATCACTCTTTTTATTACACATAAAATTTGTTATTATGTTAAACAATGCTAGATAGAAATAATAAAATAATATAATATTATGATATGTTTGAATATTAAAAAATGAAGATTTTCTGCATATTCAGACGTTAACGAATAGCGGCCCTGTCTTGTGAACGAATTACTTATGTTATTTATATCTTGTTGGTTTGCTCTTGAATTAGGAGGATAATTTGTTTCGAATTTGCTCGTACAACTATGTTCTGAATTTTAATGCTACATCATGGTCTGATAGTTTGTCGTTGATAACAGTTCCAAATAGTGTCATATATTGTACGTACATTTGTAGATAGCGATAACATACAAAAACTGAAACGAAACCTCACAGGCAGTTTTGAAATACTGATTATCACTTTATCAACTAAAGTGTCTGCACTCTCTTATTTTTAGAATAATGTAAATATCGGTGTGTTTTTGTTTGTTCTGCAAAAGCATTAATATGATTTGTGTTATGTCAGTAACGTTTTAAACATTATGCAGTCTATAGAAAAATGGCTTCTAGGTTTGCCAATAAAGTTCTCATTGTATGTTTGACTTGAACAAAATTAAATGAATTGGTATGGCTGGGCGATTTTTTCTAAATAGGGATATATAAGTGAAATGTTTGCGTGCACTGCTGCAATATTGGATCAATTTATTTTACTGTTGTTTACGTCGCAGCTAGAATAAAAGATACCATTCAAAATTATAAACATGTTTGAAAGGGATAGGATTCTATCGTTTATATTTGAACAAAATAAAACAGAAAAAAACAATGAAAAATTAATCCTTACAGACTATTAAAATATATATATTAACTTTACTTTTCAAACTTAATCTGTACTATTTATCTAAAAAGGAGTACGAAGTCTATGTCGATTAACTTTAAAGTCAGTCAATATACAATTAGGATTGAATTTCTTATAATTGTAATTAAGGTAGTACAATAAAATCGTTTATGTTATGAAACTTTTTCAAGTTAAGATATATTGTGCACCAAATATAAATGTTAAATATCATTTCAGGTACCTGCGGACATAGGACAACCCAATATCACGAGATTCACGCTACTCGTACATGGACTGAGCGGGGTCTATTTCCAACAACACGCTCGACTAAATTACGACTCTGGCACGGTCCCAAAACGTTTCGCAGTCCACATTCAGTTAGACAAATCGGTTTACAAACCAGGACAGACAAGTAATGAGTTTACCTTGACAAAATGACTGTTTTGAAAATTAAGTCATTGACAAAACTTGTACTTTGGTTCATTTAAAAACGCATATATTTGTTCCCGTTGTTCCCTTTGAGCAAATGAGTGTGTTTCTGCCTTTGACCAAATAAGTATTAAGAAATAATTAAGTTCTCGCTCTTGACCAAATTAGTGTTTTGTTGCCCTTAAACATATCACAGTTTCGGTCAAATTAGAGATGCTACCTATGACCAAATTAGAACTTCTAAATAATAATAATAATAATAATAATAATAATAATAATAATAATAATAATAATAATAATAATAACTTTATTTAAAGAAGGTAACACATTAAGACATAGAAATCATATTATAAACAAACATAACACACGACTTATTTACAATGTGGCCTTCTGAAAGAACATACACACGCACACACACATAAATGCTTAGAAAGCATAAATTTATGTTATTTCAAACGGGTACGTATTAAAATGTTATACAAAAACATAAAGAAACATGAATATAATACATAAATTATAACATCAATGCCGAACAATACATCAATTTGTACCTAAAGGTTAACAAATCGTATCATTAAAATTTATTTACTGAGTAAGTAGAATAGTCACACATGTATTTAACACCTTACTCGAGATATATATAGTGTAAAAACAATAGTCATGGAATTATGCGTACAATTCTTACAACTGTTTTTGCAATTGATGATGTAAAAAGAACTTCTTGCAGCAGGCTTTAAATGTCTTTTCAGTCGAATGTTTTTTATGTCGAATGTGGGCAATGTCTTGTCGCGTAGAAGATCGTAATCCATATCTTGTATTGTTTGATAACTTTATAATGTTTCTTATATAACTCGGTGTAAGATTGCTAATAGATTTATATACCATAACAGCCGTTTGATATTTGCAACGGTATTCAAATTGAAGCCATTCTAATTGTTTAAATAAGTTATGCGATGGCGTTCTAATAGGCGCAAAGAGAATAATTTTAGCAGCTCTTTTATGAACCATGGTTATTCGTTTCGTATGCGTTTGCTTGCTTTTCTCCCAAACACTACAACAAAAGTCAAACATAGGAAGTATATACGATTTATAAAACAATTGTCTCATTTGATCCGTTAAAAAGTAATTTAGTCTTTCTAAAAGAGCTATCTTTGCAGTTACTTTCTTGCAGACAAAGTCAACTTGCAGATTCCATGACAATGATGAATCAATTCCAAGCAATTTCTTTGAAGTTACATTTTCAATAAGTACTTTGTCTACGAATAATTTGAGTGCAAATGCATTGCTTAACTCTGCATTTGAACCAACCAACATGCAATTCGTTTTCAATGGATGTATTGCCATGTTGTTTATTTTGCACCACTCCGATATTATATCTAAATTTATTTGCAACGTACGTTCATTTTTTTGCGTATTTAAACTTTTTGGATATAGTGTGGTATCATCAGCATATAAGTCAATCAAGGAATTTTCTATTTCAAAGGTAATGTCATAAATATATATATAAGAAAAAGAATAGGTCCAAGAATAGATCCTTGAGGAACTCCAGACCTTATACATCTTCGTGAAGATTGGGAATCCCCAAACTTTACAATTTGGTGTCTATCTTTCAAATACGAAGTTATCAGTTGAACGGAATTATCACTGAAATTTTATAATTTCAATTTATGTAAAAGTATTTGGTGATCTACTAGATCAAAAGCCTTTCGTAAATCAAGGAAGAGAGCACGTACATAGTTTCCATTGTCAATTCCAGCAATCCAATCATCAATAATTCTTATCAACGCTGTGTGACAAGAATGATTTTCTCGAAACCCAGATTGAAATGCATGTATAATATTCGTATTTTTCTAAAATGTTTTCTTAACAACATAGTTGCTACACTTAATCGAACAGGTTTTTGTAGTTCTTCACATAAGTATTGTGAACAATTCATATGTTGCCCTTGACCGAATAACAGCTTCGGAACAATGCACATGCTGCCCTTGAACAAATTAGGGTTTCGGAAAAAAACGGTTTCTACACTTGATGAAAGTAGTGTACTGTGCTGTACGCCAATAAGAGTCTCGGAACGATACATATGTTGCCCTTGACCAAAGTAGGGTTTCTGTACAATATAAATACATGCACGTGGCCGACATGAATGGCATAATACAGGTGCTCTTGACCAAATGAGTTCTTGGACATATTTTCAAATGTTTCCCTTGACCAAAGTCAACAACAATTTAGTTGTTGCACTGGACGAATTGTAGCTTTTGAACACTTTCAATTTTATCCGCACCTATTTTTGCTTACTATTATTCATGCCTCTCTAAGACACCGTTCACATGTTTGTCTTGTAGACCAGTGCAGGAAATCTCCCGATCGCGAAACAAGGAATTTCAAATTCAGTGTTGCCCGATTGGGGAATAAAACACTCAGTCCAGTGACTACATTCAAAACTCCTCGGCCATTTTTATCGGAAACAACCGCGGATGTATATGGACGGTTTACAGTGTCAGAAATCGGTACTGCTAAAATCCGCTGCAAGTAGATCGCATAGTAATTTAATTTAGCAGTTAAACTTAATGACTTTACTCTTGGTAAACTTAATTATATTTGCAATAATACACTTCACTGGCAATTAATTTAAACTAAGATCAACAAATACAAGCTAAAACACTACATTTAATTAATGATATAATTCAAAATTTTACAAACTATTTCTACTGATGTATCGGCATACATCCGAGGTTGTTTTCGATAAAAATGGCCGAGTAGCTCTGAATGCAGTGACTATGGTATAATGATGTTTAGTTTAGTTGACAATCTGAAACCAAGGCTGTCTACCAGAGAGATAAATCTAAACTCATACCGCCCATTACGTTATTTGTACGGTATGTGTCTCTCTTTCAGTGTCTGTTAGACCTTATTTTTGTGCATTCATTGGCATCTGTGCTTGTACTTTAAGCTTTAATTGTATAGTTTAATAGATCTTATGTCCTATTATTTTTATTTTATTGCTATTCATTTTTTTAAAACTGGTATTTGAACAAAACTCATATGTCAAAAAGCGTGTTTTAATCACTTTAATCATAAACTGATGTGTATCCTAGCTATTTCATGTAACTATGGTACTTGAAAATATACATGTTATACACTTTTATAACACAAGTTATATTTATTTGAAAAATGGTTTGGCATTTTAGTTAATTTCCGGACATTCGGAGTCTACTCTGACATGACTGTTTTCAACGGACGCTTCAATGTCGACATTTATGTAAGTTTGATTATAATTCTCTCCCCAGATTAACCCATAAATAATATTTTTGTACAAGTCACTATTCAAATTGCCAAATAAAAACCCGTTCGCCATTCATATGTCATTCTGACCATGAAGTATGAGGCTGTCAATATTAAGACAATATCAAAAACAAATCAATCCTATCCACATATAATAGATGATTTGAAGAGTCATAAATACGCAAAATAAGGACACAATATGGATTCTCTAGCCGTCATTGTATACGTTATTAATGTTATCCCAAGCCTTCGACATAACATCAAACACTCTTGCAAAGTATGCAATTTGGTGCGACATTACAATGACGAGTTATAACCTATTATCGGATTAACATATTCAATGTTCAACTTGTCTCGATGTAAGAGATATGTTTCCGGACATTTTCATTTTTGAAAACCAGGACTGAATATTACCAAGGGATCATAATCGAGTCAGATTCATAGTACAACTCTAGTTGTACTAACAAATGAGCCAAATTTAGGAATTGTATAAAATAAATTACACTGTTCATGAAACTTATACTGAACTTTAACCATTGTACTCTCCTTTCAGGATCCTAAGGGCAACCATATGAAAAAGCTGGCAAACGTCACTTCCGGCACATATGGGGTGCTCGAGGATTTCATGCTCATGGATGAAGAGCCCGTTCTAGGCACATGGCGGATAGAATCACGTGCTTTAAGGCATCGGTACGACGGCGTCGAGTATTTTGAGAAGGTAAATTTAGATTTTGAACATATACTGATCATTATTTACTATTTAATATTTTTACTTAATATTTATGTTGATGAATAACATAACTTTAAGATTTATTATCAATTGTATATAGTAACAAAATTATTTTTACTTAGCAAACATATCATTGAATGGAAGCACCTCAAAATTCTGAACGTTATTTAGAAATTGATGTAATTCGTATTGAATACATTATTATACTGTGCATAAATTTGAATCTAGGTTATATGTTTTATTTCAGTCAAATTCAAAGACATTTCAAGTAGACAAATATGGTAAGAACATGTTAAATAGCTTTGATAAACAATTTCCTTTGAAAGATAAGAAAAATACATGAGTAATATTCCTCTGAAAAGGCTTTCGATATATGACTAACATTTTCCAATTACTAACCCGTCTTTTCTCTACTCGATGTTTTCTTACAGTTCGTGTGCTTATTGAAACACTTTAACACCAGTAAAGCCTGTCTGAATGGGAAAACCCTTTTAATAATACGATGAAGGCTACAGGAACAAGCCCAGTAGTCGAAAATCAGAAATAACTCCTGCTTAGGGGCACAAATACAAGCACAGGTATAAATCCAATGAGAGAGTAAAGATCTCAGTAGCCAGCAACCAAGGTCTAGCCCAAAACGAACAGCGTTGAACCTCAGTAGCAGTAGGTCTAGCGTTAAGAGAACATCCGTTAATCAGTAGCAAACAACCAAAGGTCTAGCGTTAAGAGAACATCCGTTAATCAGTAGCAAACAACCAAAGGTCTAGCGTTAAAAAAACATCCGTTAATCAGAAGCCAACAAACAAATGTCTAGCGTAAAGAGAACACCATTTAACCTCAGTAGGCAACACACTAAGGTCTAACGCCAAAAGAATATCAATTAACCGCAGTAGACAATTAACCAAGTTCTAGCGCAAAGAGAACATCAGTTTACCTCAGTAGGCAACAAACCAAGTTCTAGCGCCAAGAGAACATCAGTTAACCTCAGTAGGCAACAAACCCAAGTCTAGCGACAAGATACCAGCATTGATCTCTGTAGCAACACACAATAATCTAGAGGATATCTTTTGATTTCGTTAGGCAACGAACCAAGGTTAACCACCAAGAGAACAATTTCTAACCTATGTAGCAAACAAAACAGGGTCTAGCGCCACGAGGACATCATTAAAATCAGAAGCCAACAACTACGATTTTGCGCCATAAATACACCCAATGCTCTCAATAGGCTACAACTCAAGGTCTAGTGCGACGAGGATACCACTCTATATGAGACCGAGGTTAAGCCCCACGAGAACTTCATTTAAGGAAACGATCTTATTCAAAATAGAAAGTTGCCATAGATAAGTTCAAAGACTAAAATGTTATATACCTGTTTATCCATGTAAATATTGGCAAAAGAACAAGTACCTCAGTCATTATTAAAAGTTTGTTTCCTCGGTTTTCGCATTTAATTATAAAAATCATTGATTAAGTTAGTCCTGATTAATAGTAATAGAAATTCTTATTCCGAATAGGATTCTCGCTTAAACCAAACAAGGAAATACAAACGTAATGGAAAGGAGATATTTCCAAGGAACAAACAGTTCTTTTAAAGAAATGAAAAAAACACTTTACATTTACATTAACTTCGATGCAAATAGTCGGTTAGAAAATATCGTGCATATATATATATTTAAATTTCTTGCGTACCAGAACATGAAATACTCATGGAACAAGTCAAGTACAGGCTCCATTGCTTTAAACGTTGATTTGCCGCTGATTAAAATCGTTTGCCAAAGTATTGGCTGACGGTAATTAGTATGAATGTACCAAAAGAATGGCTTAATGCGACGCATGTCACATAATAATTTAATTTGAGCAAAGGTATAGTAATGAACATTTAACCAAATTAGTTGTAGAGATAATATTTGGTCTTCCTACACAGCATATGTTTAAAAATAAACCGATTCATTAGATTAATATAAATAACAGCTGGCTGCTGATTTACACAATAAATGTACAGCATATTTGGACAAGATATAGTTTCGACCAAAACACTTTGTTTTCCTGTGTTCTATGATCTAATTTCAAATGAAAAAGGAGTGTATTATGAAAAACAGGAACTAAGATTATCTGTTATGTATCTGATATGTATGTCAATGATGTGACCTAGTTGACGCTTTTGTTTTTCAGTGCTACCGAAATTCGACGTGAATGTCAACTTGCCGTCCTATGTTGTTACCACTGATAAGGAAATGCAAGGGTCTATCACAGCAAAGTAGGAAACCAGTTTACTTATGGTTTAGAGATTACAAATAGCGCTATATTAAACCTCCAAGTGCTTTCCTTCCTAAGCAACGAACTGAATCACATGTGTTGTATAGCTGTTGTATAGTTGTCAAGCACAGCTTAAGCAATAATACAATGAAAACTGAAAAGCAGCTCAAACTCGATATATTCTGTTTAGATACACATACGGGAAACCTTTCATCGGAACAGCAAATGTAACAGCCGACATTAACTACAATGGGGCACCTTGGAAGATCCGGGGCGATGAAGTCATGGTCAAAATATCGCTCGATGTAAGATTTTATTGTGTTCTAGCTGGTCTTTTTTTATCTCGGGATATTTTTAAGCCATGTCGTCGTCGTCGTTTTTCCATAAAGGTATCAAACCACATTGCTATAGTTAAAGCATATCCATATATATGTCCCTTTTTCAACTTGAAAGTATTATGCACATATCGTTGCTATGTTTCTACAAACCTTTTTCATTAGATTTAAATTTATTTGCAACAACAATTGGTTTATTGCAACACGTAACAATACGTTAACTATATATTGCATTTAAATATGAATTTACTAGTCTAATATCCTGAGGGCGGTACAAGTATCTAAGCTATATATAATCATTACTATTTCTAGCTTAACGGTAATGCTAAATTCACGATTCCCTTCGACCAACTCCTGAACGAAGTTGACCCCTATTCATACCAACCACTGGTAGAGAAACTGGCCGGCTATCAACTCATCATAAGGGTGAAGGTCACTGAGAGTCTAAACAATGTCACAAGGGAAGCTACGGGATCGGTGAGTGGATATCGTATGCTTTTTGTCAAGCAATCGCAACTGATCGGTCGGCAATTTCCAGAAATGTCAAAATAACCTTTACAAAGGACCATATCTTATTGGTACATATATTTAGATATTACTTTCAACCATTTTTCCTGGAAAACCATGTCCTATGCTGGATAATTCAAGAACGTATGAACTGATTCTAAATTCATATGAAAAACTACAGAAACAAGCTCAGTAGCCAAAAGTTCAAACAAAAAGACCGTTTCATGGCACAGGGTAAATGCCAAAGTAATATATCGCAAACAAACACATCAAAAACAAGAACAACAACAAGAAACTCCACAAACAACACAGTGCATAAATATATACTATATAAAAAATAGGTGTGTTCATCAAGGATTGCTAGGTACCACCTGAATGGTCAGTAAAATGTAAATTTACTGGTGGTTTCAACCAGTTTTTGTGCACAACCTCGCTCTTATCCAGAATAAAGTTAAAACCTAAAAGGTAAATCTTATCAAAGTATGCATTAACTTGAGGAAACTTAATAATAAGACCCCAAGTGAACCCCAAGTACTTCAATGATTAGGGATCCCAAGGCTTATTGCAAATATTACATTGTAATAGAAACCATGTTGTGGTATACACCATACTTTGCATTATGTAAATCCATAATGTAAAGCTGATGGTTCAATATATTATGTACATAGATAAATATCCAGAAGGTTATACAATATGGACCCCGGATATGAACAATTTGTATAATTTGTTGGTCGCGATCTTAATTGCAGATGGCAAAACAATATCGAGTCGTAAACACACAATTACCCAAGGTTGTATTGTAGTGATAACAGTGGATGCCGGCAATGTAACTTTTAATAACATTACAGTTGCATGTTAAATATATTGTGCATTTATGAGATTTTTTTCCGTATAAGCAAAAATGTTAAAATTTAAAAAAATCTAACATATTTAATATTAGGTTCTCTTCTACAAAGAACCATTCAGAGTGTCGTTCGCTCGTGATAGCAGTCCAACCTTCTTCAAACCTGGCCTGCCTTACGTTGGACACGTACGTATGAAAAAAAAACTGTGTTCACTTTGTTTTATTTGTGAATTTACTCTTAAAATAATTGATTATATATGTTTTTCTCAAAAATACAGGTGCCATGGAAACATTTAAGTTTTTTGCACACATTTCGGCTATTTTCCTAAAAAGGTAGAGAAAGCAATCTATTCTAATAATGAAAATGAAGTATGTGACGTCAATGTCATGCATTTCAGACATTCTAGCTGAAATGTTGCTGCATAATATAACAATTTCGAGTGTACAGTTTAGTTGTGGTAAATATTTAACTGAAACTCTATTTTGATAGAAACTATTCACTTTTTGGACCTTATAGATCAAGTTAACGCAAGCTGACGGCCGTCCAGTCATATCTAACGCAACGGATATTTTGTTACGGAGTTACGTAAAATTTTACGACAAAAGCGCACACTCTACCGGACAAGCATTTCGCTCCATCACCAACTGGTATTATCGAGTTTATGGTTGATCCTCCAGAAAACGCCACCTCTCTCCATCTTCAAGTACGTTAAATCAGTATTATTTAATGTATTTTCTTCCCCAGAATATATTACGCGTAAAAGGCTTTTCACAGATCTTAAAATCGAACTAGTTAATACATTGAAAAAGTCTAATCTAAAGCGAGAAGTGCAAGGTTTATTGAACGCAGAAACTTCGTCTTGTGTACCAAATGGAAAAAGTTAATTCATTATTCAATACATTCCATAGGGTTGTCTGAATTGTTACGTATGGGACAATTAAATTCATCATTATGTCATGCAGTGATGTTAACACAATTTTAATAAATTTTCTCTTATACCTTTATTTCATAATATTAGAAACTTAAACGTTGGTTTATGCGTGTTGACAATACAACTGGGTTTATTACTGCATAAATATTTTAATAAGTTGCAAATTAACATTATATGATTGTCTTACTATGTGTAAGTCGAGTTGCTTTTACTTTCGAGATTGTCTTTGGTAGGTTTGGGTCGAGTAGACAATTAACGTAAGGATATCAGTTCTTAGGTATAGCCCGAGTAGATATTAACATTAGTTATTAAATGTCTAATATGAAGAATGAACGCATATCAACATTATGATTGGTTGTGCTTAGGTTGAGTACAAAGGACTTACCAACACCTACGACATGACAAAGCCGTCCTGGTTGATTGAAAATGGGAACCTTCAGCTGTCTCAAGTCAATTCATCAATGGTAGGAAACATATTATTTCTTTTGATTGTTTTCATATTCACCTGAAACCCCGCCCAGTGACATTTCCAACAGAAGTTTCACCCTTATTGCTCAAATATGTCAACTGACGTGATTTTGATATAACCCTTATATTGCTGCAATAAAATCAAAATTAAAAGTATGAATGTTTCAAAATGAAACAATATCAATATCAAACTTGAAAAATATTTATACTCTATTTAACCTAAAATGACAGCCATTAATAAATGATCCAACGATAATTGACAAAAATAAACTTCAAAATACAACATCGCATGTAACGATGCTATGTTAGGAGCATGCTTGCGATCGATCGGTATGTTGAATTATGTATTAAGGATTAATAACGATACTGATGACTGATACTTATTCGTAAATTAATATTCCATTTTTTTCAGATCGGGGAAGTCGTTGATTTTCAGTTACTTGGTGCGGTGCCACTTGGAAAGGTTTTCTACTATGTAAGGCCTTCGTTCGTTTCATATTTTAACCAATATACCAGAAAGATTATTCCTTGTATTCTGTTAAGTAAAGTCATAAATTGTGTTCCAATCCGAAGCGTCTCCACATATTGCGCGGTATGTAAACGGAAATACACTGCAGAAGGTTATTACCCGTTCAAAGAAAAACTGGAATTATCTGTAAGCGAGCGCGTCCATAACATTCGCACAGAATGTCTAGATGAACGGGATGCCCTCTGAAAGGCCCAGTGATAAGACTACAAAAATGATCTTGTTTCAGGTGATAACAAACGACCACGTTACCCTATCAGGAGCACTAGACTCGATATCCAAGACTGAGCATATCCACTTTCAAGTTCGGGACGATATGAAACCATACAGCAAACTAATCGTGTATTACTTCACCACGGATTCCTGGAATGCGGATTCCATTCATTTTGTTGCAAAGACATCCGCTGATGTCTTCCAAAACAAGGTATAACGCCTAAGGCCAAAGCCATAATGCTGGATTATGTCTACAATAGTATCATTTTTGTCAAAGGGTTTCTCGTACATATTTCATTTTCGCTTTATCTTCAAAATGAGTTCAAGTTGAGGTTTTGTATTTATTACTTTGTACAAAAAATATCTAACAGATGAAAAAAATGTACACACAAATTTCAAAACTATACTTAATCAACCTTCAAAATATATAACTCTGGATTTTCAATAAAAATCGAAAATATTTTGTCAAACTTGAGGACAAAATAACTTTTTATTTAACCTTCTAATGGCGATTTACCATTATTACAAGAAATTATAAAAAAAAAAAAACATTAAACATGAACTCTTTTTGTTTCGATTTTTGACCCTATACAACATTAGTGAGCCATTAAATACCAATCCATTCCAACTGGATAGAAGCTCAAACTTTCTTAACCATGTTTAAATTTGATCGAGTTAATAAAATGTCAATTCTTTGTAATTCATGTATTCCTTACCCAGATAACAAAAATATCTGATCATGAATGGCTTGGAGAGTCTTTATTTTTAAATTGTTTTATTAAGTAGAAAGGATGTTCGTCATAATCATGATAAGTTATATTATTAATGATAATACATGCACTTGACCCGTTTCAGATATCAATGTCGTTTGACAAAACTCAAGCCGAACCAGCTGAGAATGTTTCTCTTCAAATTTCCACTGATGCTGACTCTCTAGTGAACATTCTTGCCGTAGACCAGAGTGTTTTATTGTTGGCTACTGGAAATGACATCACCCAATCTGATGTATGTGTAACCGCAATATCATACGTAGTGATCTTCCTTTACGGGCAGATAAGATCTCTTCCACCATTTACGACAATCGCTTTCAGCTCAATAAGACTTTTTTGAAAATTGTTTTTTTAAAGTATTTACGCAAGATGTCAGTAAAGTTCATTTAAATAACGTCGTGTTATAATTTAATTTTTTTTTTTTTTTTTACTTTTTGAGTGACGTCACGTGATTTCGATTATCACGGCATGTACGACTTGTGGCGGTGATTGCTTTTAGCTAAGGGATATAACTGCAATGGCTGGTTTGGTGTAACCGATGCTCCTTAAGCTCGGATGCAACAGCTAGCTTCAATGAGTCACTGGTTACCGGTCTTCCTGCTCGTTTGTCATCGTTGATGTCCTCTCTCCCATTTGAAAATCTCCCGTGCCACTTGTAAACTAAACTTCGCTTACATGATTGTCCGGTGTTTCCCTGGTTCATGAACTTGAGCGTGTCGGTGGGCGTCATTCCGACTCTAACGCAATGCTTAATGACAGCCCGCTTCTCAACGTTATCCATTGACGTCATTTACTTGAAGATAATCCTAGTGTGGGTATTTTAAAAGGTCAGCGCACCGTTGTTGTTTATGGTATGACGTCAAAACTTCGTATATACATGATCGACACGTCAAAGTGACGTCAGTAAAAGTCTCGCCTGAATCACACGCTCTTTTCCCGCAAAAATGACGTACTTTATATAACATTGTTATGTTAGATACAGCGCCATTTCAAAGTGCGCCGCGTTGTTGACAGTGTATAATAATAAATCAATATAACATATTTAAAATATGAAATAAGTTAGTAATTAATTTCCATATTTATTAAATCACATGTGAAATATGATGTTAAAAACAATTCAAGAAAAAAAAAGATGTACAATAAGCGACAAAAAGGGGTCGTTCACTAACTTATTGACTCCCCCTCGTATTTACTGCCGTTTGCAAATAAACTAAGCATAGACAACTTGCCAATCATCTAATTAAGGTGCGGTCATTATGCCTATTTGCTACGAATACAAAGTTAGTTTGTGCCGCACCGAAAAAATGTAATCCTGCAGAAAAATGGACGAAGGTTCGATTTAAACAAAAACAAAACGCAAAATATTTATAAGTCAACTTTCTTTTAGAGCAATTTCGGAAACTGTCAATATGTAAAATCTTCACCAGCTCTAATAAATAAGCATTCCAAAAACGGACTATTTTACAGGTAATAACCTCACTACGTCCGAACGACAGACCTTCCCAGAATGCCGCCTCTATGCACGACCCAAAACAGATCATGCAGGTATTTATACAATGTATCCTTATTATTTATTTTCAATTTGTCAGCAACCAAAATTGCATATTGACACTTATTTCTTAACTGATTTGCCATTGAGCAAGATCAAATTATGCTGTTGGGGTATTGTTGGTTCTGTCCATGTAGTTGAATTTGCAAACATTATTATAGTCATAAGTTTAACTTTTATTTACAGACCTCGGGTATACAGGTTCTCTCGGATGTAACCAGTTTTTCCTGGGCAGCCCCTCACTATAAACGACAAGTGGACTGTTTCCCCGGAGGTATACATCGTACAAAATTTAACACTTTTGCAAAGTCGAGAATAAGGCACTTAACTTTACAAACAAGTCAAAACAAGATTTGATCGGTGTTACTTATCGGAGTCCATGGTATTAATAACAAACCTGTTAATCGATGAAATCAATGGTGTATGGCCAAAACAGTAACACAAATGGCATGTAAAATAACATCCATTCCTTCGGAAATTTTGACACAACTGTAACAAAAATGCATAAAACATCAATATTTGAACTTGAATATAAAAATCTGCAATCTTATTTTTTTGTCAGCAGTCTTATATAATTGGTTTTCATGCATTTTCGCAAAAGTTAGCTCGTTCCAAGTAAATAAAAAAAACTGTCAAAACGTTCAAAGAGTGCAGCTTTAATGATGAATAAAAAAGATAAAATAAACGGTTCAATATCTTTGGAGGAATTGTTCGCATATGCATAATATTAAATAAATGGTCTTTTTTGAACACAATATTCATCCATTTTGATAACAGCAGATTTTTACGATGTCTCGAAGCGTTCCTATGGCGCCAAAAGTTAAAGTTTATATTTGTTCCCAACATATTATCATTCGGGTGTCCTTAAAAGACACACATTGGATACCAGGCATGCTCCATGTTCCAGGTCCAATGCCTGGAAGTACATATGCTTCGGGAATGTTTCCAACGTATGTGCCAAATATGGTTCCAACTCCAGCTCCAGGCATGACATATGCTCCGGGAATGTTTCCAACGTATGTGCCAGGTATGGTTCCAACTCCAGCTCCAGGCATGACATATGCTCCCGGTATCATATCGACAGGTATTTTAAGGCATTTCAAAAATCTTACATATCGTTTGTTTATTACAAGGTGGTACATATCCCAGTATGATCACCTCAACCGTTCCTTGGATGTATTTAAGTGTGGCATTTGCAATGACCACAACACCTGCATCCTATCCTCATGGAGCAGGAACAGGTACAGTTTCTCTACGGCACTCTTCTGTAAGTTTGTATGTTGACATTTCAGGATGCTACGATGCGAAAAGGGTGTGAGAGACCAACAATTTAAAGTTGCATTATTTCTGTTTTTCATTCAGTTTTAATTGCAATCGTTTGCAAGAATAACACATACATTGTTTTCTACATGTTTTGGTAAAGAGCTTATTTGTAGTATTACTTTCAGTATACGTTTAAAATATTCATATTCTATACATTAAAAATAGCTCCAAAATTTAAGTAAATACACATGGGATACACTAAAAACGGCAAACACACCAGTTTGTGCCTTTATTAAGGTTATAATACATAGATGGAATAGTTCGTTGTTTGCCCTTAGAAAATGACCTCTAGTATAATACACAGTTGACAATATGCTTGATTGCCTTTAACCAAACGGCCTATAATAGTATAATACACACTTGGAATACATGTATATTGATCTTTTGAATGACAGGTAACTCCGGATCCACGCTACAGGAAGTTAAACACACGAGAGAAAATTTCCCCGAGACTTGGTTGTGGACAAACATAGTTTCTGAGTATGTTTTATAACTTTATACACGTTTCAGAAGTTCACATTCATATGTGCATTATCCTTTTTCCCGGTATTTTTAAGGCAAGTCTTAAGAACAAAGGATCGCGTCTGGTGATAGAGTAGCCGTTTGATCAACATTACATTACCTACATCATTGACCTTAGTCATTTCAATCGATCTTGCTTAAAAAATCTCTGAAATTGTTAACATGTATTTACTGTTGAAAACGAACAAATGTCGGCACCTACTCAACACTTTATTTTGAAACACAGTCATGGTTAATAGATGAGGTTAGATCATTTGAAATGGCAAGTTTTCTTAGTTTTTTTACCACTAACGAACCTTCAGAAAGTAATACAATTCCTGTATAAAGAGCAGATGTTCTCCATACCCAACAAGTTGTCACTAAATCTTAAGGAATAGCGAAATTTTCAGTTATAGATGAAACAATCAAATCAGTCTTTAGCAGATTCTGTTATATATGCCTACAATCTGTGCCTTTTGCAACTCGTATGTTTGTTTGGAAGGGAACAAAGAGTTTTGCAAGGTGTCAATTGAACATTTAAGACCATTTGTAGACTTCAATGTATTTGCTTCCAGGTTCTGTCGATAGTGTTCTATAAAAATATTTTGTTTTAAAGAAACCTCTTTAATGTAAAGAAAAAATGTGTCAACAGCTGACGAGTAAATGTGTAGTCGTCGACTATTTCTCTATTACAGGCATAGCAAATTAACACCGGATTTAAAAGTCTAAATAGATGTAAAGACATGTTTTACGAAACGGACTGATTAGAAAATAAAAACCATAGGAAAGCAACTAAGCAACCTGCTTTATGTTAAAATATTTGGTCTGACGAAAAAGCCTAAATCAAAATTAAACAGGTAAATGTTTTAAAAAATGATCAGTTTTTGACTACGAAATACAAGTGTTTCAGTGACTTTACCATATACTTCGGGTAAATCAAATGAATGTCTGTCACCTTTTTTGTTTCTTGCTGTATCATAAAGAATACCATTCTTGTAACAAAGCAAAGCAAATAAGCAAAACTGGTATTGCTTCCGTATCATTTTTTGTGTTAAAACCCTTCGCACTAGATTAGAGAATATCCGGGAAGATGAAAGTAGGTTCTCCTACAACATAATTATATGTACGTGTACTGTAAATAAGACTGTGTATATTTGGGTGCATTTTCGTGTTTAAGTCAAAACGGCGCCGCTGTAATCTCTGCGACGGTTCCGGACACGATTACTTCCTGGTACGCTACGGCCTTCTCGGTTAACGCATTGTCTGGACTTGGAATCACCGATGGGCCATCAAAGGTAAGCCTTATAATTAAGGTTTGGGATACATGTAAGTTATACTATTTTTATATCATTATAAAGAAAGCGTTACACGGATATTGTAAATGCTGTTCAGGGTAGTGTCCTTGGTTGAGTACCAGTATTGAGTTCGAACAAACGACCACTTGGGTGGGAAATGGACACCTTTAGACTTTTGACTACACCCACTCTCATTTGTTTTGAAACATCAAACTTCAATGCTATGTAAAATCTGTTATGTTATGAAAATATTGCTATTTTGACTGGAATGGAACAATTTGGAAAAAGACATCTTTGCGACTTGACAATCACACATTGTATATCATGCTTCATGCCCTTTGGCTGTATAATAAACTGACCCAGCCGTTACACTATCACAACTTCTATATATATGTAATGAAACGTGGTGTGATACGAGAAACACCAGGTGCAGTCCCTAGCTGATTGCGAATACATCTCACGCGATCGTAAAACATCCGGATATGGCACTAATTGGCTGGTTTTGAGATCATGGTACACATTTCGATAAGGCAAAGACAACAGTCAAGAATCAAAATACATGTACATTCTATGTTTGTTGAATCATTTGTCTTAATTGCTTTATGTAAAATCCCTTATAACTTGTCTAAATATTTGATCTTAAATTAACTTGGGTATAGATGTTCGCAAAGATAATTTGCATACTTGTCATAAGCCATATGAATTAATTCAAGTGCAAAGTTATGTAAGTTAATCAACAAAGAAACCGGCTGATGGTGCATCGGAAACTGGACGTGATTTGATTGTGAAACCCTTTTTTGAGGGGTAAATGTTTAAGTTTCAGTATTGGTGAATTAAAACATTTAGCAAATGCAAGTTTAGTCCGAATGAATTCACAATTATCTGTGCACGGACCAAATGATTTCATAGATGAATCGCACTTCTGAAATATTCAATTTCAATAATACAATATGTACTATCTTTAAAGCACACATTTATCCTGGATAATTATTAAAAAAACCTAAAAGTAATAATTCCAAGACAGAAAAACACCTAGTTTATAAGCGACCGTTTGCACACGCCATGAACCTTATATAAACCATCCAAAACGTGTTGTTTCTAAGATAAGAGGTATTTCGAAGACTATTGGAGTATGATTACAATTGGAAGAACATGCGCTCTTCTTCAGAAATGCAATATGAATGAAAATATCATAACGTTGAAAAGTAATGCATTTTGACAATGATTTTGCTTCCTTTTCACTTTAATTTAGTTCACGACGTTCCGGCCATTCTTCGTCAGTCTGAATCTGCCCTACTCTGTGGTGAGAGGCGAGCAGGTCGTCCTGCAATCAAACATCTTCAACTACATGGGCCAGGACCTCGACGTATGTGCAGTTAAAAATAACTTATCAGTTATTTTAAACATTAGTGGATTTCTGTTGAGATCGATATGTAGTTCTGCTGATCAAGTGATATTTATCGAATATGCATATACAATCAAAAGAACAATATATAACGTATGTACAGCGTAAAATCGCATTATTAGTATGGAAAAATGGTTGAGACCATGTGAATAAATTAACGATTTATGTGAATTTGATTGATTAAATATTACATGGGTCTGCAATTAAATTAATATTAATGTGGAAAAAGCACGGATTCCATGTAGTTCAACTTTTCTTTTAATCACACCGTTACATCATATTTGGACAATCAACTTATGCACTACGAAATGAAAATCAAGTGTGTTAGAATAAAAATTATTCGCACTTTCTGGAATCTGACTCTCTCATCAAAATAATGCCAGAGCATAAAACATTTCAGGTGACAGTAACATTGGATAAATCCGATGACTTTGACGTCATTCAAAACAAGAGTGGCCATGTGACATACCAATCCATAGATGTTGTCACTCAAATACACGTAAGTACAACAGGAGTGGCCATGTGACGTACCAATCCATAGATGTTTTGTCACTCAAATACACGTAAGTACAACAAGAGTGAACATGTGACGTACCAATCCATAGATGTTGTCACTCAAATACACGTAAGTACAACAAGAGTGAACATGTGACGTACCAATCCATATATGTTTTGTCACTCAAATACACGTAAGTACAACAAGAGTGAACATGTGACGTACCAATCCATAGATGTTGTCACTCAAATACACGTAAGTACAACAAGAGTGGACATGTGACGTACCAATCCATAGATGTTGTCACTCAAATACACGTATGTACAACAAGAGTGAACATGTGACGTACCAATCCATAGATGTTGTCACTCCAATAAACGTCAATACAACAAGAGTGGACATGTGACGTACCAATCCATAGATGTTGTCACTCAAATACACGTAAGTACACATAGAGCTTATCCGGTGCACTTTCTCGAGTCACCGGATATTATGTTTTATTTAAAAACAGCTGTAAGGGCATGTGCTAAATATCTTGTTCCAAATTATCGCCGATCGGCTTCAGGTAAATGGCGAACTTATAACCTGACTAAATAATAACAGCCAACTTAAATTACGTGCTTGTTGGCAGCAATCTAATATAAGTTTGTTGTTCTTCACTTAAACTCCACAGTACATGCAAATACATGGGGGTTAATACAGAGCATATTGTAAAAAGCCACATTAGAAGGTCTTAATTGTGTCATCATTCTTAAATCAAATGGATACATTTGAAAAAGAAATAAGATGAGAATTCAATATGTATACATATTCTTTCATTAAACTGTTGTGATAGCATTGAGAGTGTAATTCTTTGTGATGCAATCGTTGATGTAATTATCTCTTTTATTTGCTCCTCAGGTCAAAGCAGGAGCGGCAGCGTCAGTTTTCGTGCCAATTGTCCCTCGTATCGTCGGTCAAGCGGAGATATCTGTAAAAGCGCAGTCACCTTTCTCAGCAGATGGTGTCAAACGACAACTTAAGGTGCGGGGTTTTGACTAAAATAATATATATATATTAAGTTACGTAATACATCTAACACATATAAACTTATTTCTTCTTAATCGATCAGGGGCAGTCTCCATATAGGAATAATAAATTTATTTACGGCTTTAAATAATATAGTCCAAATAAATGAGACAGGTATTACCGGGCTCTGATTCTTTAACGATGAAAAGGGAATACATCTGTATCGAACTTCATTCCACGCTCTGTAATATTCCATCACACAGTTGAACAACAGGAAAACAATACTTCAACGAGCATAATTTTATTTGTATTTATTTCAGTTTTTAAGGAAATATTTAATGTTATTGCAATGTATCATAACTTAAACATTTACTTTCAAGATTTCTACCAGACCTCATAATGCAATATTTTTCAGTCATATATAATTTATAGTGTGAACAAGATTCAAACGTTAATCCTTTTATGCAAACACGTCACTAGGTCGAGGCTGAAGGAAAGAAGATGCACTACAACGTTCCCTTACTGATAAGCGAGCTGAACCCGACCGACGTGGTTTTGGCTTTCCCCGATAACCTCGTGCCAGACTCGCAGAAAATTCAAGTTGCTGCTATTGGTGTGTGATTCCTTTTTGTTTTCGAAGTTTTTCCGGTTTCTTCTTAATATAAGTATATTGGATTTTTAAGATAAATCTGTTATGACCGGCTGCTCAACTTTCCTAACCTAGTTTCCAGGGTTCAATAAAAGGGATTTCACCAATTTTTTTTAAAGTTTAATTGTCAGTCATTGTAGTTTAAAGCTAGATTTGACAAGAAACCGCTGATCAATTGGCCATAAATAAGTTTTTCACTATAGTCACTGAATATTAATTGCCAAGTTCTAAGTGACATAATGAGCCCTTCTGTAAACAATCGTACGGGGTGTGCTTTTATTTTTACTATATTTTCTCGTTCTATGCGGCATAATGGCCACCGTATGTAAAGAGCTATATTACACTATAGTTTAATAATCTCGTTCTAGGCAATATAACGCTTTACATCTACGTTCTTATGGTTTTATTTTAACCATTTTGCTCCTTCAAGGTGATATTATGGGCCCTACCGTAAAGAATCTAAAGTCTCTGTTACGCTTGCCGACTGGTTGCGGTGAGCAGACGATGACGAGTTTTGCACCTGATGTGTTCGTGTACAACTACCTGCAGGCCTCAAATCAACTTACGCCGGAAATTGCAGATATGGCTAAACACTACATGAACAGAGGTTTAAAAGTTTAATTGATTTTCTTTTTTGTTTTATATATAATTGATCTGCAACCAGCAGTTCTCAGTAATTATGACGTAAGTATTGCGTGTTTTACTGTGTGTTTTGTCATGCTGTTTCGATTTTAAAACTCACAGGTTGGTGCTGTTTCTGTTTTTTTAATTTCATATGTTATGGCGGCGCCATGGGTTAACTCAATTCCTTTTATGTAAAGGGTGTTTTCTAAACATGCAAAAACCTGACAATTTGAACGTTTAACACTTGGCGTAAAAAAACAATCAAAGGAATGAAACAATAGTTCGCCTCTTCATCAAATCAAAGCAATAATAGTGTAGTAAAATATAAATAAATGTGTGGTTATAAATTGACACACTGAAAAATAATTATTTACTAACTAGGCTATTTGTTTCAACTTTATCCAGGTTACCAACGTGAGCTTACGTTCCAGAGATCAGATGGATCCTTCAGTATCTGGGGCCAACAGGACTATCAGGGAAGCATGTGGTATGCATGTCTTATTCGTTTATATGTCCGCAAGTATAAGGCACAATATACAGCCATATTAGCATTTGACATTTTAAAGTACAACTTTTGCCATAGAATCGTTTTGTTTTGAAAATTGGGTCGGATTGTATTTATAAACATTCTTTTTTTTTTAAAGAAATGCACATTTGAATGATTACAATCCTGTTGTTATGTTCAAAAATGCGTTAAGATTGAGATTGGGATATGGTTTAGTTAAGTTCGAGTAATTGGTGCCACAAGAGACGACAAGAGATGCAAATTGATACATTTATATCCCCTTGATTAACATTTTTCTGGTTCTTTTGGGTACCAAATTATCACTATAAACCATTGCCTATGCTCAATTTGACAAACGGACTCCAGCACAGTTTATATCAGCTTATAATCGACTCTATAAAGCAAATAAAATAAACCTTTTAGTTCAAATAAAACATATCTATATGAAGTCTTAAGCGAAAAACAGTGTTGTCGAGGAAAGGGTATATGAAATAATATGCCTCATAATAAGCAAATCATAGTATATTTTAAAAGAAAACGTTGTTATTCATTCAACACTTTATTTTGTTATCCTTTCATTTGCCCACTTTTCGTTTGTTGTCATTTGTGTTAAGTGCTGAGATGGACTCGATTTAGCATACGACGAACCAATTTGTAAATATTGCTTTTGCACATCGTTTGGAAAGGTTTCCACTTATTAAAGCTTCTTTGATTTTCGGATTCAGGTTGACGGCGTTTGTATTAAAGTCGTTTTCCCAAGCTCACAGGCATATTTTCGTGTCCGACCATATGCTGCGTACTGCAACCACATGGATTTCGTACAATCAGAACTCGGACGGCTCTTTCCGGAGTGTTGGAGCAGTTCACAGTACCTCTTTACAGGTAATAATGTACTGTATTTAAATTCTTAAAGTCCTGTTAACTATTTTTTGTATGAATTTTGACAATGTCATTGAGATGTCTTGACCGTAATGATCATACAATAGGTCATTAGGTATCAGATGTACAATAATGCGACTGTTGGATGCCTGGTGACCCCACATAATGGTGTTATCGTTGTGCAGGGTTTTGATGAGGAAAGAAAGAATATGAAAAGTATATGATTACGAAAAAGTATAACAAACAAACCGTTTAGGCCTTCAAATATTGCATAATATGTCATTTACGTCCGATTTCAGTAGAAAAAAAGAACTGTTTGTACTAAACTGTTATACGTTTTATATTATACGTGATTTGTCATTTACTTTTTAAGTAATAAGTAAGCAAGACTCTTTTAAATTATACTTGAATTATAAGGGGTCTCCTGTTCTCAAACTGTTACATTTGTACAAATGGCTCTATGACAAAGCCCCACATCTGGACATCAGATAACATCAAGACACTTAAAAATCAGAGAACAGTTTGAATCGAACCAAAACTACCATTTCAAACTTGAATGTTGTTTATGCTTCCGAAGAATATTCATTCCAGAATGTCTTAAATTCGCGACGCCCTAGTGATATGAATCACGTTCTCTTTCACAGGGAGGCAGTTCATCTAAGTACAGTCTGACAGCGTTTGTGCTGATTGGCCTGTTAGAAGCTGAGCAAGTACTTAAAGTAAGGCCGATAGAAATTGGTTTGTATTGATATATTTTAAAACCATTGTGCAGTTACTTGTCAAAGCATTAGAAAGACCACTCTCGTTGGTATAATGTTATGTGCAAGTATGACTTGTTGACGCCATACCAAACTTACATTTTCATATTCACATTGAGGAAATCAAACGTTGGACGCCTTGATGAAAAGCTTATTTGCTAACTGATGAGCTTAATGAACACCTTATACAAGAGGAGCTACAAAGTGTCAAAAATAGATCGAGTATCAAGCTACCATTAGGCGACTAAAACGAGTTTCAAGTGTAAACGAAATCGCAATGACATGGCTCTGCAGGAACAAAAGATACGACACGGGTAGTTGAAATAACTGTTTGTCTAAGACTCGATGGCGATTTCTATTTTGTTCAAACTCGTCTTTCATTTTGTTCTAAATCAGCCTTTGTCATTAGGAAAATGATTTGTCATATTTTATATTGTTTTATAGAATGAATACCGTCTCACCAATATTGCTGCAAAGGCTCGCGGATTTCTTGAGCTGCATCTAGCCAATTTGAATCATCAGTCTAATGTGGAGTTGATTAACGATACTTATGATCTGGCAATTACTGCTTACGCACTGGCCAAAGCGGGAAGTGTCCGATCGTTTGACGCCTACACCAAGCTGAAGAGCAGAGCAACCACAACTAAAGGTTCGGTGAATTACACTTCCGGACATAGAGTTAAGGTTTCAACTCAATAAAGTATAACAGTAGTTTTGGTTTTAACTAAATAAATTATTTCAGTAGAATCAGCCCAATTCGGACAGAGTATTTTTTCCCGCTTATATATCATGTTTTTATGTGCTTCACATAACGCAAAAAGCTTTGTGCGGAATGAGCTTAATGCGTTCTAACTCATGCTAATCCCAAAATTTTCATTAGCCGCCGTATTCGGCACACAGCCTTAATGATATATTATATATAGCGTGTGAGGTTTTAATAAAAAACACAAACCACCCATCCACATTGTTGCTGTACTTTTTTATGTAAATTGGAATTAAAACATGTAAAATGAAGATGTAAAGACATAATGTACTATTCGACAAGTCAATAGGTTTGAAAAGGCATAACCTAAAATATATGGATAAGAAAAGTACATTTCCAAATATGGTATTCTGTGTAGGCGGAGCTTGAAAGAACTCTAAACGTTAAATTGCTTAACGTTTTGTGATAACACCGATTATCCGTTTCATTGGCTGAAATTGAATGTTGTATTCTGATGTCTAGTTTTAGTTGACTGTATCGGTGAACTAATAACAAATGTTATAGTTTTGTTCAAGTATAAGTAATGCAATTGAATATGAAACCGATTATTTCAAATAGATAAACATGCTGTTACACAGTACTGTGTATTTTACAGACGGCAAGATGTTCTGGCGAATTCCAAGGGCTCAGTACACGTACAGCTACTGGGAAAGTTTCTACGCTCGAGAGTCACCGCTTTCCGTGGAAGCTACTGCCTACGCACTACTTTACCTCGTTCAGACCAGACAACTTTCTGAAGGGATGCCACTCGTCAAGTGGCTCGTCTCCCAGCGTAATTCACTCGGAGGTTTCACGTCTACGCAAGACACGGTTATTGGTCTAGAGGCCTTGTCAGCCTTCGGGTACGTTACCACCGCAAACCTGGACCTTAATATCGATGTGAATGGCGTTCATTATAGCAAGAGTATGCATGTAACAAAGCAGGAGGCAATGGTTATGAAGCTACTAGATGTAAGTCATTAGTTCAAGATCATAGGTTTAATAATAATTTACTAAATATTTTCTATCGTTCCAAAAAATCAACGAAATGTAATTCTGTCCAGTGAAATTATTAATGCATATCTTATTTGTATACTTGGTCTTCAAACATGACATCAAACCATCGTATACTTTTCATAATTGCTGTTACCGAGGTATAAATACAACTCTTTCATACAGGGATTGGCTTTAAACCACACAATAATTTACGCATTGAATTATATCATGTAATGTGCAAAGTCGTGTGCTAAAACGTCATGAATGAAAAAACCTCAATTTACACATTTGCGTTAAACTAGGTTCCGTCCAGCGCCATTCCAGCCTTCAGGCAACATGGCGTGCACACAACTCCGGCCAACTCCCCGCTTCCATCGATAAGCATTGAGGCACACGGAAACGGGTCCGCTCTCGTGCAAGTAAATATTTTCTTACAATGAAGTATTACATTTTGGTAAATTTTTTATGAAAGCAATATTCTAATTGAATATGCAGATTAATATTTGACGTTACTTGCTCGTTCAGCTTTTTAGCAAAACAGTACAAGAATGAACGTCTACTAAAGCGAATATAACCAAATCAAAGCATGGGCTCCTAAATTCGTTAAAATGTGTAACCTTATTTATACATTCATAAAATACATATTTTGTTAACATTAATATGGTGTTTCAGATTATTTTTTTCCAAATGACCGCTTAAAATGGTGTTCTACTTCTAAACCTTAGGTACAATGACGGTCGGAAATGTGTACCCTAAGTTACACCGATGCCATTTTGCAGGTTTCAGTATCGTTTAATGTGGAGACTGAGCCAGCTGCTCCAGCGTTCAACCTAACATCTGAAGTTGTGCAAGAGTCGCTACATTCCATTGTCGTAAAAACGTGCGCCAGGTAAGAACACGCTAGTTAAACTTAACCGCATAAGATGTTCAAGAGTCGCTGCACTCCATCTTTAAAATGTGAGCCAGGTGAGAACACGCCAGGTAAACCTAACTACAGTAGATGTTCAAGAGTCGCTGCACTCCATTGTTAAAATGTGAGCAAGGTGAGAACGTACCGGTATAAACTAACAGCTGAGAAATCGCTGCATTTCATTGTCCCTCACATGTTTATCTTCTTACTGGTATTAACTTCCTGCTGTTCCAACATGTGAAATAGGTTTTTAAATAGGACATGCCATTATCTTTATAAGTGTTGAGATTTTACCGAAGATATTCGTAAGCAGCATGTTAAAGAAAATGTCGGTTTTGTCAGATACTTTTCTTGTTCAGAATCATGCATATTTTTAAACATGTTTTTATTTAATTACATCACAAAGAGGCAATCAATTAGTCGCCAAAGGTAAAAGGGATGCCTGAAATGATGCCTAAAACTGCCAAAAAGATCTAAAACGGACAAGGTATAAATAAATATTAAATCATTTTCATTGCCCTTATTTTCAGGTACCTTTACTCCTTGTACCATGGACCGGGCATGGCGGTTGTAGAAATCGATATGCCAACAGGTTTCGAGGCGGACCTTGAAAGCAAGAATTCTGACATCTCCTTATCCAAGAAGTCTGAAATCAGGGACCAGAAAACCGTCGTTCTCTACTACGATGAGGTATGTTTTTGTTGACAGGAATTGAGACATTTTCCTTACAAAAAGTCAAGAAATTCATTTGTTATTGACCAAATCTTGGTAAACATTGTTCAACTGTATATTTCGTTTTATTTTTAAATTAACGAATATTTTATCTAATATTTTTCAGAGAAAATTACCTTTAAATGATTATAGTTGGGTAAGGTATGGTTTAAATGTCAAATTATATTTTTTAACCTTAGTATGTATATTTTAACCTCTCACATAAATTTTAGATTGGTCCGTACGGAGACACCTGCTCCTATGTTGAAATGATCAGATCCGACCTCGTGGCCAACCTGAAGCCTGCTCCAGTCAGAGTCTTTGACTACTATGAGCCAGGTAACGTTTCTTGCATAGCTTTGCATTCATGCATGTAGGTGTATATTGCTCTTAATTACCTTCCTTCGATTTTGAACGACAACAATACTCATATTGGAGTCATAATCGAGTAAATGTACTGTGAATTTCCCAAAACCAGATTTGGTGTATGTTCTAAGACAAATGAATTTAGCAAAGCAAACACGTAATTCAGCTGATAGAAGCAGGATTATAATGCTCTTTTGTAACGAAGAGACAGTCAATTTGTGACGCTATAGCGATTACGAAAAGTTAGTTTTCGACATTTGAGGGAGCATAATTTAATACTGCGATTTAATTTGCGTGTTGATCAATCAATGCAAAATGTAAAGAAAAAACTAACAGTGGCAGTTGACTTTCTTTTAAGTGTACAGTAGATTGACAGGCTATAGATGTTGCATTTAATTCGAAATTCAGTCGGTGTATTTATGCGAAGTAGAGCTACGATCATTCAAGTTTCAGACATTCAGTTCATTTGCAAGCATTATTAAGGTTTGAACTCACAGCAACATTTGAGTGAGGCGGCCATCCATACAGCAAGTTCACTTTCATTCGTCTCTACCATTGCGATATGAAAGAAAATGATGGAAGTTCCTATGTTCAAATACTGTATATTTATCAGAGGTACTTAAACCATGATATTGTTCAGAACACATTGTAAATCTTTTCATCGGCACTTTAGTTTGTATTTAGATAACTACTTTGAAAAAAGTTAGATTGCCGGTGATACTTGGTTTATAGCATTGGTGTCCTTTCAATTGCCGTGATCATTGACGATGTTATCATGTTGTTTTCAGAGCGATTCAAGGCCTTGGCATTCTACGAGTCGAGTGTCCTGCGGGATTCCTCCTTCTGTGATATCTGCGCTGACTGTGGATGCTAATCATGTTCGCGTTCGGCAATGATTTTGAAACCAGTGAATATGGGAATACTTTAAAAGCAAATAAATGTCCATTACACAATAATTTTGCTCTTTATCGAATATTGTAATTGTTTTCTTGTCGCAACATATAATGGCGTTTAGTTTATTATAGTTAAGTTTGTACTTTATTACTTTTATTCTATTAGCCCGATTGTAACGAAAGTTGATAGCTCAAAGAACAACCCTTGCTCACAGAAACACCCTCGATGCCGTTTTGTATTTAAAACACAGAACTGGAGTGCTTTGAAAGACACAACAAAGTGCACGTTGTTAGACTGGAACACACACCCTACTATCCTTGAGTTGTCAAAGATTGATTAGTTGTAAATTCTTTTTTATGTCGTTACTTTACAAAGTTCTAATGATTATTGTAAGAAATGATGTTAAAGACTGATTCGTTTAAAAAAAATGTCGCTACTTTGGAAGCGCTAATGATTATTGTAAGAAATGATACAAAAATTACACACAATTGAGATAAGAGAGTCAATCACAACTTGATTTTAAATATTTTTTTAACCGTTGGCCCATTAAAACAGCGAGCATAGGTTGCGATCGATTGCATAATGACTTGAAACGATTTATTTTGAAAACAATAACGTCTTTAAATAACGGTCTGACCTAGGGCCGGCTAGGACCATGCATATTTGGTGGTAGGTTGTCCCTGACATGTAGATTACTAAACTCTTGTGTGTTTTCTTGTGTCAACAGTCATGGTCGCGTCCGACAGCATTATGTTAACTTCGGCAATACCTAGTGTACTTAGCATTTACAAATAAGCCGGTTACTGGAGAGGCGGTGCATGCTCAACAGCACTAGAGATCTAAAACATGACGCCTGCAAACACACACACACACACACACACGCACGCACACACACATTCATGGCTTAAGCATCCTTTTAGGACTTAATATGTTATAAAATATAACTATAATATGAAAGAGAAATAATAAGAAAGTGCATGTTTACGGAATTACATCCAAACTCAATATATGACGTGATGTTTGTACATATCGATACCCAGTTTAGTTTGAAAGGAATGTGCAGAACACGCGGTATTTCTACCTGACAAAACTAAGTAGATTACAGTACACATTTTAGATCCACCAATCATTTAATATGATTTGCGTTTTCAGCTATTAAATACACGGTTACAATTTTGTTATCAGTGATTAGTATTTCCCATTAATGCATTATGAAGTAAGTTGTTTAATACATTAATTATTGCGTCTAAAAATACTTGCCTTTATAGGATGCTTAGATATTATGGACGCTACCGCAGTTTAAATCGCCTTTTTCGCCTTTCTATTTGACCATCAAAAAATGTACTACAGAGTTGCAAAGTTCTGACTTCATACATGTAATAATGCAGATATAAGGAATCAGGTAATTCAACCCTATTTTCAACTTGCAGTAGGTTTTAAGTCTGCCTATTGTTCATTTACAGACAAATGATGTCTTTAATTATTGTGTAACTAAAGTTTAGTTTTCGATAAAGTAGAAATATCTTAAAAGCAACAAACATCTGAAGTGTGATGACAGACACCATAAATGATATATGTTGTCGTTTATAGTTGCCAATTAGTTGTTATTAGTTATGAAATAATGAGAAATTCAATCAATCATGTGTAATAGGCTTCTACAATGATTGATTGAATTTTTCATTATTTCATTCCATACATTTCTCTAAACTGTATATATCATCCATAATTTGTATAATTGTATGTTTGTATTGGTTCAATATGTCACCAAAAAGGTTAAAATATACAATATCACAGAAATAAGAAACTTTAAAGGAACTCACTCACATATTTGATGTAGGTAAAAAATATCAACATTTATATTCAGTTATTTTTAATCACTTAGTTGAACAAACAGGAACCATTAACTGGAAAATACTCATTTAAACATACTTTTGTGAATCCAAGCCAAAAATAAAGTTTTCAACAGCGTTATTAATGCTTTTCGGTAAATAAGAGCTTGTTACGAGCTTGTTATGTGACGTATTTAAAGCTGCACTCTCACAGATTTACCATTTTTACAACTTTTTTCATTTTTTGTCTTGGAAAGAGCAAATTTGTGTAAATATCTGTGAGCCAATGATTTTCATATGTCCTTTCTAAAATTAATGTTTTATGGCTTAAACCGTTTACTAACGGTTTTAGAATAATGCATAAAACATCAATTTTTGAACTGAAATATAAAAATCTGCGATCCAATTTTTTGCCAGCAGTCTTATATAACTGTTTTCCATGGAGTTTTGCAAAAGTTGGCACGTTCCAAGAGAAACAACAAAATAGTTGTCAGAACGTTCAATCTGTGAGAGTGCAGCTTTAATGTTGTCATAAGATGAAACAATATCAAAAGTATTTGTAATATCACAGTCCTAAAATTCAGCACAGCCACCCAAGACCTCTTTGGTTTGCTTTTGCAGAGCCTGTTTGTTATAAGCAGTAAATAATGAAACACTTCATAAAATAATAAGAAAGATATATGATACGTATAAATCTCAATGCTTTCTATATGAAATTCCTAATTGCCTATCACCTAAGTGACCCAGGTTTAATTCTCGCCTAGGCCACAACGATTGTAAAACAAGCTATTGCAACTTATATTAATCACTCTTGTTGGCACGATGTTGTGCGAGAGTGTGGTCTTGTGATGTGGGTGAAACCGGAGGAAACCCACTTGTCCGACTTGGTGACCACAAAACAAACACACATGCGCCCAGGCCGAGAATCGAACCCGTGTTGCCTAGGTGAATATGTGTTCATTTTTTCAAAAGTTCATAACATTTTATAAAATTATTGAATACAGATCTTGTGAATAAATAAAAAGAAGCAATGAATTTATTGAAAAATAAACAAACTCTTGATAAGACTAGCTATTTTACTGCACAATGTATGCCTAAAAATATGTATATTTGCAATAAATATATACATACATGTGCAGGTCTGTTATGTTTCTTCAAAAAAATCTTGAATACTTTTTTAAACGTCAGAAAGAACGGTTATATATATATATATATATATATATATATATATATATATATATATATATATATATATATATATATATATATATATATATATGCATGCAACTTTATTTGTTAAATGCGTTCTTACCCATATTGCATTGCCATACTTGTTCGTACAGACCGACGGACATTTGTTAGGTATTATTTTGGTAATTTCTTGAAGTGAATAGAATTTTTTTTTTTTCAGAATTTACATTAATTAGACAAATATCGGTTTGTTCTGGCATAGCACTTAACATATAAGTTTGTTTTTTTAAATATGTGCGAGCTTAGAACAACGTCAGTAGTTAATGTTTATTTCTTAAAATACACTTCCGTGGTTCCGTCATACCGAAAACAAGTCTTCCTATGCAAGGGAAAGTGGTGGCTCAATTCTGACTTCAACAACACGCCAAATATAGTATAAATAAAGTTTGACTACATTTCCGGCGCCCTCTGGCCGTGGACCCGCATCGCGTTTGGGAAGGTTTACTTAGACGTAACGTCAAAAGGTCAGGCCAAGTCGAAAATCGTAACATATGATTATATTTGTGTTTACATATTTTCCTTATTACTCTATCAAATACAATAAATTTCATATACCTATATTCAGAAATAAAATGCGCATCTGTCCCTCTATTTCAAATACAACTATTTTGAGCAACTCTTAGATAACACATCATTTTAGCGGCCATTTTCTACCAAAAAATGAGGATGACGTGTAGCTTAAATTTGCGACGGAAACGACGAAATACGCGTTAAACACGTTAATAATCTTTTATTTTGCCGGAATACACGTCAGATTCCTAAGCAGACGTCATTAAGTATTTGACGTCATTTTCACCCATTTCCGTTTAAATGCAAACAACATGGAAGCAGATCCAGAGAAAGGTAAAATTAGTGACACTTGCGTTTTAACGTGTGTTTTTTATTTTCGTTTTTTTTCAGCTTTAAGACCTTATTATTCGATTGCATTTTAAATGATACCATTGTTCTATGGCTAAAAAATATGGGGTTTGTTTTATAGATAAGCTAGCATTTTTTTAATTTCAATATCATTAAGTTGACCGTTTTTATTAGAATAACTGTTATGTCTTAGAAATGTCCACTTTGACGCCGTAAATCGTGTCTTATCACTTTGGCGACGCATTAAGTGCTCAATACTTAACATTATTTTTGTGCCGTAGCAATGAAAATATGCATGAAAATACATGCTTTATGTAAAAGCCACACAGAAAAAAATGGTTATTTTGTATTAAAAACACGAAATATATTCGCTTTTTTCATATGTCTTAAAATTGTCCACCGACGTTAAAACGTAATACAACAAATATAAGCTTTCATGCATTAAATGAACACACAATAAGCATAAAAAGTTTCATAGACATGGTTTGTTCCGTAAGCTCTCTCGTGCAGTATATGCGAGTGCGCCAAAAGTTGCGGGACCCCTATTCTGCAATTTTGATGGCTCACCTGTCACTAGATATCAGTTCAAAAAGGTGCTCAAAAAGGCATCGGGAGTGGCAAGTCTTGTCTACACGGTTCAGTTCTCATATGTTTATGATTATTGCGGCCAGCACAGCATCTATTTAGGGTATGTCTGCTGAGCAATCTGGTTAATGTCCCCGATCTGTTATCAATTCATTACAATGAACTATCAGGATTTGGCCATAGCTGACTAAGGGTTGACCCATTTTAACATAGTCAGCATAAACGATTAAAATTTAAGTTCTTGTGTTTTGCAAACCGTCAAATAATCAGCTATAGCATTATTTTAATGGGCTTCCCTATTACTCTTTATTTCAGTCTGGTGTATCGGTCTATCGATCGTATTAACACTTATATCAAGGTTAAGTTTGCGGGCATGCGGGTCTAATCCCGGTCCCCAAAACGTTGAAATCGTCTGGCAGGCATACAGGGGAATGTCCTTTAATCAAGTCAAATATGTATGGTCTTTTTTGATAAACGAACGGGTTCCCCCTTCTAGTACATTGCGGGGCTACTGATATAGGTCGGGAGCAAACTTTCGATATTATGTCCGAGTTGTTAAACTGTTGGAATTCAAGAAACAACAGCTGCCCAGAACTAAGTTCATTTGGTCTCAAATGCTATCGCGTAAAGTTTGGCGATTTTCGTCCGAAGTGAGAGCCATGTAATCCGTCCGCATAAGGGTGAATAGCTATGCTGCAAATCTTATTGGAATCTGATGGCTAGTATTTAACATTTTTTATCTGACCATTCTAGTACCAGACTTGCTTTAAATGACATTTCAGCAACCTTGTACGAAGTTATACACCTTGACTCGCCTGTTTGCTTTTGAATGTGTAAAGTACTTAAAACCTAACAAATGCATCTATGGCTTCACTAAACTTTTTCCCAAAGTTTTGCGTTTTGGCATATCGACCGCCCAAAAGGTATTTTGGGAGGTGTTCCTGGATCCATAACGGCCCTAGATTAACCTTTTCGGTGGTGGATTCCTACGGGCTCCATATGGCGGCTTCGATGTGCCAAAACATTTTACATAATTAGGAATCCGCCTTACGCAGTCCGGTACCGCTGATTACCAGGGTCAGCTGCGGACGGTGATTCTAAGTTCCAATACGTTTGTGACTTTGTGATCGGTTGTGTACTTTGTGAACATTCGTAACTTTGTGAACATTTGTGATTTTGTGAACGGTGAACATTTGTGACTTTGTGAACATTTGTGACTTTGTGAACATTCGTGACTTTGTGAACATTTGTGAACTGTGAACATTTGTGACTTTGTGAACATTCGTGACTTTGTGACTTTGTAAACATTCGTGAAAGGGATGACATATATGGTCAAGTTACGACCTCGTCTCCCGCTGTCCTTAAAAAGACGTGCATTCTTCTGCCAAATCTTAAGATTAATAATATTCATAAATAGACATAATCAATTAACATATGTAGCCTTGTATAAATTAACAGTTAAGATAGTGTGATGTGTAAGTTTGTATAATAAATACATACGGTGGTGTAACGTGAACAGTCTTGATTCCTAGTGTTCATAGTTTAGCGTCTAGAAACATAATTTGAAAACGTTCGTTAAACCATATAAACTGGACTTTGAACAGTTTATACAAGATGTCCGTCACTTATCTGAACGTGCATGATATTTGTCGATAATTAAAATATGACTGAAATTGTGTAAAACATAAACAGCCTTAATCAAATTTTAACGAATTTTCAGTCAGTCTTTTTAAGTATACATAAAGCATCAATTTTAGTAGTAAAGGCACACATTATAAGTTAATCTTTTATTTTATTTTTATGCATTATTGTGTTTAATGTATTTGACTTTAATGATCAAAATAAAATAAATGCATATGATAAAGGTACAAAATATAAGAGCTACTTTTTTACTGTAGAATTTGAGGCCACGTAGCCATTAAACGCAATCTAGACAAAAACATGTTTTTGTCATCAACCTATATTATTCGCCTTTAAATTCTAAACGTCCAATTTCAGGTGAACTACATCAAATGGGAGGTTGCAATGGAGTTTGCTATGGTACAGGTGATATATGACAAGGGCGACGTTCACATGGCGATAAATATGCTGCACGATCTCGGGACGGTCAAATACTTTGACAACGACTTCCTTCAAACTATATGGTCATGAATCTACCGTGGATCATGGATGTTATGGCATGTGTGGTGTCAGCTCAGAGCTCCCCTATTCAGGTATGTTCTATAAAATGTACACTCTGGACATTCCATATATGCTTGATACGCTACCCGGGGGGCGGGGGGGGGGCCCTGCTTATTACTCTGGCTCCCCTTCAACAAGGGTGGATATCTCTGATAAAAAATTAATAAAAACAAATGTGTCATTTTGAAAAATAAATGTAGACTTAATTGCTTGCTTTTACAAAAAATCTGACACCATAAACTGAATTCAGTGCTTTTCAATAAAAAAAGAAATGCTAATTGAAATGAATTATTGTTAATTAAAATATGTAGGTTAAAATTAAAGAATGCAACGGGGTGAATAATGATTTAAGATGAAAGCCCCCTTATTTTAGAGCAAAATCCCCTTCTTCTATTTAGAAAATCCCCTGGAAATCCAAATGTATGGCTTGTATGCCATCCTTAAAATATTGTTTGTGGCTTGATATTTTTCAAGTGCATCTATTACATTGGGAATTTTCGTTATTTATTTGAAATGAAATTGGCAGTGAAGTGGTAATATTTATTTCGATATATTTTAGATATTCTTTCTAACCCCTTTCAAAGTAATATATGGTGTCACTAGACATCAAGTATCTTCCATGGCCGAGAGTGTAAGATAGGTTCATCCAAACCCGAGCGTAAAGTGTTTTGCGGAAACGAGGTTTACATAGTTTTAAATAGTTCTGAGGACAGTGCAGCATTATTTCTTGAACAGAGCGTGCAAAAATATGTTGCCATATGAAGCGAGAAATAATTAATTAGGATTTTAAATATTGCTACAAGACAAGGTTTCCATGATGCTACAGACGACAGTCTCCAACAAGGAAGGTAATTGTGTGATGTCAATAAAAAAGAGTTCCATACGGGTACTTGTATATCCTTGCCAAAGGGCAAGATAGGAAATTCTAGCATGGTCAAGTTTTGGATCTACTTAACTAAAGTGGGAGAAATCAACATCTACATTCATATAATTTACCACATAATACATTTACCTGAAATAAGATAACAACATCAGTTATTTAAATTAATATTTTGTATGTCTTAAATATAAAACCTTTTTCCACATTTGTTTAAGTTTGATATGCTGTGTTAAAGGTAAGTCATCCATCATTATGATGCAAAGATGTGCATTTTACATACAAATATTTTTAAAACGTTTTTTTCAAATTTAAATTTTAATCTTAAACAGGGAAAAGTGTTTTAAACAGTTTACCTTATGACTTAGTTTTTTTACCCAAGATGACTGATATCCACAACAGCCTAAGATACAATGCAGACAAATTTTCGGACCAAGTTTTATAAAGATTTTATAAAAGCCTTTGAAATGTATATTAGCATCGAAATATTCATCGGATGTTTAAAGCTGCACACTCATAGATTTACCATTTTTACAATTTTGTATTTTTTTTTTCTTGGAAAGGACAATGTTTTGCGTAGATATCTGAAAACCAATGAAATAAGATTGCTAACAAAAACCAGATGGTAGATTTTCATATATCCGTTCGAAAATTAATGTTTAATGGCTTAAACCGTTTTAAGAAAAATGCAGGAAACATCAATTTTTGAACTTAAATATAAAAATCTGCGATCTATGTTTTTCTCAGCGGTCTTACATAACTAGTTTCCATGGATTTCTAAAAAAATGGCTCGTTCCAAGACAAAAAATAAAATAAGTTGTCATAAGTTGTCATAACGTTCAATCTGTGAGAGTGCAGCTTTAAATATTTGAAACTTTATTTGCATTCAACAACTATTCAACACTATTTCTTGGAGTTTAACCGAGATCTATTTATTCAATTTTGAACAATATAAAACAGCATCCATTAAGTCAAACTGACTAAACTTCTTGAGAATGTGTTTACATACAGTATTTACATACAGTATATTATGTTTTGGGGCAAGGGGGAAAAAATCATGGGGAGGGGGAAAACTAATCCATTTTTTTCATGGGGAGGGGGGGAAGGGATTTGTATTGGGCTGGTTGGGGTGGAAGGGCTCAGACCGATTGAGTTTCAAAACGTTAACAGCCCTGTGTTTTACGACGCAGAAAAGCAAATTTCTAATGCGTAATTATTTTCATAAACGGTAATAAGAATATCCCGTTAGTAATTTTATTCAAAATTGTGGTCTTTAAAGGCGATATTTACTTGCTTAGTGATTCCAGACGTCAGTATCTAAGTTTTAAAAATATAAATGATTTGTCACACATTTTGAAGACAAGTGCATTTTATAAAGAATGAGCGAGTCACCTGAAATATCACTCCGAAACTACTAAATAAATAAATTTAGCATCAAACGGCAAATATTTCCGTTTCTTTCTAATTTCCAATTACTATTTAGATAACATTTATTTAAACATTGCTACTTTTTAGGGGGATTTGGGAAAGCACTGTGCTGAATAGAAAACAACATTTCTAGGTATAGCAAAATTTGTCAACATCAAAAAGAAAGTGACTTTATAAAGGTCAATCAAACCAATTGATTGTTTTACCTTGCAGATAGCAAACCTGCAGTAATTGGTGCAAATCTTGGGCTTTATAAGGGTACCTATTGCAACGATTTAACTAGAATATTTGGGAACTTTGTGATTATCCACATGTTTGACTTTTGATATAAGGAACAGGTTCATGACATTCAAAGTATTGTCTAGAACATATTTTCATAGTTAAAGGGTGATAGTTTTGTTGTCCGGTTAGCGCAGTGGTTAGCGCGCTCGCTTCTCACCTAGGCGGGATTCGATTCCCGGCCTGGGCGCATGTGAGTTTGGTTTGTGGTCGTCACGCCGGACAAGTGGGTTTTCTCCGGGTTCTCCGGTTTCCCCCACAACACAAGACCACACTCTCGCGTAACATCGTGCCAACCAGAGTGATTAATATATTATTGTAATAACTTGTTTCATAATCGTTGTTAAATAAAAATAAAAATAAATATATATTGTTCAGAACTTTTTAAAGTTAACAACACGATTAACGACATCGTTGTTAACTTTTCAAAGTGAAATAGTTGATGATATGTTAATAAATGTAATAAAACAAGTACAGCTGAAACAGTTGTCTCAGATAGTATTAGAAATACTGCAGACCACAAGTGTATCCATTAAACTTACAGAGCAGAAATGATTTGAAAGTTAACAATATGGCGTAAACAACGTTGTTACCCTTAAAAAAGTTCTGAACAATCGGTCCAGGGTCTATTTCTCTTGGCTCTTTTAACATCTCATATTCGGCTGTTTCAAATGCCAAAAAAGTTAAAATATTAAATAAGAATGCAAAAATTCTTTAGGACAGAAACTGGTCCAATGTGTTAAAAATATCCCCACCCTTTTCTCTAATAAAACATTTAACTACTGGTGAACATTGATTTATTGACATTTTTACTTATAATCCTTTTATTTATTATATAATAATTATAATAACAATTATTAATTTATTGTTAGTGATATTCAAGTAGTTGTTTAAAAAAGTTTCTCCCAATTCAGGTGGCATTTGATGAAGTGAACATTGTATTCTTGTATGTATTTTCAAGTTCACTCAGGATTTATATCATATTTGAAGATAATTATGTGATTTTTAATGATATTTTGCAGGACCTCTTTCTTGGGTGGATGGATTCAGAGATGACCCCAGAGATGCGGCCATGACTGCGGTACATGGACGTTATAGATAGTGTCTGTAAAGAAATGATGATAGCAGAAAAACGAAACTATTTCGATATGGTTTTCTGGTGTAAAATCAACAGACAAGGTGTTAATAATTTGTGGGAAAATAGTGTCTTAGCTGAAATCTATTCTGCAAATTCATAATAAAGTGGTGAACTGGAGTGATTTTACATATATATAACAAGAAGGGCAATTTCGTTGTGGGCCGTGACCAGGTACCAACATTTCTTTGTACCCAAACGGTACTCTATATACATTCAAATCTAATTTTGATGCAAGACATCAAAGACGCAACTGATTAAGTTTAAATGATAATTCGAATGAAGGTAATCATGAGCTAAAACGTTCCAATGAGTGATTAAAATGAGCGACAGCGAAGAAGTTATGTAGAAAATGTCTAATACACAAACGGTTGATACTAGGTGCGTACTCGCCTATGTCTGCCTATTTCAGTAATCTTAGCATTACGCTGTTATGTTATGGTGGACGTACGCATATACCATTCGGAGCTCCTCGGCCATTTTTTATAAAAAACAACCTCGGATGTATTTGGACGGTTTACATACTCAAAAAGTGGTACGTTTAAGTCCGCTGCAAGTAGATCGCGTTGTAATTTTAAGCAGTTCAACTTTATGACTTAACTCTTGGGAATCTTAATTATGTTTGCAATGATACACTTCACTGTCAATCAACTTAGCCTTAGATCAATAAATACAACTCTAAAACAATATATTTAATTAATGATACAATTAAAAAATACGAACTACTTCAACTGATGTATCGGCATACATCCGAGGTTGTTTTCGATAAAAATGGCCGAGGTGTTCCGAATGAGGCATATACATGATATATAAATAGAAACAAGGGGAGCAACTATACATATCCATTATAAAAATTGCATACTCAAGTTGTCTGTACCTTAACATAAGCGCTATACTTATGTCCTATTGCATCGTATCGTTTAAACATACAACATACAACAGGTATGGGCGTGAATTAGTGTTTTATCTCTTCACGGACATTAAAACTATTTATTTATAACTAAAGTTTAAAAATGTTAAAAGAAATTTGTTATTGATAAGTATTCACTTTTCTTACAATCGAAAAGTTATCCATTGCCACCTGTCCATTAGAAATTGTAAACATGTATCCCTATAGAGCCGCTTCTTATAACAGATTAAACAATTTTAACTTAACATAAAAAACACCAACATATACAAATTTCTATACATGTTGAACAATGAAAACAAAGCCTTTCTTCGGCCAACTTCTATCTAATGTGTGTGAAGTTGGCTCAGCCAACGGAAATCGACAATCGACATTCGATATTATATAGCAAATCTTCAATGTCGAGCTGCAATGTCGAGCTGGATGGAATTCTTGCTCGACATTCGATATTATATATAGCAACAATTTAATGTCGAGCTGCAATGTCGAGCTGAACGGAATTCTATCTCGACAAAAGATATTATATAGAGAGTTTTCAATGTCGAGCTGAAATGTCGAGCTGGACGAAATCATAGCTCGACATTCGATATTATATAGCAAAACTTCAATGTCGCGCTGCAATGTCGAGCTGGACGGAATTCTAGCTCGACATTCGATATTATAAAGGAAATATTCAATGTCGAGCTGGACGGAATTCTAGCTCGACATTCGATATTATATAGCAAATTTTCAATGTCGAGCTGCAATGTCGAGCTGGACATAAGATATTATAAGCGAGTTTTCAATGTCGAGCTGCAATGTCGAGCTGGACGAAATTCTAGCTCGACATTCGATATAATATTGCAAAACTTCAATGTCGCGCTGCAATGTCGGGGTGGATGGAATTCTAGCTCGACATTCGATATTATATAGAAAATTTTCAATGTCGAGCTGCAATGTCGAGTTGGACATAAGATATTATAGAGCGAGTTTTCAATGTCGAGCTGCAATGTCGAGCTGGACGAAATTCTATCTCGACATTCGATATTATATTGCAAAACTTCAATGTCGCGCTGCAATGTCCGGCTGGACGGAATTCTAGCTCGACATTCGATATTATATAGGAAATATTCAATATCGAGCTGGAATGTCGAGCTGGACGGAATTCTAGCTCGACATTCGATATTATATAGCAAATTTTCAATGTCGAGCTGCAATGTCGAGCTGGACAAAATTCTAGCTCCACATTCGATGTTATTTGGACGGTTTACATACTCAAAAAGTGGTACGTTTAAGTCCGCTGCAAGTAGATCGCGTTGTAATTTTAAGCAGTTCAACTTTATGACTTAACTCTTGGGAATCTTAATTATGTTTGCAATGATACACTTCACTGTCAATCAACTTAGCCTTAGATCAATAAATACAACTCTAAAACAATATATTTAATTAATGATACAATTAAAAAATACGAACTACTTCAACTGATGTATCGGCATACATCCGAGGTTGTTTTCGATAAAAATGGCCGAGGTGTTCCGAATGAGGCATATACATGATATATAAATAGAAACAAGGGGAGCAACTATACATATCCATTATAAAAATTGCATACTCAAGTTGTCTGTACCTTAACATAAGCGCTATATTTATTTTCTATTGCATCGTATTGTTAAAACATACAACATACAACAGGTATGGGCGTGAATAAGTGTTTTAACTCTTCACCAACATTTAAAAACTGTTTCTTTACAAATAAAGACTTAACATGCTTAAAGAAATTTGTTATGGATAAGTATTCACTTTCTTACAATAGAAAAGTTATCCATTGCCACCTGTCCATTAGAAATTGTAAACATGTATCCCTATAGAGCCGCGTCTAACAACTATATATATATAAATATATATATAATATATTAATCAATTTTAACTTAACATAAAGAACACCAACATATACACATTTCTATACCTGTGTAACACATCTGGCTTTTTATCAATCTCGGTCAGAATTGCGTTAAATTCATGTGTTGAACGATGAAAACAAAGCCTCTCTTCGGCCAACTTCTAGTGTATATCGACAATATTGCATTAACACGTTCAAACATTAACTGAAGCAGCGCAATTTACAGTGCTTAATCAAATAGATCGCCCTTACCATTAAGTAATGGCACAGCCATTTCAGGAGCTTCACTTTATGTAACATAGTCAGATATCATATTTGCCCGATAAACGTGATAAAAAAAATGAATGGCCAAAATTGATCAGTTCAAAAGATGCATGTTCGGAAATTGCGCCTCTTTTATACGGAGAGTCGGTTTGGATTGTAGGAATAAAGCCTATGAACCGAAGAAAAAGCTTTAGGAATTCCTACAGCTTTAGGACTAACAAATAAAAATTGGATTTTAGAAACTAACGGCCCTTAAGTGATCCTGAGAAATTTCATTCCTAAAAGGCGGTACTTCGGTCGAGTAATGATATAATTCTAATGAGGTAAATCATTCCTCGATATTTATAAAAAGCCGAACAAATTATATCAAACACAGTTTTAAACTATATACCAGATTTATGTACATTTTCTAAAGGGGCGGCCACAATGCAAATGTTTAAAAAAAATCCATTTTTATTTATTTTAGAGGTTCAATATTTAGCATTTTATAAGATTTCCAATCAAAAAGCATTTATGTTTTCCCGGAAATGTCTTCATACAAAATGAATTTGTTTATGAGTCAAACTTAGCAGAATTTCTACCCGATCAACATTGTCTTGCGGCTTTGTTATGATTGCAGCTATTCATCAAAAAGTTATTTGCATTTTTGTTACCAAGAAATGAATTTCATCCACTATTTTTCATAATTTTGTTGAATAACTTTCTTATATGAAAGATATCAACAAGGTATTGTTGATTAGGTAGTCTAGGACATTTTGACAAAACAACAAAGAAATGATGTCGACAGACTTTTCCGAAAGAATGTGAATGTTTTTTGATCCAACATCTAATATAATCGTCTTTTGTAAAATTGGTTCAACTCCTTACTACCCTAAAACATGTCACCAAGAATGTATATTTCACTCCCAAAAAGATCGTTCCACAAAACTAAATAAAACATGAACTTTTGAAACGTTTTAATTTGCTACCTTCCCCACCTACTTTTGCACTGTGGCCGGCCCTTAAAACATTGAGTCGAATTACAATATAACACATGAAGCCGATATATATATATAACGAAACACTAATCTACTTAAGATGTAAATGCTACAATCGATTTAAAATACTAGTGTATAATACGGGATGTTTGAATGTATGTGTAGCTGCCAATTTATCTATTAGTGTTATTTACTTCTTGCATATATCACGAGCAAGTCTAAAGTACTTAAATGTTTTTATTTATTTATTTATTTGTATATCTATAAAAGTGTAAAAAGTTGTCCCGGTCTAGTGTGTGATACGGTTGAAGAAAACCACATTGTGATTTGATATTTTTTGTTCGATCACTTTTTTAGTTAAAAAATGCAGTATTTTGGAAGAAATATTTAAACTTATTGAATAAAGATGTTTATGTTTTGAAGTGATTTTGTCTCAAGCGGTTCATAAGTAACATTCATGTGTCATCTAAGGTTGTTATGTGCCTTGCCACTCAGTCTAGGGAAGTAACTCATTAAGAAAAGGACTAATCAGTTAATCAAATAGCCAGACATTTTAACCAGTTAAATCATCACTACTACCTAGCCATCCTTCTGTATACTATGTTATAGTAAGGTGACATGAAGAGACATCTAATTGAATAAGAAAGGGCGGAGTTAGCGTAGCGGACTTACCGACTTAGAATACAACCTTATTGGCTGACACATTGTCAACGCAAACTCTTATGCAGGGAGTGTGAATCGGATAAGTGACAGTAGGCGGACCTTAGAATACAAGCCTACATTTACAGCCAATGAAATTTCAGATAGACAACCATTAAGTACTACGCTTATTCATTAAGAATTTCACCTTCCGCCTACTGCTACTCATCAGACGCACACTCCCTGTTACAGAATTTGCGTTGTAAATGTATCAGCAAATAAGGTTGTTTTCGCAACGCTCACTCTGCCCATTCTTAATCTGGACTATTTTAATTTACGTCATCTAACTTAATCTGAACAACTAAACTCTATTAATAAAACTAAGTATGCAACTGAGCATGTTTTAATGTAATATCTAGATCTGCACAGATTTTACCAACTTTTCAATAGTCGCATATTGAAATTTGTTATTATAACACATATATATTTTAACATTTGTCAAACATTAAAAAAAAAACTATTTTGTATTTTTACAAGTTATTTTGTCTCCCGATTTATGAAGAAACCCTGAAAATGCATCGGAACAAGATTTGTCTGTCCTGCCTCATGCATGTTTATTATAACGAGATTTTCTTAGTCAATTGTCCCTCGGTATGAATGAAGTATTTCGAAAGTAAGCACCGTGGTTGCCGATGACGCATAAACCGGAGATTGTCAAACAACAAGATCACAATAATAAGAAATGGCATTGATGAATGGAATTTAGAATACAAATCATGAGATGTTCCTCTTTCATACGAGGATTCAAAATTAATCTTCTTAGAAGTAACAATTGTTTCAATATATTTAGCTTCTTAGAAATAACCATTGTTAAACTTCTTAGAAATAACCATTGTTAAACTTCTTAGAAATAACCATTGTTAATTCGATCTCTCAAGACAGTGTGTATCACGTGGTACCCAAAGCAAAGTTCAGCGGCGTAGGCTCTCCATTTTATAAACAAAAAAAAAACAGTTAAAAAGATAGCGCTGCAATTTCACGTACTCATATAAAGTAGTAAGTAATAGATGAGCTTCTATCTTCTTTACAAATAGGACAATTATATTTGGATAGCAGCATATCTACTGTTATAAATGCTATTGAAAAGAAAGGTACATAACCAGACACGCACAAACGCACACACATACACACAAAAACACACAATAATATGTAGTGTATAGATTCAATTTTTTTTATCAAATATAGACAATGAAAACAACTATGAAAGAATCAAATGATACATTGTTGAACCGTAACGTAACATTAGTGAAAATTATTGAACATATTATAACATATTAAATAAATAGTAAACGAACACATAACGAACACATGTTATAAATGTTTCCTTTTGAGAGCAAATTAATAAGATCTTATACCAGATTTGGTGGTGGGAGGGGGTGGGGCCTGCCAAGCTATGCAGGCGACATGAATATTCCGCTGAGAGTCAATACCTGCCAAGCTATGCAGGCGACATGAATATTCCGCTTAGAGTCAATACCTGCCAAGCTATACAGTCGACATGAAAAATCCGCTCAGAGTCAATATCTGCCAAGCTATGCAGGCGACATGAAAATTCCGCTGAGAGTCAATATCTGCCATGCTATGCAGGCGACATGAATATTTCGCTCAGAGTCAATATCTGCCAAGCTATGTGGGCGACATGAATATTCTGCTCAGAGTCAATATCTGCCAAGCTATGCAGGCGACATGAATATTCCTCCCAGAGTCAATATCTGCCAAGCTATGCAGGCGACATGAATATTCCTCCCAGAGTCAATATCTGCCAAGCTATGCAGGCGACATGAAAATTCCGCTCAGAGTCAATATCTGCCAAGCTATGCAGGCGACATGAATATGCCGCTCAGAGTCAATATCTGCCAAGCTATGCAGGCGACATGAATATTCCTCTCAGAGTCAATATCTGCCAAGCTATGCAGGCGACATGAATATTCAGCTCAGAGTCAATATCTGCCAAGCTATGCAGGCGACATGAATATTCCTCTCAGAGTCAATATCTGCCAAGCTATGCAGGCGACATGAAAATTCCGCTCAGAGTCAATATCTGCCAAGCTATGCAGGCGACATGAAAATTCCGCTGAGAGTCAATATCTGCCAAGCTATGCAGGCGACATGACTCAATATCTGCCAAGCTAGGCAGGCGACATGAATATTCCGCTGAGAGTCAATATCAGCCAAGCTATGCAGGCGACATGAATATTCCGCTGAACGTCAATATCTGCCAAGCTATGCAGGCAACATGAATATTCCGCTGAGAGTCAATATCTCCAAGCCATGCAGGCGACATGAAAATTCCGCTGAAAGTCAATATCTGCCTTGAGGGTGACATGGTAACTCTGCTAGGAGTCAATATCTGCCAGGTTATACAGGCAACATTTAAACTCTGCTAGGAGTCGATATCTTCCAAGCCATGCAGTCGACATGGAAACTCTGCTGGGAGTCAATACCGTCCATGCCACACAGGCGACATGGTATCCGACCCACTTCAGTGAGGCCATTTAAGGTATCCGACCCACATCAGTGAGACCATATAAGGTATCCGACTCACATCACTGAGACCATTTACGGTATCCGACTAACATCACTGAGACCATATAAGGTGTCCGACCTATTTCAGTGAGGCCAATTACGGTATCCGACCCACATCAGTGAGGCCATTTAAGGTATCCGACTCACATCAGTAAGGCTATCTAAGGTATCCGACCCACATCACTGAGACAATTTAAGGTATCCGACAAACATCAGTGAGGCCATTTAAGGTATCAGACCTAGATCAGTAAGGCTATCTAAGGTATCCGACCCTCATCACTGAGACAATTTAAGGTATCCGACCAACATCAGTGAGGCCATTTAAGGTATCCGACCTAGATCAGTAAGGCTATCTAAGGTATCCGACCAACATCAGTGAGGCCATTTACGGTATCCGACTCACATCACGGAGACCATTTAAGGTATCCGACAAACATCAGTGAAGCCATTTACGGTATCTGACTCACATCAGTGAGACCATATAAGGTATTCGACCCACATCAGTGAGGCCATTTACGGTATCCGACTCACATCAGTGAGGCCATTTACGGTATCCGACTCACATCAGTGAGGCCATTTACGGTATCCGACTCACATCAGTGAGGCCATTTACGGTATCCGGCACACATCAGTGAGGCAATTTACGGTATCCGACTCACATCAGTGAGGCCATTTACCGTATCCGACTCACATCAGTGGTGGTCATTTACGGTATCCGACTCGCATCAGTGAGGCCATTTACGGTATCCGACTCACATCAGTGATAGTCATTTACGGTATCCGACCCACATCAGTGAGGCCATTTAAAGTATCCGACCCACATTAGTGAGACCATATAAGGTATTCGACCTAGATCAGTGATACAATTTAAGGTATCCGACTCACATCAGTGAGGCCATTTACGGTATCCGACTCACTTCAGTGAAGCCATTTACGGTATCCGACTCACATCAGTGAGGCCATTTACGGTATCCGACCTAGATCAGTGATGCCATTTAAGGTATCCGACCCACATCAGTGAGGCCATTTAAGGTATCCGACCCACATCAGTGAGGCCATTTAAGGTATCCGACCCACATCAGTGAGGCCATTTAAGGATTCCGACTTAGATCAGTGATGCCATTTACGGTATCCGACCCACATCAGTGAAGCCATTTACGGTATCCGACTCACATCACTGAGACCATTTAAGGTATCCGACTTAGATCAGTGATGCCATTTAAGGTATACGACTCACATCAGTGAAGCCATTCACGGTGTCCGACTCACATCAGGTAGGCCATTTAAGGTATCCGACTCACATCAGTGAGACCATTTAAGGTATCCGACCCGCATCAGTGAGACCATTTAAGGTATCCGACCCTGATCAGAGAGACCATATAAGGAATCCGACCTAGATCAGTGATGCCATTTAAGGTATCCGACCTACATCAGTGAGGCCATTTAAGGTATCCGACCCACACCAGTGACGCCATTTAAGGTATCCGACCCACATCAGTGAGGCCATTTAAGGATTCCGACTTAGATCAGTGATGCCATTTACGGTATCCGACCCACATCAGTGAAGCCATTTACGGTATCCGACTCACATCACTGAGACCATTTAAGGTATCCGACTTAGATCAGTGATGCCATTTAAGGTATACGACTCACATCAGTGAAGCCATTCACGGTGTCCGACTCACATCAGGTAGGCCATTTAAGGTATCCGACTCACATCAGTGAGACCATTTAAGGTATCCGACCCGCATCAGTGAGACCATTTAAGGTATCCGACCCTGATCAGAGAGACCATATAAGGAATCCGACCTAGATCAGTGATGCCATTTAAGGTATCCGACCTACATCAGTGAGGCCATTTAAGGTATCCGACCCACACCAGTGAGGCCATTTAATGTATTCGACCAACATCAGTGAGGCCATTTAATGTATTCGACCAACATCAGTGAGGCCATTTAATGTATTCGACCAACATCAGTGAGGCCATTTAATGTATCCGACCAACATCAGTGAGGCCATTTATATCCGACCCACATCAGTGAGACCATTTAAGGTATCCGATCCACATCAGTGAGGCCATTTAAGGTATCCGATCCACATCAGTGAGGCCATTTAATGTGTTCGACCAACATCAGTGAGGCCATTTAATGTATTCGACCAACATCAGTGAGGCCATCAAAAGTATCCGACCCACATAAATCAGTAAGGCCATTTAAGGTATTCGACCAACATCAGTAAGGCCATTTAAGGTATTTGACCCACATCAGTAAGACCATTTAAGGTATTCGACCCACATCAGTAAGGCCATTTAAGGTATTTGACCCACATCAGTAAGGCCATTTAAGGTATTTGACCCACATCAGTAAGGCCATTTAAGGTATTCGACCAACATCAGTAAGACCATTTAAGGTATTCGACCCACATCAGTAAGACCATTTAAGGTATTCGACCCACATCAGTAAGGCCATTTAAGGTATTTGACCAACATCAGTAAGGCCATTTAAGGTATTCGACCAACATCAGTAAGACCATTTAAGGTATTCGACCCACATCAGTAAGGCCATTTAAGGTATTTGACCCACATCAGTGAGGCCATCAAAGGTATCCGATCCACATAAATCATTGAGGCCATTTAAAATAACTAATCCACACCAATGAGGAAATTTAATATATCGGACCCAACTCAGTGAGACCATTTAAGGTATCAAACCCACATACCTCTGAAAGGGCATTTAAGCTATCCGACCCACATCAGTGAGGCTATCAAATGTTCGACGTGTTAATAAACGGTTGAAAAAGTAAGGCGTTTGAAACGTTCAACGTGTTAATAAACGGATGAAATGGAAAGGGGTTGAAACGTCCGATGTGTTTATAAACGGTTGAAATCGTAAGGTGTCGAAACGTCCGATGTGTTTATAAACGGTTGAAATCGTAAGGGGTCGAAACGTCCGATGTGTTTATAAATGGTTGAAATAGTAAGGGGGTCAAAAATGTCCGATGTCTTAATAAATGGTTGAAATGGTAAGGGGGTCGAAATGTCCGATGTCTTAATAAATGGTTGAAATAGTAAGGGGTCGAAACGTCCGATGTGTTTATAAACGGTTGAAATCGTAAGGGGTCGAAACGTCCGATGTGTTTATAAACGGTTGAAATCGTAAGGGGTCGAAACGTCCGATGTGTTTATAAACGGTTGAAATCGTAAGGGGTCGAAACGTCCGATGTGTTTATAAACGGTTGAAATCGTAAGGGGTCTAAACGTCCGATGTGTTTATAAACGGTTGAAATGGTAAGGGCTCGAAATGTCCGATGTGTTTATAAGCGGTTGAAATGGTAAGGGGTCGAAACGTCCGATGTGTTGATAAACGGTTGAAATGGTAAAGGCTCGAAATGTCCGATGTGCTTATAAGCGGTTAACTTAATATCGTAAGGGGTTGAAACGTCCGATGTGTTTATAAGTATGGTTGAAATGGTTATGGGTTAAAACGTCCGATGTGAAGAATATAAGTGGTCTGACATCAATTTCAATGTAAAAGGAAATGATTGAGTGCAGCTCCATTGTCCGGTTAGTGGTAACTGACTTATAGTTTCTGTGAAATGTGTTGACAGATGAAGAAAGTCATTGTATATATACATTGTCGAGTACTTTAAGTTGTCATTTAAATTAAGAGATACTTTCTGAAACGAAATTGAATAGATACACATTTACAGCGAATAATATATTTAAATTTAACTACATCACATAATGTATTGTGAATGCCTTTCATAAAATATACATGGGTCTTTGAACATTATAAATATGCATTTTGGGCCGGCGGTCTTATGTATTACAAATAAATCACTTTTGTATTATATTGTAATAACTATGTATTACATTGTATTGAATTGAATTGAATTGTATTGTTTGTATTGCATTGTATTGTATTGTATTGTATTGTATTGTATTGTATTGTATTGTATTGTATTGTATTGTTTTGTATTGTATTGTATTGTATTGTATTGTATTGTATTGTATTGTATTGTATTCTGCAAAACGTGCAATATAAAGGGCATATTTCTCAAAAGAGATGGCTAGGCCTACTTGCTGAAGAGGTTATTTAAGGTTTACAAACCACAAACATGTGCATTGTAGATATCGGGTGTCACCTCATTTTATTTTTGTATTATTTGAAAGGATGTTATGTTCAGAAAAAGAAAAGATATAGAGGATATTTGTTTATTTCAGTGTAAGATCGTATTTTATTTCACGAGTGTCATAGAAAAACATATTTTCACGAGTGGCGAAGCCACGAGTGAAAATGTAGTTTTTTTATGATCACGAGTGAAATTGAATACGATCTTACACTGAAATAAACAAATTTTCTGTTTCTTTTATGCTTATTTTCGGAGTTTTATGTTTTTTTTATTTATTTCTGAATTACCCCCTTTTTTGAAAAGGGTGGGCTTTATGCCGCTACCCGTGGGGCGCCCCTCATGCATAATTATAGCTGTCAACTTTTCTACTTTCGGTTTGCTGAGAAATAGTTCGCTGCTATTCATTTTTATAGCTTAATATTCGCTCGTTTTTTTTATTGCAAAGCTTTATGAACAGTAAAAAATGAAGTATTATTAGTGCACAAATGTTCCAAAAAATAATGAAAACACTATTTTAACCAAATTACTACGCCGCTATTTATGGAATGGAAATTTGGAAGGTCAAATGTGTTAGCAAAACAAATGTGGATACTCATTGGATTTTAACCATTCTTCTTAGTTTAAGACTGCATATACGCGTGTTTTTATAGTAAGTTAATATTCAGTCATCTTACAGACCAGTCTGTATCGCTTTAAAATGTTTGTTTCCAGAAGAGTAAATGCCACACTAGTTTGTTGACACATTTTGAGATGTGGGTGGGGTAAAAAATATCGGATCTATCTGTAAATTGTTGTGTGAATTCTCCAGGAAGCTCATTTTACGTACTACAACGGTTAACAGTTCAAAATACATTTGAACGATGCTATAAAATTTTATTCATGTTCGAACAGTTGTTTTTGTCTGTAATTTGTTTGGAATGAAAGCAAATGTTCGAACATTCAGCTTCAAAGATCAGTAAAATGTTTGATAAACGGGATAACCGGTAATAAACGGTAAGTTGTTAATTTCCAATTATATATTTATTTAAATTTATAAAATATTTCTTTATTTTTTTAAACATTTTTTGACATAATTTACTGAAGTCCAGTGTTCTGTTTTGACCAAGGCAAGTACATGTAACAACAAAGGATTTTAAAAGTAGTTCTGAAAATTGATATTTTCACTCCTTATTTTGCAGTGAAAATATCAAATTGATATTTTCACTGTTGTTATTTCACTGTTAAAACGCCATATTTCATCGTAAAGCATGAAAGAAAAACATTTAAACGAAAACATATAACACACATGTTATTTTTGGTCTGCACAGATTGCAAAATATGTCATGTACGATCAAATTCAGTCAAAAAAGAAAAAGAAGATATTTGTTTATTTCAGTGTGAAATCGTATTTATTTCACGAGTGTCATAGAAAAACATTTACCATTAAGTTAAAATAAAAAAGCAAGTATACAAACAGTAATAATTACCTTAATTGACCCCTTACAAACAATATTGGAACAATTTATCCCTTTATTTTACTTCTAATATAGGTGTTTATTTGTCCACTTGACGAACCCTTTTTGTCGTTGAACGCTTAATATAAGATATAAAATTATATGCGTTTCTAAATTCTTTCTATTTAAGTTGTTTTTTAGAGAACCGGTTTTGGTTTGGCGGGACTAATGTTTCTCCCGCACTTGTTTTCGTGCACGGTACTTTGACTCGGTATGTAAGAGAAAGCGGACTTGACTCGTAACTCAACCCACCGCCTCAATAGCTCAGCGGTAGAGCGCTCGCTTCGAATGCGGAAGGTCGGGGGTTCAAACCCCGGCCACTTTGAACCGGAAGACGTTACACTATAGTAACAGTAGCTCCCTTGGCTAGCGCTCGGCATTGAAAGGGTAGTACTGGAGAAGTGTTGTACTAAGTACTGGTTCAACCGAGGAAAGTTGTATCTTGTGTGCTGGGGTTTTTTCATCGAGCACGTTAAAGAACCAAGAGGTCTCTCCGCAAAAAGCTAGGGTATCGCAGCCGGATCTCATGAATCTTCCTCTTTTTCTTCAATTCTTCTAATGTCTTGAGTAGACTGAATTGCTGGCACTTAAATCTCCTGTCGTTTATGTCATTTAAAACACAATTTAAGTCATGTCTGCGTCACGGCGGGGACAAACAATAACGCAGCCAATGGACGCGGGCAGACCTTCATGAACTCACATAAATAAAAACAAAAACGATTCGTCATTCGAGATGTTATTGACAAAAAAAGACGTGTAAGTTTCACTCATACGTCCAGCGATTAACTTTATGTTTTGTTTTTATTTTTAGGTCTTGATCTATACCTCTAGAAGGAACTACGAGTTCATATCTTTGACGGTGATAACGGATATTGAGATAAATTAAGATTAAATATATGAACTTAGATTTGAAGCTAGTTTTATTTCAGTAACCTCATGGCAAATGAATCGTGCGACCATTCCCATTAGACGTTGGAATCTCGCCCAGAAGAGGCCAGACGCTACTTGTGTGGCTGATTGAACATGAAAGTCAAAGAAATAATTCTATTTAACCTAATGTGAAAACTGTTGCCGATAACGAAGCTCATTCCTATTATTGTCTTGTTGTTTAATGCTGGTGTCATAAACAATTTTGATTAGTGGAAACTTGTTTTACTCACGATGAACAACGTGAGTAAATGCCTTTTAAAGCGGTCAAAATATCCGATGTGTTAAAGCTGCACCCTCACAGATTGAACGTTTGGCATTTATTTATTTTTTTGTCTACAAGCGAGCCAATTTTTGCGAAAATCCATGGACACCAGTTATATAAGACTGCTGACAAAAATCAATCGCAGATTTTTATATTTAAGTTCAAAAAATGATGTTTTATGCAATTTTCTGATATTCATTTTTAAACGGAAATGTGAAACTCTACGATCTGATTTTTTGTCAGAAATCTTATATCATTGGTTTGCAGATATTTACGCAATAAATTGCTCTTTCCAAGACAAAAAATATAAAAGTCGTTAAAATGGTTAATCTTTGAGAGTGCAGCTTTAACAAAGAAATGAAAAGGTTGAAAAGGGAAGGAATAGTAATGTCTGATGTGTTATTTAGTTTAAGCGTTATATTTTTTACAACGATTGTGAAAAAAGCCATGCTGGCTTATACTAAGTCACTCTCGTTGGCACGATGTTGCGCGAGAGTGTGGTCTTGTGGTGTGGTAGAGACCGGAGTACCCGGAGAAAACCCACTTGTCCGACTTAGTAACTTCTAACGAAACTCTTATGCGCCAAGGCAGGGAATCGAACCCGGGTCGCCTTGGTGAGAAGCGAGTGCGCTAACCACTTCACTAACCGGACATTTTTTTTACCATGTGCTACTTAGGTGACGAAGTGGTCCGATATTAATATCAAATTAAAAGAAAAACTATGTCAATTGTACATAAGTACACAAAGGTTGACCTTGACAGGACAGAGCGTGGTTTATGCTGATCTGATATAAACAATAATATTCATACTTGTAAATAAGACAAGTACTTCACTCCACTCGAAACTTCCGCAAGGAACAGCATCCAGTATAAGTTTGCAAATCCGGTTTACTTGCAAACTTAGTTTTTTTATTATCTTAGATATCAACTTCAAAAGCGACACATAGAAAGTTTGCCCATTAAATAAGAAATATTTTAAGTAAAATTAAAAAAAAAGTTTTAAGAAATATGAAAATTTTAATTCCACAATTGATTTCTCCCGTTGGCCACCAATTGGATTTTAGGTCCCCCGCGGGGTTTTGGCAAACTCCAATTGGAGAATTTTCCATATGAGCCGAAACGGGGGAAAAAATCAGCAATTTGAAAAAAATCAAATATTACAATTTGGAACAGAAAATTACATTTCTATGTATGTCTGTAGTACTAGATTCATAAACATAATTAAAATCTAATAAATAATCAAAAATTATGATTTTGTAAAAACGGCTCTCCAATTGGGGAAAATTCCAATTGGAGAATCCCACAGTCAATTTCTATAGATAAAAGCCACCAATTGGAGTTCACAGAAGTTGGTGATCACAGAAGTTGGAGGAATCACCAGTTGGAAACTTTCACCGTATAACATCTGCTGGGGAGAAATAAAGTTGTGATATATACATGTCATGATATTATTGCTCATTAATTTAATATTGTAGATTATTCAAGAAAATAACATTGCAAGATGTTACCTGATTTCGAGTATTACATCGGTGTTTTCACTTGTGACGTTGTGTGCAATCTAAAACAGTGATCTTAAATACAACTGCGTCAGATTTGCGAATTATTTATCCTTTTCTGAAGCCTTCTGGTCCTAGATGCTCGAAAATATTAAATACTTTTAAAAAGAATAACTTACTAATTTTCATTTCCTGGTGGGCTCAATTTGTGTCTTTCAGTTAATCGAATAGGTTAGAGAACACCATCTTATATTTATCCTATGCAAAAGTGGCTTCTTTTTATTATTTCGTTTCCATCACTCACGGTATGTTATTTTTCTTGTCATATGAAATGGGTACATATATGTATGATAGCACTATCACGAACCTATTACCAGTATAGGTTAAACAATTATTTATAAGTCAGTGATATTATTTATAAATGTTCTATAACATTGTGTATTGACTTAATACTTCGTAAAAAAATAAGCTCAACAATCATTCTTTGTTTCAGAATTCATCCATTTCAAATGATTCTTTGAAAAGGAGCCATTTTCTCGGTTCACTTATTGTCAGGGTTTAGGAGCTGTAGCTAAAAGCAGTGACGAAATTCGTTTACACTCTTAAATTGTGCTCAGTTACATTGAACACCTGCCATAACTGAATGATAGCTTTACATTGATAAATAAGAAGTAAATATATCCAAATACTATTGCAAGGGGTATTTTTTTGCAAAAGTGTATAGCCCTTCACGCAATTCATGATAGTTTAAAAACTCATGTCTTGAATGACATTATCTTTGATCAAGTATACGTTCTAAGCATTAGGAATGATATTGTTCATATTGTTTCATCCTGCTACCTGTTTGCATGTTTTTGTTCGTTTATCAAATATACGCATGTACTTTGCTTATCAATATCATGTCCACGTGTTTGTGAATGGAGGATAAAGATACTGTAATAATGTTTCAAAGATGAATATCGTTAAACACGTTGATTAAATATTAACATATTTTTAAATCACATTTATGAGAGTTAGGCGAAGATTTTGTGATGGATTTTATATTTGCTACTGTACAATAGGGGAGGTTACTGCGTAGGAGACGAACATTTTCTTAAACCGGTTTAGCATCAAATCAAGTAGGACCTACTCCGGTGACCTCAGACGAACATTCGTGTAAAAAATGGATTGAAATGGACAATCATAAACTTTTGGGCTATGGACTTATTGAAGACAACTGTATGGTAAGTCTAAATGCCGTTTGTTTTCATGATGGTTTAAATGATAAGAATTGTTTGTTATTTTTGATCACGCACAGGTATGCCCCCCCCCCCCCCCCACATAGTGACATTACTCCCCAAAGCTTTGTCTGCTTTTTCCCCGCAAAATTTCCTCGGGAATGGGCGTAACCTAGGTTCCCTTTGGTGCGAGGACATTTTACCATCAGTTCATTCCTGCAGGGAAGGAATTTAAGCGGGGGTTAGTCCACCTAAATGGCCTTCAGTCTTTTGAAGATTTTTAGACTATGGCAGACTCGAGACAGGGATACATAATGTAGTTAGTGTCGGTTAGAACCAGCCGCCCACCCGGGTAGCCCAGTTGGTTAGAGCGCCATGCTAGTGTTCCGGCGGTCGTGGGTTCGAGCCCCACACCGGGCGCACTTTTCCTCCCAGGTTAACTTTAATAACAAATGTCAAAATAATAAAAAAGTATCCCTGATTGCTAATTATTGTAGCTTTATAAAGCCGGGGTTGGCTGAACCGAAAATCCCACTATTCCCCGGACCTGGGGAGTTCATGGTTACAATTGACTGCAATCATTTTTTTAAAAAAAAAAGGTAAAAAAGTGTTAAAAAAGTGTTATTGTTTATCCTTCAAACTAAATTCAATTGACGCCAAGTCTATTGCTAACTATTGCACCAGTCAATTGTACATAGAAACAGTGATTCTTCACAATCATGTGCTTATTTGTTTGTCATACTGTACCAAATTATTTGGGAATATTGTTAGCACATGTTTTAATAATACCATTTTACCTCAGGACAATTTTTCAATAAGAACTCAGTCAAGTATGAAATATTTCCATTTTGGAAGAATGCTGTAGATCTTTTACATTTGAAGATTTGGAAATTATTATTGGTTATTCTTTAAAAAGTGTCAAAATTTGAGTAGATCTATGGTAATGCAATTAGTAGCTCAAAATTTTAATCCTTCAATTGTTATTTTAAAAACTGTTTTACTTACCGTAAATGACTGGGTATAAGACGATAGGGGGTATAAGACGCAGGCAAAAAAATATGTGAAAAATCAGAGAAAAAAACTTGTTTTTGGTTAAAAGACGCATAGAAAAAATGTCAAAATCGTCCGGCATTTTCAGCCACCATGTTTGTTGACAGTGACAAAAAATTTTTTTTCGTGAAAATGGCGATGGTTATCTTTAAAACCATACAACCATACTGTCGAGAATGAAAAGTTATGTTATGCAAAAAATATTTTGACAGTGCCCAACTTTGCTTTTTTATATGTAAGTTTGATTATTGTTTAATTCAATTTATTATTCAAAATAATATTGAATACCGTAATTCACAAGAGTTCGGACACCATAAATTAAATTTTTTTTTCGCTCTCCGAATACATAGAAAATTATCATTTTTGCATTTTATTTACATGTTTGTTTAACCTGCCTTTTTTCTTCATGTTTGCTGTTTACCACTTATTAATTTATCCGTAGTAATCAATGGTCATAAACTTATTTATTACGCCTATAAGTGTAAATCCTTCATGAAGTTAATTAAAACACCATTTTATACATGCACTGAACTGAATAAACACATTCTATCGGCTTCAGATCAAAGAGTCACACTGTGTGACGTCACATAACTTACAGTTATACCCACGAGGATCTCGTGGAGAGCATGGACATTGCTATGCAGGATTAATGTATAACTGTACGATTATTGCTTCATATAGTCTATAAGTGTGGTACAAGTTTAAAAGCTTATTGGCAGATCGTTTTACAAACATGCCATGTCGATGTTTTCTTAATCCCTTGATTGCCCTTGTTGTTTGTTTAATCCTCAAATAAATATATCACACTTCCTTTTCAACAGGCAATAAATCGTTTAGGATGGGTAGTAACTAATTAAATTGTCTCAGTGGTGTATACAGTTAGGTAATCTAGCCAGGCATTGTAAAGATAAAAATCAATAATCTTCGTCTGTGAAACTTGGTAACTATGAAAGTTATGATTGATGTCCTTTGGGTGCCCGAAAATTAGGTACGCAAAATAAATTATTTGGGGAAATAATTATGGGTGTCCAAATATTTAGAGTGTCCGAACTCTTAGGTGAATTACGGTAACTTTAATCGAAAAATATTTTTGTTGAAATTATAAACGTCTTACGATATACCGTATCCCGATCTTCAACTGCCGTTTTAACCCGTATATACTCGATCAATATGACGCGAGTAACATCCCTTTCTACATAAATCTAAACAAACTCTCGGCTTGAAATTGACCTCAGAAAAAAAGTTCAAAAAATTGTTACTGGGTATTATACGCAGGCATTTTTTTGCATCAAAATCTGAGGGAAAAAAGTGCGTCTAATACCCAGTCATTTACGGTAATGATAAAGGAAAATTATTCATTTTATTAAACAGATGTACACAAGAAGGTATGCAATTCTAATTTTGTTAATTTTATCCAAAATTGAAAACTTATGGCTAAGTATCTGTAGATGTTGATATATATTATATATATATACAATTGACTGTTTTTATTGCTTATTAGTGTTGGGACTGAAATATTACTATAGATAATCGGTTTATGAAAACAATCAATGATCGATTATTAATCGTTTTAATCATTATTTAACTATCTTAGGTCATCATATATAAGGCATATAGATAAACTACATGAACCAGTTTAAGAAAAAATGTTCCCTTACAATATTATTTGTACATTTATTTGTATAAATTACATTATTTATTCAGAACGCAACTATACTTTAGTGTTTACAAGTTACTATTACAGATCATGAGACTGCAGGCTCTAAATTTTGTGTACGGTATTGAATACATGTGTAAAGTAAACACAAAGAAAAATATCAATTTCGTTTTGATAATCTGAGTCAGTAACAAGTAAAACAAACAGTTGAATATTCTGTGTTTTACAAGAACATTTTCTTTCAGAAAACTGAGAAAACTAAATTATTACATGATTTAAGAAGTAAACAATACCGGTAACATTTTAAAACCACAAAAGTGTGATGTTGAGAACCAATCCTTTTGCAGTTAAATTACAAAGAAAATTTGTAATAAGGTACTGTAGTGAGCTACTGACATGATAATATGACTAGATAACACAATATAGTACCACATGAACATTTCAACATTAACATGTATTGACCAGAAACAAAATATATTTTCAAGACAATCTTTTAACTGGTAGTCGGTAGTGGTTACGTCTCTTGTTTCTATAATCGATTGTTCAAATTTCACTATCGATTGTCGCTGATGAAGGCCTTTCCGATCAATTGTCGATTATAACTGATCTTCGGCACAACACTATTGCTTATACTTCAGCGTTTTGAGATAAAATTTCATTAAGTTTCAAGTAATATTTTTCATATACTATATCAATATAATTTCCATGTTCTTTTTTTTTAATAATGATATAGATAGACTATACTAATTAGTGATGTTCTGATGATCAATTATAATGAAAAAATAACTGGTATGTTCCTGAAATCAGTTTTTCTTACTCTTTCATCTTGTCAATTTTGTTCAGTTGTAATCATTAACAATATGGCTAAAGCAACAACAACATTAATAGTGGGGTTTTTTGGTGAAATTTACTGCCTTACTGCCTTCTTCCCTAGTGAAAACTTGTCCATTTTTCATCATATTTTATGTTTTCCAAATTTGATAAGTGGAGATTTCATAACATTAATGAATAAAAAATCTTGAAAAGACTGACTATAAATGAACAAAATAATATATGCATAAAAATCTTTAAAACATGTAGTATATAGAATATTTTAGCACAAGCCCACAATCATGCACTGGTGAAAATTATGTCATCGGGGCTTGTTCTAATTCTGAATTTAATATAGCAGGGCTTGAAAAAAAAAATATGCCAAGCAATAGAGTAATAATTCAGGCTTGTTCATCCCGAACTCCAATTTCGATGATATATTTTGCCATTAAAATCTAAATTAGATATTTAAGCCTGATTTTGTATTTTTCCCAATGTCAACTTTTTTTCCCAAACTGTATTGTACAGGTGGTAAAAATAATTCCATAAAATACACTAACTAGATATTTTCAATCCTTTACCTAACATAAGTAGAGTAAAGGATGATGAGTTTTTGTACAAGAATAAAATTACAAGTACGGTACCAGGTATTGTCAAAAAATATTTCTTCTATTAATAAACAGCAACGTGAGTGGAACTGATTACCAATAGTCAAACCAGTGTGTGTATACCACGTGATAAATTACGTCATATATGCTACGTCGGAAGGCAACATTTTGCTTAAAATGAACACTTAAATTAAAGATACCTTTTCTTTTACACCACCATTATAAATGAAACAAAGGGCAGTCTATGCCGCTTAAAGAGCCCCGCATTTGTTTTATTACCGACATTTGATAAAGTCATTAGTTTCATCAAACGCTTCGCCCGTTTTCAAAATCATGTTTTGACAGTGCTCCGTCCGACGGCGGTATTGTGAAAAGGTTTGTCGAAGTGTTTAAAGCAATTAAACTCGCAATCAAACTCTGGTAAATGGCCGAAAGCAAGGCTCCATAGGTGGCGTAGACTGCGCTTTCTTTCATTTAAAATGGTGAAGAAATAGTAAAGTTATCTTTGTTTAAAGTCTTTTTAGCTCACCTGTCACTTTGTGACAAGGTGAGCTTTAGTGATCGCCTTTTGTCCGGCATGCATCGTGCGTCGTCCGTCAACAATTTACTTAAAAGACTTCTCCTTAACCGCTTGGCCAATATTAATAAAACTTCATAGGGATGTCCCTTAAAAGACTTCTCCTCCTTAACCGCTTGGCCAATATTAATAAAACTTCATAGGGATGTCCCTTGGGTGGTCTTCTATCAAAGTTGTTCAAAGAATTCAATTCCATGCAGAACTCTGGTTGCCATGGCAACCAAAAGGAAAAACTTTAAAAATCTTCTTCTCCCAAACCACAAAGCTTAGGCCGTTGATATTTGGTAGTTAGGATCACCAAATAGTCCTCTACCAAGATTGTTCAAATTATGGCCCTTGGGTCAAAATTGGCCACGCCCCGGGGGGTCATGGGTTTTCTCTATATGTTTATAGTGAAAACTTAAGAAATCTTCTCCTCTGAACTTACTTGGTCTAGAGATTAGATATTTGGCGTGATTCATCGTCTAGTGGACCTCTACAAAGTTTGTTCAAATTATGGCCCTGGGGTCAAAATTGGCCCCACCCCGGGGGGTCATGGGTATTTTCTATATGTTTATAGTTAAAACTTCAAAAATCTTCTCCTCTGAACTTACTTGGACTAGAGCTTAGATATTTGGCATGATTCATCGTCTAGTGGACCTTTACAAAAATTATTCAAATTATGGCCTTGGGGTCAAAATTGGCCACGCCCCGGGGGGTCATGGGTTTTCTCTATATGTTTATAGTGAAAACTTCAAAAATCTTCTCTTTTGAACTTACTTGGACTAGAGCTTAGATATTTGGCATGATTCATCGTCTAGTGGACCTCTACAATGACTGTTCAAATTATGGCCTTGGGGTCAAAATTGGCCCCGCCCCTGGGGGGGCATGGGTTTTCTCTATATGTTTATAGTAAAAAAAATCAAAAATCTCCTCTGAACTTACGTTGCTTAGAGCTTAGATATTTGGCATGATTCATCGTCTAGTTGACCTCTACAAAGTTTGTTCAAATTATGGCCCTGGGGTCAAAATTGGCCCCACCCCGGGGGGTCATGGGTATTTGCTATATGTTTATAGTTAAAACTTCAAAAATCTTCTCCTCTGAACTTACTTGGACTAGACCTTAGATATTTGGCATGATTCATGGTCTAGTGGACCTTTACAAAAATTGTTCAAATTATGGCCTTGGGGTCAAAATTGGCCACGCCCCGGGGGGTCATGGGTTTTCTCTATATGTTTATAGTGAAAACTTCAAAAATCTTCTCCTTTGAACTTACTTGGACTAGAGCTTAGATATTTGGCATGATTCATCGTCTAGTGGACCTATACAAAGACTGTTCAAATTATGGCCTTGGGGTCAAAATTGGCCCCGCCCCGGGGGGTCATGGGTATACTCGATATGTTTATAGTTAAAACTTCAAAAATCTTCTCCTCTTAACTTACTTGGACTAGAGCTTACATATTTGGCATGATTCATCGTCTAGTGGACCTCTACAAAGATTGTTCAAATTATGGCCCTGAGATCAAAATTGGCCCCGCCCCCTGGGGGGTCATGGGTTTTCTCTATATGGTTATAGTAAAAAAAATCAAAAATCTCCTCTGAACTTACGTTGCTTAGAGCTTAGATATTTGGCATGATTCATCGTCTAGTGGACCTCTACAAAGATTGTTCAAATTATGGCCTTGGGGTCAAAATTGGCCCCGCCCCGGGGGGTTAGGGTATTCTCTATAATTATGTTTATAGTTAAAACTTCAAAAATCTTTTCCTCTGAACTTACTTGGACTAGAGCTTAGATATTTGGAATGATTCATCGATTAGTGGACCTCTACAAAGATTGTTCAAATTATGGCCCTGAGATCAAAATTGGCCCTGCCCCCTGGGGGGTCATGGGTTTTCTCTATATGTTTATAGTGAAAACTTCAAAAATCATCTCCTCTGAACTTACGTGGCTAAGAGCTTAGATATTTGGCATGATTCATCGTCTAGTGGACCTCTACAAAGTTTGTTCAAATTATGGCCCTGGGGTCAAAATTGGCCACACCCTGGGGCTGATGGGTTTTCTCTATATGTGTTATAGTGAAAACTTAAAAAATCTGTGCAATATATGACAGGTGAGCAATTCAGGGCCATTTGGCCCTCTTGTTTTAAATCAAAATATTGCCTTCTGACGTAGCATTTATGACGCAATTTATCACGTGGTTTACACACACTGCAAACAGGAACTGATTCCCAACACTTTAGTTCTTCAAGCATTCTGTGCAACTCTCCAAACCTGCCCCAGGGTCTGAAGTAAAAAAAAAATGACCTCATAAATATTCTGCTTTGTGGCATGTTATTAAATGCTTGATCAACACATATCCACTGAATATTATATATATATCTTAAAATGTCTGACCTCATCAAATACAAAAGAATCAGTTACTACAATTCAAAAAAAGGATTTTGGTATTAATTTTCTGTCACATAGCTTAGACTTTAAAATTCTAATTAGCTCTTAAAACATGATTTAACATAAGTCATATATGCACTTGCCACTTGACCATTACAAGTTAAAAGGCCATAAATCACTGACTGTGTAAATCACTGATGGTGCAATCAATTGGAAACAAATGGAAATATTACTAGATTTTGATTGGATGCCTCCATTCAGAGTTTATTATATATCAGGATTTTGATCCAATCACATTGTGTGTTATACCTAATCTGATGACAAAACAATTTTTAGGCGGAGCTAAATTAGTCCCACCCAATCAAGAAAGGAACATTACTTTGAATTTGTGTCATTAAGAAACAAAACTCTTCCATATTTCTGTATATTTTCTAAGCATTCTCGTTCATTTAGGATGTCAAGTGTATAATCTTTGATCCCATTTCTAAATGTAAATAAAATCCCGTATTGCTGTTAGCATTTCTTATTACATCATCATATCATTTTATGTTTAAATAATTGCTTTGCTTATTTATTAGACTAGTTAAACAGACAGTGTTTCTGTAATGAATATGGAATTCTTTATAATTGGAGATTTTGGAAATGGAAATTTAAGGGGTTTGCTTTAAGAATGAAGGCAATGAAAAATAATACATTTTACATAAAAAAAGTTGTTAAAATTCAAATCTAAATCATACTCTTTACCTGAAAAAGATTTTATTTATTTATTTTTTTATTCTTGAAGTACAGATATATATATATGTCATATTTTCCATTTTAGAATTTTTAAAGAAAGTTGAAGAACTTGAGAAAAAGAAATTTTAGAAAGAAAATTTTCAGTCATATGATTAAGTGAATGTATCAGTTAGTCAGAGACCTAATGTTCTACTTTGCTTTGCAAATGCTTTGTCTTTTTAATTGTAGTGCAGTGAAAGTTGTGTTTCTTTTATGAATATATATGGTACTCTTTATAATAGGAGATTTTACTTAATCATACCCTCATTGAACAATTTCTTATAATATAAGGGAATGGTTTCTGGAGGAAAAATAATTAAAGTAATAGATTTTATAGTATCAAAAAGGCTATTGATTGAAAGTATTAAATTAAATCTTTATCAAACTCTTCACTTTGATAATAATTTAAAAATTGAATGATTCTAAAAATATCGAGCTATATGTAATAATTTAAACAAATTTGAAGAGCTTGAGAACCAGAAATTTACAACTTTTAATATTTAGTGTAGCATCTTTTCTGTACTAGGTAGTGTCAAGGTTTTTCCTGCAGTCCTACTGTGGGGACATTTAAAAGTGTCTGACAAGTTTATGATATACACAGAATGGTGTCACTGTTTCCCACAAGGATCATAAAAACAATTAAAAGGCCTTTTTTCAAAGAACGAAGTCATTCAATACATAGGAAAAGCAATAAATAAGGCCATTTCATAGTAACTTAAATTTAGACTTAGAAAAAGAAAACTTACAAGTATGGTGGTGCCTAGAATTATGCTATTTAAATGACTTATCAGTATGTGGAAAATGCAGCTATTATAATTTCAACAACTTTAAGGTTTAAATGACAGTATATTAATTATAAATTATTATTCACAAGTAGTTTTAAGGTCAATATGTTTTAAATTTTATTGGGACTTTCCTTAGTGGCGGTGGGGGACAATATTGTGCGAGTGTTCTTCAGGGTTGGAGCTGTGGAGGATGGTATATTAACGTTGACACACTTTAATAATTGTTGACACTCAAATAGGATTATCAAATATATATTTTGATATTTAAAATATCCAATCAAGTTCCATTTCTTGAAACACATATATGATATGTAAACGTGAATTAATCGCCAAATTATAATAAATTAAAGCTGCACTCTCACAGATTTACCAATATTACAACTGTTTTTTTATTTTTGTCTTGGAAAAAGCAAATTTTTGGTAAATATAGATCTGCAAATCAATGATTGAAGATTGCTGACAAAAGCTAACATCAAAGATTGGCATATTTCGGTCAGAAATTAATAATTAATGACTTAAGCCTTACTAACGATTTAAGAAAACTGCATAAAACATTAATATATATGTGTGGCATGTTAGTATTAAAAGTTTAGCAACTAAAAAAGAACACAAGTCATGCATTCAGTGACATATAAAACAATAAAATTGTATTGTTCAGAATTTAAGATATAAAGAAGAATTAATGTACATTTTTATTTATTTTTAATTCAATATACATAAATCACAGACCTATAAACCATAGTTTATAGGTCCATGACAATATATCATTGAAGGCTACTGACCCTGATCAAATTTTGATAAGAAATTTTTCAGTAGCAACTCTCTGACTGTTATCTTTGCCTTCATCTAAAAGCACCAAGTATTGTCATGGTAACTGTCTTTACTGTGTATAATTAAGATCTTAGTTGGTCATTTTCCTACTGATATTTATCAAATATAGTCAATTTGCCTGCTAATAGTTTAAATGATCTTATTGACAAAATAAATTGGAATGGTTGAAAAAAGCATATCATTAAAATTTGCTGTTGGAATATATTCTGTGGAATAAATAATAGAATTATATAGAGATATATATAGTTACTTTAAATAAGTTTTGTTTTTAACTAAATTACATAAAAAAATGAATTGAACTGTTGTTTTTTCACACAAAAAATATTTGTTCATTCCTGGATCTTTTGATGAAAAAAATATGTTTTAGATCACCTGCATCATTGTCATAAAAAAACATTAGCCTATTCAGATCACTAAAACTCAAAACATGTTCAAGAAGTGAAAGCCCAAAATTGGCAAATACTGAGACAAATGAACTTGGTTTTGTTATATATCAGTGTGTGTATATCACATGATATGTGCAGTCACAAATGCTGCAACAGTAGGCAATATTCCTTTGAATGACTTAAAAGTTAAAACAGAAGACAACTTTTATTTTTCTTCACCATTTTGAATTAACTAAAGAACAGACTATACAGCTGCAAAGAGCCCTGTATTTGTTTTCTTACCGGTGTTGATAAGATGATTACTTTTCTCAAACACTTTAAAGCTGCACTCTCACGGATTTACCATTTTGACAAATCTTTTATTTTTTTGTCTTTGAATGAGCCAATTTTTGCCAAAATATCTGCTATAAGTGATATAAGACTGCTGACATAAGATCTGACTAAACTAATTTTAATGGCATAAAGCATTACTAACAGTTTAAGAAAAATGCACAAGTATCCATTTTTTAAATTAAAATTGGTGATCTGATTTTTTGTCAGCACTCTTATATCACTGGTTTCCATTCATTTTCGCATAAAGTGGCTCATTCCAAGATAATTTTTTTTTTTTTTTAAAACGATCAATCTGTGAGAGTGCAGCTTTAATATACCTGTAAAGACTTGTCATAGTGTGCCAAGAAACTAAACTCTCAATCAAACTTTGGTAAAAGATCAAATGCGGGGCTCTGTGTGTGCGGCATAGACTGTGCTAATTTTTATTTAATATGATGAAGAGCTAGTTAAGTTATCTTCATATGAAGCAAAAAAAATGTTTCAATACCCTGTATGAATTTTCTTCACCGGATATTGATTCATAAAAAAACTTGCTGTAGGGTGCGGAGCTACTTTTCGCTATATGTCTAAATGGAAAAATCTTCTCCTCAGATCCTGCTGGCCTGTTTTCAAAATAATGTCACAGAAATGTTCCTAAGGTTACCATCTGTCAAATTCCTTTACCATATGGTGATCCATAAAAAATATGGTTTCAGAAGGGGGGGATTAGTGGGTGTGGTAGTGGATCTTCACCAAAAGTGTTCAAATATCCCTAAAGTGAAATATAGCCCTGAGTTATTTACCCCATAAAGTAGTAGTCTTACACATTTATTTGTTCATGTTCTGTCAACAACTATGCCGTGTTATTTCAATTTTTATATAAATTATATTGTATTATGAAATATCATTGATAATATAATTATGTAGGATTTGAAAAAAACAACAACTGCATACTGTTATAAATAAAATATGTATATTTTACCAATATATTATCGATGTTGGCCTGTCCAATTTGTATTTTTCCGAGAGTCAATTTTGTTCCCCAATGGGCAAGGCACAAACGGTGAAAATAATTCCAATAAAAGTCACTAATTATTATTATTGTTATTATTATTAATAAACTACTACTGTTTCAGGAGATAAACAGAAACACAGAGGTGCTATACTTTCTGATGGAAAAGACAACAAAAGCATCTCCCATCATTTTGGCGTGGCTCAGATCAAGAGGAGAAATTTAAAAAAGGTAATAACTGAGCAACTAAGAACATGCAAGTTGCACTGGTTAGAGTGTAAGACCCATCTCGCTTCATGAGAATTGATAATCATCAATGTATTAAATCAAGAAATTGAATGTAAGTGTCTTGTCTTTTGCAGTGTTTTTGAAATAGAATTTATTAAAAAAAAAAACTAAATTATTTTTTAATATGATTGTGAATGTGTGATGTTTTCTTCTGATCATTCTCTCTCAAAACCAGATATAGCAAACATATTTCAAGTTGTAGATTTTTTTGTTTTACTTGTAAATATAGTTCTGAGGTTGTATTTTAGGCAAAGTCTTTTTATTCTGCTCAATACAAACTTATTTTGTAAGAATTATGGCCCTTTGTAATTTTTAAACAAATACATTTTTTGTTTATGTTTTTGTAAGCCCATTATAAAGGGACATTTAATATTTTCACCAGCTGCATTATAAAGTCAGACCGAAAGTGTCCAGTAAGTGTTCAAACAATAACTAATTTAGAATCCTTTCTCAAATCAGGTGAGCAATATATATAGGGCCATCTCTGTGTTTGTCTGACAAAAAAACAATAATCAATATTTGAGTTAAATTGACAAATATTGTTGTAAAATGTTTTGTGAAGACATACAATTGGATTACTTTTGGGTTAATAGGATTATGGTTTCTGCACATAAAAATATTTAGAATAATATTTGGGTCAGTCGGTTCATGTTCAATATTACTGATAGTATAAGTGGAAGCAGTGACTTAAAATAAATTACCAAACAGTTTATGCTCAATTGCTTTGAGTTAACATACAAGATATGACACTTGGAATACTAGATCTTGGTGGCATAAATAAAAGACCTTATTTTGTCACATTAACTTGTAATCAAGCACTAACTTCCTCTAAATTCTCTTCAGGTGATGGTTGGGCACAAACAAGAAGACATAGATCACAGGCGTATAGCATATGAGTAGACAGGAGTTTCACACTCTGCCAGACTTACTTCCTCAGACGAGCAGATTTAGGCTTCTCAAGATCACGCACTGCACACTAAGACATAGTCTTTGACTACAACAAGGCCTTAGGGGATGAAAGTACAGAGACCTGTCCAATTGAAATCAATTCTGTGCTGCGTCATTTCTTTATTCTAGAGGTTGATGGACATGATTTATGGCATCAAGTGTGCAGTTTGTCAACTAACTATCAACACAGCAGTCTTGTTCACCAGCTGTGCAACTTGAGCTTTTAGCTTTATTGCTTGAAGCCACTGTATAAGAGGAGGGAAGGTGCAGACTCATCAAAAAGTCTCAAAGTTGAAACTAGGAAAAGAAGTTTGTCAAGAGTGTGAATATTTGCTTTGAAAACAATTGTGACAATGATTTGGTTTCCTTTGAAACTTGATACATACTATGTGTATGTTGAATGAATTGAGATGCTTAAATAAAGAACCACTATTCAAATATCAGGAAACTGCATTTTTCATACTAAATTGGTAAATGATGTCACCATTTCCTGTATGTATTTAGATAAGATATGTTTCCACAATTAATATTTTTAGGGACTATTTCTCAACGTAATGAAATAGATTAAGCGTTATATGAGCTTAATATGTGTTTTCTGTTTCCTTAAAATTGATGAAAAATTGTCAGAAGGTAATGAGACCAGTATCCATTACTGCAATCATACAATAAAAAATACAGGGACAAGCCCACTGCTCATATAATATGATTAAACCTTGTTTAGGGGCATGAGGCAAACAGAGTTACTTTCAAATGTTAAAGATGCACTCTCACACTTTGGATGTTTTGACAACTGTTTTCATTTTTATACCCCCCAAAACAAAGTTTGGGGGGGGGTATACTGGAATCGGGTTGTCCGTCTGTCTGTCTGTCTGTCCGTCTGTCCGTCCGTTTTTTTTTTGTCCGGGATTCATCTTTGTCGCTATTGAACAAATCTTTTTCAAACTTTCAAATATTAATGACCATGATGTAAACCTGTGCCTCCGTGGATTTGGTCAGAGTCGCATGATCCTGAGTGGAGTTGTGGCCCCTTAATGAGTTAAATTGGGCAAAATTAGCTTTGTCCAGGATTCTTCTTTGAAGCTATTGAGCAAATCTTTTTCAAACTTTCAAATATTAATGGCCATGATGTAAACTTTTGCCTCCATGAATTTGGTGGGAGTCACATGATCCTGAGTGGAGTTGTGGCCCCTTAATGAGTTAAATTGGGTAAAATTAGTTTTGTTCGTCCTACTCCTTCGTCATTTTTGAATGAATCTTTTTCAAACTTTTAGCCATGGTGAGAACATTTGCCCCTGTGATTGTGGTTGGAATCACATGATCATGTCTCCAATTATGGCCCCTGAATAAGTTAAAATAGGCAAAAATTATACAGCTTTGTCTAGCCTAATCCTTGGTCATTTTTTCTCATTTTTTCTACAAATCTTTTTCAAACTTTCAGATGTCAATGACCATGATATGAACTGTTGAATATGTGATTTGGTGCACCTGTATTAATCAGAATGTTTGCATGCCTTAAAAAGACCTTTAATTGATTTTGTCCTTAAAAAGACCATCAAAAGTCCTGAAGTTAGGTGCATACAGGCCTTAAATTTGTTACAATATTCGCTTTGGTGGCCTACTCCTTTGTACTGCAACAGGCTCCTGGAGGGGATAAGTGTGGACACAGTACCAACATACTATAGTGACCATTTTGTGATCTCAGCTGCAGTGCCATGGCAGTCCCTGATTCAGTAATAGGTATTCTAAATAAACTAAATAAATGTATTGCCTTGTGCTTTCTTATGATACCATAACTAAGGCCAGGGCAAACAACCTAGACAGGGAAGGATTGGGGGGTATTCGTTAGCCTTTGGCTTACAGTTCTAGTTAGCTCTACTGGCCAAAGGCCCATGTATGCCTAGTTTATGGGCCTTGATAGTATACAAAAATCAGTGTGTCAGTAGGCAATTGCTCGTTAACATGATACAGCCTTTTTGATTGTATCTCAATGAAACTTGTACAGTATCTACATATCCATATGAGCTCGGTTCCTTTCGAAAACCAGCCAGATCCGCCCATGCATGCCAAGATTATGGGCCTTGATAATAAAAAAAAATAGTGTGTCAGTAAACAATTGCTATGTAACACGATACAGTCTTCAGTTTTGATTGTATCTTGATGAAACTTGTCCAGTATATCCATTAGAGCTCAGTTCCTTTCAAAAACCTGATCTGCCCATGTTTCCTGGATTATTGGCCTTGAAATTATTAGATGATGGGCCTTGATAGTATAAAAAATGCTATTTTGTAATAAATGCTTGCGAATATGATACAGTCTTCAGTTTTGAGTATTCAGATACCCATAAGGGGTTGGTTCTTTTCGAAAACAGTGATGTTGACCACACAAACCCAGCCAGTAGAGCATAGGCCCTTTTGGGCCTCTTGTTTGTTTTGGATTGGTACCATCCAGTCTTTGCGAAAAATGCATGGAAACCAGTAATATAAGACTACTGACAAAAAATTCAATTGCAGACTTTTTTATTTAAGTTAAAACATTGATGTTTTATGCACTTTTCTTAAACCGTTAGTAACATTAATCTTCGAAGGAAATATGAAATCTGGGATTTGATGTTTTGTCAGCAATCTTTTACCATTGGTTTGCTGATATTTACGCAAAAATTTGCTCATTCCAAGACAAAACAAAAGTTGTTAAAACGGTATATCTGTGAGAATGCAGCTCTAAATGTTTTGGCAAACATGTTTTTGATTTGGCAGCACAATCAATCTTGAACATTGCTTGATTTTACTGCTGTATTAGAAATTACAGGGGTAATGGGGGATTTTTTTTAGTGTTTTTATTGCTTTTTGTGATTCATACAGTCATACTTCATTCCCCAGGGCACAACTTACAAATAGACAGAACAGGAAAATGGTCATTCTAAAAGGTCAAGGACAATGCAAGTTGAACAATCATATTGTTCATGGCTTGTATTTTTGGTATATTTTGTTGCATATATGCTATAAAAAAGTTGAAAGTTAAAAATAACTTCATAGTTGAAATGATGGCTTTGAATGGTTTTGTCAGTTGAGAAACAGCACTATTAAGAAATATGTTAATGGTACTTTATTATTTTAATCAATTTTAGATATTTGTATGAAAATTATTATCTTATTTTGTACATGAGACCTTTTAAACAGTTATTTATAATTTAACAATGTGTAAATGATCAAAACTTAAAGCTGCACTTTCACAGATTGTCATTTTAGACACTTTAAAATTTTTGTCTCAAAAGCTGATTTGGTTATCATTCCTTTAATTCAGTCATATTAGATAATTCACAATAGAACCAATCAAAAATGTTTGGTAAGACTGCCGAAAAGTTCATTTACATTAAATTGTTCGTAATGCTACTATACCCATAAAACATCATTTTAGCCATAAATATGACAAAATGCAATCTGATCTTATTTCAGAAGTCTTATATCATTTAAAATTGGGTCTATGCAAAAAATGGTCTATTTATAGACCAACAATAAAAGAGTGCCGGTAGTCAAAACGATCAATTAGTGAGATTGCAGCTTTAAATACACCTTTTTAAGTCCGCTGTAAAATTCCAATGGTTTGCCTCAATCTTTAAAGCTAGCATACTGTTTAATTGACAGCCATACTTTTTGTTTAAAAGTATCATGATATGTTTGTACAATGTGTTTATATAATTCATTAAACAAATTTGTTTATCTTGTAATTTGTTTTCTATTATTTAAATGACCCAGACGAAAATTGGGAACGTCAGTGCTAGTTCTTTTACTGCTAATATTCAATGAAGTTTCTATTGGTGTAGCAGCAAGGAGGTGTTACATTAAGGATGCATCATATAAACCAAATTATACATTCATATGCACAACATATAGGCGTGTAGCCACCTATACGTGAATACGCGGCTGAAAAAAACATGGTTCTGAAAAAAAAACACTGAAGTAGCAGTATGCGAACTTGACTACATGATCCAAAAACTGGTTATTTTCCAGAATGCACTAGATTGCACCATGGTTTTCAAAATTTTCTGAGGGGGGCATGCCCCCGAACCCCCCAGCACATTTATGAATCCACACGAATAGAGGGGTAGCTACGCCCCTGACATTATTGAAACCACAATGTGGCTAAACAACACTTGTATGATTATCCTACGCAGTGATCTCCCATGGAAAATGCAATCGTCAAAGAATCTAAAGGGGATGTTTATATGGACTAGATTTGAAATACACCAAGTGTTTAAAAATGTTGATTTCAGTCACGAAGAGAATCAACCATACTCCTCACTTGTTGGAGTAAGATGAAAAGTCCACTTACCGCGGGAAAGAAAGTACATTTAAAATATTCATTTGATTCAATTGACTTTATCTTTTTATAAATATGTTGCAATACATAAAATACGTTATTTTTTTTTATAATTGTTCACCCATGTTGAATTTTATTTGGCAAATTTATTAGAGATTTATATATTAAGAAACTCAGTTTTTTAGTATGTGAATGGTTTGGACCGGCTTCCTCAGCCGCTAAAGGGATATGTTTATGACATACTTTTTAAAATCTTTCTCACTTGAGTATTTGAGTGAATTTAAGTGAAGCGTACAGGGTTTTGAAAATGCATCTTTTACTTGGATTTTATAGCTTGTTATTACGAAATAAAGTATTGTGAATCAAACTAAGTGTTAAAGCTAAGCTATTGATGGCTGGAACCCTAAATGTTGATATGTGCTAAAATATATAGTCTTTGAAGTCCAAAATTTTGAAATGCGTTACAAACACGATTCAACAAAAGGCTGTTGCACAATCAATTGATTGACATAATCTTCGAGTATGTGTTATCTGCACCGGCATGGGCTTGCTCCCATCTTTTTTTAAAAATGCAATTGAAGTATAAAAGAAAATCAACCTGGTTGCTATTATTTCTGCAAATTCAGTACCAAGGAGTAAAATAAATATAAGTGTTCAGATGCATTACGAGAAAAAAATATGTCTGGTGTTAAAACATGAGAGAGTCTCTTTAAACAGAAAAGTTTTGGCAGATAGTCAGTCAGATGATCATAATTGTATAAATAATAGCTTTTAAACGTCGTCATTCCTGTTCATCAGAGGTCGGATGATAAATATAATGCATAGCATCATCGCACTGGAGTACGAGAACGTTGTATACAGAGTATGTTTAAACTGAACATGCGTCTGTTTATTTCGATGTCCTAAAACGTTTAAACTGTTTAAAGGAACTATAACATTATGAAACAACAATTCTGATTACAGAAACTCATTGGCTCAATCTTTCCACATCCGCCCCTCCTTCAGAACAGAAATTGAATGGCTTAAAATGTTGGGCCGGGGTAGGTGTACTCCTCTAATTTATAGTCCGAAATAGGGCATTTTTATCTTAATATTGTATTTTCCCCGATATTGACTAAGAATGTATAAACGGACGACTGACCCCCCCCCCCCCCCCCCCACTGAATCTGCAATTGAGTACATGCATTAATACCGTCTCCGTAGCCTATTGGTTAAGGCGTAGCCTATTGAAGTCGTAGTCGTGGGTTCATTCCATGGTCCATTTAGCTCGATCCCTTTGCCGCGTGATGCCTGCCTCTCGGTACTTTAAGGATGAAAGTGGTTTAGTGGTGTAGGTTTCTGCTTCTTACCCATGACTATGTGGGTTCGATCCCTACCAGGGCTACTATCTCATGGATGGCCTCTCAAAAATGACACAGTAACAGTTTCTAGCCAGGAAACGGACTAGAGAGTGATTTTATCAGCTAATCACCTTTAGCAAAATCGAGCTTGTTTATTTTAGTTAGATTTAACCAATGAAAGTTGTACCCCTTCATCGGTGCTTTGAAAAATAATTAAAGGACCCTGTTTGAAGCAAGTGCTTGCGCTTTCACGGGTAATCCTTGACCGAGTGGTCTTAAGGAATACATTCAGTGTTCTCTAACCTTAAAGTCGATTAAAATTTCAATATTATAACCAAGTACCACCAGGAAGTATCTTTGGAAAATGCAAAATTAAGCAAACAGTTTGATTTTTTAGATTTATTAGTGAAATATATGCATTTTGATAAAACAGTTTTCTGAAAAGGAATAATAAAACTACACATCTGACGCAGTTGTGTGGCAGAAATGCCGTTTTGACTATACCAGATCTAGGTGAAGAGACGCATGCCATCAGAGACCGGTAGAGGAGCAAGCGCCCGAGAGAGTGAGAGAACATTCAGACTTCCGCCGTGCTCCATGCAAGATACATGCAGAAGCTGCTGTGCTGAAGAACATCATCTTGAGTCCTGTGGGGCTTATGTAAGTAGTAGTTCTTACAACAGTTGTATATAATAAAACTGCTTTAGATTACACACAAGTTGAAAATGCCGATGGTATACGCGAAATCAGGTAACAACTAACATCTTGCATTTGTTATTTTCTTGAATATTCTATCAATAGAGGAATTTCCGATTACGCAATAATCGGAAGTCGGCCATCTTGGAGGCACTTGCGCAATAACGCTTCCGCATAGATACAGTACAGTGCACAAATACAATACCACAGCTGTCAATTGGTAAACATCCTACGGCAAAATGGTGATTAAATGTGCTGTTTTGGGCTGTTCAAATAGGAAAGATCGTGAAAAGGACTTTAAATACTATAGATTGCCTGCAATTGTCAGCAATCAGGGTGAAGAGTGTGAGAAACTGTCTAGCGAGCGGAGACGTGAATGGTTGGCTAACATGAACCAGTGTTTTAAAAACAAAAACTTGGATAACGTGAGGATTTGTTCAGAGCATTTTGTCAGTGGTATGTACAGAAAATAATTATTGTAAGAATCTTATCAGATAAACGTTTTTAATGACTGTATTACTAGATTGTTTTCAAACTAAAATGAAGCTTCACTAGCCAACCAAAATTATTGTTTTACACAGAAGCATACCAGAAATCCATTAGATTTATCCGAAAGAAATTCTATTTATGTTATTTATTTTTTCTAATTGAAGGAAAGAAGGCAGATCTGTATGACAGAACCAACCCAGACTGGTGTCCCACTCTGTGGCTTGGAGGATCCAACCCTGAACCAGTTGTCTCAACACCACTGCACAGTGCCACACCACATGTAGATAGGTATAAGCGAGTCCAGGAGAGGTCTAAGCGTAAACGCCTTGAGCTAATACAGAACGATGAAGAAAGCACGTTTGAATCAAGTGATTCAGGATGTGAAGGTGTTGCTTCTCAAACAGACATGGATGGTATCTTCATTAATTCAATGGACAGTGAAATTCGAAGATTGCGCGAAGAGAACTTAAAGTTGAAAAAGGACAATGTTGTTTGTTTGTCAAAGGAAGACTTTGAAGGCAATTGCGAGAAAGTGAAGCATCTTACAGGACTATCCACATTTGCCTTACTGATGACACTGTTTAGTTACCTAGAACCACATTTACAGCCTTCAGGTGTGCTTGACCAGTTTAGAATGATGATTTTAACACTAATGAGACTAAGACTTAATTTGTCTGTGTTATTTTTATCATATGAGTTTGGAATTTCTCAGTCATCTGTTTCCAGGATATTCAGCAGTGTTATTGACACAATGTTTGCTAGAATGAAACCATTCATACACTGGCCTGAAAGAGAAACACTGCAAAAAACAATGCCAATGCAGTTTAGAAAACATTTTGGCAAGCGGTGTTGTGTCATAATAGACTGTTTCGAGGTTTTCATCGAAAGGCCGTCCAACCTAAAAGCCCGCGCCGAGACCTGGTCATCGTACAAACACCACAACACTATCAAATTTCTAATTGGGATTACTCCCCAAGGAACAGTGTCCTTTATATCTAGAGGTTGGGGTGGTAGAGTGAGTGACAAATATATCACAGAACATTCCGGCTTTTTAAATAATATAGTTCCAGGTGATTTGATATTGGCAGACAGGGGATTTGACATTCGTGACAGTGTGGGCACTTTATGTGCACAGGTTAATATTCCTGCATTCACCAAAGGACGCAATCAGCTTTCACCAACAGATGTAGAGACCACAAGGAACATAGCAAACGTTCGCATTCATGTTGAACGTGTTATTGGAACTGTGCGGCAGAAATACTCATTTCTTAACGGAACTATTCCAATCCGCTTCCTAATGACAAAAGACAGCGATTTTACAGTGATTGACAAAATTGCTCATGTTTGCTGTTCACTTGTGAATTTGAATGATTCCGTTGTAGATTTTAATTAAGTGTTTCATCTTTGTTTAGTTTCTGTACATACATAATGTTATTAACGTTATTATATTGCCCACTGTTTGGGTAGTTATTCTACACATGCTTTCTGATATAAAAACTACTGATATGCATATGTTCAGCTTTTGTTTTTTTCCCAATTCTGTACTCACCATGAGGTGACCATTAACCATGAGGTTACCATTGACCATGAGGTGATCATTGACATTTAGGTGACCTTTAACCATCGGGTAATCATTGACCATTTGGTAACCATAGACTTAATGACTATGAGGTGACTATTGACTGTGAGGTAACCATTGACCATGAGGAGACCATTAACCATGAGGTAACCATTGACCATGAGGTGATCAATGACCTTTAGGTGACCTTTAACCATGAGGTAATTATTGACCATTAAGTAACCATTGACTATGAGATGACCATTGACCGTGAGGAGACCATTATGCAGTTACCATTAACTATGAGGTGACCATTGACCATAAGGTTACCATCAACCATAATAGTGACCATTAACAAGTAATGAGTACGGTATGCGTGTTTGGTTAGACCCGCTATTAAAAGCATCTCATTTAAATCCATTGGATTTAGCAAGAACAACATAAACAACTGGCTTAGTTATCATTTATAGGCAGTCTAGAAAAATAGAAATAAAGTAAACATATATTTACATGAATACAACAAGTTCTTATTATGTAAGTTAAAGTCACAATTAGAATTATAATAATATGTACATGTAGTGTTCAATACAAGTCAAAAGTACATAGTCCCTTCTAATTCTATGGTCTGTTTTAATTTAACCGCTTTCGTTTGAAACATGGTAACTTTCTGCAATCGGGACAATACCATTTACCCTTTGGGGCATTTTCAATGTTAACACATCTATAGTGAAACCACTCTATCTCACAGGCTTCATTGTCACACCCAATCATTTTTCCATGTTCCACTTGGCCACAATAGCAATAGACTTCTTCCGTGTTGTCTTGTTTGTCTGTGCATTTTTTCAAAGGCAGACTGTTCTGACTGGCAGTGATATTTTCTACAGACTGAAGTATTCCGACTGAATTTGCTGTTGGCAACCTAGTGTAAAATTTTCCAACAAGTTCTGGAAGAACTGCAGCATACATGATGTCTTTTGCACTGGCACAAATCTTGTCCCACAATTCGATGTTGAACATGATAGCTTCTACATGCAGGTCGTTTGCTGTCCACACAACAAAGTATCCTACTTCATGTTTTGTAACACCAAGTTGTGTTTGGACTTGATATTGATACTTGTGTTCCGGTTTGAGTTCAAGCTCGCCATCTCTTCTCTGTAAGCAGTCAACAGTGTCCTCATTAATATCTTCGTAGCGAGCATTGAATGGGCACTTAACCTCAACACATGCCGGTCCACAGCAGTCACAAATAAATATTCCATCAGGTGAAGCACCAATGAATGGAACATCCTGGCTGATTACAAATCCACTGTTCTGTAGCCTTAAATTAATTAGCAATTATATGATGACATGTATATATCCCAACTTTTTTTTAACCCAGCAGCTGTAATACTGTGGAAATCTCCAACTGGTGATTTCTCCAACTTCTGTGTTCTCCAACTTCTGTATTCTCCAATTGGTGAATTTTATCAATAGAAATTGACTGTGGAATTCTCCAATTGGAAATTTCTCCAATTGGAGAACCGTTTTTACAAAATCATAATTTTTGATTTTTTTTTAGATTTTAATAAAGTTAACAACTCTAGTACTCAAAACATAAATAGAAATGTAATTTTCTGTTCCAAATTGTAATATTTGATTTTTTTCAAATTGCTGATTTTTCCCCCCGTTTCGGCTCATATGGAAAATTCTCCAATTGGAGTTTGCCAAAACCCCGCGGGGGACCTAAAATCCAATTGGTGGCCAACGGGAGAAATCAATTTTGGAATTAAAATTTTCATATTTCTTAAAACTTTTTTTTGAATTTTACTTAAAATATTTCTAATTTAATGGACAAACTTTCTATGTGTCGCTTTTGAAGTTGATATCTAAGATAATAAAAAAACTAAGTTTGCAAGTAAACCGGATTTGCAAACTTATACCGGATGCTGTTAAGGAAGATTTAACACAGCCACCAATAATCACAATATGACCAAGTATTTAACTTTATGCAAACCGACTCATTCGTCTATATCTTGCCAGAGATGACTCAGTAGTTACGACTGGATTAACTAGGAAGTGTTTGTATTCTGTTTAATGCCGGCCAGTTCACGCTCCAATTGAATGATGTACATATTACCTATGAAATGTAAGTATTTACTTATTTGTTAAGATATATCAAAGTAATGCTATGTTGGTAGTTCAATTCCGTTAATATGGAAACTGTTACCAAATGTATAATTTGTATCTTCTTATAAACCCCTGGTGTCCGTTATGAAATTGGACAAATGCACAATAAATAATGGCTGCACAAGTCAAACATTCCTTAGCGCTTTGTAAAATATATGTAAGTCTAAGCTAATTATGGAAAGACAGAGGGCTCACATTTTTTAAACTGTGTGTTAATAATTTTAAAGCTGCACTCTCACAGATTGAACGTTTTGACAACATTTTTATTTTTCCTCTTGGAACGAGCCATTTTTGCGAAAAAACATAGAAACCAGTTGACTGCTGACAAAAATAGGTGGCAGATTTTTAATAAGTTCAAAAAATATTTGTTTGTGCATTTTTCATAAACCGTTAGTAACGGTTTAAGCCATAAAACATTTAATTTTCGAACGGAAATATGAAAATCTACGATCTGATTTATTGTCAGCAATCTTAAATCATTGGTTTGCAGAAATTTATGCAAAACTCTGCCCTATCAAAGACAAAAAGTTGTATATATGTTATATCTGCAGCTTAATTTATTACCGCTGGAGGATATTTCTTTGTGCAAAAACAGTGTTTTCAGCCTCTGAAAACTTTAATGCTAAATTGTTTGATGTAACAACTTAATAGAACATTTCTAAACACATTTTAGAGAATCGTTATACCTCGTAGTTGCAAACGTTAATCTATATACATTTTGTAGTTGAAATCCATTTCCTGATTTGGGAAACTTTATTTGGACTTCCTGTTATTTCCTTGTTTTAATTATGTTATCTAAAATGACTGTATGTTGCAATTTCAATTCATGTGAGTAATATTCAATTGGAAGTTTGCTTTGTAGGACCTTATTATTCCCAGATCATATTCTTCACAGACCTGCGAAAAAGTAGGATTTTATTTTTTCACAGTTTTAAACGGTGACATATATGATTGACCAAATGGTGGTAAACGAGGGAATCATATTCTTCACAGATATTGTCAATTACATTATGGTTTAAAAAATTGATAATAAGAATGCTATAATAAAAAATAACACTACTACTCCTACTACCACTACCACTGCCACTACTACTACAACAACTGATACTACTACTACTACTTCTACTACTACCACCACCACCACCACCACCACCACATTAATGAACAACTTAAGTTCTAGTTGAAACAATTACCTTCTCTACGCCATTTAATAACAAAATGTTACGCCAACACAATTCACAACCAATGCCATCTACCACTACTACGCATACACCTACTACTACGGTGACAGCAAGAACTAATCCGTACTATTCCTACTTGTTCCACCAATACCCGTACAGCAACAACATAAAATAGCAAGAACAACAAAGTCAAGAAACTATCTATATTCCATACGCCACTGCGCCGACAACTGCAGCCAAGTAGAGAATTAACAACAACAACAACAACAAAAACGAAAACAACATCAACGTAATCAACGATTCTTTTATAACTAGAATATAAGCGCATACATGTATATCAACAAAATATATCTGCAATACTGACAATAGCAATCTGTGACAAATGTGACTCAGTTGTAAAAATTGCTTTTTTGTTAAAAAAAAATCATGATGTTTCAGTCCGCTTGTTTATTCTGCTTGTGAAATATGAATCAGCATCATCGACACTACAACCACAAAATAATCACCATTACCAACACCACCACCAGACATCTTAATGACTACTATCACACACCACCACCATAAACATTTATCAGCTTTACCAACACCACCACCAGAAATATGAATCAGTAATATCAACACCATTACCAGAAATATGAATCAGTGTTTTCAACAACACCACCGGAATCATGAATCAGTGTTATTAACACCACCACCAGATATGTGAATCAGTATTATCAACAACACCACCAGAAATATTAATCAGCATTACCAACACCACCACCAGAAATATGAATCAGCATTACTAACGTCACCACCAAAAATATAAATCAGCATTTCCGATATTACCACCAGAAATATTAATCAGAATTACCAACACCACCATCAGAAATATGAATCAGTGTTATCAACAACACCACCAGCAATATGAAAAAGTATTATCAACACCACCACCAGAAATATTATTCAGCATTACCAACACCACCACCAGAAATATGAAGCAGTATAATCAACACCACCACAAGATATATTATTCAGCATTACCAACACCACCACCAGAAATATTATTCAGTTTAATCAACACCAACTCCAGACACTTTAATGACCATTATCAACACCACCACCAGATATGTGAATCAGTATTATCAACAACACCACCAGAAATATTAATCAGCATATCCAACACAACCACCAGAAATATGAATCAGCAATACCAACACCACCATCAGAAATATGAATCAGCATTACCAACACCACCACCAGAAATTTAAATCAGAATTACTAACGCCACCACCAGAAATATTAATCAGCATTACTAACGCCACACCTAGAAATATAATTCAGCATTACAAACACCAACACCAGAAATATGAATCAGCATTACTAACGTCACCCCCAGAAATATTAATCAGCATTACCAACATCACCACCAGAAATATGAATCACCATTACCAACACCACCACCAGAAATATTAATCAGCATTCATGACATAACCACCAGAAATAATAATCAGTATTACCAACACCACCATCAGAAATATGAATCAGTGTTATCAACAACACCACCAGCAATATGAAAAAGTATAATCAACCTCACCACCAGAAATATTAATCATCATAATATACACCACCACCAGAAATATGAAACACCATTACCAACACCACCACCAGAAATGTGAATCACCATTACCAACACCAACACCAGAAATATGAATCACCATTACCAACACTAACACCAGGAATATGAATCAGTATGATCAACTTAACCACAAGAAATATTATTCAGCATTACCAACACCACCACCAGAAATATTATTCAGTTTAATCAACACCAACTCCAGGAGCATTAATCACCATTACCAACACCATTACCAGAAATATGAATCAGTGTTATCAACACCACCACCAGCTATGTTAATCACAATTATCAACACCACCACCAGAAATATACATCAGTATTATCAACACCACCACCATAAATATTTATCAGAATTATCAACACCACTACCAGAAATATGAATCAATGTTATCAACACCACCACCAGAAATATGAAAAAGTATAATCAACACCACCACCAGAAATATGAATAACCATTACCAACACCACCACCAGAAATATGAATTACCATTATCAACACCATCACCAGAAATATAAATAACCATTATCAACACCAGAAATATAAATCGATGTTAGCAACACCACCACCAGAAATATGAATCAGTATAATCAACACCACCACCAGAAATATGTGTTTGTATTATCAACACCACCACCAGAAATATGAATCAGTGTTATCAACACCACCACTAGAAACATTAATCAGCTTAATCAACACCATCACCAGAACTGTGAATCACCATTAACATTACCAACACCACCACCAGAAATATGAATCACCATTACCAACACCACCACCAGAAATATGAATCAGCATTATCAACACCAACACCAGAATCATGAATTAGTGTTATCAACACCATAACCAGAAATATGATTCAGCGTTATCAACACCACCACCAGAATTATGAATCAGTGTTATCAACACCCAAACCAGAAATATGAATCACCGTTATCAACACCATAACCAGAAATATGAATCAGCGTTATCAACACCATAACCAGAAATATGAATCAATTTTATCAACACCACCACAAGAAATATGAATCAGTATAATCAACACCACCACTAGAAATATTTATCAGTATAATCAACACCACCACCAGAAATATGAATCAGTATTATCAACACCACCACCAGAAATATTATTCAGCATTACCAACACCACCACCAGAAATATAAATCAGCATTATCAACACCAACACCAGACATATTAATCACCTTTATCAACACCACCACCAGACACATTTATCACAATTATCAAAACAATCAACAGAAATATTCAGCATTACCAACACCAACACCAGAAATATAAATCAGCATTATCAACACCAACATCAGACATATTATTCACCTTTATCAACACCACCACCAGACACATTTATCACAATTATCAAAACAATCAACAGAAATATTCAGCATTACCAACACCACCACCAGAAATATGAATCAGCATTATCAACACCAACATCAGACATATTATTCACCTTTATCAACACCACCACCAGACACATTTATCACAATTTTCAAAACTATCAACCGAAACATTAATCACCTTTATCAACACAACCACGAGACATATTAAGCAGCAATATAAACCACAACACCAGAAATATTAATATCGTTTATCATCACCTCCACCAGAAATATCCAGCAAAGGCAACACCTACACGAATAATATTCATGCTTATTAGCAATAACACCAGAAGAAATATAGATAATAATTATCAAGACCACCACCAGAAATTTAAGTCAGCATTACTAACACCACCATAAGAAATACGACTCAGCATTACCAACACGCCAAACACACATATTAATTACTATTACCGACACCACCACAAGAAATACCAATTATGAAAAACTATTAGCAACACCACAACCAGAAAAAAATCATTAATATTAGCAACACCACAATCTGAAATATTCCTTAGTCAACATCACCACCATAAATATTTAATAATATTAGCAACTATACCGACATAAACAATAATCATCATTATTAATAACATAACCATTAATTATTCTGGAGGTGGTGTTGATTATGTAAATTAATATGTTTGAAGGTAGTGTTGATAATGTTTATAAATGAGTCTTTAGGTGGTGTTGATGATGTTTATTAATATGAGTCTTTAGGTAGTGTTGATAATGTTTATTAATGAGTCTTTAGGTGGTGTTGATAATGTTTATAAATGAGTCTTTAGGTGGTGTTGATAATGTTTATAAATGAGTCTTTAGGTGGTGTTGATAATGTTTATAAATGAGTCTTTAGGTGGTGTTGATAATGTTTATAAATGAGTCTTTAGGTGGTGTTGATAATGTTTATAAATGAGTCTTTAGGTGGTGTTGATAATCTTTATTAATGAGTCTTTAGGTGGTGTTGATAATGTTTATTAATATGTCTTTAGGTAGTGTTGATAATGTTTTTAAATGAGTCTTTAGGTGGTGTTGATAATGTTTATTAATGAGTCTTTAGGTGGTGTTGATAATGTTTATAAATGTGTCTTTATGTAGTGTTGATAATGTTTATTAATGAGTCTTTAGGTGGTGTTGATAATGTTTATAAATGAGTCTTTAGGTAGTGTTGATAATGTTTATTAATGAGTCTTTAGGTGGTGTTGATAATGTTTATAAAAGAGTCTTTAGGTAGTGTTGATAATGTTTATTAATGAGTCTTTAGGTGGTGTTGATAATGTTTATAAATGAGTCTTTAGGTAGTGTTGATAATGTTTATAAATGAGTCTTTAGGTGGTGTTGATAATCTTTATCAATGAGTCTTTAGGTAGTGTTGATAATGTTTATTAATGAGTCTTTAGGTGGTGTTGATAATGTTTATAAAAGAGTCTTTAGGTAGTGTTGATAATGTTTATAAATGAGTCTTTAGGTGGTGTTGATAATGTTTATAAATGAGTCTTTAGGTGGTGTTGATAATGTTTATTAATGAGTCTTTAGGTGGTGTTGATAATGTTTATTAACATTTCTGGTGGTGTTGACAATGTTTATTTAATTGTCTGGATGTGGTGTTGATAATGTTTTTCGTATTAATATGTCTGGTGGTGTTGACATTGTTTATTAATATGTCTGTAGGTGGTGTTGATAATGTTTATTAATATGTCTGGTGTTGTTGATAATGCTTGTTGATAAATTTGGTGGTGGTGTTGATAAGGTTTATAAATATATTTGGTGGTGCTGTTGATAATGTTCATAAATATGTCTGGAGTAGGTGTTGATAATGTATATTAATATGTCTGGAGGTGTTTCTGATCATGATTGTTGATATATCTAGTGGTGTTGATAGTGTTTATTAATATGTCTGGAGGTGGTGTTGATAGTGTTTATTAACATGTCTGGAGGTGGTGTTGATTATGTTTATTAACATGTCTAGAGGTGGTGTTGATAATGTTTATAAATATGTCTGGAGGTGGTGTTGATAAAGTTTATTAATAAGTCTGGAGTAAGTGTTGATAGTGTTTATTTTTATGTCTGGCGGTGATGTTGACAATGTGCATTAATATGTCTAACAATTCTGTTTTATAAACCATTATGGGGACCTCGGGATTTGATTCATCGTTGTTAACGTCATCGTTGTTAACGTCCAAACACATATTCCTCTGTAAGTTTCACAGACACACTTATGATCTGTAGTATTCCTTACCAGAGTTGAGACAACAGTTTCAGTTGTAATTGTTTTATATAATATATGGAAACATCGTCAAATAGTTCACATTTAAAAGTTAACAACGATGTCGTTAATCCCGTTGTTAACTTTAACAAAGTTTCTAACAATCGGGCCAATTATTTGAGACTCTATCATAATTGTATACTCACTTTGATTTTTTAACTAAATCATATAAACATAAGTTCATGCAATTAGCTTATATATATTGTCATACATAAAGCTAAATAATAATATCACAATAATAAGCATGTAACGAATACAGCTCAATTTGAAAAACACATCATAAATATATGAATACAAATACCATAAATTAAAAACAGAATAGTTATAATCGTGAACACATTAAAGTGACACTCTTATTCAAAATAAATATATAAACATATATAACAAACATGAGTGATAAACCTCTAACAACTTACTGAATAATACATTGATGAAAAATATTAATCACTGATAACAAGATTGTAACCATGCATTTAATAGCAGAAAGCCGCGCAAAAATATTAAATGATTGGTGAATGCTAAAAGATTTACTGTGGTCTACTATAGACTAATAAGGTTGAAATACCGTGCTTTATGCTCATATCTTTCAAATTAAACTCGCAACCTTGATAAAAACCGTTGTTTTCGACATTTCTGCATCCTTTTTGCAATATTAAAACAATAATATTAATTATGGCAAATTCTATTTGTGAGTAAGAGTGCATCTTTGAAAACTGTGTATGTATATACAGATGCTACGAATAATGCTCAGTAGCTTAACGTGTGTTCTTTTTAACTTACGTTCATTTAACTTACACTCGGGCAAGGCTCATTTGGCAAGTGTCCCGATAATATTGTTAGTCATATTAGGTTTTTAGAGCATAGTGCACAGACAGAATGTAACCCGTAGTTCTTTAACGTGAACCAGTTTATACCACTGTTACACGGGACACCCATTTAACGTCCTTCTAGGAATACGATTAATATACTTGTTTTAGTGATTTGCTTGGAAGCAAACCAAACTTGCGACCCCATTATTGACAGTTGTGAGTGTTACAACTAGACCACATTTTTTTGATTAATGCAAGACTTCGTGGTTACGCTGGTAAAACATTCGCTAATTAGCCTGTCCTGCTGTTGTGAAAAGACACATTACAATGACAGGCGTGGCTCATAAATATAATGGAGACGCAAGACCGTGGCTACAATAAAGATATTAGTGCAGAAACGCAACTTTTCAAAATATTGGAGCCGCGGCCGCGTATGACTGTGTCATGCCACTGAAAGTACTCGGCAGATTGTGACAGTGTATGTCATACCACTGAAAGTACTCGGCAGATTGTGACAGTGTATGTCATACCACTGAAAGTACTCGGCAGATTGTGACAGTCTATGTCATACCACTGAAAGTACTCGGCAGATTGTGACAGTCTATGTCATACCACTGAAAGTACTCGGCAGATTGTGACAGTCTATGTCATACCACTGAAAGTACTTGGCAGATTGTGACAGTCTATGTAATACCACTGAAAGTACTTGGCAGATTGTGACAGTCTATGTCATACCACTGAAAGTACTCGGCAGATTGTGACAGTCTATGTCATACCACTGAAAGTACTCGGCAGATTGTGACAGTCTATGTCATACCACTGAAAGTACTCGGCAGATTGTGACAGTGTATGTCATACCACTGAAAGTACTCGGCAGATTGTGACAGTGTATGTCATACCACTGAAAGTACTCGGCAGATTGTGACAGTGTAAGTCATACCACTGAAAGTACTCGGCAGATTGTGACAGTCTATGTCATACCACTGAAAGTACTCGGCAGATTGTGACAGTCTATGTCATACCACAGAAAGTACTCGGCAGATTGTGACAGTCTATGTCATACCACTGATAGTACTCGGCAGATTGTGATATTGTATGTAATACCACTGAAAGGACTCGGCATATTGTGATATTGTATGTAATACCACTGAAAGTACTCGGCATATTGTAACAGTGTATGTCATACCACTGAAAGTACTCTGCAGAATGCGACCGAGTATGGCATACACATGAAAGTACTCGACATATTGTGACAGTGCATGTCATACCGCTGAAAGTACTCGGCCAGATGTGACAGTGTATGTCATACCTCTAAATGTACTCGGCCAGATGTGACAGTTTATGTCATACCACTGAAAGTACTCGGCAGATGGTGTCCATGTAAGTCATACCACTGAAGGTACTCGGCAGGTGACAGTGTATGTCATACAACTGAAAGTACTGGTGTCCGTGTATGTTATACCACTGAAGGTACTCGGCAGGCGACAGTGTATGTCATACAACTGAAAGTACTGGTGTCCGTGTATGTTATACCACTGAAGGTACTCGACAGGTGACAGTGTATGTCATACAACTGAAAGTACTGGTGTCCGTGTATGTTATACCACTGAAGGTACTCGGCAGGTGACAGTGTATGTCATTCAGCTGAAAGTACTGGTGTCCGTGTATGAAGTGGTGCAAACAGTTAAACTTAGATTTATTTTATCAATATGCAAGTAAATAAAGATATAATGTACATGATGTTAACATTTACTTGTGGCCATATTGTGCACAACATTGCATTTGTTTCCATTTACGTTAAAGAACAGTTTTAAAATGCTTTATTAAATAACGCTTGTATTTTATATTTAAACAACGTGCGAACTATTCGCGCTTCGGAAGTGGACGTTTCCGAACTTTCAATAAACAATTATAGTAGCATCCGAAACATCTTGACACAACGAAACTGATTAAAGTGCATCCTTGGTAACTTGGATTACAATGCTGGTTTTGAAGTGGTTTATGTATCATGTATATGCACGAATGATGTATACATTATTGGTCCTGTAGTTGGAGTTGTATTAATGTGTGTCTATCATTGTGGGTATGGTGAACAGTAATCCGCGAGAGTTGAAGCTCGATAATCTCATTGGATATGGCTGCTGTCTTATTGACAATAATGTGCATCACAGCAAAGCTTTGAGGAGCTCATTGCGTCCAATCATCCTACTTTAAGACCAAACAAGCTGATTACCATTCGAGTTATCCTTCCATATAACTATCCCTAAAAACCATTACCTGACACGAGTGGCATTGCCCAGTTGTTAGGCATCGTACATGCTCAACAAGAGGGTTGTTACAAAACCAAATACTATACCTCTGCAAGGTTTGTCAAAAAATATGATTCATCTTCACAAAGTAGTGGACAAAAGAGTTATGACATGTAAAACTTCCAATGGTTTTATAAGTTACAAACTTATTTACGAAATTAAAAACGTGTTTCATGTAATGCGCATGTAACACTTTTACATTTTGATATAAATTGACACCAAAAAACATGACAGTGTTTACATGCATCTTATCACAACGAAAATATATTCTATGGCATAGAAGGCAAAACGCCTTTTATTGATCACCTGGAAAGTTATACCAATATTTGCTTCAATTTTTATATAGTTTTCTTTTAGAATGTGGCCTGTAAAACAAATGTGTGAAGCACTTAAAAATCTGTTTACTAATGATGTCAAAACTTCGTCCTATTTAACCGTTACAATGAAGACAAAAAAATCAGACAAAAAACGTAAAAGTTGTAGCACCTATATGACACAAGGATATGCACAACTCGGCACCTTACTGTGTGAAGCTGCACCTTACTGCATGTAGCTGTACTGTTTCATTCCAGTTGGACCAATAGTTACAGAGAAAATGTCTGGAATATTGTGCAAGGCCCGACTTTAAATTTATTTTATTTTCTACATTTTTGTACAGCTTTCATATTTTTATAGGGCCATAACTCTATCAATAGAATGATATTATAATGATATTTTACATCAGGTATGACATATGTTACGTTAGTGAGTGTTTTGATCAACTACTGACCAGCCATTGAATTCATATTGAAATAATAAAGCATATTACAACAAATATTTGTATTTTTAGCAATGAAATAAAACTTATCGTATTTTGTTAATTAAACATGATTTGTATAGAATAATTATATTCAAAACTTCAATAGTTCTTGTATACGAATGTATAAGTGCGATGCAGATAGTTTATGATTTAGCCAATGCTTTTTGTTTTTGTTTGTTTGTTTTTCTTCATAGAAGGCCACATTGTAAATATGATGTTGTAATGGTTGAACCTGTAATTATGTCATAATGTGTCTATTCCTTCTCTAAATAAAAATATTATTATTATTATTATTATTATTATTATTATTATTATTATTATCTCAAGTACCTAGGCATGTGTTTATAAAAAGTTGAATTTTCTTAAAAGATGTAGGTTTTAAAACACTTTACAATATACGTATTAATTTCTCTTTATTTGTAATATCTGCATTAGGCTGACCAAAGATGGCGGCAACTAGGGCGATAGACAGCCCAGAATCCAGAAATTGGTTCAGTCAATGGAGGGCCGTCTTCGTTACGAGGAGAGCTCTCCTGCCTTCTGTCAAATCAAAGGCTGAACATCTGCACAATAATGTACGTCAGAAGGCATCAAGTGAGCAGACTTGTTCATCAGACCACAGTCCTATATCTGACCGGCTACCGATACCTTGTCGATATCATGAAAAACTTAGAATTGAAATCAAGACCATACACAAAAGAAAGAAACCTTCCTGGAAGAACGCTTCGACTGACACATGGCGAGACTCAGCGTTTGCTGTCGCCAAGTTATTCATGCAACCAGCAGGGTATGATGACAAATCGTCGTTTGATGAAATTGACTTCAACGGGCTGGCAGCTTTCATATATAACTGTGGGCAATTCACACCAAATGTGGAAACATTATCTGACGAGGTAACTATAGGCTTTCTCCATCAAGTCCAAAAGACAATTCAACATGAACGGCTTTGATTAAATTAAATTTGAAAGATATTTTCCGCATGATGTTGTTAGTTGATTTTTTTTCGGAATACCACACAAATACAATATGTAGCAAGTGGCACAGGCTTTCATCGTGGATTCACCTCGCAATCAAATGAAACGCACATGAAAATATATTTTTTGTATGTTTTGTCATGCTCGGATGAGAGTAAGCATTTGGTACAATATGTTATTATCAAACCACATTTAAATTCCAGGCTCGGAAGTACGTCAACATGATCCGGCATATGCCAGACCTTTGCTCAAGTGCTCTGACAGACCAGGCCACCACTGAGTGTATAGACAGCATGATTGCGCTGCTTCACGATCCAGATTTTCACGGCGATCCAGAGATACTAGAAGCGAAGAAACAGCTGGATGAGGTAAAGGAAACTAATAAAAACTGCATGATAGAAAGAGAGTCAGAAAGATATTGACAGAGAGATATATGATAGACAGTTGAAGACAAAAGCGACAGAGAGAAATAAGAATGAATGACGGATAGAATAGTTACAGAGAAACTAAAATATAGATATATGGATAAAACAACGCAGATATACGATGACATATGACCGACATAAATAAGGTAAATAGATGAAAACTATATCGACAATATAAAAGAAGTAAAATGGACCAACTGAATACCTGGTTAAGTTTAATAATTTATACGGATCATAGCGACCGCGATACATAACTTATTAAAGTAGAAGGGTGGACACAATTAGGACAGGAGAAGAAAGGTAGACAGGTCGATGGAATAGCAACGGAAATGTATTTTATAATTGACGCACGGACACAATTTTGCCACAAAATATAAAAACGATAGACTAGGACGGAATAGCGAATGAGATTCATTTTAAGACGGATTAAATAGCGACAAATATAAAAATATTTGACAAAATATTAAATGGAGACGGAGCGGAAGAACATATTTTAAAAAGAAACAAAGGAAGAGTATATAAAGACGGATAAAATAGCGATATTTATGCTAAATAGATAATTACAAATTATACGACACTCGGGTTCGCTAACTAAAATATGATATTTCATTTTATATACTTTTTTTAAGAATATGCAAGGGAAATAAACACCGTATGTTTGATTTTCGAACAAACAAACATAACTTTTTCATTTTTTTTTACCATATTTCAAACTTACTGGGGATCATTACAAAATTCAGTTTCTAACTGAAAATACATATCTGTTACGAAAAAAGCATGTAAAAGCATTTGAAATAAGAACATATTTTAGCTTTCGCTGCTTATTAGGTAAGGCAAGAATCCTGACGATCAGACAGATAGACATACGGACATAATATTGACATACGAAGGCTGGCAGATAAATCTGGATGATATCGTCCTAGACACATTTTTAAAGATTGCTTTGCTTTTAATAAATATGTCACAACTAGAGCACGATATTGGTGCAACTTATCCAAAACCTTGGGTGCTAATGTTGAAATTTGTTACAAGCTGATCCTTTTTTTATCGAAATCGGAACATATGTAACATCAACGTATTAAAGATGTTTTATCATGTAAAACGCATACAACGCCCATTTTGTTTGCTATGAGCTACCGATATCAATTTGATATCTTCACTGTAGACTAAGGAGTGATAATATTAACTTTAAAAACCACCTTTTTAATCCATTGAAGTAACTTTCCCTTGATCAAAACTAAACACGTCACTTTTAAATTAGACAATGTTGCCGAAAAAATATTTTGAAGTTTCAAAAAGGTTGAAATGAAAATATATTTGGAAATAACCAATTAACCGTTAATTAGAAAAATGGTAGTCCTGTTTTTCCAACTATTCCTTGAACTAAATAGCTAAATGTTCGAACATTTGCTTTCGTACAAAACAAATTAAAGACGAACTCACATGCTCGAACATAATTACGATGTTATATCATCGTTCAAATACTTTTTGAACTGTTTGTCTTTGTAATATTAGTTAGTATAAGTCTTAATAAAATGTCTGTTTTGTTCTGTTCTGTAATACGTGATACAAACTTCCTGGAAAATTATCTCAACAATTAACACATTTGCTGATGTTATTTATTTACCCGACCCACGCCTCAAATGTGTCAAAAACCTAGCGCGGTCTTCACTCTTTACCTGAAGAACGACATGTCTTTAAGGGGATCAGACTGGTCTCTGACAGTGAGGGATGACTGAATACATATGTATCATAACTCAAACTCTTAAACTAAGAAAATTCTTATTATTTAATTATTATCTGCATTTGTTTTGCTAAAATGTTTGACCTTTCAAATTTTCATTCAGTAAATTGCAGCGTTGTAATAATGTCACGTATTCATGCCCTGTTTGATTTAAAAGTACTTAAGTACTGTTCTTATTTGGAACATAGATGCAATATGTTCATTAAATGTTTTCACTAAAAACGAGTGAATTATAAACAATAAAAACAAAATATCGAAGATTTTTCCCCACAAACCAGAAAAAAGAAAATTACCAGCTACGTCCCTAGCTGTAATTTGGCGCGAGGTGCGTTGTATCGCCGCATAACAGCATCGCCGCATAAACGAAATCGACCACGTTTATGTGGTGATTTTCAACGCATAAACAGGACTTTCTTATGTGGCAAATAAAAAACACACAATTAGAACATCTACTAGTACAATAGTTGTTGATAAAGTTTCATCAAGATCGGACTTAGTTTTTTTTTGTCCAATACTTTTTTGAACCAGACTTTTAGAGACGTAAATTCTTACAAAGATTTAGTAAGATCGGTTTAAATGTAGACAAAACCAATTGATCTTTCTGCGAAAACGTTTAAAATGACGTTTTGCCTGACTGATAAAAATATTGTTTAAACTTTACTTGTTTCAATGTCTATTGCAATAAGACACTAGTTATGCACTTGTGATTTGTAACCACTGCACCCACCCCGGCGAATATCGGGGCCTTTGAACCAATCCATGGTAAAGCCCCCGCTGTCCCCCAAACTCACGCTGGAGTGGGGTGGGGGCAGTGGTTTCCATAACGTAAAATAAGCAAAGTTGTGAAAAAACGTCAATCGTTGCTAAAGGGCAATGTGTGCCACAAAATAGCAATAGAACATTTTTTTACTGACTAGGTCAAGGACCATAAAGAAAACAAATTGACGTGAATTTATCTCAAGAATATTTTTGTCATTTATTGTTTTATATATATGGTAAACAATGGGCAATAACCTTTTGATTGATGTGGTCGCAATGTATCATAATACAACATTGTCCCGAATGGTTCAATAAATTGACAAGCTTATTCAAGGGCAGTAATGTCAGGTGCTTCCAGGTTTCCTGGTTTATTGTTTGGGGTAAAAAGAATCCTCGATTCGGTGAGTATGAACACTGTTGTTTTTTATATGTCTTTTGGTCAATCACAGCATTGTAAGTGTACTAACACACGTCTAAGAAGGATCATTTTGATCAGAAGTCTCTGCTTAAAGTAGAACTGTCATTATAAAATTATTTTTTTGAGGTAATATAGTAAGTCGAGACACGATCAAGTATTTAATTGTTAATTGAAATATTGTTTGCTGAACTTGTTACGAACTACATTTAAGACGTTATATTGTTACAAAAAAAGAAAACCTGGACGCACCTGACATTACTGCCCTTGTTATTTTTACCTAACCTAAACCTAAAAACTGTTTGAAAAATTGACCCCTTCCGATCGATCGGTGCCCAACTGATTCGAAAGCGCACACTGACCTTGAACAAGACTTTATGACGTTATTTCGAGAATTAGGTGACGTTTGATATAAATATGACGTGCTTTTCAGATCAAGTAATATTGTACTACATCATTTTAAAAAGAATTATAGTACAAACTTAAAAGAAATATTTCGGTGCCCAGTCGATAAAATATTCCAAAAAAAACTTTTACCAGTATTCATAGAGAATCCTATAAAACATTTAATTTAATGCATTACACATTGTGCATGGAAATCAGACTTAAGTCACAGAAAGAAACAAATGTATACTAGCAGTATAAAATTACAAGGGATTTTAATAACTAAACAAATAACAATGGTATATTTTACCCGAGGTTGCGAAATTTCACAATTAAATACTAAGTATTTGTATGGTAAGAAGGGTGGAAATGACAATTATAGTTGTATTTGAATATATCCGTTGGGCAAGTAGTTATTTGTTGTTCACTTTATTAATCAAACATTTACGAAAACATTTCAATTGCATCTTAGACTTGTCGGTCCATAATGTTTAGTTACTCCGTAGCTTCTTTCACTTCAAAATAGAAATAAATATATGTATATATGTATCTAAAATATGGCTACACGTTTTTAAGTTTTGGTAAGTAATTGTAAAGACGTATACATCGGACAAAAAGGAGATAAACTACGCTGTCGAAGAGCTGTTCATGGACTTATCAACACAGACAAACGTCGCTAAGCGGTGTTTCAAATATGAAAATTGTTCGAAGACCGAGTATATTGTTTTATATTCCCAATTTACAAACTCCACTTAAATGGTGTAACAGCTAGTTGTAGTCCGTAAAAAAGTTTTTATTATGTACTTTACCCGATATTATTACGACATCATTGTTTATGTTGTACATTTTTACAATATGTCATACATAGAAATTATTATTGCCCTTAAATGGCATAAATAAAAACTGGTCGGTAAATTTTTTTCGTGTAAAATACTCATTACGATTTTTTTAATCTTACACATGTGTAAGATAACATATCAGACATTTCTATTGGCTAGACTATTCACACATGACCTAGATATCCCTCCGCAATGTTTGTTTACAAAATGGTTTAATCGCCAACAAATACTTACCTCAATAATGAAGCTGTAGGACTTCCTGGAAACAAAAGGCTAACGAAGCATAGTGCCAGAAAGCATCTTGTTTAAAAACTTTCTAATAACAATGTTTCGCCAACCAGATAATGCAGATCACTAGTCACAGAAATATCAGTCAACAAATACAGCCACATAAGTGACAAACAACACGAGAACATTTAAAACATCTCAATCTTGACAAACATAGGCAATATGCAATCAATGTTATTTGCTTGCCAGTTTAATCAGCTGTAGGTTACCAAAAACACAAATACGAATTCCGAATAAAAATATTAAGTTTAAATGTTCTGTCCTTTCCGCATTAGTTACACCTTGATACACTCTATAAAACTAGTCAGCAATCAAAGAAACCGCCCTAAATTCGAGAGTTTTGCTATTTCCAAATCATTACATATTGTAACAATATTGGGTGAAACATGGTCGAACACACTCCAAAAAAACGGGCTTCGAGGTTTGTTACATGGTGTTACGAACGTAGGACATAATATTCTATGGACGAAACATCCTACATAATTTCGACATGGTTGACTAAATATCCAACATCAGTTTGGTAGGGAAGACAAAATATCCCATACAGCTTTGACACCCTGGACACAAAACTCCATAAACGTTTGTCAACCTGGACAAATATTTACCACCAAAAAAAACTACACCTTAAACATAAAGGTTAATTTAACAAATAATTTATACATCGTTCTCCAATACCTGCTACAACCTAGGTACGTTCATGTTAATTGTGGCACTGCAGGCAAGAAAATGTCTACGCGCTTTGTAATATTGTGTTTCACCTTGTTTCGCTTGTTATGTGTTACAATTTCCTAATACCACACATCGGATTTATATTCATGTTACAGTTTGTATCACCTTGTAACGTTTATTTTACATGTGTTGCAAATGCAGTGAAAACGTCCCTATTTTTACAAGAAAATGAATACGTTTACGAATATGCTTTCGGATATTCGTGTTTGAGAGGATCTACCTAAAATATGTACTGTGTGTGTGTTTTCCGGAATTACATGTTTCCTTTATATTACTTTCAGTTAAAGACCCAATTTCATAATCCAAACTCGGACTTGTTGAAATATATTATCGAGGATAGCGCAATCAGAGGCATCCAAGAAATGACAGAACTTTCTACTACTAAAGAAGGCGAATGGATCGAACAAGCAAGTGCGATAAAGGGTGACATAGAGAAACTCGCCGATGTGTTGATGTCCAGTGTAGAGAAACAAGGAGAGAGCGCCATTTACGATCTAAAGAAAACCTTTGAAAATGCTCTTGCACAATTTGATCTTTGCATAAACGATGCTAAGAATATTCTGATTGAGACAACCGAAGACGGCATACTTGAACTGAGAGACAGGGCTCAGTCCGGGAAACAGGAACTCGAAAAAACGACTATACGTGGTTATCAAGAACTTGACGAAAAAACTTTAGAAGGAAAACAGACACTTTTTAAAACCTGTGAAAGTGGAACAAGACAAATCGAGGATGCAACCGCGGATGGAAGAGACGAACTGTTAGAAACGACAATATGCGGAAAAGGGGAGCTTGAAGACACCGTTAAGAGCGGTAAATTCGAACTGAGCGATTTTATTAGATCCGAAAAACAAACGATCACAAATGAAGGAGAACAACAAAGGAAGTCAAAATTAACGGAAGCAAAGTCACGTAAGACCTTTGAAACCAAAATTCTCTATAATTTGTATTGAGCAAATGAAGGGCATTAAATCGACTTCGCATCAAAAACATAGATACTATTTTCTCCCACCTCAGATAAGTAGATCCAATATTTTAACCATGCTAGAAATTCTTATCTTGCCCACGGGCGAAGATAAAATGCCCGTTTGGAACTCCTTTTTAATGGTCACCACATTGTAATTACCTCCCTTGTTGAAGATTGTCGTCTGTAGCATCATGGAAACCTAGCTTCAAATGTCACCATAAATCAGTTTTCAAGAAATAATGCTTCATTCTCCTTAGAACTATTTCAAGACCGATTTGACTATTAACATAATCTGAATCACTGCGTGCATATCCATGACAACCACGAATGATCGCATATCCATACGCAATTATTTACACTAAGCACAAAAGAGTTCCAGCGAAAAATACATTTTTACTGAGGTGGGAGAAAAAGCATCTACCATAGCCGCTCGTGTAAGAAGGTTCATCCCGACCCTCGCGCAGGGTGTTTTGCGGAAACTCGCTAAACCTCGTTTCCGCAAAACACACTACGCTCGGGTCGGAATGAACCTATCTTACACTCTCGGCCATGAAAGATACTTATAATAAAAACACATTCTTCTGACGTCATATATCACGCTGAGTTCGGTGTAAAAAGGTAACCATGTTTATACACCGAACGATACTGCTACTGGTCGTCATAAAAGCGTCTGATCATAATCTTTATTTTAATCATATGCCTAATTTGTTAATTAATGCGTTTTTTACTACAAAATTTAGTAAGTACCATATAACATGTATTTACCATATATGTATAAGTGTTTTCAATTCAGTCAGCATTAAAATTAATAGAAAACAATAACAAAACAATGTATATCAGAATTACCATTTTTTCTTAAATCACCTTAGGAATTCATTATTTGTTTTTGTAAATATGCTAATTAAAGTTTGCTCTAACCATTTTCATATATAGATCCTTTCAACGCCTTTATAATTCAATGGGTATAAATGTTAAACAATAAATTGATACTCAAGGACATTTATACAATACTATAAATAATGGAGAATTACCCAACCCACCAAAAGAACATAGCCTGATTTTTTTTATTATTTGAATTTGAAAAATCCCTTTTGTGAAACTCGTATGACTTGTAACAACCTACCCACTTTATTTATCTTTTTAAAATAATAACTTATAAAGACAGGTCTGTATCGCACACTGTGTCTCTTGTCAAATCCTACCTTAATAAGTACAGCATATTCAGTAAGTATTTATTTAACTCCGCTCTATAACAATGTATAGTACTTGCCCGCTGTTACATGTACATGGTGGACATTAATAGCTACGTATAATTGAAGGTATTCAGGTGACATATCGTCACCTTAGTGCAAGAACTCAACATCTGCTTCTATTTCTATATGCAGTTATTGAGTTATTGCACTAAGGTAACATATATAGGTTCATCAAAGGAGGAATGCTAATTGTATAACCAATTTATGAAATGAGGTTTAAGATGTTATTACAAGTATTGGAAAACATGAGACAAGGATAGTTATAAATATTACAACTATCGTATATATCAAACCGTTGTAAGACCTTCTCTACAATATGTTTGTTTTTAAAAAATAACTGATATTCTTGAATACCATGTTTACCTTATGTCGGATTTAGCTTTTTTGCTATTGGATGATTCTTCGTGACTCATTATGCGTATTTAATATTGCTTGCTGAACTTTCCAAAATGCAATCAAATGAAGCTAATAAACTAAACAATAGTTTTTAAGGAGATGCTTGACTTTTCTTTAAGATTTTACAGCAAAATATAAGAACATACACGCGTGCAGTGTTTAGCTTACTGACACTTTTTTCATAAATTTTATGCTAGTTGTCAGATCCAATAAATGCTATCAATCACATCAAATTACACAAACTCTTGTCATTTTATTAAAAAACAACCTTTTTCTCAATTGCTGTATAATCGCACTAATTGATTCATGGGTATTGTCCTTGTATGGGTCTTGAACACTAAATACCGCACGACTTAATTAGCCGACATGGCTTATTTCCCAAGGGCAATTTACTGAATGGACTATGTTGGGTATGTTAACACAGCAAATCAGTAGTCGTGAAGTTTTTTTTTAGTAGTTCTGGTATGTCATTGAGTAACCGTTGAGTGGTAGTTTTGGTGTGTCTTGGGTAGTGATAGGATGTCTATCAATAGTTATGAAGTGGTGAATATTGTGTGATTTGGTGGTTCTTGTTTGTCTTTGTTTAGCTCTGGTATGTCCTTGGGTTGACATGAGAAGTCCTTGGGTAGTCATGGATTTCATATGGTAGTTCTAGGATTTCGCCTGTTAGTTCTTGAGTGTCCTTGTGTTGTCATCGGGTGTTCATTGGTAGTCATGAGAAATCTTAAGGTAGTCAAGGAATGTTATCAGGCAGTCCTTATATGTCATTGGTTAGTCATGGAATACCTTGGTATTCTGGTTATGTTATTGGTATTCATTGGGCGATAAACGGTACGATAAATGGTGCGCCCTTTTTTAGTCATTGGGTATCTTTTGGCAGTTGTGGAGTGTCCTATAATAGTCCTGTGATGTCATTGAGTAATCGGGTGTATTTTGTAGTCCTTTGGCAGTCATGGGTGTGCTTGAGTATTCATGAAGTGTCTTTGGGTAGTTGTTTCTTTATGCATCTTTGGTGTATTACTGCCTAGAATTTGGTTTTCCTTGGAGTATCATGTCGTTGGGTTGAACTTTGATAAAGATATCGGGTGTTCTTGAGTAGTCCGTTAGTGTCATAGACTAGTCCTGGTTGTCCTTAGGAAGGCGTCTCCATGTGGGGTTTTAAGAGTGTTGTGGGACGATATTGCGTACCCATGGTTTTTCTAAAGGAGAACTTGTGTAGTTCTGGAGTAATGTTTGGTTTTGTAGCCCTGGAATCCCCAAGTGTATTTTAGGCCACATCAAATTGATATTTCGTTTCGCGGATTTACCGCTCCTATTTTTTTGAAAATGTAAAAAAAATATTTTTTATTTTTTTTGTGCGCCCGCACCTCCATTTTGATCGCCAAGCAGATTTTTTCAGGTAATAATTTATTAAATGGCTAAAAATAATCAAGTATAATTTTTCTACGCTAGTTTTCGTGTTTTTGCAAAGGGAAGTTACCGATGGGTAGTGTTTTTATACTGTATATCGATCGGTTTAACATGGGTTTCAATAAATTTAATCAAAATGGCCGCTTCCGGTATAAATAATGTGGCTCGAAGTTTGGAAATTAAATCTTATTTTTGACAATAAATATGTTGCTTGACGTCATTGTTGATCGTCTCATGCACTAAAGGATCATTATTTAAAGCAATCATTATGCAATAAAGCATGTGTATCTGAGACTGGTAATGATTATATTGCGTAATTAGTGACTCGTTTTGAATGGAGATCGGAATTGTCAACTTAGTACTATTTTATTCAAGTCATAATACAAGGGACCAAAATTTTACCTCGTTACGACGATGCTAAAGATGTCACAGGTCAACTTAACTGGAACATGAGTCATTGTTTGGTCCAAATTGATGTATCAATCTCATTTTTGATCAAATTCTGACAAAACAACAGTTATGAACAAATATCTTTTCACAAATAGCGATATAAACACTGGTCTGGATATACTTCAACATACGTTAGCCTAAGTTTATCACCTTATATTTTGTTTTTATTTGCAACATAATCCGGGATTGTAATGCACCAATTGTAACCACTGCCCCGCCCACCCCTCGCCCTTGTTCCAGGGGTATACGGGGGACAGCAGAGGCAATGGGCTGTGTTTTTACCTTTCAGGTGGCCCCGCAGTGCCTAGTGAAAGTGGTTTTGTCTTCATATTGAAAATAGTCGGGAATGGGCCTCACATATGTATTCGGGGTTGCGGGGCCATTTGGCAGGGATTTTACCAGCAGTGTGTCCCTGCAGTCGGGTAAAATCCGGGTTTTGAGAGACTGGAAGTCAAAGTCCCCGCTATTCCGGACTGGGGGGGGGGGGGGGTGGCGTATACAATTGGCTGGTGCATAAAAACATCTAAATAACCAAAAAAAGTACTCTGAAAAATACCCTTGTTCTTTTTGTTTTAATAAGCACATGTCATTGCATTTCCTGTGATAATATAAACAAAATTTAGTCTATGTTATATGGAGTCTGATGTTTGATGATGCCAGTAAGTGATCATTTTTTACAAATCCAAAATCAATCCTAAGTTATGTCTAAATACAGTTGCATATTATGTTAAACTGATTCAGGTAGATTTATATAAGTTGTTTCAAACGTTTTACTAAAAGCAGGGTTATTTATTATGATAAATGATTGTCATATTAAAGTATGTATTAATTATATAAGAAATTATATTTATCCATATAATGTTTGTACTAAACACGGATGAATAAATAGTATGATTTCCGACATTTTCCCAATGTCCATTAGAGGTTCAGTTCAAGGTGGCATTAAAATGGGTTTAAGGGCAATTATTTTGAACAATCTTTCTTATTTATATTGAATATAAGGAAACATATATTTTTCGCTCTTCGCTCGCTTCGGTTTTTATGACAATATTTTTTATTTATTTTTTTTCGCTCGCTCGCCCATTTTTTTGGGGCAAAAATCCGACGAACTAAACATTAATTTGGTGTGGCCTTATGGATGTTTTAATGTTATTTAGGTAGGTATTGTTTGTCCAGTGGTAGGCCTTGGTGTCCTAGGACATGAACAATGCGACAAAAAAAACAAACCCATTTCGACAAAGACTATATGAAGCCTGACCAAGCTGATCATTTGGTTAAATACTTTAAACATTAATAGCAAATATGAAAGTGTTTTCTCCTGTAAACATCTATTAAAAGTTAAGCAAAAAACCTTCGTGACCGTTGTTTCAATTTAAAGAGTTTAATTCATTTTTCCATTATTCAAGCAAAGGTTTTCAATTCTTTGAAATACCTTTACCGGACGAAATACTTTTGCGCTCAATGTAATTTTAGTTGATGCTTGCTTATGCCTTAGGTTTCTTAAGATATACATGAAATGATCAACTATTATGAAACATATCTGTTATGTGGTGATACATATCTGATTTATGAGGTAAATTATTAGATAAATATATTATACGTAAGCACAAAGCAAATGTGTATCATCATACTTGATAATTGAAAATACCTAAATTAATGAAAATATCATCAATGAGTGGGCTTCGTACAGTAGCGTCTAGCATTCAGTTCCTGCTCATTATTTTAATATCATATACTTGATAACAAAGCAATATTTTTTACCATAACATTAAATAGTAACACGGCATTCACAAAGAAAATACATGAAATGTTTAAGCTGTTATCACAAATGCCAAGGTCACATTTGAGGCAAATGTTGCACAATATGATTATTTTGCATCTCAGAAAGACTTCAATTTTGTAGATCATAATTGAAAGGCTGTTGTTGTGATATATTGAATGTTCATGTAATCCTTTGCTCATAATGTATTTTTATACAATATACTAATAGCTGTCCGTTCGACAAGGACCGACAGTAGTCATTTGTCTTTTTCCGTAATTGATGACTCCCTAGTAATTATTAACAAAGTCGTCTCGATTACTGCGCATTGTAAATTAATTAGCAACGTTTCTTTTACTTTTAATTTAATTTCCTGCTTAGCAACATCGAATACCAACAATTTTCTTGAGTATTACTTTTTAATACAATTTGAAACACTTTGAACAAAGTTTAATAATTTTCCAGATTTACAGAAACAGTTGCTTAACCATTACAAAGTCAAATCTGCAAGAATAAACGTCCGACTTCAAATTGATGCAGCTGTAGAAGACATTTATGAAGAACCAAAACTGATATTAAAGAACAAGAAAGACAAAGATGGAAAAATAATTGACAAAGAGATATTAGAAATGAATAAGATGTATCTGAGCGACAATGGCTCGATGGTTAAATCTATATTCGTGCAAGGAGAAGCGGGCAAAGGAAAGTCCGCGATTTGCAAAAAAATTGTCCATGACTGGTGCAAACTGAAAAATGACGGAACTGAGGAGACAAAGAAAGAAAACATGTTAAGCCAGTTCGAGTTCTTATTTTACATAAGGCTTCGAGAAGTTCATGATAAATGCACAATCAAAGAAATGATAACACAGAATTTGATAAAACATATTGGTTCAGATTATCAAGAGTCTGAAACACTATTATCAGAGATTTTGAAATCAGAATGTTGTCTTCTCCTGCTTGATGGTTTAGACGAGTGGAAACATAGTAGCAACTGTAAACTTGATGAACGCATTCCTCATGTTGAAACGAGTTGGATGAACTGCACAACATTGATCACAACACGACCATACAAACTAGTGGAGCTGAAAATAAGCCGAGCACAGCTTGGAAACCATGTGCAGTTGGAGGGCGTTCAGTCACCTAAGAATCTTGTTAAAAGAATAATTAAGGAGTTGAAAAAATATACATTAAAGCATTGTCCAGATACATGCGTTGAAGACCTTAAGGAGAAAGGACTGTGGCATTTCAGTGATATTCCAATCGTGCTTGCTCACATTGTTTGGCTCTGGTTCAAAAATAAGCTACAGGTAAACATGTCTCATTCTAAAGTTTACGGTGAAATGATAGATGAACGGTGGTATGAAATGTGCGACAAGATCAACAACGAAAATCAGGAGGACAACGAACTTCCAAAGGAATTTCTGGATTATTTGAGTGAACTAGCTTTCAATAAGCTGTTTTCAACAAATGAAGATGATTCCATTGTTTTTCGCATTAACAATGGCCAGTTTGAAAGAGAAAACCGGAAGAAGTCTCTTGCCTCTGGCATCTTGTCATGCAGTAAAGAAATGGATGAAAGACCAGTGTCTTATCACTTTATGCACAAAACGTTTCAAGAGTACTTTTCAGCGTTGTATTTAGCGAATTCCGGAACAGATTTGCCAACTCATTGTCACCACATTCAGGAAGTCTATACACTTCACAGGAAAGAAAGTGTACTCAGCTTGTCCAAGCTATTCCTGTTTCTATGCGGTCTGAATATAAAAGCTGCTGAAGTGTTTTCGAAGACATTAAATACGATATTTACTGCACACTGTGAAAGAGACGGTTATTCAGACGAGGAAGCACAGTCATTCCAGGACATGATACTGCGAGGCTACACTGAAGCGGAGATGACTGGGAACACAGCAGCAAAATTCTGCCTACAACATGTCAAATTTGCTGAACTGCCACCCTGGCCTTTTAAAAAAGAGCACGAAATTAGAAGAAAACAAAACCAAAAGTTGAAAGAATTCTTGGAGAAAGATGGGACATTATCCAATCTTTCGTCATTATATATAGATGAAAAACATGAAAACTATTCTGTGTTTCAAAACAAGGAAGATTCAACTGTTTTAGATTTCGAGACTTGCAATAATCTAAAATTTGTTTTTCTAGACAAAGTACCATATGAAGATATCAACCAATTGAATTTGAATGGATTAGTCGAATGCAGGATAAAATTCAGTGACTACAAACCAGCAAAACAACTGATATCCTCATTTCTGTCCTCAGATTTAATATATTTGAAAACACTCACATTGTACAACTTAGGGTGGGAATGTCAAGCTGTTGAAATTATCTCAAAACTTCAATGTGTTGAAAAACTAGACGTAACATGGAGGGAAAGTTCACCAAATGATTCGCAATTCGACCTTCGACACCTAAAGCACCTGAACCAGCTTTCCTTACAGGGACTTAATTTCTCAGACGTTATTATTCTACATACGCTCAATCTTCGCAAGTTAGCGCTCCGCTTTAAAACACAAAAAAGAGCACCACGGTTGATGGCGGCGTTATTAGCACAAGGCGACGATTCACTCAGATTAAATCTGGTAAGTGCTATTGTAGAGTTTTAACTTATTTCCAACCGTTAAATCCAGCTTTCCTATGTAAGAAATACAAAATTTAAGTAAAGCAACCGAAATAGCAGTCCACAAACACTATTTTAAATGGATACCGCGAGCACTATGTAAGGGTGAAAGGTCAAAAACTCTCCATTAAATCAGTGAAAGAACATGCCGAGGCACGCAGTGCCATACCTTTTTGTTTAAAATGGGCAGTTTGAGGCGGTTCACTTACTTAAAACATGCAGACAACAAGGTCCAAATCATGATTTGCATGGCGCCAATGTCAACTTATTGGACACTGTCACAACATTTGAAAAGAAACCAATCATGCAAATCCTTTAGGCAAAGCAAATAATTTTGCGCTCATTTACGTGTACATATAAAAAAATATACATGTAAATATATTTTTATGTTATTATTTTAAATAATGATTTAAGAGTACAGCCTATATTTACAGCCAACGAAATTTCAAATAGGCAACCAGTTCATACAAGGCTTATGAGGCTTTATTATTAAGAATTTCAACTTTGGCGGGTGGGTAAAGATCCGCTCATTGCCACTCATCCGATACACAATACCTGCATCAGGGTTTGCGTCGACAATGTGTCAGCCAATGAGGTTGTATTCTTGGTCAGTAATATGACCTAAATTAAAATCTTATGATGAAAAAAGGTTCGTTCGCTACGCTCTCTCCGGCCATTCTTAATCATTAAGATTTTAAAACTGATGTTCTACCGACCAACTTTATTTACATCTATCCGTAGTTAGATTGCTATTCATGTCGCTATTAATAACGGCCCGTTATCGATTAAAAATCAATTAAATGTCCGCCTCAATTTCGCAACACGGCCTTACATCGATTGATCATCGGTTTAAAACATCGACGGACATCAAAATAAAGTTCAACTGATATGATTTATCGACATCTGTTCAAACTCGAAGTATTGTCGCTATCACTATCAGTGCAGTGTTGGTATATAGTTTCATAAAACATAAAATAAAAACAGTTAAGCACGTAATGACTAAGCAGTATACAAAAACACCAGCCTATTGCTGTCGACGTAATTCTGAGCTATTACACGAGAAGATAATGTTGCCCAATTTTGTATATTATTATTATATAGAATTAATGTATTTCAGCCCAAGAATTAAGCAGTGCATTTATCGATAAAATCTTGTTTTTATCTAATTACACAGAATAGGCCGCATGATAGGGTCGCAATCATGTTTTAAATGTGTTCTGGATAATACCTGATGCAACTAAATGCATTCAAAACGCATACTGGTTCAAACCAAGTGTTCATTCGTTAATATAAATCTAGATATATCGTTTAAAATTAGCGATAACGTTAACTAGTTTGACGAAGAAGAAAGCCTTTTAAAGAAATGTTTCACACAAAAAAAATCGAAATAGTAAAAAAAGAACCGTGATCAAATCAATGTAATACAAAGGCCTGTGTACACATGAATGTTTGTTAGCGATAACAAAGTTCTAAGCTAAGCAATCAGAATTCGACGATTTGTTAGGAAGCGATCTGTTAAACATTTGACGATTGTTAATTTGAAGAATGGCTAAATATTATCAATGTTCTTATTAATATGGCTCAATATGGGCTTAATATTTGAAAACAATGTAAATAGAAAACATGTTTTAGTTCAAACCCGATTCTTTCCGTCAATATTTTGCATTTATGGGTTCTATCCGGCATTGATGCGGATGAATTCCAAAACATCGTGACAAAGGTGGAAACAGCTTAGCAATTATTTTTTTACTGTTATCTTTATCTGATGAGATTTTAAAATGTATCTTTATTTTAAAGAATTTGTTACTCTTAATTAAGATGTGTAGTTTTACGATCGTTTCAAAACAAACAAAACAATCTCTTAGGGGTTATCAATCATATCGACATATTATATACAAGCATTGCAGTTTCATCTGAAGAGGCCATGTTTCAAGTTAATGTAAATCCATTTTTTTTTAAATCTTGGTTTATCTGAGAATTACTTTTTTAATTAGGCAACGGCCTCTAGCCACGGTGGTCATCGGATTCTACTGGTATTTGTGCTTTGAATATTATTGTTTTGGAGTCTTTAACTACGTTGATGATATATGTCATGATAATCATGATAATTATATTTGGGTTCACTCACTTGATTTAAGGATGACTCTTAATTAGGCTAACAATGTGTTTGGAGTAACGGTCTCACTTTGTGTTACTAAAGTCCTCTACAACTATAATCAGAGGTTACAGTTTAAATATTTCTAGCTCTCATAAACTCGGGTTGCCCTAAACACAGATTTGTTTTGTTACCCTAAGACTTATTATTATAAAGGCATTTTTAAGGTAAGTTAATTAACAATGCACATTGTTGTCGCAAACTCCGTATTATTTGCATATTGTAATTGTATAATTTGCTTTGTTCTCAAATGAAACAAACATTCATAAACAGAAGATATAAGTTTAAATCATGCAAACCTATTAGATGATTTACAGTTTGCAGCCAACAGAGTATTGCAATGTAGAAATTGTCAATTACATAAAAGATCAAATAAATTCAAATTCTTCATTACAAAAACAGTAATTATGTACTCAAGTTCTGAAAAATTGAAATAGAAGTTTTAATCGTCAAAATGAAAATCACACTTTCTATATCATTGATCATTTATTTAAACAATGCATTTAGGTACCGTATTTTTACACATACAATTATGAATTACATATTACACATGTCACACATATGTGAAAAATAGCTGTTGACCCCCCCCCCCCCCCCCCACCCCACCAATACTCAAAGCAAAAACGATTAAGTCACATGTTGAAAGAAAAGAAAAAAATACATTTGTAGGAATATTTTTCATACGAATACGTCTCAATTACAAAGGTCAAGGTCACGGTGGGTAAAATGACAAATTCTTTAGCACTTTTATCTGATAACCTTTCGATCCTGATACTTCATATGTATAGAAGAAGTACCATGTTGTTTTAAAGGCTCACCGGGTGAAAGACAAGGTCAAAGGGGTCATACACATGTTCTCCTTTAACATTAAACATCTTGATATCTGTTTGACGTAAAACATAATGGTTTTCTATGCATATACGATCATGTTTGATTTAGTAACTATAGGATTGCTCGATTCCGTTCGTCTGCCCGACGAAGTCTATGTCCGGACAATTTCTTCATGATAACTAAATCAATTTTAAGAAGCTAGCCATAAGAGTTAACCGCATACAATATGTGGCATTCAAGATCCAGAGCTATGTTTCAACGGCAGGGTCACAATGCACTTTTGGTCATTTTCTATACGGGTGTAAAGTGATGGTGTCGTTTGTGTTGACTCATAATTTCTAAGATGATAACCGGTGTTTAGTTCCCTGATGGGTTCACATGTCTCATTTTTCAGCCTCGCCGACTAAAAGGTCATGGTCACCATTCAAGGTAACAGGATTGTGTGTCTCACGCAGCCTCAAACAAATCCTAAACCCTTTGAAGCATTTTCCTCAAACTTTAGTCAAATGTGCAGAAAATCAACACGAAATGCAGAAACAATTTTCCGCATTATTTCATGGGCAAAATCACCATTTAAAAACAGATGACAATGGTTAAAGCTGATAATTCTGTTAAGTTTGGTCAAAGTTGACCCAATAATAACTATTATCAAATAAAGTTATTTAGTTTCTCAATTTAATAATAAGATAACCTATGGACAACTTGGCCTAGGTGTACAGTCTTGGTGGCAGGTTCATAGCAAAACCCGACGTTGAGACGACGTTGGACATTGTTCAAATCGTCGCCTACCATTATTTAACTTAAGGTTAACGTCGGAGCCTCGCCTTTTACGGATGAATATAAACATGTCATGTGTTTCCGGTCAAGATAGAAAAATCAGACTGAAGGGCACCTGCGTTGCCATGTAACGAGGCTTGCCGAGTTACCGGCTACACAGCGTGCCTGAGGCTCGGGTTTCGCTATCCGGACCGGACACACATGATTGATATTTTCAAGCATACCTTAAATTTCTTTTTTTGATGAAAAAAATGGCATAGAAAACCGAATGTTTGTACATATTTCACCAAAAAGCGCGTGTGATGATGTTAACTAACGGCATGACGCGCAGTATTTTATTTTTACTGCATACATTAAGAAGTTCCTTTCATTTAACGTACTTTAAGGGTTATTGTTTAAGCTATGTTTTGTGTTAATGAAATGTTTATTGAATTCATCATTGAAATATCATAATAATTTGTAGATAAAGTGAAAAATAAAAAGTATTGCGTCTCAGCGCGTGACTCGGAATGCTAGAAATAGATGTCCGACGTCATATCAACGTTGGACTTGGTTCAGACACGACGTTATCGTATTAACATATAGAGGATTATTGTTTGTTTCAGTTCTAGATTGTAATATACTCGAGTGAGCACCAAAAAGTATATTTCAAGAGTGGCGTAGCAACGAGTGAACTTTCACGTTTGGTGTTCACGGATGAAATACACAACGATAGTACATTAAAACAATCACTTAACCACTATATGAACACGGATGAAATAGAGGATATTTTTTGTTTCAGTGTAAGATCGTAGTATATTTCACCGAGTGGGCATCACAAGGACTATCATCGTTATATGAAATATTCACTTTTGGTGTTTACGAGGTGAAACATATTGCTATCTGACACTGAAAAAAACTTTCTTTTTAATATATGCCTAAAATTGGAGTTACACGTCATATAATATACTTTTTTAACGTAAGGCCACTACTTTTATATAAATTGGTTTACAAAACCGGCGGGTCTAATTTTCCGAAAAGTACAAAAAAAAAAAAATGAATTTCACTTTTTTTTCCAAATTATTTTCCCGACCGTATTGATTTTGGTGCGAAACAAAAGAAAAACGAACGGTAAGAGTACGAATGCAGTAGATCTTGACTGGTTTGTTGTTCCGTAGCCGTATTCGCCAATTTATAGTGATAGCATGTGAGCCAGTCAACTGTTATGGCAGCGCCGTTGGCAATGGCGGAATTGACGATAGCAGTCATTCTTTGTATGAAATAATTAATTAAAATATGCAGGAGCTGTTAAAATAACAATAGCAATAAACATTGGCAAATTTAACAGCCGACACAAACAATAACTGTCACGTGATTGTTGTTTTTCCCCGCCAATTTAGGTCATGAAAATATTGTTGTTTATAGATAAAAACTAAAAGTGTCAGCAGCTGCCATCGAATAAGTAGACACAAATATCTGTAAATTATGTGTGAGAAAAACATTTTATAACATTTTATGGTTAAATATCAAATAACAGTGCACTAAGTGTGAATGGTGAAATCGAAAGTAAAATTTCTAAGTTGACACCGGTGACCTAGTTTCACAAGTTCGGTCGGTGTTTATGGATTTTAAATCACAAAATGGTTTGGAAGTACTTGCCATTGAGTCAATGTAAAGCTTGTGTCTATTTTAGATTACATGTTTATTCATGTTTGGGTTAATAGTAGAGTAAAAACAATGAAAGAGTTGAACACATGTGTCAATGACATTAACTAATGCCAGGAGTTGTGTGCAAAACATTTAGATAAAACAACACGGAAAACTATTTTGAATAAGTCCATTTCAATTTGTAATGAACTTGATATTTCACTATAAATGAGATTTGTTGTTGTAACCAAGGAATACTCTTTAAAATGAAAAATAAACAAGCATGACGTATAGATGCCCTGTGAACGCATGTATACACAAAATGGCGGAGTTAGGAGAAGATGAAAATGTCCTATACATAATTATGGATTTCTCTGTTACTATCATTGGTACATAAAGTTAAGTCACATGCTAGATTTATTATTTTGCTATGTGATTTTTATGTACTGATGTGGTAATTTGCTGCAAGATTTGAATTTGAAATGTATTTGGTGAACATCCCATGGTAAATATCCCGGTCCGAAAATATCCGGACTTAGCATGGATCGGGTTACACACAACTAGGACCCCTCATGGTAAAGGTTATATATACTCAAATCTAGGTCTAGTTTGGTTTTTAGTTTTTCAGGAATTGTTTTCGCAATATTAAAGCTCAAATGTCTTATTAAATGTTACCTCCTTATTTACAAAATTGGTAATTATTTCACTTTATTGACATTTTCCAATATTAAAATAACTGAAACAATGTTTAGAAAATGTAATGTATTGTTTTAATACAGTGCAATTTTTGTGTATTTTAATGCGTAAAATTCGCCTCCTCTTTTTTTTCAATTTAATATTGGTAAGTTTTTAAGTGTTCTGCATTCACTTTTGCTTTAGCGTACCCTTAAAGCTAAACAAATGTCTTGCTGAGTGATATTCAATGTATCTTTGATTAAAAGTGTAGTTTATACATGTAAACATGTTTTGTAGTCAATATCATTGATGTTTTATATGCACAGTATGTAAGATTTAAACTGTGTGTTTAATAAGAACTTTGAAAGTTTGAGTGTATTAAAACATGCATTAATAGCAGTTTAAGAATTTAAAATGACAAGTAAATGATATAAATATTCACTGTTTTTATGTTGTTTTCTGATTTTCACCCTTTAAGAGTATGTTTTGTGCCTTTTTTCCTTTTTTTTTTTTTTTTTTTTTCGACCACCCAGTGGACATTTTTTCCAAAAATTCTTGTAAACCAAAAAATAAAAAAGGAGTGGCCTAACGTTATTTCGGAAATGACGTCATTGAAATTGTGTCCCATCCTTGTGTGCGCTGAAGTTTGAGTTGGATCTGAGAGCGTGCTAAAATTTCAAAAGAGTAAACAATATAATTAGTTTTCATTGATACATCTCTATAAACCGCTGGAAAACATACAATGAATTGTTTTATTACTTCCCGTAAAATACATATACAATAAATGCAAAAATATATTAACTCTTACGATAACCTTTAAAAGCTTACATTAATTTATGTCCAAGTAGCATGTTAATGTAAACTTAAAGTTACTCGATAATTTAAGGTATTGGAATTTGATTATAAATCAAACCAAATTGCGTTTTCAACGTTGAAATATTATATCATATTGTCATTTTGTTTTGAATTGTTTTAGACTCGCGTTGGGTAATACATACATTTTTTATTATGATCCTACCCTGACATTGAGACATTACGTCTTATACTCTTTCAAATCGATCTATATTCCAACGTTGTTTTAATGTTGGGGTCCTTAGTTGGCACAACGTCCACCCAACATGATTGTTTACTGGGTTTCAGCTTTTCGTTCCATGTGTTCTACCACTCAAAGAATGTCCTTAGAACTTGGATCAATCTTATTGCGACAACATCCAAAACCCATGTTCTAAGGTTAAAGCTGCACTCTCACAGTTTGAACGTTTTGAAAAAAAATGTTTGTTTTTTCTTGGAATGAGCCAATTTTTGCATGAACGTATGAAAATATGATCATGATATCTTAGAGTAAAATATGTAAAACCGTGATTTTGAAATCGTGAATTAAAATTGCGTTTATGATCATAGCATTATCCAAAAAGATATTTTTGAATTATTTTCATTAGTCTGTGTTGAAAGCTTTATAAAATACGGTGACTTAGCTTATTTTCAGTAATATGTATAAAACATACCACTGCGCTGGTTTTACCAATGAACTGTTATTAATAGATATTTTACAAAACAGATGCATGTCATTTATTAAAAGACATTGTTATAGAGCTTACATAGAGAAGTGTACCCCTAACCCTCGTACGAATATGTAACAGGTCCGTATATGTGAAAATTACGGTTCAACATACGTTAGTTCCTAAAGCATATACATGTACTAACAAATCCATACAGTGGACATAAACATTTTCGTAGAATCAGTTTAACAAGCAAAAAAACAAGTTAAAGTAACTCGCATTGTTTGTAAAGTGCCTTTTTTATTATGAAATAAAGTGTGGCAAATCATGAGAAGTGTTAAAACAAAAATACCAAAAGCTAGAACCCTTAAGCAAATGTTGATATTTACTCAAATATCGTCTTTGAAGACCACAAATTTCAATTGCGTTAAAAATTCATTACGACTGTGGTGTTGCGTGATTGGTTGATTGATATCATCACGTGATGTTATCAATGTATCCTTAATAGGTCAACATATCCACCGATTTGTTACAGTCCCGGTGGCCGTGTGGACTAGCCGGCTGTTTTCTACTTTTTTTCTTGCCGCACTAAAACCAAAATTATTTTGTATGCTATAACTGTATCTTTTTTGTAATTTCGATAGAATAAAATACTGATAAAATAAGTGTTTTCAGGTGCATTACCGGGAAAATTGATTTTTTTGTCGAAAAACATAAGCAATGTAGCGCCGCACAACAGCATCGCAATATCAACGTGTTTTTTTCGTTTATTCGGTGATTTTCAACGCATAAAAAGGATTTTTTATGTGGTGAAAAGGCACAATTTTTAGCAGTTCAGCGGCCTAGCGGCCCAGCGTCGTGAAGTTAGCGGCCTGGCGGCCTAGCGGCCTAAAATTGGTTTCTATTATAAATCATTTATGCATGCCTTTTCTTCTGAAAAAAATGACAATTTTATGGTTTCTATTCACAAATCACCATCCTTTAGCGAATATCTGCATTTCGCCCAAAACTCGACCAAGCTGCCTTAACAATCATTATAGCGAATATCAGCATTTTCATTTTTTGTATTTAGCAAAATTGTTAAACCATAGATTTATCATGGTTTTGGAAGAAAACGCATGTATTCATACTTTGAAATAGGAAACCATTTAAAGGCCACTAGGCCGCTAGGCCACCAGGCCGCTAACTTCACGCTGCTAGGCCGCTGAGGTGCTCGATTGACTTTTTTGAAAAAAAATGTTATAATTGCTTAAGAGTGATAATAATTATGGCATAAAAACAGAATATATATATAGGGAAAGTCATGTTCACATGCTTTGAAAAGCTCACTGCTTGTTCGACTTTTTGAAAAAAATGTTGATAATCGCCTCAGAGTGATAGTGTGTGCTTAAAAAATCAGTTAATATGTCTTTGTTTTATAAGAAAATGCATGTATACATGCTTTGAAATAGGATAGCATTTTAGGCCGCCAGGCCGCTAGGCCGCTAACTTCACGCCGCTAGGCCGCTAGGCCGCTAGGACGCTAGGACGCTAGGCCGCTAACTTCACGCCGCTGGGCCGCTAGGCCGCTAACTTCACGTTTTACTTTTTAAGTCATTTCAAACTGATAATAGGGTCATCATGGACTTCTTTCTTTCATTGATTGTGTTTTCATGCACTAGTCGTTTGAACACTCAAAGGGTTTATTTTTAACTTCCATTTTGGCTCAACTTGCCAACTTTTCCCATATTTTCTTTAAAATGACAGTAATATGCAACGCCCTGATCTTAATTATCACCATAATCAACAACATCATCACAACCACCATCATCATCACCACAATCACAACCACTACCACCATCATCATCACCACAACCATCATCATCATCACGATGTCATCATCATCATCATCATCATCATCATCATCATCATCATCATCATCATCAACGTCATCACCATCGTTTTTGTTGAAATATTTTTTAGCTTTATAATAAATGGTGAAGTTAATCCCCTTTATGTGGCAAAAAGGCACAGTTGCGCCCCATATAAGCAATTTCTGCTTTATGCGTTGAGCGTCGCCGCATAAACGTTTATGCGTTTAAAATCACCGCATAAATGGAAAAAAACACGTTTATGCGGGGATGCTGTTATGCGGCGTTACAGAGCGAGTTACTTTAAAGAAACGTTTTAAGAATATGTAAGATTATCTACTTATATTACACTTTGAACTTTAACTTATAATTTTAAATCCTTCTCAACGAAGGAGGTTCTTGGAAGTGACAAAGTTCATTAATAATTTTCTTTAAAGATTATCTACTAAAACTTTGACATCAAGTCAATACCGAAAATGGAGTACGGGAAGTAACTGAAAGTTAAAATGTGATTTTCTTCTGTCAATTACTTCTATAAATAGAATCAATAATATGCCACTTCAATAGTATACATGTGGATATGCTGCGGACATGAATACTTTTATAGGTTTGTTGTTTTCTATTATTGATTGTTCATTTGCCTAGCTTTATTCATTTAAATGAGTACGTGTTAGGAATTAGATGTTGTTTAATATTTTGAAATATAATGACATTGAAATGAAATTGAAGAATTTTATTTTATTTTTTTGTTTTTCAGTGGCACAATATTTGCGTAACTATCTGGAAACCAGTGATAAAAGACTGCTGTCAAAAGATCAGATCGCAGTATTTTCATATTTACTTACGAAAATTGATATTGTATAGCTATAAGCGTTACTAACGCTGTAAAAATGAACTTTTTGGCAGTTTTCTAAACAATTGAGATCTGTTCTATCATGAATTACCTTATATGACTGAATGGAAGGCATTGATACCAAACGTAGCTGATTCCGAGACAACATCTAAACAAATGTCAAAACTGTCAATCCGTAAGAATGCAGCTTTAATAGAGAATGGACAAATTTACAAAATGTTATAACCAATAATAAATACTTATACACAATTTACCAACAATAATACTGCAAAAGTAGGAAAAGAAATCAGCTCCACGTGCTCAACTTGAAATCATAAATAAATTTAACTCTCAATTGAATCATTGTATCAATAAATTGGTATTTATTGATACAATGATTCAATTGAGAGTTAAATTTATTTATGATTTCAAGTTGAGCACGTGGAGCTGATTTCTTTTCCTACTTTTGCAGTATTATTGTTGGTAAATTGTGTATAAGTATTTATTATTGGTTATAACATTTTGTAAATTTGTCCATTCTCTATTAAAGCTGCATTCTTACGGATTGACAGTTTTGACATTTGTTTAGATGTTGTCTCGGAATCAGCTACGTTTGGTATCAATGCCTTCCATTCAGTCATATAAGGTAATTCATGATAGAACAGATCTCAATTGTTTAGAAAACTGCCAAAAAATTCATTTTTACAGCGTTAGTAACGCTTATAGCTATACAATATCAATTTTCGTAAGTAAATATGAAAATACTGCGATCTGATCTTTTGACAGCAGTCTTTTATCACTGGTTTCCAGATAGTTACGCAAATATTGTGCCACTGAAAAACAAAAAAATAAAATAAAATTCTTCAATTTCATTTCAATGTCATTTCAATTTAAACTATGTTGAAATAGAACCGTTTTGATGTTCGTTAATAGTTTAAACAACGATATAAAATGTTTTTGTTATAAAAGAAATGTGAGCCAGACGATAATAACGAAAGACAACAAAAAATAGGCAGCGCATTATGGACACAATGACGGTGATTACGCACCAAGATATTGCCCTAACGTGCACACATATGAAACATTTTCCACACATCTCCATCTTTGTTCCGCAGACATACGAGTATTAGTAGTAGAATTAGTAGTAGTAGTAGCAGTAGCAGTAGCAGTAGAAGTAGCAGAAGCAGTAGCAGCAGCAGCAGCAGCAGTAGTAGAAGTAGCAGCAGCAGCAGCAGCAGCAGTAGTAGTAATAGTAGTAGTAGTAGCAGTGGTAGTAGTAGTAGTAGTAGTAGTAGTAGTAGTAGTAGTAGTAGTAGTAGTAGCAGCAGTAGCAGTAGCAGTAGCAGTAGCAATAGTAGCAGCAGCAGCAGCAGCAGTAGCAGCAGCAGCAGCAGCAGCAGCAGCAGCAGCAGTAGCAGTAGCAGTAGTAGTAGTAGTAGTAGTAGTAGTAGCAGTAGCAGTAGCAGTAGCAGTAGCGATAGTAGCAGTAGCAGTAGTAGTAGCAGCAGCAGCAGCAGCAGCAGCAGTAGTAGTAGTAGTAGTAGTAGTAGCAGTAGTAGCAGCAGCAGCAGCAGCAGTAGCAGTAGCAGTAGCAGTAGTAGTAGTAGTAGTAGTAGTAGTAGTAGTAGTAGAAGTAGTAGCAGTATTAGTATTAGTAGCAGTAGCAGTAGCAATAGTAGCAGTAGCAGTAGTAGCAGCAGCAGCAGCAGCAGCAGCAGTAGTAGTAGTAGTAGTAGTAGTAGTAGTAGAAGTAGTAGTAGTAGTAGTAGTAGTAGTAGTAGTAGTAGTAGTAGTAGTAGTAGTAGTAGTAGTAGCAGTAGTAGCAGCAGCAGCAGAAGTAGTAGTAGTAGTAGTAGTAGTAGTAGTAGTAGTAGTAGTAGAAGTAGTAGTAGTAGTAGTAGTAGTAGTAGTAGTTGTAGTAGTAGTAATAGTAGCAGTAGTAGTAGCAGTAGCAGTAGCAATAGTAGCAGTAGCAGTAGTAGCAGCAGCAGCAGCAGCAGCAGTAGCAGTAGTAGTAGTAGTAGTAGTAGTAGTAGTAGTAGTAGTAGTAGTAGTAGTAGTAGTAGTAGTAGTAGTAGTAGTAGTAGTAGTAGTAGCAGCAGCAGCAGCAACAGCAGCAGCAGCAGCAGTACTAGTAGAATGAGTAGCATTATTATGATTATTATTATTATTATTATAATTATTATTATTAAATATTTTTGCGATTTCAGCTATTATGCACCAGTCAATTGTAACCACGCCCCCCCCCCCCCCGGTCCGGGGGTATATCGGGGATAGCCGGGGAAATGGGTCGTGTTTTTACCTTTCAGTGCCGGGTGAATGCGGTGGTTTTGTCTTCGCTTTAAATATGGCGGGGAATGGGCCTTAACTAAGGTCCCTGGGGTGCGGGGGCATTTGGCGGGGATTTTACCATCTGTTCGTCCCCGCAGTGCGGGGATTTTAGCCGGGGTTGGCTGGGCCGAAAGTCAAAGACCCCGCTATTCCCCGGACCTAGGGGGGGGGGGGCGGTTATAATTGACTGGTGCATTAAAAACACGGTTACAATCTAGTTATCCATAATTAATATTTTCCATAATATTTATTATTTAGTGAGTAGTTAAAGTTGTATCACTCAAAATGTGTGTTTGTTATACATGTGAATGTATCGATTTTGGATATGAGTGTCACTTTAAGTGAATCATTATAGCTAACATATCTAATGCCTTTTGATGGTCTAATCATTACATCATCGTTCAAGCAATCATACTATTCATTAATGCATGAATGCCGTTCAAATATGGGGACTCGTATAACGTTAAAACAACTAAACAATTATAAACAAAATGTATTTCTTTTTTCTAAGAAAAGTTTGCGCATTTTCTTATATGAAAAAGCATGTTGTCTTTTCCATAATAAATATTGCAATTTTATTTTGTCATTTCCACGAACTAACGTCGTTTGCTACTTGAATATTTACATACTTTGTTAACATGGCATTTTCAGGATGGGCCGCGTTCTTTTCTAACCGATGTTAAATTGAAAAACATGCTCATGTCAGCAGAAACGTTCAGACGTCTCGTTACTATGGTGATACAGTCGGGACATTCTGTGAACTGTAAGTTAGAGGATTGTACAATGGAGCCAAATGAGGCCGTGAGACAGCTGAAGGTGGAGATGGAGAACCAACCCGCTCTTCAGATGGTTGCTGTACAGCCCCCCTCAACTGACTATACAACACACATTACATTACTGCATGTGACCATATCAGCAGAAGCGTTCAGACGTCTCGTTACTACGGTGATACAGTCGGGACATTCTGTGAACTGTGAGTTACACGGTTGTACAATAGAGCCAAATGAGGACGTGAGACAGCTGAATGTGGAGATGGAGAACCAACGCGCTCTTCAGATGGTTGCTGTACAGCCCCCCTCAACTGACTATACAACACACATTAGATTAGTGCAGGTGACCATGTCAGCAGAAACGTTCAGACGTCTCGTTACTACGGTGATACAGTCGGTACATTCTGTGACCTGTTTGTTACAGGGTTGTACAATAGAGCCAAATGAGGACGTGAGACAGCTGAATGTGGAGATGGAGAATCAACGCGCTCTTCAGATGGTTGCTGTACAGCCCCCCTCAACTGACTATACAACACACATTACATTACATGTGGTGACCATGTCAGCAGAAGCGTTCAGACGTCTCGTTACTACGGTGATACAGTCGGTACATTCTGTGAACTGTGAGTTACACGGTTGTACAATAGAGCCAAATGAGGACGTGAGACAGTTGAAGGTGGAGATGGAGAACCAACGCGCTCTTCAGATGGTTGCTGTACAGCCCCCCTCAACTGACTATACAACACACATTAGATTACATGTGGTGACCATGTCAGCAGAAGCGTTCAGACGTCTCGTTACTATGGTGATACAGTCGGGACATTCTGTGGAATGTTGGTTACAGGATTGTACAATAGAGCCAAATGAGGACGTGAGACAGTTGAAGGTGGAGATGGAGAACCAACCCGCTCTTCAGATGGTTGCTGTACAGCCCCCCTCAACTGACTATACAACACGCATTAGATTACATAAGGTGACCATGTCAGCAGAAGCGTTCAGACGTCTCATTACTATGGTGATACAGTCGGGACATTCTGTGGAATGTTGGTTACAGGATTGTACAATAGAGCCAAATGAGGACGTGAGACAGTTGAAGGTGGAGATGGAGAACCAACGCGCTCTTCAGATGGTTGCTGTACAGCCCCCCTCAACTGACTATACAACACACATTACATTAGACAGGGTGACCATGTCAGCAGAAGCGTTCAGACGTCTCGTTACTACGGTGATACAGTCGGTACATTCTGTGGAATGTTTGTTACAGGGTTGTACAATAGAGCCAAATGAGGACGTGAGACAGTTGAATGTGGAGATGGAGAACCAACGCGCTCTTCAGATGGTTGCTGTACAGCCCCCCTCAACTGACTATACAACACGCATTAGATTAGTGCAGGTGACCATGTCAGCAGAAGCGTTCAGACGTCTCGTTACTATGGTGATACAGTCGGGACATTCTGTGAAATGTTGGTTAGAGGATTGTACAATAGAGCCAAATGAGGACGTGAGACAGCTGAAGGTGGAGATGGAGAACCAACCCGCTCTTCAGATGGTTGCTGTACAGCCCCCCTCAACTGACTATACAACACGCATTAGATTACATAAGGTGACCATGTCAGCAGAAACGTTCAGACGTCTCGTTACTACGGTGATACAGTCGGTACATTCTGTGACCTGTTTGTTACAGGATTGTACAATAGAGCCAAATGAGGACGTGAGACAGTTGAATGTGGAGATGGAGAACCAACGCGCTCTTCAGATGGTTGCTGTACAGCCCACCTCAACTGACTATACAACACACATTACATTAGACAGGGTGACCATGTCAGCAGAAGCGTTCAGACGTCTCGTTACTACGGTGATACAGTCGGGACATTCTGTGTACTGTTTGTTACAGGATTGTACAATAGAGCCAAATGAGGACGTGAGACAGTTGAAGGTGGAGATGGAGAACTTACCCGCCCTCAAAATAGTGATATTCGATCATAGGAACATTGTGTTCAACGTGAATGTAAAAGGTAGGTGACATATTTATAATTAAATATATAAATGATGAACATGATACAAAATATGTCCAGCTAATATTAAAATTTTCTTTATCAAATTTTCTTTATCAAAGCATTTTTATTTCGATTTGAAAATCATTTCAATCTGTTGTTATCAAAATAGAAAACAAATCAAATTACATTTCTAGTTCATTTTAGTATGTATTATATTTCTATATATGTTATTCTAACTGAAAAACTGTAATAAATGTGCCGAAGTTGTTTAACTATAAGTATGTATTTAAACATTATGACGTAATAATCGTTCTATGATTAACTGATAACTTACATTTATTTGAGTTATTTAAATAAACCATACGATAAACGCTGCCAATGTGAATAAACGAAAATAAAATGCCCATGTCGGGCTTTTAATTGCAAGACGTGTTTTTCCTATTAGGAGTTACAGTGTATAAACCATATATAATTATCTTATAACTAAAAGTTACTTCACTAATTACAACCGTTGAAGCAATTATACACGAGCGCGAATCACGAGTTATGTATACCTTAAAACACGAGGGTAGTTGGTTGCTGGTGCAGTAACAGTTGTCACCATAATGTCCAAATGACCGTGCAAGAAGAAGCATGTATATTTTTGAGTTGCGCTGAAATTTGCCCTGAAGTTATTATTGCATGGTACTACTGGTTTCTGTTCGTATATAAAAGTTTGAGGTACAAGTAGTTTTAATGAGTATTCATTAAGTTGCTAGTGTGATCTACGAATACGGCCACACCAAACTGATTCTATGATTAACATCCGAGCTGGGTAGGTTTTTAGCGCTCAGAAAAATAAGATAGGTGACTGGTCAGGAATCTCAAATCACCCATTTTGGGATGTTTTTCTTTAATTTCTGAACTGAATACCGATCTTATAAATAGTTGGCCTGTACGATCATTGATACCTCACTCATGTCCAGGTAGAAAGAACAAATCAAAACGTTTTCAAAGATATAATTACATATGAAATTAGTCACCAAATTAAAAAGATTCACCTCATTACTGGCCGCTTTTAAATACACCTGATTTAATAAATGTTTTTTTTTAAATTGCCCTGGACCCCAAACCAATACATGCAGCAGATGACGCAATTTCACCCCGTGACATATATTCATATTTTTTAATAATACTATTATGTAAGCAGCACGTATTTATTGTAAAATTGCAATTGTACACTTTCTACTTGTACGCAATTAGAATGTACTTGCCTGTATTGGGGTGTATGCCGGGATTGGGGTGTAGGCAGGTGTTGGTATATAGCCCTGTATTTGGATATAGGCCGGGATTGGGATATGGGCCAGGATTGGGGTGTAGGCAGGTGTTGGCATATAGCCCTGTATTTGGAAATAGGCCGGGATTGGGATAAACGCCGGTATTGGGATATAGGTCGGTAATGGGATATAGCCCAGTATTTGGATACAGGTCGGGATTGGGATGGAGGCTGGGATTATGATATGTATTTGGAAAAAGGCCGGTATTAGAGGGTATGCCGGTATTGTGATATAGGCCAATAATTGGATATGTACCGGGGTAGGGATAGAGGCCGTGATTGGGAAATAGGCCGGAATTTGGATATAGGCCGGGATTGGGATATAGGCCGGTAATGGGATATAGCCCGGTATTTGGATATAGGCTGGGATTTGGATATAGGCCGGTAATGGGTTATAGCCCGGTATTTGGATACAGGTCGGTATTGGGATATAGACCGGTATTTGGATACAGGTCGGGATTGGGATAGAGGCTTTGATTATGATATATACCGGTATTTGGAAAAAGGCCAGTATTGGGATGTAGGCCGGTATTGAGATAAAGGCCAATATTTGGATATATACCGGGGTTGGGATAGATGCCGTGATTTGAAATTTGCCCGAGATTAAGATAATATAAGGCTGGGACTGGGATATAGGCCGGGTTAAGGATAAACATGTAGGCCAGGATAGGGATTAAGGTCGGTATTGAGATAAGGACGGGATCGGGATATAGGCTTGGATTGAGATAAAGTCATTGATATATAACCCGGGATTCGGATTTCGGCCTGTATTTGAGTATATGCCGGTAATGGGAAAAGGGCCGAGATTGGGAAATAGGCTAGGATAAAGATAAAGGCCGGAATTGGGATATAGGCAAGTATTAGAGATAGGCCGTGAATTGGCCGGGATTGAGATATATACCGGGATTTAAATATAGGCCGAGATTTTGATATAGGCCGGGACTGAGATTAAGGCTTGGATTGAGACATAGGCCGATTTCAAGTAATCGAAGAGTATTCACAATCTAATAATCTAAATTTAAACAAAGGAATTTGATTTTCTAAAGCAATAATATTGCCAGTAATTATTATCTAAGTCAGGTAAAATTTATCCTTTTTTATGATGAGCCGAGTACTACAAACTGACAAAGCAATAACACTTCCCGGGCTACATGTATTCCAGAAATGTAGAACCAGGAATAATTCAATACAAGATATATATATATCCGATCGTTTTAATTCCGATAATAAGTAAAATAATACTGAGACGACTTCCAGGTAGACTCACAACATAAACATTTCACTTTTAACATTTTTGTACAAGTATAGCATGTGATAAATAAGTGTATTGCCAGTTAAGACTTGTTTGTCTATTTTTAATATTTAGTGTTCATTTTTTTCACCACATTAGTACCGGATGATGATGGTGGTGATGGTGATGATGATGATGATGATGATGATGGGGACGACAACGGCGATGAAGTTAATGGT